>NC_138770.1:357570322-358280322 GCF_965119305.1 Pelophylax lessonae
TACCTGAAAATAGGGCAAGTTAACCTATAAGAAATAATTGCCAAATCTAGAGAATCTATAATTCCCACCTTTTGATTCACCTGAATATTTGCAAGTAGGTCTGTCTAACCTGTGCAGAATATTGTAATTCAGGAATGCAGGCATTAATCATTTATGAAGTGTATGATTCTCAACAGATAACACCTGCTTACAAATATCAGAAAGTAATGCAATGTTGCCTGGTTAATTAAATTCACAAAAAAACATATGCTGGATCAGCTATCATATATTGAGCACATCAGTGTAAATAATTGGATCATAATTGGCCATGAAAAATGTATAGGATGAGCTAAGTTATTAAGTTATTTCAACCCTCATTTTATATATATATATATATATATATATATATATATATATATATATATATACACAGTATATATATTCTGATGTAATGTAAAATCTTCAGACTGATAAAAAGGAAAGAAAACAGGAAGACAGGATATCATCTTAACAAATGTTGCTGTTTAAATCTCTAGTGTCCACTTGCCCACTGTGCTTACAACAGGAGACCTGTGCAATAAAGTAAAGTACAGGGCGCTCTTACTTCTTTGTCACTGCTCGTTCCCTGAATTATAACATGCTGATTGACAACACAACTTAGCAGAGTGTACAAACAAAAGCTCCAGTTGTATCATGAGAGTTTTTATAGTTTTCATCTACTTACTATGTCATATTAGTAAAAGGGAGCAGCATACACAGAAAATAAAATGATATTGTCCTGACAGCTACTTGCATGGCGACACCATGATTTTTCTTGCAAAAAAAAAAATCTGATTTTCTAAAAGGAAAACACTTATGTTATATGGTTACTTTACATACAGACAGAGAAAATAGAGGCCTATTTCTGATAAACCTAATACATAAACTTTCTGTAACAGATGTAACAGGAAAGAAGGTCTTCATGCATACAACTCTTGCAGAAAGAAATGTCAGAGTGAATAAAAAAAAAATTTTTAATTTCCTTCTCTGTTTTTTTTTTTTTTTTAGTAGGCCTGTGTATCAGAATGTAAAGATCCTCGTCATATTTAGTCAATGATATCACCCAGGATTCCCTTCTCCTTTGTTCATCTTAAAGGATACGTTCACCTTTTCGGGCAGAATTTCACTTTTCATAATATATAGAAAGATTTTCCAATGCCAATTCTGGCCCATCTATCCCAGTGTGCTTATCTCTCACTTACCTCATTCACATGATATTTAGAAACTTGACAATCTTTTTGTATTTTTGCATGGTTTTTCATATTCAATCATTTCCTGTAGCTTGTATTAGCATACACTTCCTGTTAGGTCATCTCCCAGAAGCCTTCACTTCCTTGTTGCATCACAGAAGAGGGTGTAATGGGATGTGTTCACCACTCTGGACCATACCTCCCTCATTACAATACCATCTTCCAACAACTTCCTATACAATCTGATTGTTCAATCTCCTTTAGATCTCCCCTCAGCTATGTAATACAAGGGCCTGTCTGATTTGATACAAATTGAATGGATTGTTCAGGTGTGTCCTTTATTCCACAATTATGATTGTACAATCAGATTGCATAGTGTATGGCCATCTTTATACAAGTTCACAGGAGGGAGTGGACGGAGACCCTCAGTTGTCAGGCCTCCTTCACATCTCCACATAGTGAAGACTAAAGGCCCGTACACACGTGCAGATTGTCGGCCGAAAAGATTCGGTCGACGACCGATCGGCCGATTTTCGGCTTGTTAGTATGATGCTTCCGACAGCCGACAGCGCATTTTCGGCCGAAAAGAATCTGTCGTGCAAGCATTAAAATTTTTGTATGCCGACACCAGAGCGGCCGATTGTTCGCCAGTCTATACAGAATTCGGCCGACAGCCAGCAGATTTGCAAGACTGGGCATGCTCAGAAAAGAAAAAACACAGGGAAAGTTAACCATCACATGACATCACTTCTGCAGTCCGCTGTAGTCGGCGGACAAAATTCTTGTGCAGTATTTTGCACTTTTCAACAGACACGACAGCCCGGGGACAAAAGACTGCCGATCGTTCGGCCGACGATCTGCACGTGTGTATGGGGCATTACATTCCTGCATGTGTTTGTTTTGGGTGTTTTTGAGTATTTTCACTCGTCTCGCATAAGGGAGCCCATTCACTTGAACGGGCTGCCCTACACACAAAGATCACTCCAGAGAAACTCCAGAACTATTTTTGGAGCAGCGCATGGTGTGTTTCTGCTGTTTTTGCTGCACTTGGGGTGCCTTTAACATGTAATGACAACACAAACACAATGCACTTTTGCAGCATTTCTAAAACGCATGGCAAAGCTTGCACTTTCTGTGAAGTTTGCCATGCAAATGGAAACACACATATATAATCGGATCCTCATTGTTATTGTGTAAACGTATCAATTTCACTTTCAGGTCCTTTTCACACCTAGAATAGTGGGAGCGCTGGATTTTGGAAACAAAAAGGTAAACTTAGCCTTTAAGCTGTCAGCTAGGAAAACGTTTTAACTTCTATTTGTGAATTAGTAAACAGGGATTTACTCATTCCCATGGACAGGAGGCGATATCTGAGGTCCCATTATTTTAAAGAGGGCCTCTATATTCTGGCCCCCTCATCCACAGAGAAAGTGATTTGATTTTTAGGTGTGTTTACTGGGCCTGTCCTCCAATCACACTCAAGCAGATTAACTCATCATTATTCTTTAACTTTGTGAAATTTCAACCAGTTTAATGGGTTTAAAAATAATATGTTTCCAATAAGACAAAATAGTAAAAAAAAATGCACACATTTTTTAAAAAATTCAATTTCCTATTTTTAAGCCTAAAATGTATTGCAGATAAATTCAAAATGACTATAAAAACTGAATTTATCATAACATAATAACATATGATTCTTTATCACACTTTATACCTAGCAATTACTATAACAGATACTGCACATGAAAAAGCTTTCAAGAAAAAAATAGGCAGCTTTTTCCCCACTGGGCGCTATTAAAAGTGGTTATAGACAGATGTTCCTATAAAAAGTACTATTTAATTTGTTATGGTCAAAGAGGTTGACATTTTGAGACCTATAAAATTATTTAGAAAAAGCACTGCTAGGATTACATCTGTAGATGAGTTTTTGATATATGTAAACTTCTCTTACTATGAACTTGAACAGCAAGATAGGAAAAATGAAATATTATTACACTTAGAATAGAAAGTTTTAAGATATTAGTTATCAGCTTGTTCTTATTCCTGAAAAATGGTGACCTCCTCAAGCTACCTGCAAGACTCTAGGTTTTGGTTATACATGCAAGCACAATCCAGCCACTGAAAAAAACTGATTTATAAAAGATCTTTTCACAGTATCTTTGAATCGGTTGAATGTGCATGTTTGCATCTTTAATGGACAGTGAATGATAATTCATGAAACATCCCTGGTACCAGCATATCTAAGTGAAAAAAGTGATTGCTCAAAAAAATCCTAAGTTTGTAGACACATTTCGTCTGAGAGAACCATGTCTCTTTGTGGAGGTCCTCCTTTTTCTTTTCCTCAACTCTTGAGTGACTTGCAGACATATTCTATACCAAAATCTATGTACTTTGAGCCTCTACAGCTCCCTTTACCCAAACACGCATGTGCATACGTACCGCATATGCATTTCAGCACCCAGCTTTGTTTTTTCCAGCTGAATCTGGCAATTACTGAGAGGTATAGTAGTATGGTATACCTTTGTAAAGAGGAGGGCTAGTTGGTAGAAGACTAGGATGCTTATCCTGCCTTGGCCTTTGAATAAAAGCTGTGTAATGTATCAAGTTTTTGGACTAATTGGATTGGGGATTTCTTCTAAGACAGTAATTGAGAGCATTGGCTATTGCAAGATCAGCAAAGAAAGGTATTAACTGAGCTGTTCATATATTCAGGGTAGAGATAGTGACTGTGAACTAGAGCATGCCTTTCATCAAGCAATGCATTTGAAAAACACAGGGTTGATCTTTACATATTATTGTAATGAGAATATGAAATTACATAAAAGTGCTAAATACTGTACCACTTTTAACCACAGTGTCCTAATTTGCCCATCAGTAGGCATTGCCGTATTGGGTTGGAGGCTTGTGCAGTCTTTTACTTAAACCATCAAAACTAATTCTATGCATGTTTAATGCTTCTTTGTACCCCTGTGGCTAAATCTGAATTTGGATTTAGTAACATGAAAGCAGAGGATGTTGAGAAGATGAGCTTTTCTGGACGATGCTGCTGAAGTTAGTTATCTCATAGAAAAACAACAGAGTTTGGAGATCTATTTTTCCTGTAATGGCGGTCTTTGATAAAAATAAAGCCCATTGAAACGTTTTTTTTATTTTGTTTCTATCTTCATTTCAGGAAAATTAAACAACATTTTGTTCTTGAAAAAGTAGTCAATAACCTCTGAGAAAGTAATAAAAGATATTTTGAATTATAAGGAAATTCTAGTGATAGAACTAGCCATTGTGTCCTTTTAGCTACTTACATGCTTATTGTTAAAGAATACGATAGCAAGCAATGGTTTATCATCGTATATTGTATTTGATTCAATTCTGGGTACTGATTTGTCTCAGCATTCAATGGAATAGCTAGTACGTAATAAAGTGTCAAAAATCCTGATTAACCAGTTATGGGGCTTGTGTAGGGCAAAAAAAAAGATTACAAATTGAGCATTCAATTTATCAGTTTTTTCAATTTCGAAGATTTCTGCATGTTAATGTGTCAGCATCCTTTATAATTCTCAACATTTGGCTTAAAAGATGAATTTACTCAAATGCCACAGTGGGCAGACAGAAAAAAAGGAGAAAATTAAAGCTACCACAATCTGAATTATTTTGTTTGGTGCTGCCAAATCTAACCATGTATATCATAGCACATGGTAAAAAATCGCTCTGTTTATACTTGAAACAGATAATATACGAGAGAGCAGAAAAAAGAAGAACTAACATTTAAGTTTACCCTAAATGTACAGCTTATGAGCTTACAATTTAACTTAAACTATTGGTTATATGAATCATAGAAAGCCAGTCTAACCACCACCGCCACATGGAACTCATAAAGCCGCTGTATGGTGTTGGGAAAAGACTACAATGGTCTCATAAAGTGCATACTTCAATATGGGAAATTAAACATCTTTCCGGTGCTCAAGCTAAAGAGCTGAGAGAGAAGGAGTAAGTTTCATTGTCAGCCCAATAAACTTGTGGTCACTTCAAGGCTACATTTTTAGATTTCATTGTACAAGACCAGCAAAACTCTCTTGGATTCACTTAGCCAGCGAGTTTAAATGGGTTGCATAGGAAAATTATAGATGCGGAGATTGCACTGTGGTCATAGATGCGTGTTTCACTATTTAGGGTGTAATTTCACCCTGTCAAAACCAAAGTCCATTTAGCTCCCCTCGAACCCATCCCCACAGTAAAATCTAAAAAACCTAATGGCTGCATACCTTAAATCTAGGTGACTTCCAGTCAATCATGTGATAAGCGGAGACCTTTTCAGCAGTACATCATAGGCCCAGGTTGTGTGATGACACACTACCTGCCAGAGAGTGTGTCAATGACAGATGGGGTTTACAGGGAATGGTTGAATGACCATGAGTAGTGGAGAAGTAGTGAGCAACTGCAAATAAGGCCTCAGAGGATTGCAGCTGCATGGAGAGGGTTAGTAGTGCTGTTTTTTTAAAGCAAAGGGTGGAGGGGGTTAGGATTGGAGTAGTGCTTTTAGTGGCTTTCCATTATGATAATGCATTGTGTTGAATTACAATTTATTGTGTTACAATTCATTGTGTTGATTTTATAAAAGAGAATAGAATGCACATTTAGTAAAGAGAATGATCACTTTTCAAAGTTAATGTTCAAGCAGCGAATTGTGTGAAACTGAATTTATTTTGAATTCCCAATCATATGCAAGGAAAATTAAAAAGATGTTTGCTTGCAAATGATTAAATGATTGAAGTGAAAAAGGTTTCACTTTATTTACTTATCTAAGTGACTACTCCGTTTACAAAGTAAACATTGTTTACTTAAGGTTCCATTTACAACTGGGCAATTTGAATTGGGGCAGAATCGCCACAAATCCAAATTTGCGGCAAATCGCGGAACTCTTACTTCTTAATGGCACCCCAATTGTTTTGCGATTTTGCCGTAACTGTCATGTGATAAATCTTAATTGCAACGCGCAATGCTTGTCACTCAAAAGTAGCAGGAGCTTCTTTTGAGCGACAGCATAGCACGCTGCAATTTGCCAGAATTGCAGCGTGATTTCTCATGTGACATTCACGGCAAAATCGTGCCACGATTGGGGTGCCATTAGGAAGTAATTGCATCACACACTCCAGCGATTTGCCGCAATTTGGAATCGCAGGCAGAATCGAGGCAATTCCGCCGGCCATTCAATTTGTCCAGGTGTGAACGGAGCCTTAATAAGTCAACACAACTAAATTTAAATCAAAGCCAGGATAAGTGCATTATGCTCCCTAAATATATGTTGTCCTTCATTATACTGCAGTATATACAATATGATGATGTGTAAACAACACAGTAAAAATATGTTCAGTTTTTGCAGGGCCCCTATATATACTGTACAATACTCCCTGTTCACTTCAGCCATGATACTCACATTGACTTTTAAATAAAATCAGAGTATAACATTAGGCTTTAAGCCTCTAATAATGGGGAATACAAAAAATACCCTTTAACCTGACTAGCTAGTTAAAAACATAAGTCTGATAAGCAACAATTCAATGGTCTGGGATACAATTGACTCTGTGTAGTTAATCACCATATACTTTAAACATGGGAAAAGTTTTTTGTTAAACATTTACGTTAGAGAAGAAAATGGGATGAAGACTGCAACCTCTATTGTTCACACGGTTTTTATGGTACTGTGTCCCTTCTTAAATGACACTGTAAGATATTTGGTCCCTACCAATAACAAACTAATAGGACTCTGAAGGTACCATACCAGTTATTTGACATTTCACATTTTTATTTATACAGACTCTAAACCATAACAACATAGGCATCAATTATAAAAGGCTGTGATATACATAAACTGCCCGTTAAAAGTAGGTGTATGCCCAGTTGGTAATATGAAGTGTTCCATGCAGAGATCACCGGCGCTTTTCGCAGGGACAATGCCCGCTTCCTCAGGGAGAACTACTGGAAAGCGGCTCTATCAAGCATCACAAATTAGAAACACCACTAACAACAGAGTAAACTTGGAAGACAGAACTACATTCATAGAGGTTAACCCTGGGACTCTTGGGCTCTTTTTCCATCTTCTCAGTTACCTCAAGGGAGTATCCACACTTCTTTCCATATATTTTTGAGTTTGGTTGATATCTCTGATGTGCAGTGGTCACAATCCCACCTGTATGGTCCAGGCTGTTTGTACATTATGTAACTTTAACAGAGCTCTATGCTAGTTCTCCTTGAAGAAGCTGGCATTGTCCCTGTAAAATGCATCGGAGATCTCTGCATGGAACATTTCATATGACCAACTGGGGATATGCCTATTTGTAATGCGCAATTTATTTATATTTCAGCCTGTTATAGTTGATGCCTCTCTTGCTATGCTTTTTTCTTGTTTTAACCTTTTTAGGTCTTTTGTATAAATAATAAGGTGACATTTTAAACATCTGATATGGTACCTTCAAAGTCCAATTAGTTTGTTTTTGGCAGGGGCCAAATATCTTTTACTAAATATTGTTTATCATTTGTAGCCCACTGTACAGGCATAATAAAATTTGCTATTTCTGGAAACTATGTAATCAGCTTGTGTTTGTTGGCCTTACATAATTTTCAAGGTCTTTCTTGTATTCTGTATTTCAACAATAAAATGATTTATAGAAGGATTTTTGGTTTGTGAAAGTAGAGAACAGAGAGTTATAATAAAATAATTAAGAAAAGCATACTATACAATTAATTTTAAAATCTTATGCTCCATGTGCTCATTTTTTCCATGAAAGACAATGATATAACTCTCTTGAAAAATGTCCCGTGATAAAGAAAACAGAAGAAAACATGAGACGGAAAACAAAGCTTTTTTTTTATCAATTCATTTAATAAAGACGTATTTATCAATTAATTTAATAAAGACGTATTTATTATTGCATGGCAAGTAAATTTCAAGCATAAAATCTTTTTTTTTTTTTCATTAACATCATTGTCAAAAGTCAGGAGGAAGCTAACTGAACAAGGCTTTCAATTAAGCTAGTTTGTAAAAAGAGGAGAATTTTTACTTTGAAAATGAATGTTTACTTGGCTTAGTGAATAAGGTGTGCTGTCATAGCAGCTGGCTTAGTCCCGGTTCACACTAGGGCGACCTGTGAGGCGACCTGGTCACCTCACAGGTCGCCTCCCATAGGGAAGCTGCGGACCCGTTCTAATAGGAGCGACACAAGTCGCTCCGACCTAGAAAAAGGGTCCGGAGCTTCTTTGGGGCGACCAGGAGGCGACCGCCATAGACTTCAATGTTATGAAGTCCCTGGCGGCCGCTCCGAGGTCGCGGCGCGCTGCTCGCACCGCGACCTCGGAGGTCGCGGTGCGAAGTAGCGTCGCCCCTATGTGAACGGGGCCTTAGTATTTATGCTATTTGAGCCTTGGTATGTTCCTCTGTTTCCACCTCTAGTTTTGACTCTAGTTTTTACAGTTCCTAGCTAGGCACTCCCTGCCTTACGCTGCTGTATAGCTGTATTCACAGCAGAGACAGGGCTGAAGAAAGAAATTGTCTGCTTAAACTTCAAAAAGACCGAAAAAAAACATCCTCTTACGTGGAGGAAAACTATATTGGATTAAACCTTTATGTCCTATTGAAGAGTTAAGCTGTCTGTGGATAAGACTAGGTATAATATGTCATTGCAAATAAAGAGAACATAAGTATACATTTTGCATATTATGGATATAATATGCATTGTAATGAAATGACAATAATTGGAATTGTCTTGTAACTGTTGTTTTGCTCCAGGTGGTGAAAGTCCCAATTGTGCACAAAACAGAGAATCGCTTAGGACCTGCAGACAAGTCCTTCAGTACTTAGCAGTGAAAGAATGTATTTTGCCCCCCACATCCCCTAGTGATGTAATGAAACTTGGTTATTTAATTCAGAAATTGTATGACATCCTAGTGTGTGATGAGATTTTCTACTGTTAAATAGTGACACTTTTATTATAGTCTTTCATGTATTCTGTCTTGGGATGTTCGTATTCTCTTTGATGAACAAGTAAATAATACAGTTTACAGCTTTCTAATGAATCAACATCCCCAGTGCATTGAAGTCTAGAAATGAACAACTAATGAAGTGGAAGATTAAAGTAGGACAAGGACTGTTTCTCACTGCCAACTGCTGTAATTGTTTCAGCATTGGTATGGCAACCTAATGAAATACAATACTAAAGTTAACAACTTACAGTATGTGACAAATCACATGAATATCTCACCAAGTAAGAAGACATGAGTAAAGTTTCCTAAATCTAAATATATTTAGCACTTCTTAAAAGTAAATTTTTCAATAAGTATTTTACTGTACACCTCAATAGAACATAAGTTTATATTAAATTCATGAGCAGAAGTTCTGAAAAAAAATAATAAAAAACAGTTTCCCTTACTTTCTTAAAAAAAAAAAAACATATCAAATAAAAATGCCAGGATAGTACAAACACCCCCAAAGTGACCATTTTTTGGAAAGTAGGTGGTTAAACATGGTAGTTGGTAATGGTGCACTGAATATAGTGCATCATTAATGTATAGGTCATACACAGAAAGAGGAGGAGGTGAATACGCCCCCCAGTATATAAGATAGCCCCGCCAAATTCCTAGCATTGTAATACAGGGACGTGGAAGAGAGTGGAAGCAGTTCTGTTACTTCTGCTTCAAAGTGTCATTTAGCAATTATTAGTGTGAGGAAAGGGATATCTAGTGTAGTTAGGGTACTATTTTCCACTATAGTTAGATTTAATAATCTAGTTTCTGTAGGGAAAGTGTTAAGTGTAAGGGGACCGTAGTGTAGTGTAGGGTTAACTGACTCTGACTGCTATGGCAGGGTGACAAACCCTTCCATTTCAGGGTGACCGCTATAGAGAAAAGATTGTTTGTATTAGAACACTTATAGAACCGTGATATGGCTTCGCCCCTGTCACCCTGCTTTTTGCTGCAGGCGTTTATAGGGCTTTTTTGAGGACATGTTTGGAGTCAGGCATGACATCTGAACTTCTGTGTAGGGGTATATATACACACACACATGTATGTATATATATATACACATACACATATATAGGTGTGAAAGTAGCAGAACCCTATGCTTGCGCTAATGAAATAATTAACAGGCATATGGCTCCACTCCTATCACACCTATATATGTGTATGTGTATAAATACATATAAGTGTGTGTGTATTTATACCCCTATACATATTTTCAGATGTTTTGCCTGCCTCCAAAGACCCCCAAAAAATGCCCCAAAAAAAACACCTGCTGCAAAAACACACCTGGGCGTTTTTGTAGCTGGCGTTTTTTTTGGGCATTTTTTTGGGCGTCTTTGGAGGCAGGCAAAACATCTGAACTTCTGTATTGGGGTATATATACACACACACTTATATGTATTTATACACATACACACATATAGGTGTTATACCAGAGAAGCCATATGGGTGTTAATTATTTCATTAGCGCAAGCATAGTGTTCTGCTATTTTCACACCTATATATGTGTATATATACATACATATGTGTGTGTGTATATATACCCCTACACAGAAGTTCTGATGTTATGCCTGTCTCCAAAGACGCCCAAAAAATGCCCAAAAAAACTCCAGCTACAAAAACGCCCAGGTGTGTTTTTGCAGCAGGCGTTTTTTTTGGGCATTTTTTTGGGGTCTTTGGAGGCAGGCAAAACATCTGAACTTCTGTATAGGAGTATATATACACACACACTTATATGTATTTATACACATACACACATATAGGTGTTATAGCAGAGAAGCCATATGGGTGTTAATTATTTCACTAGCGCAAGCATAGTGTTCTGCTACTTTCACACCTATATATGTGTATGTGTATATATACATACATGTGTGTGTGTATATATACCCCTACACAGAAGTTCTGATGTTATGCCTGCCTCCAAAGACCCCCAAAAAATGCCCAAAAAAACGCTTGCTACAAAACCGGCAAGGTGTGAAAATAGCGGAGCCATATCCCTGTTCTATATTAATTCTAATACAAACAAACTTTTTTTTCTGGTTCTGGACATGCTACAGAGCTGAAACTTCACAGGTACACTTTTTAGACCCCCCAGACACTAAATCCAAAGAAATCTCATTTTTTTTTTCAATAATTTTTTCAATAATTGGCTCTTTATCAAAAATTACAATTCTTAAGAACTTTTTTTGTGTGATTAATAGTCCCTGGGGCATGACCCAGAACCCTAGGCACTTTTTAGGGGCATTTATTGGGTTTTAGGGCTTCAAAATGGTGTTTTTTCATTACCGAAGTTTGGGTCCCATTGATTTCAATGGGGTTCTGAAATCCGGGCCGAACTTTCGGGAGGTTCGGGTGTTCTGGTCGAACCGAACTTTTCAAAAGTTCAATCATCCCTACTCTCAACTATACATACTGTCACTATTTACATTTGTGATTACTGTGATTAGCCAATACAATGATCACGGGGCACAGAGCCACTCTGATTTCTTTTCTGTGCATTTCTAATAAAAGCACAGTCACATGTGGTAGTGTAAAGTTAGAAGCTGAGGTTGGTGAGTTGTGAAAACCTGGTACACTCGGAATGGCCCTTTGTGCAAAGGAATAGTACATAGCATGCCATGATAGACATCACATGTAGCTAAAATTCACATTTAGCTTAAACCAGAAGGGTAAAATGGTGCTTGAGCTTCGAAGACTGTCGTTATGCTCCTACATCTCAGAAATATGTGAGACTTATGAAAAAATGTATCTTAATGTATCAACACTATTGGTGTTGTCTGAGAACTAGACTTGTTGTAATGTTAAAGTCATTTTTCAGCTAATTTAGTTCAAATGAGTGTAAGGAATATATGTCAGCATATACAGTATTGCCTAATGCAACCAATAAGATTTCAAACAACATTGGAAAATTACTCCTAGTCTAAAATGAAATAATAGCTCACAAAACACAAACAGCAAAAGAACCTTAAAAAAGACTCCCTGTGTGGTCCTGAAATGTTGGTTTCCAGAAACACACATGAAAGTCCAACTCAAGGAACATTACATGTTTTAAAGCCTTAATATTTTTACATAAACATTTTTTTAATTTATTGCAGCTGTCTAATCCCTAGTATGCAGCTAAAGCAGCCAAACTTTTAACTCCCAGCAGCATCAGAACAGTTGCAATTACAAAAAACATTACCTGTGTTGTGCCTCCGCCCCATCCCATTGCTTAGCCATTCACAAGCACAGGCCTATCTTGATGTAATTAATGAACAGCTAAGTAGGGGAATTGTGTGGAGGTGCAACACTGGAAGTGTTTCCTGTATTAGAAACAATTAAACCCCTTTCACACTGGGTATCTGATCAGGTTTGTCTGTATGTTTTTTCAGACTGACCTGATCAGATGCTTCATGCATCCCTATGGAGCAGCAGATGTCAGCAATGACATCTCCGCTGACACCCGCTCCTAACCGGTCCAATCCTGTCTGTGAAATACAGACAGATGGAAACCTTATTTTCCATCTGTCTGGAGGATCAGATCGGATAGAATCGGGTGAAAACGGACAGGCGGTCCATTTTCATCCGATCTCCAATAGAGGAGAGCGGGGATCTGACAGGTCTGTCTCTGCAAAGTAAGCAGAGACGGAGCTGTCATCTGCCAGTTCAGCGGAGATCGGTGGATCGATCCCCCGTTGAGCAAAACAGAGTCCACCGGGCGGAAAGCCCTTGTGAAAGGACCCTTATGATCGGGTTGAGAGCCAGAAAAGCTGATGTTCAGTGGGGCTTAGATAGGAGAAATAAGTAATAAAACACTTATTTATTAAAGGAGACACTGTGTCTAAAGTTGGGCTTTAAATCATAAGCTGCATCTTTTGTAGACTTGTCCCAGTTTGTTACAGCTCCTGCTTCAACCCTTGCTACAAACAACTAAAGCCTAGTACACATGATGAGATTATTGGACAAATGATTGTTCAATTTTTTTTGCATGCAAGTCTTCTGATGTAACGTATTTGTATTGTATTCTTGGACAAAAACTATACTGATTAAATGAAAATCGTACAATCTTGTATTGTATGAGAAAAAATGTTGTGTTTGTCCCTTCAGAAAATTTCGGACGAAAGCTGTGTACTAACGATCAGATTATCATACGATTGCTTCAAAATCATGTGTATGGGGCTTTAGAGTCACAGTTGGTTGCAAACCACTTTTACATTAGGCATCCACAAAATCCAATAAAGCTAAAATAACTGCTCAGATCAGTTTATAGCTAGCAAAAGGAGAAGTGCAGTTTTGCTGATAAGACATAGGCAGGTAAAACAAATTTTACAAGGTTTCAGTCATTCACTACTCTATCCAGAAATCAAAAACAAAAATTGTCTTTACATATTCTTTATTATTTATTTGCATTTCAGACATGTTAAAAAATGTTGGGGGGTACACACTATGAGAAAATCGGGATGAAGGATCATCTGATTTTCCTCGTTGTTTCACAGCAAATCGGAACCGATGAACGAAAGTTCGTATGAAAATTCTCGTACAACAAAGACTTTTTTTGTTGTTTATTGTTTCTGATCATGCAGTCTTTCTTTCTGATTTTTCTTGTACAAAAATCATATGAAAACAATACACATTATACAAAAATCATTCGTTTTTTTTTTACCATACAAGAAAACTTTTGGAGTTTGTCCCTTCGAGAATTTTCATATGAAAATTCAGAATCGGCTGTAGAAAGTTGTATACACACCATACGAAAATCGTACGAAAATTCTTTAGACAAAAACGTTCGCCTGATTTTCTTATAGTGTGTACGAGCCTAAAGTTTTATAGTCAAAGTCTAAGGGTGTTTTCACACTTGGTGCGATTGCCTGGTCCGAACCCGAGTTCGATTGCTCCCCCCTCCCCCTGCCCCCGATGGACTGTGTTCACATTTGATTTTTGTATCCGAACCGCGTACACTTGTGTCATCAAGCTGCAGCCGGCATGTACTCATGTTGCTTGGCAACCGATGTAAACGAGATGGTGCCAAAATGGATAGAATTGCTTGCTTTGGTGCGATTGCGTTCTCATCAGAAGCGAACTGTACTTGAGTTCACATGAACCATACCCCAGACCACCCTTTTTAAGTGGACTCGGGTACAGTTCGCGTGTGCGCACCCGAGTTCAAAGACAGTGTTCACATCATCAAAAAGAACCGAATTCTGACGTAAATTGAACCTGGGTGTGCACCAAAAGTGCTAGTGTGAAAATACCCTAATTAAACAAGCTGAAGTTAGAAGCTAATTGGTCACTATGCACTCCTGCAGCAGATTCTGTGTTCCCTGGTGTTTGTAAACCTTCTACATCGTGGAGCCTTCTAGAAATTAAGATTGACAAACATGCTGTTCAAATTTATACTTTGCAGAGGCAGTTTCTCTTAGCTTAGAGAATATAAGACATTTAAAATCAATAGTATTTTTGCTTACATATGATTGGATAATAGAAGTCACCAGAGCTTCACTAAGCTAAAACAAATTTATTTTGTCCAGTGAACATCTATTTGTCTTTAGTAAATCAACCCCATTGTATTTTTTTTTTTTAGTCTGTATTAGCAGACTGATAAGCTTGGAATGCAGCAAAGAATAGAAAGAGCCCCAATTACTATACAGCCTTACTAAGCGGGAAGTACAACCTGTAATACGCAAATAGGGATGCCCCCTGTTCGGTTCACACCAGAACTTTCGAACATCGCGAAACTTAGGAACTGAATAACAAACCCCATTGTTATGTTTAGTTTATGGGATATGAACTGGAAAAATCAAAAGTGTCCATTTTGAAGGCTTATATGTAAGTAACTGGGCATACAATGGTTATGGGGGTCCAGGTACTGCCCTGGGGGACATGTACCAATGAAAAAAAAAGTTTGTAAAAATACGTCATTTTTAAATGAGCAGTGATTTACTGAAGCTTAAAGTGAAAGCATCAAAATGAGAAATAACAATAAAAATGAAAAATTCCTTTTAATATAGTGTCTGGGGGGGTCTCCTTAGTCTACCTGTAAAGTGGCACATCTGTACTGCGTATAGAAGCTGCTGCAGAAATAATTGCATTTATAAAGCCAAAAAAATGACATTTTCCTTGCAAGCGTTCTTTTTTTTCAAACAACAGCTTGGGGAGCCAGTCTGTATGATGAGGCCACAATGTAGTCCACTGGCAACAAGATTGGAGATTTTTTTGGTAAATTCTGGTGTCTCTTCAACAGACTTTGGATAGAAGTAACAGGTGTGGATAAATTGATCTTTGTCGAAGGTGCCTTCACATCGTTACTCCATAGAGGTACTCTTGATGAAAGCAAGAATTGCCTTGCTCTTAAAAGTGAAATGATATGCACCTGTCAAACAGGTGTTGAAAAATTGGTCTTTGGGTGTCTGTGGTGCCTTCACACCGTAACCCTGTAGAGGTACTCTTGATGAAAGCAAGAATAGGCCTTGATGTAAAAAAATTAAAATGTATGCACCTGTCAAACAGGTGCATAAAAATTGGTCTTCGGGTGTCTGTTGGGCATTCACACCGTAACCCTATAGAGGTACTCTTGATGAAAGCAAGAATTGGCCTTGCTGTCAAAAATTTAAATTATATACATCTGTCAAACAGGTGTAAAAAATTGGTCTGTGGGTGTTGGAGGTGCCCTCACACCGTAACCCTATAGAGGTACTCTTGATGAAAGCAATAATTGGCCTTGTGATCAAAAACTGAAATGATATGCACCTGTCAAACAGGTGCAGAAAAATTGGCCTTTGGGTGTTAATTGTGCTCATGAAACCTCCACCAAAAGATTATTTTAAATGAAATTAACACCCACAACACTAGGCAGCCTAAAAGTCTTACAGAATCTTCACATCCTAATAAACATTTAATTAGTGACATTGGCATCAGGGGCTTCATTGCTGCTGGTAATCCAGGACTGAATAATTTTGATAAATGTCAGACGGTCCACGGAGTCTGTGGACAGATGCGTTCTATTATCAGTAACAAAACCTCCAGCAGCACTAAATGGCCATTCAGAAAGCACGCTAGATAATTGTCCACCATATGATGCGGATCCTGCTGATGGGATGTAAAAGCTGAGAGCCCTGGGCTGCGAGGACTAAAAAAAATAGTGAAATGTATTACTTAGGTGGCCCCCTTCTCCCCCGCTACTCTATTGACCAATAGAAGCCTCAAAACTACGTTTTTTTATGACACTGTAACCTACTAGAGTCAAGAAAAGCATTAGATAAACTCTTCTTTAAAGTGTCCTCAAGAGATTTTATCTTCGGCAACCTCTGTGGGGACGGGTTGAGCTCTGAGACTTTCCCCTTGTGGTGGTCAAGAATTGTTGTCAACCAATAGTGATCCTTCTCCTTGATGCCACATATTCTTGAATCCTTTCGCAGGCTTTGAAGCACGAGGGAGCCCATGCACCGCAAGTTTGCGGAGGCATGAGAAGCAGACGCCTCTGAGTCACTGAGGATTACAGTATCTGGAACTGCCTCCTCCCAGCCATGTACTACTCCCAAGGGTCCTGGGGATGGAAAACCATCTGTTGAGGGTTGATGTATGTCTTCCTCTGCTTCAATGCCTCCAAAACAGTCTGAATCCTCCTCCTCCTCCCTCTCCTGTTGTGCGTTCTGTGGCGTAGGAAGAATGGTGTCTGCTTAAAGCGGGCCTTGAGAGGAAAGGAAGTCCTCCTCTTCCTTCCGCTGCTCTGCCTCGAGTGCCTTGTCCTTAATGCCACATAGAGTCTGCTCCAGCAGGAACACAACATGGATTGTGTCACTGATGCATGCATTGTCATGGCTCACCATCCTTGTGGCTTCCAATCCTCAAATGGTGACAGTCCAGGGCAATGTATCCTTTATCAGCAGCCATTGTCGTGGGTAAAAAAATCCAGGCCAGCCTGGGGCTGTCATTGTGCCCTACTCACACAGGTACTCATTGACAACCCTGCTGCTGCATGTGCAGCCACTGCAGCATTGCCAAAATCGAGTTCCACCTAGTGGGCATGTCACAAATCAGGCAGGCAGGTGAAATTCCCGCTAAACCTCAGCCAACCGAGCGCTGGCTGTGTATGACCACCTGAAAAGGCTACAGACTCTTCTGGCCTGCTTTAGCAGATCTTCCAAGCCTGGGTACCTATGTAGGAAATGCTGCAGGCATGGCACATGTGTCAACTTTCCCTGTCTAAGGGCGAACAGGAGGTTGGTGATATTATCGCACACCACCATAACTGGCTCCAGCTGGCATGGCGTAACCCACCTCTGGGCCTGCCCCTGCAGAGCCGCAAGAATCTCTGCTCCAGAGTAGTCCCCTAGACATGCCAACTGAAGCACTACATGGCACCTTTTAGCCTGACTCATTGAATATGGGGTACTTGTGGTTCCTAGGACAATTTCAAAGAGGAGGGCATGGAGGAGGAGGGGGTAGAGTTGACAAATCTTGCATCATCACCACTAGCTGTATAGAGACTTAATGGCAAAACAAGCTGCAGCAGTGAGCCCTGTCCTACACCCTTCTGAATTGCAAACAGATTTACCCAGTGTGCTGTGAACGAAATAGTGTCCCTGGCAATGCTTGCTAGACCACGTGTCAGCAGCAACATGGACATTGCGGCTGACTGCCTTGCCCAACGATGCCACAACATTGCCTACCACTTGATGGTACAGAGCTAGAATGGCCTTATGTGAAAAGACATAGAAACTGGGAACCTGCCATTGTGGTACAGCACATTCTGCAAATCCATGGAAAGGGGCAGAATCCACCAGACAGAAAGACAGAAGTTGTAAAACCTGCAGCTTTGACAAGCTTGCATTTAGACGCTAGGCATGTGGGTGGCAATGACTGTATTTTTTTGTTTGCTGCAGCAGATGGGGCAGAGAAATTTGCAAGCTATAATCTACAGATGGTGGTGTGCTACCGGCAGATGTGCTACAAGGGACACCCTGTGCTATACCATCATTCCTGTCAGTGGAGTCTGCTGAGAGGTCATGAGGTATAATGGGGTAGACTGAGGTGAGCAAGGAGGAGGAACTGAATTGCATCCCTTTTTTGTGGCTTTCAGGTGCTCTTGCCAACAGGCTGAGTGGTGGGAGGTTACATGCCTTGTCAAGCATGTAGTACCCAAAAGGCTAGTGTTTTTGCCACATTTGATGTGCTTGAGACACAGTTTGCAAACTGCAACAGTGCGATCAGCTGTACATGTGCAACAGTGCGATCAGCTGCACATGTGCATAAAAGACTGAAAGACCTTTCTACACCCAGAGACAGAATCATTATATGTGGGCACTCCAGTCAAACATTTCTCACTAAGGAATATAGAGTACCTTTGGTTGATTAGAAAATTGTCCCTGATGTAATAAGCTAAATAACCTTTTCCACTTGGCTCTTTTTAATTATTTATTTTTTTATCTCAATGCTTTCTGTAAAGGCAGAAGTTTTTTTATCATAATGCATTAAGATAAAAGCCCTATGCATTAAGATAAAAAGCCTTCTGTGTGCAACAGCCCCCCTCCCTCAGCCCCCCTAATACTTACCTGATGTCCATTTAGACCCAGTGATGACTCCCCTCCGCTTATGGCTTCTGCTGTTGTCAATCATGAGGAGAGAAAGGGGATAGGGCCAGGCCACGGCTCTGTGTCTGAATGGTCACAGGGAGCTGCAGCCCAGCTCGGGTGCCCCCTTAGCAATCTGCTTGCTGTGGGGGCACTCAACAGGAGAGAGGGGACAGGAGCACTGAAGAGGAACACAAGAAGAGGAGGATTGGGCCTGCTCTGGGCAAATCCATTGCACAGAGCAAGTAAGTATAACATGTTTGTTATTTTTACCAAAAAAAAATAAAAAGAGACTTTAGTATCACTTTAACAACTTTAGCTGAACTACATGGTGCTTAGAGAGGATAGAGAAGTAAATACCCTGTTAAAGGATTTGTTCCCTAGCTTAGTAAAAGTGGTGGAAATGCACTTTGCAAATAATATCCAACCATTTGCAAGGAAAAAAATAACAGTGGTTTTGCTTGCATGTGATTGGATGGTGATCAGCAAAGCTTAACTTTATTCATTAGGTTAAGGGCCAGCCTATTTGCCTTTAGTAAATCATTCTCTCTGTTCTACTGTAGGTTGAAATCTAATATGGAACTGTCTCAAGAAAGGAGTAAGTAAGGAGTCACCATTTTGACTTCACCATTTAAAATTTATGTTGCGTTACTAAGCTCTGTAATCAACAGATAATTTTCAGAAGAGAGGTTAAGAAGTTGCTAATAAATATGTGGAAAAAAAGCCAAGCTCACCTGTTGCCAACAATTGGTGTCCTTGGCTCATGTTCACATGTTTAAACCAGTTCCTAAAGCACAGCAGATTTATATATATGTGATTCTGCACTTCTGGGTAGAGGTGATCAACAGTCAGTGGCCCTGACAGGCATTTATTAGCCGCCACCCGCTGATCACCAAGTTTATAGCAACAAAAATTTGGTGATCAAATTCCACTAAAAGAAAGCTCTATTTGTGGTAAAAAATGACATGAATTTCATCTTGGTATAACTGTGCAATTAGCAGTTAAAATAACGTAGTGCCGTATCGCAAAAAATGGTCTGGTCAATGTGGTCATGGAGGGGAGTAAATCTTCTGGAGGTCAAATAGTTAAAGAACATGAAAATACAAGTTATTTATCTATATACACTAAAAATATAAAAAAAACAAACATACAGTATGAATATATATTGGGGAAGAGATAAACACAACACTACCTTTCTACTACCACTAGGGGAGGAAGGGAAGAAAATCCCCTCCATAGCTTCCACCAAGAAAGACGAATAAACGACCAGTATGCTTACAAAATAGGGGAATTGTGTTGATCTATAGATGGAAGTCCCAATGAAGAGACTTCGCAATTAGGTTCCCTATAGGGCTCAGTCCTTGCTGGGGTAACAGCTACCACCTCTCTGTGTCCCTAAGGAAATGCAGTTGGAATCGCGCCTCCTCAAGGTCCCCGGCATCTTCCTCTAAATACCGCGCATGTGTGATATGGCCGAAGAGTGGTTATGTCACCACCAGTCCATCCCCCAGCAGATCACCCATCTGAAGACTGCACAGCATGATCACATAGATTACTACGCTGGAGCTCCCTCCCCGGAATTGGATAGCAACAATGAAGAGAAAGACAGCTGCCAACACAGGAAAGAAAGCAGCAAGTGTCCAGTTTCCAGACCTGGATAAATAGGAAGAAAGGGATGTGAAAGTTTTACTCTGACAGCCACATATAAGCAACAGTCAACAAAGTAGAAAAACTGGGGCAGTCCGTCCGTGACATTAATCTGCAAAACAAAGAAAGTATAATAGTATATATCTCCCTATGTTGCAATGCCATATTACCAGACAATTTAAGCCATAAATTTATGGACATGGCACCGCAACAAAGTGACAGTACAAAAAGTTTTATTACATATGTATCTCTCAAGGGACACACAAAAAAAGGTTTATTCAACATTTAAATTACAATCATAAAAAAATCCAGCCCAGTAGGTAAATTGTCTCTATTACTCCTAGGAATAATTGCAGAAAGGATCCCTCTGTCTACATTGGCTAAAAGACAGGACCTAGAACCTTGGCAAGAAAATCCTGCCTAGTATTCCCCATATCCATGGTCACATTATTTTCTCACTTTTCCATGTTAGTCTGTTTTCCCAGAGGAAAATCACTCAAGGAAAGGCCTAAAACTTTCAGCCTCATTGAGCCCAGGGGGAAATGTGGCATTTAGGCGCCTGATCCAGCGCATTTTGCGATGAAGCAAGGTCTTCTTCCAGTCCCCTCTCCTCATAGGGATATGGAGCCTGTCCAGTGCCATAAAAGTGATCTTGGGCATCCTGTATTTGTGTATCTTGGCTATGTGTCTTCCATGTTGTAGGTATCGATTGCCTAGTCTCATACTGTACCCTTCATGTGCCTAGATACACGTTTTCCAAATTCCTGTCGTGTGTTTGTTCAAAAATAAGAAAAATGCGTTTGGGGTCATTATCATGTTGGAATACTACCCAGCGGCCCAGTCTCCAAAGGGAGGGGATCATGCTCTGCTTCAGTATGTCACAGTACATGTTGCCATTTATGGTTTCCTCAATAAACTGTAGCTCCCCAGTGCTGGCAGCACTCATGCAGCCCCAGACCATGACACTCCCACCACCATGCTTGACTGTAGGCAATACACACTTGTCTTTGTACGCAGAATTGGGGGGAAGGGGGAAATAACACTGTTATAACCAGGTATAAAGCAAACGGCTTAATGGGTAAAATAATATAATAAATGATATAATATATAAATATATAACATCAGTAACATAACATTGGTATTGTACAGCCGATTGCCAAATGTTGATAGACAAGGAAAAAAACAAGAAGGGGGGGGGGAAGCAGGACTTTGAATGAAGTGTGTGGGAGTGGTTGGCATGTAAAATAGTAGAGTCACTGGTACAAAAAAGAACAATTGAATAGTGATATCATCATGATATATAACATTATAAAAAAGCATGATACATACATGTGACAGTTGAATCAATGGTACAGAAAAGAACTTGGTAATTAACAATTCATGCACAGCTGATGAGAAGTATATTGGAAAGAGAAAATTGGTAGATAATTCGCATGTATACAGTCCAAATATATGATGGATTTGAGGGGTGCATCAATAATAAGCTTGACGCATATCGTGGATAATTCCACTTCATCAGGAGCAGGTGCATCCCAAAACTCAACAGTACAGTCAATATAAAAATAAAATAAAATAAGGATATTGTGGACGATTGTCCAAATGGTAAGAAGTCCGTGCCGGAAGCTGTGGGGGCCTGATCTGCGAACAGGGCACTCTGAGTGGGCATTCCAAGAGAAGCATGAGTGGCCAAAGATTGGTAAATAGTGAAGGTGTCACAGATAACAATCTCCAAGGATTTCTATAGGTAAATGTGTAAAGGGAGGCATTGTTAAATTAGAGGCATTGTAATGCTGCAGTGACAACACACGTGAAAGAGATAAAGAATTAGAAAATGCAGAAAATAAAAAAATCAATGGAGAGAAAAAACAATAATTGTAAAAACTGTAAAAATGGATAGATCCATGAAGGTGAAATAGATGGAATAAATAGAAAGAAATGACTGTGAATAGTGGGTTCTAGCTCAAAGTCACCAAAAAAAAGGGGGTCACAGTTAAACGACCATATGGGAAGGTACTAGAGTCCAAAGTGAAAAAATAGATAAAATATAGTCCCAATTTTTTAATTTTTGTTTTTGTTTTTTGTTTTGTTTTTGTCTTTAATATTCATTATGGATGGAGGTGTGTGGTTCTGAGATTGGCCTCAATGCAGGTTTTTGGGCTTGCATTACATCATTGTTTAGCAACATGTTATTCATTGGTTCGGAGCTTAGTTTTTGATACTACCAGACTTGTATAAAGTACTCGAAATTTCTACTTGAGTAAAAGTACAAGTGCTCGATCAAAAAGTGACTTGAGTAGAAGTGGAAGTGCTCGCAGAAAAAGTTACTTAAGTAGAAGTACTAAAGTATTCAACATTTTTTTTACTTAAGTATTGCAAGTAGTTTTTTCAAAAAATTTGCTACTTAAGTACTAAAAGTAAAAAGTACCAGTAGTTTTGAAAAAAAATTTCTACTCAAGTACTGAAAGTAGAAGTAGAAGTACTGTGTTATGTAGTTATTAAAGAAAGAAGTCAAAAGTTTGAACATCATATTGTTTTTTATTATTTCAAATGATTTATTCAAATGATTAACCTGTGTTTGTTAGTAGTTTCTTGATGCACTTTAAGCGCTGTAGCACCATTTATTTGTTTGTTTCATATTTTCTTTTTATTGGAAAGATTTGGTATAGCAGCTTTTATTATACACAGCCTTTATTTTCGTATGCGCTGATTTACAAATGACATTATACACATTTTGAGCTTTATGCAACCTGCCATCTACTGTTCTGGCAGTGGTAATTTTTTTAAAAGTAACGAGTAACTATGCAGCACAAAAAAAAAATACTTGAGTAGAAGTATTGAAATCATCGAAAAAATGTAGTGAAGTAAAAGTAGAAGTAGGAGAAAAAAATTATACTCTAGGAAAGTACAGATACCGCATTTCGGTACTTAAGTACAGTACTTAAGTAGTTCTACTTCGTTACTATACATCTCTGGATACTACATATGTGGACATTTTCAGTTGGGGTGCTGTCTGGTGCTGGGAGCTGCGAGGCACTCCAGGGGGCCTCCCTTCTCTTCTTTTCTGTACCATTGATTCAAATGTCACATGTATGTATCATGCCTTTTTGTAATGTTATATATCATGATGATATCACTATTAAATTGTTCTTTTTTGTACCAGTGACTCTACTATTTTACATGCCAACCACTCCCACACACTTCATTCAAAGTCCCACTTTTTCCCCCCCTTCCCATTTTTTCCTTGTCTATCAACATTTGGCAATCAGCTGTACAATACCAATGTTATGTTACTGATGTTATATATTTATATATTATATCATTTATTATATTATTTTACCCATTAAGCCATTTGCTTTATACCAGGTTATAACAGTGTTATTTCCCCCTTCCCCCCCCCCCCAATTCTACATAAATAGGGATGGAGGCATTTAGCCCTAGGTGGGCTGTACCTCATTTAAAGTCCCAACTTTTTAATTTTTGTTTTTGTCTTTAATATTCATTAGGGATGGAGGTGTGTGGTTCTGAGATTGGCCTCAATGCAGGTTTTTGGGCTTGCATTACATCACTGTTTAGCAACATGTTATTCATTGGTTTCGGATTTTTGTTTTTGATACTACATATGTGGACATTTTCAGTTGGGTTGCTGTCTGGTTCCGGGAGCTGCGAGGCACTCCGGGGGGCCTCCCTTCTCCCCCATCACCCCTGGTTGGATAAGGGGAGTTTGGGCGGTGTTCTCCGTTGTGCATTGGCGCCTTCTTTTCTCTGTATTCTCAGTTTCCCTTTTTACTTCTGACCCAAATTAGTGTTGCCTTGTTTTCTTTCTCCTTTCTTCAATTTTGAAAAAGTGACATACTCTACTTGTCTTAATAAACTTCTATTGTCATATTTATGCTGTTTACATGTGTGTATACTGTATGCCTTTTGTTGCTTTTTCTGATAAGCACTATGAGGACTTTTGCATGTGGAAAGATCAACTTCCTTACTGAAAATGCTGTATCTCTTTGCTAAAAACTACTGTATACCTGTAGCATGTGTTGAGGAGAAATTTGTCTGGTCGAACACTCTCACTAAGCCTACTCACATGGGATTAGTCCTTCTGACTTACTCAGTTTGACCTTTTCAGCTCTTTAAACAGTTAACTTCTCTAAGGAAAGCTGGATCTGTTGACCATGTAAAAAGGAGACTAGAGCGCCACCAAGTAGAAACAACATTTTTAAACATGTATTTTTAAATCTGTAAAATACAATTTTTAAAACATTTACTACATCAAAAAACATTCTTTTTGACATTAAAGTTCCAGTAAACTTATAAATATTTTTTGCATTAAAGGCTTCATATGAAAATTGATTGAATAAATGACAACTGATGGAGGCCTGAGAGTATGACAGGACCTATCACACTGGATATACTATGACTTCGGCAATGGGAGAATAAGAAAGAAATTCCTGCATTTTATACCATTGAACTCAGAATTTATAAAGCAAGAAATCACAAGACAAAGATTACATTTACTGTCAAAAATAATCTTCATTTTGGTACTCTCATGAGGACATTTGCTCCATTCTGCTCTGTGACCTAGGCCCCTCCAACAACCAGGGCCACGAAGTACAGAGAAGAATGAAAGGGATCACATGACTGAAAATAATATGATTTTAAAAGAGTATTTCTGCAAATTACCAAATAAAAAAACATAAAGTAAGACAGCGCTCAAACACCATACATCACAAGTGTAAACCTTATTTAAAATAAGTGAGTATTAGATGAATAGTCCACTATTATTGTGCTCTTGAGCTCTTCCCACCAGCAAAATCCAATAATCAAATGATGACCCATGCAATTCCATATGAATCCACCATGTGAAACCAAGCAGACTCTCCCTGTCTATTTGAAAAACACTCCACCACACTTACCAGATGATATGCTACTTCTTGCCTACACAAGAAAGTTAGTAAATGCTTCATGGTGGTAAATATACCACTGGGGACATCGACACTCCTCAAATATGTCCAAGTCTTCTCTATAGGTACTCTGCCCTTTACGGTCGCTCCACTTATCCAGCATGCCAGAGGGATTTATTACACCAAATGAACCATAGCAAGATAAAAATAAGGACTACTCAAAGTGTTTACCATTTATTTGGATATACCCACATTGAAATATAGTAATTTGCACTCACAAGATAAAACATCAAACAGTTATATACTGTAGTGCTGTTACTGTACTAGACCATAGAAACACCGCTTTGCATTTCAGGTGAAATTACGTAACGGAAGTCTCACTTTACATTTTTTATCACTAGGGTGCAATGTCTTCAGGAGCTTGGGAGTCTGGCATCTCTGCTTTATATAGAGAAACCCTACTTACTACACCCAGGGATACTATCAATATACTGTACCACTGTTATTATGCCTTATCTCTGATAATGTACTACCACTCACAAATGTTTTGAAATGATAGAAACTTGATACTATATGCAAAATTGAAGATTAAAAAAAAAAAAAAAAAACAATAGCCCCCTATATCAATATACTGCAATATGTATATATATGTATATATATATATATATATATATACACACTAAATGAGGAATTTTCTTATCAGCGCCATCTTGTAGACATTTGTCAAAAGTACATGCACACCTGGACATCTACTGCCTTGCTCCAGCCTGCCAGCTGACTACTGCTTCCTCTCTTTCTCGTGGGTGATCCGCCGCCATCCATGGCGCTTCCAGCGGCAGACCTTTACCATTCTTAGCACCTCCCACAGCCTGATACTGGAGACCCAGCTAAAACCCTGCCGAGTTCTGCAGTCTCTCAATCAGGACCACATGCTTTTAATCCTTCTATAAAATGTGAGTGCATACTTTTATCATTACCATTATTTACTTGTGAATAACATACTGCACTTAGATAGCGGCACTTCCCCTACCTTCTTCTCTACACAGACTACAGGCTTCTCTAATCCTTTTTTTGGGATACATGCAGCCGAATATTAAGTTCCTGACATTTCCTCTCACTCATACTGATTGTATTGAAACTTTCTCCAGGAGCAATTTAGGAAGACCCTTTCGACAAACTTCCTTCTACTTAGCGCTATTTTTCCTTTTTTTTTTTTTATATGGTTACCATAACCCTTTTTTATATTATTAATATGCTCTCCTATCCGGACACCAAGTTTCCTTGTCGTGCGTCCCACATACTGTAACCCTCAAGGGCATTTAAGTAAATTAATTACTTGTTTACTCTGGCAGGTTATGCATTTGTCAATATTATATTCCTGATATTAGAATTAAAGTGGTTCTTCTTTCAATATCTAGTATTGACTGTCCTACACGGAAAGCACTTCCCACATGTGTAAAAGCCAGTTTGGTCTGAAAAAAAGAAACCACTTCCTAGTGGGGTCAGGGATATTATGTACCAATTTGTTTCTTATATTGGGAGCCCTTCTGTAAATACATTTTGGTTTATTAGGGAGAACTTTGGCCAACGTTCTATCCCTTATCAGGATTGGCCAATTTTTTTTTTATTATACCTTCAAGTTTTTTTATAATTTTGATTATAATATAAAATAAATGCCAGATCACAATTATATTCTAGACTATTGTTATTCCTAATTAAACCCTTCCTTTTCATAATTCTTACTTGTTGTCTTATCCTCTGCAAATCTTTGTTTTTTAGCCTTTTTCTTCAAACCTCTGGATCAGTAAATCAGCTTGTTGATCAAAATCTTCCACATTACCACAATTTCTCCTAATTCCCATTAGTTGTCCTTTCTTTTTCAAAAACACATGGGGTGATTCTGTTTGGCTTTGCATGATGGAACATAAGCGCAAAAGAGCACAATTGTAGTGGGCTATTCATCTAAGAAGGTTTACACTTGTGATGTATGGTGTTTGAGGGCTGTCTTACTTCATGTTTTTTTATTTGATAAATTGAAGGAATACTCTTTTAAATCATATTATTCTCATTTATGTGATCCCTTTTATTCTTCTCTGTACTGCATGGCCCTGGTTGGTGGGCAGGCCTAAGTCACAGAGCAGTGTGGAGCAAATGTCTTCATGTGAGAACCACATAGTGAGGGGATTCTAATTTAGTCACACAACATTATTTTTTAGGAGGTATTGTTTATACAACCCGCTACAATGGATATTTAAATTTTTTTTGATAAGCAAAAAAATAAACACAGAAGAAATTTTCAAATCAGAACATCATTTACATAATAAGGATTTGGATCATTATTTTAAGGCACTTAAGAACACACTCAATAAACAGATTTGCACATGGTGGGATATTATAATATTGGAAAGGTATTTGAAAGATTACATTAAAACCTAGGCGTCTAAGGTGGGACTTGGCGCCTAATGATGGCCTTAATGATAGAGAGTTGGAAGAGGAATGGTTTTAGTTTTTTAATCAAAGTGAAAAATATCTTCCCAATCTGATTGTGTCTAAGATAAGGAAGAAACTTAATAAGTTAAAAAGCAAAATACAAGAATTTAGGGAACAATTAAACCCCTATAAGGATACTCCAGAATATGTAGAGAAAGCTAACCAATTAAAAATATTTTTTGTTAAGGTAGATTAAGATACAAAACATAAGAAAATAATAAAATACCAGAGGGACAGTAATGATTATAAACAAAATTTGGTCTATAAATGGCAGGAGGAAAAAGGAGAAACTGCTTTCGATCTTAAAGGAGTTGTAAAGGCAGAAGCTTTTTTTTTTAACTTAATGCATTCTATGCATTAAGATAAAAAGCCTTCTGTGTGCAGCAGCCCCCCTGAACCCCCCATAAAACTTTCCTGAGGTCCCTCTCTGTCCAGCAATGTCCATGAGTGTCTCAGTCGACCAAGATTCTCCTTCCTGATTGGCTGAGACACAGCAGCAGTACCATTGGCTCCCACTGTTGTCAATCAAAGTCAGCTAACCAATCAGGGGAGAAAGGGGGCGGTGCCGGGTCGGGGCTCCGTGTCTGAATGGACACAGGGAGCTGTAACTCAGCTGCTCGGGTGCCCCCATAGCCAGCTGTTTGCTGTTGGGGCACTGAACAGGAGGGAGGACTTAGGATCACAGAAGAGGAACCTGAGAAAAGGAGGATCTGGGCTGCTCTGTGCAAATCCACTGCAACAGAGCAGGTAATTATACCATGTTTAATATTTTTATAGGAAAAACAACGAGACTTTACAATCACTTTAAAGTCCCATCTGTGAAGAAGAAAGAGGTAAATCGTAACGGAGTACAAGAAAGGGGGAGAACCCCCATTGCTAATATAGATAGAGTGTTTGGAGAAATCCTTCCCCCCAGCAGGAGAAAACTGTGGGTACCCACATAGTCTTCCAAGAAAAAAAGGTACGAAATTTGGGAAGGGTCCAACCCCACTACCTCCAAGATAGGATCATCAGTACACATCAAGGTATAATGTACCAACATATAACAGATACCAACCTCTCATGAATGAACAAGGATATGGAAATACACCCATTAGGGATTATTACCTTCACAGGAGGGATTTTCAGATTTGTTAGGAAACTTAACAATATGATTTTTTTTGCAGAAAAGGGGAAGCCTTGTGAATTGGAAAACTCTACTCTTAAACATAGTGGACAGATATATTATGGCAGAATTTAAAGAATTGGAAAAGAGAAAGGACATAGTTATGCACCCTGCTGACAAAGAAAGAAGATTATGACAAGGAATTAAATAGGTTGGTAGAGCATAGTACCACATATGGAAAATTAAAAGGTGATCCTATCAATAAATATATGGCCAACTAAAAGGATAGTAAATAATGCAAAGAGGATAGGAATCTTGAATAGAAGGGAGGCTAGGTATTAAATACTGGAGGCACCAAGATTGCCAGTACCAAAAATTCATAAAAATAAGATTAATACTCCAGGTAGACCAATAATAAGTGGAATGGACCCTTTATTCACTGGGCTTGGTGAATACATAGACTGTTACCAGCAACCTCTGGTCCAACAATACCCCTCATATTTGAGGGATAGTAAACACCTTAACAATATCCTACTGTTAATGTGGATTCCTTGTGCACAAATATCAGACATGATGTGATGGAAGATGTTACGTGGGCTTTACATGCGCAATCAGATTAAAACAGGAACAGATAACATTCATTCTACAAGCACTTGGTTTGGCCATGGGAAATAATTACTTCTGGCACAGTAAATCATATTATCAGCAACAAAAGGGATTTGCAGTGTGGCCAAACTTTTTCTTAGAAAATGGGAGGAGGAGATATATGGCAAACCACATCCTTAACTGGTAATGCATAAAATATTTATTGATGACGTCATATTCATGTGGAAAGGATCGGAAGAAACACTCAGAACCTTCCTGACCACTATTATTAGGAAAAGGTATGACATCTCCTTCTCAGGTACTTGGGACAAAAAGCAAGTAGATCTAGTGATATTCAAACAGGGGAAGAAGGTAAATAAGCCAATCTATTTAAAGATACATATAGAAACAGCTACATCCCCTTGGCTAGTTGGCATTATCCCAAGGGGATAGGGGGAATACTGAAAGGACAACTAATGAGGTTTAGGAGACGATGTGGTAATGTGTAAGATTTTGATCAGCAAGCTGATTTTATTGATCCAAAGGTTTAAAGAAAAAGGCTATAAAAACAAAGACTTACAGGGTATAAAACAACAAATAAGAACTATGAATAATAAGAATTTACTAAGTGATAAAAACAGAGTAGAAAATAATTTTGATCTGGCAATCATTTTGGATCATATTCGACTTAATAAATAACTTGATGGTATAATAAAAACAATTGGCTAATCAAGTTAAGGGATAGGATGTTGGCCAAAGTACTCCCTATTAAACCAAAAATTATTTAAAGGAGGACTCCCAATATAAGAAACAAATCAGTACATAATATCCTCAACCCCCCTAGAAAAGTGGTTACTTTTTTCAGACCAAACTGGCTTTTACACATGCAGAAGGTGCATCCTGTATAGGACCATCCATACTAGATATAGAACGAAGAAACATTTTAAATCTAACACCAAGAATCAGGAATATAATATTGACAAATTCATAACCTGCCAGAGCACACAAGTAACTTATGCTTGAATGCCCTTGCAGGTTACACTATGTGGGATGCACCACAAGGAAACTTGTCATCCGGATAGGGGAGCATATTAATAATATAAAAAAAGGTTACTTTAACCATAGTGTGTATAATCATTTTAGATTGTGTCATGGTAGGGACCCAAGTTTGCTCTCCTTTTGTGGCATAGATAAAGTGAATAGACACTGGAGAGGCACAAATATGAAAAATATGGTGTCCAAAAATGAAACACGCTGGATCTAGAAGCTGTGCGTCTTAGCCCCAGATGGTCTTAATATTGACATTGATTTGAACTGTTTCTTGTCAAATGATTAACTTATTCCACCATATTATATTATTTTTATTTTTTTATTTGTATTTTTTTACACTATACAGTGTGTGTATATTTGGGATGATTGTTAAAGGGATTTTGAGTATTTTGTGCTTATTTTTATCTGTTGGTATGATGTAGCAATAATTTCATGCAATTTTAAGAAATATCCACAAGATGGCGCTGATAAGAGAATTCTTCATTTAGTCTGTATATATACAGAATATACTGTTTGCATATTATGTTGATATTGGGCACCATTGTTTATTATCTATCTTAAATTTGGAAATAGTATCAATTTATATAATTTTAAAACATTTGTGAGTGGTAGTACATTATTAGAGATATAAAGTGGAGATGATGCCGGCCTCCCGAGCTCTTGAAGACGTTGCACACTAGTGATAAAATGTGTCCCATTATGTCATTTCCGCTTCACCTGGAGCACACGCTGGAATACAGAGCAGCATTTTCAACGTCTGGTAATAGTACTACACTATATGACTGTTTGATTTTTTATATTCTAAGTGCATATTACTATATTTTAATGTGGGCACATTTAAATAAATGATAAAAACTATAAGAGGTCTTTTTTTTAAATAATGTTATGGTTTTTTTGATGTAATAAATCCCTCTGGCATGCTGATACTTACAGGTAAGACTTAGATATATTGGAAGAGTGTCAGTGTCCCCAGTAGTATATTTAACACCAGGAAGCACTTATTGACTTAATTGTGTAGGCGAGAAGTCACATACCATCTGTTGAGTGTAGTGTGTGGCGGAGGGTTTTCCAAACGCACAGGGTGAGTCTGCTTCATTTCACATGGTGGATTCATATAAAATTCCATGGGCTATCGTTGATTAATGGACTTCGCTGGTGGGAAGTAAACAAGAGCACTATTACAGTAGACTATTTATTCAATATTCACTTATTTTAAATGTTTAAACTTGTAATGTATGGTATATGGTCTTACCTTTTTGTTTTTTTGTTTTGTTTATTATCAAGTTTAACAATTGGTTAAAGACAACAGCTGTATTATTCACTTCATCCTTTTTGGTGCATATTTTAGCGTGGGTGTTCTAATTATTTATAATTCCTGCAGTTTAGAATCCAGTGTTTTATAGATAGATTGCTTACCATCTGCATTCCAAACCTATATACCTAGCAGGTGTATAATGGTTTACAAAAACTTTGATTATAAAACTGTGGAAAAGGGTGCCCACTGCTTAGCTACATTTTTTTCATCAGTAACCTTAATCACTGAAAAAAATGTAATTTTTGTGTTAATGTTGCTGCAGCAACACAACTTTGAAATAGGTCAGTAGTAACTTTTTCTTACCAAAAGGCCAAACTTTCCATCCAGATGAAAACAACGCCCTTTTTTTTGGAACACATCAAGAACCAGTCTGGCCAGCTATGGATCACAGTTTCAGATGGATGAGACAAGTGTGGCTATTACTTGACTTTATTAAATCATTCAGTTAGATTTATTGAACTAAATGATCATTTATCATAATTCCATGTGATGGTAAAGTCAAACATTTTTTTAAAAATAACAAACATTATATACTTACCTGCTCTGAACATTGGAATTGTACAGATCTGCCCTGAACCGCCTCTTTTTAGATCCGCAGCTGGCTCTCCTGACTCCTCATCTTCTCGGGTCCCCAGACAGAGCTCATGATTTCTCCTCTTCTTGGTGTGTCACCATAGGAAGCCACTTCTTACTGTGGCACACCTGCGGCCTTCGACACAGACAGTGTGGCTCAGCCCCACCCCCACTCCTTTGTCACAGGATTTGACTGACAGCAGAAGGTGCCAATGGCTCCTGCTACCTAAGCAAAACCTATTAGAACGGGGAGAGTTACTACAGATGGGCACAGGTAAGCATAAGGTGGGGTGCTGTTACCTGAACATTTGTTACCTTATGCTGGGAATGCATTAAGGTAAAAATGTTTGGGCTTTTGAACCACTTTTAACTATCTTGCTTAGACTATAATATTGTAATACAAAGAATAACGGTGGTGCCAACATACAGTTGCCCAAAGCAACCTAATCAATTTTCAGATCAGATCAGATCAGTTACTCTTTATGACTAGCCTGCTAGAGCAGTACAAAACCAACATAACATAAAATTAATAATGAAAAATAACATATATAATAGCTCAAACACAATTACATTTGACAGATATAAATTCATTGTATGTATAGACAAAAAAGTTTTTTTTTTTTTTTTAGGTGTGGATAGCTGCACAAGAAAAAAGGGAATTAGCCAAAGGCAGGAGAATTCACGTCCTAGACAACTGTCACTAAGACATTGGCCAGGGATGGATGATTGCTGCTCCCCTCCTGCTCTTGTGAGTGACAATTCACCAGGGCTAATAAGGGCCTGAATCTCTCCAGTGAGGAAATGGACAGCAAAATCAACTTGAGAGAGGGCCTAACCCTTTCCTTTTCTATGCAAAACGTAATTAAAAAAACAGGTTTTGACTTTACACAGACCTTTTTAAACCACTAATAAACTTCAACAAATGAAATAAACAATATATAACTGATATGTGATATGTGATAAAGCCAAAACCTCACCTTTACTTTCTTAAATATTCATGTTTTGGATTGACCAATAACACTGTAGTTGTTCAATAAATAAATTATTGCTCAAAAATGCAACTTGCCTAATAATTGTGCATTTGCTTCTCCTCCCCCAACTCTTATGGAGCTGAGAACAGAGGAAATGTGATCACTTAAAGAAATGGGGAAAAAAGGTAGTTATAATGTTCTTTTACATCTATATACAAATGTTCTGCCTTTCATTTATATTTTAAACTGAATAGGTTGTGTTTACAAGGTGATCGTTTACAAATACTTACATACAAACACGGACACACTAGTGTCTGATTTAGACCCCGTTCACACTGGGGCGATCCGACTTGCCGGGGTGACCTCACAGGTCGCGGTGCGCAGCTCGCACCGCGACCTCGGAGCGGCCGGCATGGACTTCATAACATTGAAGTCAATGCAGGTCGCTCCAGGTCGCCCCAAAGAAGCTCCGGACCCTTTTTCTAAGTCAGAGCGACTTGTGTCGCTCCTATTAGAACGGGTCCACAGCTTCTCTATGGCAGGCGACCTGTCAGGCAACCAGGTCGCCTGACAGGGCGCCCCAGTGTGAACGGGGTCGATGCTGCAATTTGATTTATAACAGGGTTCTAGCTGTATTGAGATTGAGTATCACTTGCAATAGTAATACAATTTAAAGAGAAGAACAAAAGCAAAATGATTGTTAGTGCTTATTCTTTGCATTTAATTTTTTTGTCTGAATATAAAATAGAGCTACATAAATCAGTGATATCTTTGGTCACACTTCTTGTGGGAATTAGCCAAAACAGAATATCACATTCCTCAAGCTAACAATGTCTTTGTTGTGCTAGGACATCTTTTTCCCAGATGTCAAGCTTGCATTTTTACCAAGTCTGACCACATCTTTCCCCTAAGGAAAAGCCAAATTTGATGTGTGACTAATGTACATCCAGAATATATTTTCAAGGGACAGTATTTAGTGGTATTTGACTCTAACAGTCTTCTACCATTAAGAAATCAGACAATTCAATAATTAGGCATAGTGATATATTCACACTGAGCCCATCATTAATGTGGATTAATGAATAAACTTTTGCAGCATAGCGGTCCAATTCCTTCCAGCTTGTATGCAGCTGATAGGCGGGTTCCCTGCAGCTGTATTTCAGTATGTCCACGCATGTGTATCTGAACCTCCATTACTGTAGCTGTCACTGAGTCTAAACAAGAACTTCCCTTAGAATGTGTGATGGGAGAGTAAGGCAGCTCCACGATTAGTAGATCATATACACATGTATATGAATGTTGACAGGGTATATAAGTAATCCACTAGCTTTAAAATATTTTTTTCTGTGTATGATGGACCTTCCTTACAGCTAGAGCCTGCAGAAAGATCTTAACAAGTATGACATAGGCAGGTATTTGTTGCCTGTAGAAAAAAAAAGGAGAAAGCAATCATAGGCTAAATGTGAGAGCAGAATAGGGAATCTCTATGACATGTGAATGCCCCATCACAACAACTGAAGCATTACAAAATAACATAAAATAAACATAATAATATTCAGAGAGAAATATAAAAAGGCAGTATTATTACTAGGACCATTATGAATATAATAGTAGCATAATGCCAGATACCGTATAGGTTGTGATGGTTTTTGAGGTCTTTTAGATGATAATTTCAGTTTAATTTGCATATATTTATTGTTCAATGTTTTGAAAGGAAACAGAAGAAGGGAAACATTTAATCCAAATATAGATTTAAAATTTTATGTCCAACTCTGACTAATATTCTACTTGTATTCTGTGAAAAAAATCCACTCCCATCATACCATCTACAGACAACTAGACAGGCCTCTACCACCTACTGACAAAAATTAGCTAATGCAGCATAAGGAAGGTGTTGCTTGCCTCTGAAGTCATCTGGTGCTGGTTTTAAAGTAGTTGTAAACCTTTAAAAGGTAACTCTACTTTCATGGGGAAAAAAAATGTCAAACAAAGAAAAAATAATAAAGCGTATACAAATTCGGCACAAGTCATATTGTAATTTAATGTTTTTAAAAATTACCTTTTCTTTTCAATCTGCAGCCACTATAGTTTTCTGAAAATGCAATGCAATATGGCTACCTAGAGGAGATCTGTACACAGAATGTGTACTGACCACACCCCAGAAACATAATTTCCTGCTTGTGTGATTGGCTCATTAATTTTCTCATTTACTCTCAAGTCTGCCTAAGATACAAGTCAGATTTCTGGCATCCCCTGCAACAAAAATGTCATTTTTTGTGAGATACTCCCAATAGGAACACGTCTACAGGGATGCAGGCCCAGTAGCTTTTCTCATTAGTGCTCTGCAGCTGCACAGCTGATTGATAATTTTGAAACCACTCCCATTAGACCCACTCACACAGAGGCACAGTGGAAAAAACAGTGCTTACTTCAGAATAACAAAAGGTAGGAATCTACCTTTGCAGTTTACATAGATCACCCAGAGGGGATTTTTTTTTCTCAACTCCTCAAAAGTGAAGTTATGCTTTAAATATACCCACTGAAGTGACTAACCTCAGGTGATACACAGACACAAAAGGTATACACAGAGATGAGAGGTATATTTTCTGATCCTTAGAATACAGTTGGCAAGGATCTGATGTCACACACTGCACAGCATAGAACAGTGAGTTGAGTGTAATCTGGGACCTAGATGGAGGGAAAAGGACACAGCACCTCTACTGGTATTATAGAGAAAACATGCACAACTGAAGCTGTCAATCACATGCTGTGTGCTGAAGCTCCCCTCCTACGCCCTCTGGAGCTCTTGGAGTTGGCATAACATATCAGAATTGACTCATGCACATAAAAGAGCAAACGGCAGAGAGAAATCACTCTTTTGCTTTGATTGAGGCTAGCACACAATAAAAGTATATGCTTTGTTCAGTTTTAATTTTAAAAGGAAAACACATATAACTCACCTAAGGACACTGCAATGAACCCCCCCCAAAAAACAGAGAACAGTGTCATCCAATGTATGCCATATCTGTATAGCCTTTAAATCATCAAAAGTACTTACTATAAGTAAAAAAGCATATAGGGGGGTCCAGGAATAATGCCACAAGGAGTTGGCCCACCCTAAATTGTAGGGAAGGAAAAGGCAGAGCACTTTAGCTAAAGGCCAAACACACCCAAGTGTCAGTTTCCTCTGAGGCACAACCTGTGACTAAATAGTGATAGAGCAGCAGTAGAGTTATGGCCTTATCCCTCTATGTCACTGTGCTTTCTTTTCCTTTCAGTGTGCTCATTGTCAGCACATGAACTGATTGGCTACATGTGCTGCCCCTTCCTTTCCAACTTTGAGCTTCACTTTATAAGGAGTGCAAAAGGTTGATACCGAGCCAAATTCAGATACTTACATTATAATGTTTTAACCACTTCTCACATACGTGTAAAAATCTGTATTTTTTGTTAGACAATTACTTAGAACCCCTAAAAATCATATATTTCGTAAAGCAGAGGCACTAGAAAATAAAATGGCAGGTGTTGCAATTTTTTATGTCACACGGTATTTGTGAAGCGGTTTTTCAAATGCAATTTACACTTTAATTTGTTTTATTGCACAAAAACACAACATAATACCCAATTGTTTGGTAAAATATAAAAGAAGAGTAAATAGATGCCAGACATGTCACGCTTTAAAATTGCACATGCCCGTGAAACTGCGACAGACTACATACATTATATTAACCATAGGCAACACTTTAAAAGCCTTCACAGGTTACCACTTTAGATTTACACAGGAGGTCTAGTGCTAGAATTATTGCTCTTGATCTGACATTTGTGGTGATACCTCATATGTGTGGTGTGATTGCTTTTTTCGTTCCGTTGCAGGACTGACCTGTGCATTTGCCTTTTGGCATCAGCATTGGTGGGAGGGCAGGGGGATTTAAAAAATACATTTATTTTTTAACTTATTTTATTTATGAATTTTTTTTTTTTTTTACACTGTACCTGTAATTTTTATCACCTTTTGTTGTTATCACAAGGAATGTAAACATGCCTTGTAAAAGCAATAGGTAGTGACAGTTCCTCTTTCTTGAGACATCTGGGATCTATTAGACACCAGATCCCTCCTTTGCTATTACCACTTCAATACAGGGCACTTTCACCCCCTTCCTGCCCCCGGCCAATTATCAGCTTTCAGCACTATCGTACTTTGAATGACAAATGCGCAGTCATGCAACACTGTACCCATATGAAATTTTGTATCATTCCTTTTCACACAAATTGAGCTTTCATTTAGTGGTATTTAATCACCACTGTGTTTTTTTTTTTTTTTTTTAATTATAAAAATAAATTTAAAAAAATGAAAAATTTGAAAAGAAAATGCGTTTTTCTTTGTTTCTGTTATATCATTTTGCAAATAAATAATATTTCTTCATAAATTTAGGTCAAGAGGTATTCTGCTACATTTTTTTGGTGATATAGTGACAGCCTAATTTCTCATTTCTTAAGGTCTGAAAATGCCAGGACACTACAAATATCCCCCAATGACCCCTTTTTGAAAAGTAGACAGACCAAGGTATTTAGTAAGAAGCATAAGTTGTCATTTTTGGTTAATCATTTTTTGGAAAATTAAGAATTTTTAAAAAAATAGTTTGCTCGCGTTCTCTACATGCTGTCACCAGTGCAGTACAACATTGTCATATAACAGGTGTGGCTGTGATCAGAGACACTGACTAGTGACAGTTTATTTATTTTATATATATATATAAATATATATATATATATATATATATATATATATATATATATATATATATATGTGTACAGTGCCTTGCAAAGGTATTTGGCCCCCTTGAACTTTGCGACCTTTTGCCACATTTCAGGCTTCAACATAAAGATATAAAACTGTAATTTTTTGTGAAGAATTAACAAGTGGGACACAATCATGAAGTGGAACAACATTTATTGGATATTTCAAACTTTGTTAACAAATAAAAAAACTGAAAAATTAGGCGTGCAAAATTATTCAGCCCCTTTACTTTTAGTGCAGCTAACTCTCTCCAGAAGTTCAGTGAGGATGTCTGAATGATCCAATGTTGACCTAAATGACAAATGATGATAAATAGAATCCACCTGTGTGTAATCAAGTCTTCGTATAAATGCACCTGCACTGTGATAGTCTCAGAGGTCCGTTTAAAGTGCAAAGAGCATCATGAAGAACAAGGAACACACCAGGTAGGTCCGAGATACTGTTGTGGAGAAGTTTAAAGCCAGATTTGGATACAAAAAGATTTCCCAAGCTTTAAACATCCCAAGGAGCACTGTGCAAGCGATAATATTGAAATGGAAGGAGTATCAGACCACAGCAAATCTACGAAGACCTGGCCGTCCCTCTAAACCTTCAGCTCATAGAAGGAGAAGACTGGTCAGAGATGCAGCCAAGAGGCTCATGATCACTCTGGATGAACTGCAGAGATCTACAGCTGAGGTGGGAGACTCTGTCCATAGGACAACAATCAGTCGTATACTGCACAAATCTGGCCTTTATGGAAGAGTAGCAAGAAGAAAGCATTTCTTAAAGATATCCACAAAAAGTGTCATTTAAAGTTTGCCACAAGCCACCTGGGAGACACACCAAACATGTGGAAGAAGGTGCTCCGGTCAGATGAAACCAAAATCAAACTTTTTGGCAACAATGCAAAACGTTATGTTTGGCGTAAAAGCAGCACAGCTCATCCCCCTGAACACACCATCCCCACTGTCAAACATGGTGGTGGCAGCATCATGGTTTGGGCCTGCTTTTCTTCAGCAGGTACAGGGAAGATGGTTAAAATTGATGGGAAGATGGATGGAGCCAAATACAGGACCATTCTGGAAGAAAACCTGATGGAGTCTGCAAAAGACCTGAGACTGTGACGGAGATTTGTCTTCCAACAAGACAATGATCCAAAACATAAAGAAAAATCTACAATGGAATGGTTCACAAATAAACATATCCAGGTGTTAGAATGGCCAAGTCAAAGTCCAGACCTGAATCCAATCGAGAATCTGTGGAAAGAACTGAAAACTGCTGTTCACAAACGCTCTCCATCCAACCACACTGAGCTTGAGCTGTTTTGCAAGGAGGAATGGGCAAAAATTTCAGTCTCTCGATCTGCAAAACTGATAGAGACATACCCCAAGCGACTTACAGCTGTAATCGCAGCAAAAGGTGGCGCTACAAGGTTTTAACTTAAGCTGAATTATTATGCACGCCCAATTTTTCAGTTTTTTATTTGTTAAAAAAGTTTGAAATATCCAATAAATTTCGTTCCACTTCATGATTGTGTCCCACTTGTTGTTGATTCTTCACAAAAAAATACAGTTTTATATCTTTATGTTTGAAGCCTAAAATGTGGCAAAAGGTTGCAACGTTCAAGGGGGCCGAATGCTTTCGCGAAGGCACTGTATATATTTATATATATATATATATATATATATATATATATATATATATATATATATATATATAGATAGATATACTAGACATTAAGCCAATTAAATTAATGGGCGCTAGAACATATGTGGTCAAACATGTGTAAAAACAGACTTGTTCCAGTAAGGCGTACTTTGCTACTAAAGTCAGTTTGCTTATAAATGTCCCTTTAATAGCGTGTCTATGTTCTGCAATTTTTTTTTACAGTAATGCACCTACAGTCGCAGATTTCATTCAGGCGTGTTTTGCGTCTGCGGTCTTTCTATTTGCAATTGTCCCGTTCAAAACGTGTCTTTACTTTCCATTTTTTTGTAAGGTTTCGCAATCACACTCGCAGATTTTCTGTAGGCGTACTTTGCTACTAAAGTCAGTTTGCTTATAAATGTCCCTTTAACAGCGTGTCTATGTTTTGCGTTTTTTTGCGCACTTACAGTGGTAGATTTAAATCAGGCCATGTCCCTTTAACAGCGTTTCTACAGTCGCAGATTTGCTTTGCTGAGTGTGACAGGTTTTTTCCTCTGTTTAAATGATCCTTTTCCTGACAGCAACAGCTTTTTTCCTTTAAAAATCAATCATTGCTCTATTTGCTTTTTTCACCACAATAATTACAGTCAAAGGGTTTGCCAAGTATACGTTTCCTCATGCAATTCCAAGTATAAGTTTCCTCATACAATGTCCTTTTAATATCTTTAAGTCTCTCCCTCATCAGCCTCCTTGTCCGACCTGTCACACACTGTGCACTGCGTCCCTGTTGCTCTAGCAATCTAGCAATCCAATCTAGTGTCCCCATCAGAGTGCCCCCTTACATCAGTGTCTCCATCGGAGTGCCTCCTTACATCAGTGTCCCCATCGGAGTGCCTCCTTACATCAGTGTCCCCATCGGAGTGCCCCCTTACATTAGTGTCCCCATCGGAGTGCCTCCTTACATCAGTGTCCCCATTGGAGTGCCTCCTTACATCAGTGTCCCCATCGGAGTGCTCCCTTACATTAGTGTCCCCATCGGAGTGCCTCCTTACATCAGTGTCCCCATCTGAGTGCCTCCTTACATCAGTGTCCCCACTGGAGTGTGCTCCCTTACATCAGTGTCCCCATCAGAGTGCCTCCTTACATCCGTGTCCCATCCGAGTGCCTCCTTACATCAGTGTCCCCACTGGAAAGTGCTCCCTTACATCAGTGTCACCACTGGATAGTGCTCCCTTACATCAGTGTCCCCACTGGAGAGTGCTCCCTTACATCAGTGTCGCCATCGGAGTGCTCCCTTACATCAGTGTCCCCATCGGAGTGCCTCCTTACATCAGTGTCCCCACTGGAGAGTGCTCCCTTACATCAGTGTCCCCATCGGAGGGCCTCCTTACATCAGTGTCCCCATCGGAGTGCCTCCTTACATCAGTGTCCCCACTGGAGAGTGCTCCCTTACATCAGTGTCCCCACTGGAGAGTGCTCCCTTACATTAGTGTCCCCATCAGAGAGCCTCCTTACATCAGTGTCCCCATCGGAGTGCCTCCTAACATCAGTGTCCCCATCGGAGTGCTCCCTTAAATCAGTGTCCCCATTAGAGTGCCTCCTTACATCATTGTCCCCATCGGAGTGCCTCCTTACATCAGTGTCCCTATTGGAGTGCTCCCTTACATCAGTGTCCCCATCGGAGTGCCTCCTTACATCAGTGTCCCCATCGGAGTGCTTCCTTACATCAGTGTCCCCATCGGAGTGCTCCCTTACATCAGTGTCCCCATCAGAGTGCCTCCTTACATCAGTGTGCCCACTGGAGAGTGCTCCCTTACATCAGTGTCCCCATCGGAGTGCCTCCTTACATCAGTGTCCCCATCGGAGTGCCTCCTTACATCAGTGTCCCCAATGGAGAGTGCTCCCTTACATCAGTTTCCCCATCGGAGTGCCTCCTTACATCAGTGTCCCCATCGGAGTGCCTCCTTACATCAGTGTCCCCACTGGAGAGTGCTCCCTTACATCAGTTTCCCCATCGGAGTGCCTCCTTACATCAGTGTCCCCATCGGAGTGCCTCCTTACATCAGTGTCCCTTTATATGTCCGGGTCAGAGTTCCCCTGTATGAGCCCCGGTTAAAGTGCCCCTGGTCAGAGTCCCCCTTTAATAATGCGGTCGAAGTCCCCCTTTAATAATGCGGTCGGAGTCCCGCTTAATAATGCGGTCGGAGTCCCCCTTAATAATGCGGTCGGAGTCCCCCTTTAACCACTTGCCGACTGCCTAACGACGATTTACGTTGGCAGTCAGCCCCTCACAGGCAAAGCGACGTAGGTCTACGTCGCTAGCCTGTGAGGCTCTGGGGAGCAAGCGCGCGCCGCTGGAGGCACGCTCCGGCTCTCGCTCGCTCACGGACCCTCCCGCGCGTGTGCCCGGCGGACCCAATGTCAGCCGGGCACTCACGATCGTCCGTTAGAGCGGCAGAAAGGCAGCCGGCTAATGTAATCACAGCCGCCTGTCATTCTCTCCTGTGTAAGAATAGAGATCACACGGTTCTACTATGTAGGACCGTTGATCTCTGTTCTTACACCAGTAGCCACATCCAATCACAGTAAGAATCACGCCCCTAGGGTCACACTTAACCCCTCCCTCTCAAATAAAGTTAACTCTTTCCCTGCCAGTGTAATTTTTACAGTAACAGTGCATATGTATAGCACTGATTACTGTAGTAATGTCGCTGGTAACCCCAAAAGTGTCAAAAATGTCAGTCAAGGGTCCGATCTGTCCGCCGCAATGTCGCAGTCCCGAAAAAAAATTGCAGATCGCTACCATTACTCGTTAAAAAAAACAACAAAAATGACACACATCTTTCCCTTAGTTAGTAAACGCAATAACTTTTGCGCAAACCAATCAAAATACGCTTTTTGCGATTTTTTTACCAAACATATGTAGCATAAAACAAATTGGCCTAAAATGTTAAAAAATTTAGATTTTTACTTTTTTTGGGGGGAATTTCATATAAAAAAAATGTGAAAAATATTGTTATTTTTGCAAAATTGACGCTCTTTTTTTGTTTATAGCGCATGATCAAAAAATCGCACAGGTGATAAAATACCACCAAAAGAAAGCTCTGTTTGTGGGAAAAAAAGGACGTCAAACTAGTTAGGTACAGCATCGCACAACCGCGCAATTGTCCGTTAAAGTCACGCAGTGCCGAATCGCAAAATAGGCCCTGGTCAGGAAGGGGGTAAAATCTTCCGGGGCTTAAGTGGTTAATAATGCCGTTGGAGTCCCCCTTTAATAATGCGGTCGGAGTCCCCCTTTAATAATGCGGTCGGAGTCCCCCTTTAATAATGCAGTCGGAGTCCCTCTTTAATAATGCCGTCGGAGTCCCCCTTTAATAATGCCATCGGAGTCCCCCTTAATAATGCCTTGGAGTCCCCCTTTAATAAGGCCATCGGAGTCCCCCTTTAATAATGCTGTCGGAGTCCCCCTTAATAATGCCGTCGGAGTCCCCCTTAATAATGCCGTCAGAGTCCCCCTTTAATAAGGCAATTGGAGTCCCCTTTAATGTGCCCCGATAAGAGCTGTGTTTGTGTTCTCTAATCAGACAATATTCCCATATATATATATATATATATATATATATATATATATATAAAATATACACAGTACAAAATGTCAGCTTCACAGAGTAATGAGACGCCTCCTACTCTCTCTCTCTCTACTTATCTGCTATGTAACCCCGATGGTGTACACAGAGCCTATGTGTGCTGCTGAGCATATAACTTCTACTGTCTGATTTGTAGGTGGGAGTGGTTTAGGCAAATTACCCACATAACTGCAGAGCTGATCACATGCTGAAGTGCTATGCTGTATTTATTCGTTTCTAATATATATATATATATTGTGCAGAATGAAATGTAAAGTCTTTAATATATATGTGCATTATGAAGTACATTGAATACAACATTTAAATGGCTTTTATTATTCATGACAGAATTCATTACCGTAATGTGAAAAGGCAGTTTTTATGGGCTGGCAGCAGTGACTGCCAGCTATTCACTCAGATTCGGCTGTGGGTTTCCACCCACAGTTTTGGAAGTCCTGCCCTAACTGACTGAAGAAGGGCGGCGCAAATTCTCTGCACTCCCAACGGCTGTCTGGGGAGCACATGCGCAGTAGTGCAATCCCTCGGACACAGGGACAGGACGCAGAGATACTTGGATTTTATTATTATATATATATATATATATATATATACACAGTATATATATTTTTTTTATTACATTTTTTTTTGTGATATTTTTTTTTTACACACTGTGACCAGACAAATACAGTGTTATCATAGTACTCTGGGTAAGTGATCAGGACTTTTTTTTTTAACATTATTATTGCTTATACCAATAAATTTCATTAGTATAAACAACCATTTTTACTGAATAAAACTGATTCATTCAGTGAGAATTGCTGTGATTGGCCACAGCTAATCACATTGTACAAATGCGCTGTGATTGGCCCTGTCTGTCCCATGGGATCACTGTGACCAATTATAGCTAGCAACACAATTGTACACAATGGATGGCATGAAAGGAAGCCATCCACAATTGTAATGTGACCTGCTGTGATTGGTTACAGTGATCACATGGTACTGGCAGCAGGCGAGTACAGTGATCTGGCATTTGCTGCACTTCGGGTCGATATGATCTGATGCTTTTTTCAAACCAGTATTGGTTTGTTTACAATGGGCAAACTCAAAAGTAATGAAATACTTGTCACTTTCTGGTTTCTTAGACCATAGAGATGATTGGGGCCATTCCGGTCCCAAATCAAATCTATGGTCAGCTAAGGAATCCGTCGGCTGCAGTCCTGGGTTCCCCAGTGGGGCGAGAGAGCTGGGCACTAAGCCTTATTATTTTCAGTATTTTTTGGAAGCTTTCCTGAGAATAACGCAATATGTTTATTTAGTTATAACTTTGTTTAACTTTGTTTAACTTATTATACAAAGTTGTATCTCCTCTTGATCTCTTGCTCCAAGTTATGACTTTGCCTGTCTTCAGGTTATAGCTCCTGATCTGCTGCTGCTAGTAATGATACAGCTTGAATGCATCTCACTGTTTACTGTTTAAAGTCCTACTGATAAGAAGATGGATTAGGTGGCCTCATTTAATGAAATAGAGTACTCTCTTAAATTGTCTAGATGTTTAAGAGTTTTTCTAATCCAAGGGTGCTATAACAGATATCAAACAGAACTAAAATTATTTATCCTACTTTCTCATGTTCTACCCATTATGTCTTTCTTTACTATATGCGTACACAACAGAGGCCATCACATGGCCTAGACAGGTTGGCTGATCTGGGCCCCACCATGTGGTGAATACCATCTAATTTGATTGTTTCTGATTGCTGGTTAAAGAGTATGTTTCTTCAAAAAAATGAATAATGGTAGGTAGACCTTGTCTATTGCCTCTCATAGGGGAACCCCCAAATAATTGTATTTGTTCTGTTTCTGTTTTCCTGGTTGTCAGGTCTAGGACATGGGTTATTGGTAACGGCACTTCTTGGCTTTCTCTAGTTTGGACAGGAGTTGCAGTAGTTGCTTCCTATTCTTGGGGGTTTATTTATAATGAAATAAAATGTTTTGCAAATGTTTCAAAATATGTGTAATAGTTTCTTTGTGTTTCTCTAGGTGAATGTAACATTCCAAAACATTTAATCCAAAAGAATACAGCATTAAGAACATTGATAGATACATGTAGTGGCTGGCATAATTTTTTGCTTTTTTCAGGTTTTTATCTTTATTTCAACCTGGATATTCTGCCAGCAATACACTTCCTGTCCTTGGCTGCCAATGCTCATTCAGCATACTGTATCTGTGGAGAAGAAGCATTGTTAACCTAGGACAGAACGTGTATTGGAACTACAGAACACTTCCTTCTTATTTTACCATCTCTATAACATGAGGTGGGGGATAAGATGTTCTGTAGTCCACAATATATAGCTGGGAACCATTCTGGCAACAGTCATCAGAGGCAGAGAGCAAAGGAACTTACTAGTTTACTAGATTTCTGGCATAATCTCCATGTATATTTTCAATTTATCAAACTGATATAACAAATACTTTCAAAGGTATATTTAACAGACCAAATCAGCAGAGGCTGGTCATACACTGATACATCATGAGTGAGCAAATCCCCCTGCTGGACACCTGTATTCTGACAGCTACTGCTAAATCTGATTGGCTAGTAGTTTTCTGTGTGGTTTCTTCAGTTTTTCAAAGGATATTGTCCAGAAAATGACCAACAAGGCCACCAGTGAAGTGAATGTTGGCCAGTTTAGTGGTGTATGATTATCTTGAGAGAAGGTCATTGTTAGGATTTAGAATGTAAGCAGTGAAAAAGTTACATTTCTGAAAAACAGAAAAAGACTTAAAATGGGGGGGGGGGGACACATTTTTCTTCCTTTCTGTTATAAAATTTTGCAAATAAATAATTGTTTTTCATCATTGTTTTTTCTGCTACATTTCTTTGGTGAAAATAACCCAAATCAGTGTATATTGTTTAGTCTGTAGGAAAGTTATAGAGTCCACAAACTATGGTACTATATATATCTAAAAATCGATCGATCCTGATGTACTGACTCATTTCTTGAAGCCCAAAAGTATCACGACAGTCCAAATATCCCCCAAACTACCCCTTTTTGGAAAGTAGACAGTACAAGGTATTTAGTAAGAGGCATGGTGAGTTTTTTGAAGTTGTAATTTTTTGTCATAATGTTTTGGAAAATAGAAAAATTAAAAAAAGATTGTTTCACATTTATTTTTCATATACTGTCACCAGTTCAGTACAGCGTCATCATATAACTAGATCAGGGACACTGACTGGTGACATTACGAAGAAAAAAAAGTTAATGATTTTTTTCAGTTTTTTTTTTTGATTACTTTTGTTTTCTATTTTTTTAACACACTGTGACCAGAGCAATATAATGTTGGTATATTAAAATTTTGATGATATAGAAAACCAATGCGCTACCAGTATGATGGAGAGGGAGGCAGGGGCTAAAGTTAAATGACGAGGTAAAACTAGCAGATAGCTGCCAATGCCTGTAGTGCCTCCACATACAAATCAGTATAAAAGAAAAATAATAGATAGACACTATCGCATGGAGGTCTAAGCCCCGGTTCACACTTGTGCGTGTGCGGGGTTCGCATGTAATGTCGGAGCGCACTGCTCCGACATTACATGCGATCGGCTGTGCGGTGCGAGTTTAGCCATACAGTTTGTATGGCTAAATTCGCACCGCAGCCGCACCAAACACGCACAGGACCCTTTTTTCTAGCCGCATCAGGATCGGATCGCACAGCAGTTCACACTTGTGCGATCCGATCCTGTGCGAGCTGCACGATCGCACTGCGATATGCGATCAAACTGGGGGTGTCGTTAAGATTACATTGACACCCCCAGCGTATCGCATATGGCAGTGTGAACTGCCGGGGGTGCGTGTGCGATGCAGGAACAGGCTGCGAGTTCGCAGCCTTCCCGCATCGCATCAGTGTGAACCGGACCTTAACCTATATAAGAACCGCAAGAACAACCTTACTACAATAATGCACCTAGATGGGGCCCACCACCTCAACAGCCATACTATAATGAATATAGAAGAGGACCACCAGAACAGAATTTTCAAGGAAGAGAAAGAAGTCCAATACCGGTCAGAAATTATTATGCTCCATTAGAAAACTACCAAGAAGAAAACAGAAGAGAACCTCAACATCAATATAGAGAGGAAGAAAGAACTAGAGAACAAAGAAAAGAAAAAGATCAAAGTAGGCCTTTTTTAGAGAAGGGCCAGGATACCCATACACCAAAAAAGAAAGAAGAACCAAAAAATCAGAGAAACAACACAGAAAAAAGAGAGTAAGTAGAGGAAGAAAGAGACAACAAAAGGAAAAGAAACAAATAGGACAAGGGGTGTTTAATCTAAGTGAAAAAAGTATAACACAAGAAGAAATGATTGTGTTAGACAAAGGATTAAAATATGCACCGAAAAAAAATCTAGATAAATTTAGCACATACATAGGTATTCAGAAGTATGTGAGACAATTAAACATAAAGAAATACATATTAAGTAATCCAGTTAAAGCTACAACGACTACCTCAATTAGGAATGTAGGGAAACAGACAACAACTACCTCAAACAAAGAAGATATTCAACATAGCACTTTAAGGAACAAGTCAACTTTTAATCCACAGATCAAAGATAACAGATATATAGGTGTTTTTAAGGATTTGGTTTTAGATGAAGTAAAAGGTATGAAGATCAAGAAATATGAAGAGTCCAGAGCAATGAAAACAGGCCTGAACAGATTGAAGAAAAGAAAAGACATAGTAATAAGGCCGGCGGACAAGGGAGGAGGAATTGTGATTGTCACAAAAGAAAAATATGAGGAGAAAATGACTGAAATGCTGGGAGATGAAAATACGTATGAAAAATTATTGAGTAATCCGGTTGGAAAATATAGAAAAGAATTAGAACAACTAGTGCATCTAGGCCTGAAGAAAGATATATTAACGAAAAAAGAGGCAAAATATCTAGTACCTGAGTCTTGCAGAACCCCTGTAATATATACAATACCAAAATTACATAAAAATAAGGAAGACCCACCTCCGAGACCTATAGTCAATGGGATAGAGTCTCTAACAGCAAGACTAGGCCAGTATATAGACACTTATTTACAACCAATAGTTCCAGCAACAACAGCATATGTAAAAGACACGAAACATATCCTCCAAATAATGGAAAATCTACCTCATTTTAACAATAATATTTATATGGCCACAATAGACGTAGCAGCACTTTATACCATAATCAATCATCATGAGGCATGTGAAGCCGTGAAATGGGCACTAAGGAAATATACCAATCTAATCTGTAAACAAAGAAAATTCTTAATCAAATGCCTGGATTTTTGTTTAAAGAAAAACTACTTTTGGTACAAGAAAATATATTATTATCAGAAAGTCGGAGTTGCAATGGGTTCGAAATTTGCACCTAGTGTTGCGAATATTTTTATGGCGCAATGGGAAGAGGACAATATTTTTAACGATATACCAGAAGAAATGATTTTATACAAAAGGTTTATAGATGACGGAATTATTTTATGGCAAGGAGAAAAGGAGATTTTAATTGAATTTTTAAATAAATTAAATGAAAATGAAAAAAATATCAGATTATCGTGGGAGATCAGCAATGTTGAAGTAAAGTACCTAGATCTAGCGATTAGACAAGAAAATGGTAAAATTATTACAAGTACCCACTTTAAAGAAGTAGATAAGAACAGTTACTTGCCAACCAATAGCTGTCATCACAAAAATTGGATCTTCAACATCCCAAAAGGCCAACTCTTGAGAATAAAGAGAAATTGTACCAAAGCAGAAGAGTTTGAACAACAGGCAGACATTATAGGTAAGAGGTTTATAGAAAAAGGCTACGAAACAACGTTTATAAAAGGAAAAATTGATGAAGTTAAAAAGGTAGAGAGGAAGAGTCTACTGGAAGATAAAAACAAAATTCAGAACAAATTTATGGAGAAAGTGCCTATAGTCATGGAATACAGTATGCAACATAAGAAGGTGGAAAAAATCGTAAAAAACCACTGGCACATACTGAAGAAGGATAAACATCTAAGAAACATACTACCAGAAAACCCAGCGTTTATATATAAACGTGCACCAACTATAAGAAATATGTTGGTAAAAACAGTAATGGATCCTCCCAAAGCACTAGGCACTTTTTTCACAGGAAAAGGGTTCTACCCATGCAAAAGATGCTATGCATGCCTCAGGACAAAACCAAAAGGAAAAGTAAACGAGTTTAAATCTACAAGAAATAATAAGGTATATAAAATAAAAGATTTTATTGGATGCAACACAGAAGGAGTGGTCTATGGATTGGAATGTAGTTGCGGCCTACAGTATGTGGGCCGCACAAAGAGATTATTAAGAATAAGAATAAAAGAACATGTGAAAAATATTGAAAATGGTTTTGAGAGACACAGTGTATCTAGACATTTCGACCAATACCACAAGAGAGACCCCACACATTTAAGATTTTGGGCGATTGAACCGTACAAAAAACATTGGCGAGGTAGCCACAAAGTCCGCACTTTAAGTCAAAGAGAATCTTACTGGATTCATACATTAGATTGTCTGACACCAAATGGGTTGAATATTGAATTTGACCTGAATTGTTTTATTAGTGATTTTTAAAAATATTATAGATTTTAGGACATTTTAAATGTTTTTATACAGGAACTGATATATCTGAATAAATAAACACACCCCGAAGTCCAGAAAAAGTAGATTATTTAAGGAATACATTATAGATTAATTAATATTAAATTATAGTAGTATTTAAAATATTTAATGAATTAATAAGTAAATACTATAAATGGGTTAGATTAATTAGAAAAATAGATTGAAAAAGGTTCCAGAGGAATATAGATAGAAGAATATAAATAAAAATATTGAGGGCCGTTAGAAAATAATTAATAAAACATAAGGGTATATATATAGAAATATAGTAAGGTGAAGGTATAATTATTTATAATTATTTGTATCTATATTGTGGTTGTATTAAATATACTGTTGTATGTATATAATTAGTACTATATTCATTGCTGCTACGTCACTTACGGGTATCAAAAGGTTTTAGTTAGGTTTTAATATCAGAAATAAATATATGGTTTTAATAAATATATGGTTTTAATCAATATGAAGGAAGTAATTGGGGATGGATACTTAAATTGCATTGCATTATTGCATTAAGAGGTATGAGAAACGTATATGACTCCAATAAAATGGCCGTTTGTTTACATCCGGTCTAAAGAATAATAGCTGTAAATACGGCAAATGACGGAACATCCGTTTCCGGCTCTAGTGCTTTAAAAAGGACGTCACAACGGAAGGCAGGTATCCCTGGAAGAAGCTGCGTGATGACGCAGCGTAACGCGTAGGATAGCTAAACCGGAAGTGACGTATCGGCAAAGGATCGTATGTTATGCTTGAAACAAGACGAAAAGCAATGTGAGTGTTACTCTATCTTTTTTTAAATAAAATTTATGGGACGTACTTCACTATGTTGGCCCCAATTTGATTTTTTTGGAGATACAAAGAACCGCTTATATCCCCTGGAAGATAGCTGCATTTACAAGGGAGATATAACCAAGGATTTATAATGGTACAATAAGGAGGAAGGAACAGCATACTGGGGAATACAACCTAAGGCTCTTTTAAAGGAGCAGTGAGGTGAGCGCTTAGGACACCTAGTGGGCACCGCACGAAGCACCTGCATGTGAAATTTGGATTAAGAAGATTGTGTTCATCACATTATATATTTATAAAAATAATTTTAAAAGGACACTTCAGCACTTTATTGGTTATCACTTATTTAGAGCACTTTTTATATTTAAATAAGTCACCGATTTTAATTTTATATAAATTTTTCACTGTATAATGGATTGATATAGTTGGTTTCAATAAGATTTATATTTTTTTAATGAATATTTCATCACCTATTATATTTATTGTATAAATCATATCGGATTGTATTATTGTATACATTAAGACACATCAATTTTAATATTATTTAAGAAGCACTTTGGCACTTTTTCACTTATTTACATATTTATATATTTTATTTATGTTATTTAAGCACTTTTAAAGCGCGGTACTCCCCCCAACTTTATATATAATTACACCGATAATATAACAATCAAAAAGTGACAAATAGTACATATAAAATAATAATTCTTGATTAAAAACGACAATGCAAGTGAACTAAAAATCACAATAATATATCACACCTGTGATAAAGTGCATACGAATATTGTAAAACAATAAACACAATTCAATAATCAATAAATGTGAATCCTGCTGAGTGCAAAATAAAATTCATGAAAAGATGTGCAAAACAAACTGAGTGCAAAAATAGTGTTCAAAGTGTGAATAGCAAATAATTAATGTCCAAAAAATCAAAAATATTCTTAAAATCTATGTGCAAAAGATATATTCTTAATTAAAATCATAAAAAAAGTGTATATTCGTCTGAATCCACCTTAGTGCCAAAAAAGTTTTTTTAAATTAGGATACTTGACAAAAAGAATCAAAGTGATGAGTAATAATGTTCAGGGCAGATACACAGCAAACCGATATCCTCCACCACATGCAATGGCGGCTCACCTTAATGAGCAGAAGTAAATGCATATACATATACTCTCGACCAAGAGGTCTAATCCTTTGGCAGCTGGAAGTCAGCGGGGATCAGAGAGACCAAATATTCTCCTTCTAAGCAATTATGGTAGGGAAATGACTCCAAGTCTGGTAATACTCCACTCACTAATAGTCAAGAAAGCAAATGATAGATCCCCATAGTGTAGTATTTAGCAGTAAAGATTTAATAAAAGCTTAAAAAGACTTACACTTAGGTAAACAGCAGCAGATAATACAAAAACGAGGACCAAGCAATCCCCTTGGCAGCTCAGCGCTAGTAAAAGCACCAAACTTCCGGATTCAGCCGTAACTGGAAGTGACGTCACCCGGCTCCTCCCGAACGCGTCGGAAGGAGCCGGGTGATGTCACTTCGGTTATGCCTATGTTACAAGGGGAGTGACAATGCACAGGATCAGTGTCAATGCAGCCCTGGAGAGAATATTATGACCGGTAGGTCTGTCTGTCATAACCCTCTTGTAGACCTATGTAATAAAAAAAAAAAAAATGAGGGTTTATTACCACCTTTAACGTTTAATTGGCTGAAAGAGCCCAATAAACTAGCTCAGAATTAGTGAAAACTAGGGATGATCGAACTTTTCAAAAGTTTGGTTTGGCCAGAACATCCGAACTTCCCGCAAGTTCGGCCCGGATTTCAGAACCCCATTGAAATCAATGGGACCCGAACTTCGGTAATCAAAAAACACAATTTTGAAGCCCTAAAACCCAATAAATGCCCCTAAAAAGTGCCTAGGGTTCTGGGTCATGCCCCAGGGACTATTAATCACACAAAAAAAGTTCTTAAAAATTGTCATTTTTGATAGAGAGCCAATTATTGAAAAAATAAAAAAAAATTAAAATTAAAAAAAAAATAAAAATTTCTTTGGATTTAGTGTCTGGGGGGGTCTAAAAAGTGTACCTATGAAGTTTCAGCTCTGTAGCATGTCCAGAACCATAAAAAAAAGATTGTTTGTATTAGGTCACTTATAGAACAGGGATATGGCTCCGCTATTTTCACACCTTGCCGGTTTAGTAGCAAGCGTTTTTTTGGGCATTTTTTGGGGGACTTTGGAGGCAGGCAAAACATCTGAACTTCTGTGTAGGGGTATATATACATACACCCATGTCCGTATATATACACATATATAGGTGTGAAAATAGCAGAAATCTATGCTTGCGCTAATTCACACTAATATGGCTTCTCTCCTATAACACCTATATATGTGTATGTGTAAAATACATATAAGTGTGTGTGTATATATAACCCTATACAGAAGTTCAGATGTTTTGCCTGCCTCCAAAAAAAAAACGACTGCAAGAACACACCTAGGCATTTTGTTTTTGGCGCAGGCATTTTTTTGGGCATTTTTTTGGGGTCTTTGGAGGCAGGCAAAACATCTGAACTTCTGTATAGGGTTATATATACACACACACACTTGTATATATTTATACACATACACACATATAGGTGTTATAGGAGTGGAGCCATATGCCTGTTAATTATTTAATTAGCGCAAGCATATGTTTTTGCTACTTTCACACCTATATATGTGTATGTGTATATATACAGACATGGGTGTATGTATATATACACCTATACACATGTTCAGATGTCATGCCTGACTCCAAACATGTCCTCAAAAAATCCCTATGAACGCCTGCAGCCAAAAAGCAAGCTGACCGGCAAGAAGCCATATCAGTGCACTGAATGTGACACAAGAGAAACAATCTTTTATCTATAGCGGTCACCCTGATATGGAAGGGTTTTGTCACCCTGCCATAGCAGTCACAGTCAGTTAACCCTACACTACACTACACTACGGTCCCCTTACACTTAACACTTTCCCTACAGAAACTGAATAATTAAAGCTAACTATAGTGGAAAATAGCACCCTAACTACACTAGATATCCCTTTCCTCACACTAAAAATTGCTAAATGACACTTTGTAACAGAAGTCACAGAACTGCTTCCACTCTCTTCCATGTCCCTGTATAACAATGCTAGGAATTTGGCGGGGGCTATCTTATATACTGGGGGGCGTATTCACTAATGATTGGACTATGGACCCCCTAGTCACTCCAATCACATTCCTAGCATTCTCCTGCCCCCTCAATTGGCTTTTACTGATGGTTCTGGTCCAATCACAGGCTTTTAAAACCCATTTCCTGAACCATTGCATTTTGGTTGGTTCTGGTTGCCGAATTCCGAACTTTTTCAGCAAAAAGTTCTAAATTTGGCCGAACCTCAAACAGCCAATGTTCGGGTCGAACCGATGGTCGACCCGAACCGTTCGATCATCCCTAGTGAAAACACTGTACATTAAAATGCATTACAATGCACTTACAAATTAGTGAATTCAGTCTAACAAAGTGGTAAGATTTTGCCTGCTTCTATTCAGTGGATACTGGGCAGGCCATTTCATGAGTTTTCTGAAAGCAAGTACTAAGTGGGAGATTCTACTTACCATAATCACATCACAATCCCAGTGCTGCAATAAGAAACAAGAAAGAGCAATTTCCAAAACGGTTTATGTAAAAAAACCTTGTATAATACGGTGCACAATGAGTCAGATAATGCAGAAAATTAAATAAAGGATCTCACAACAGAAATCATCTATACGATCACCAACATCTGATTTGCCAGTTGCCCAACATTTTAAATAGGGCAGGCATTCACCAGCACAAATTTATGGTGGTGGATAGTTTACCTCAATCCAAGAGATACAGACATAGGGAATAAAGGTTAAAACAAAAAGAGATAAACGTTTTGCCCATTTAGCTACTTTAGCACCTAAAGGGTTAAATAAAGATTTTAGATGTGCATTTTTTTGTGATTTTTAGGATGTCAATTAATGGTATAATATTTGTGTGTTGTTTTGTTGTAGGTTTTGAGAATGGGCTGCTAAAAAAAATGATCTTAAACAATAAAAAGAGTAAAACAATATTTCAACTGTAATGTGCTCCTGGTCGAAATGATGTGCTATATATGTGAATGTTGTTTGAAATGTTGCTGTGATCATTTGTACCTGATAAAGGATGGTGATGATCCAAAACTGTGGTATATACATTAATAAATAAACATTCAAGGTGCTGCAGATGCAGATTGGACAATTTTACCATATGTATCGCTACCCCCACAGGAGCCGCTGGTAGGTTGTCCGGGTCTTTCCCACTTTTTGCTCCACAGCAGCTTAATACTCCAATGACCGGTCTAGGGGTTTTGTTTTTGTTATTTTATTGGAGAACTTGGATAGGGTGAGGGATGTAGTGGGATACTTTCAAATTGAACTTTTCACACCGAGTACTCTAACTTCCTTTCCTAGTGAAATTTGCCTGAAGTCCTTGGAGAAGGCAGATAAATGCGTCTTCACAGAAACAACAAACTGATTGAAGAACTGAGCAAAGTAATAGTAAAGTAGTGGACAGTCCTGGACAAAGCTCTAAGAACACTAGCAAGTGTTTTCTTTGTGTGGACCCTCAGTTAACTTAGAGCACAACAGGGTATACCTATGTAAGGATCTCTAGGATCTCTGTACTCACAAGGCTGCTGAAGCACAACCGGCAGCCTGCTCTCTCAGTGATACCAGACCAGATGTGCTGTAAGCTGTCCCTCTGATAGCTTTGGTAGGACCAGGGTCAGCCACACAGACTTCAGATCCTCAGGTTGCCCACCTGAGGCCACATGGCAGCAAGTGTCAGAGGAGGCAGAGCCTCTCCCTCAGCCTGGTGCAACCCTCTGCTAGGAAAGACCAAAAGCCTATGTGCTCCTTGAATATAAATACAGGTACCCAGCATGCCTAGGGGCACCTCCCCTTGGCCATGGCTGTATGAATATTTATTCTCCCATCTGCATGTATTCCATCTACTATCCAGCACTTTCAATGGTTGCTTGGACCATAAAAATTCAAGACAACATGAGCAGCACCAGAGCACACTGAGCAGACTACACTAGCCTGATCACCGCTCTCCGATAAGCAGGCAGCAAACAAAAAACTATTATACACTAATTAATCCTAGCACCTACCTAGGAGGTTGCTATATACATATATATATATATATATATATATATATATATATATCTCAAAAAGGGGTTGCTGCACAAAAGGTAATTTTATTCCAAGTATAAAATCACATAGTACCAACAATATGCATGTAACTATGTCATTTTATACTTGGAATAAAATTATTTTTTGTGCAGCAAACCCCTTTTTGATTTTTTCAATATATGACCTGTGGGAGGGTCTGGTTGCTAGCACAAGTTTGGATTGCCGTGGTGGACCTCACCCGTTTGATCATATACTAAATATATAAACAGTATCTCACAAAAGTGAGTACACTCCTCACATATTTGTAAATATTTTATTATATCTTTTCATGTGACAACACTGAAGAAATTACACTTTGCTACAATGCAAAGTAGTGAGTGCACAGCTTGCATAACAGTGTAAATTTGTTGTCTTCTCAAAATAACTCAACACACAGCCATAAATGTCTTATGCTGGCAACAAAAATGAGTACACCCCTAAGTGAAAATGTCCAAATTGGGCCCAAAGTGTCAATATTTTGTGTGGCCGCCATTATTTTCCTGCACTGCCTTAACCCTCTTGGGCATGGAGTTCACCAGAGCTTCTCAGGTTGCCACTAGAGTCCTCTTCCTCTCCTCCATAATGACATCACGGAGCTGGTGGATATTAGAGACATTGGGCTCCTCCACCTTCTGTTTGAGGATTCCCCACAGATGCTCAATAGGGTTTAGGTCTGGAGAAATGTTTAGCAAGTCCATCACCTTTACCCTCAGCTTCTTTAGCCAGGCAGTGTTCATCTTAGAGGTGTGTTTGGGTCGTTATTATGTTGGAATATTGCCCTGTGGCCCAATCTCCGCAGGGAGGGGATCATGCTCTGTTTCAGTATTACATAGACATGTTGACATTCATGGTTCCCTCAATAAACTGTAGCTCCCCAGTGCAGGCAGCACTCATGCAGCCCCAGACCATGACACTCCCACTACCATGCTTGACTGTAGGCAAGACACACTTGTCTTTGTACTCCTCACCTGGTGGCCGCGACACACGCTTGACACCATCTGAACCTTATAAGTTTATCTTGGTCTCATCAGACCACAGGACATGGTCCCAGTAATCCATTACCTTAGTCTGCTTGTCTTCAGCAAACTGTTTATGGGCTTTCTTGTGCATCATCTTTAGAAGAGGCTTCCTTCTGGGACAACAGCCATGCAGACCAATTTGATGCAGTGTGCGGCGTATTGTCTGAGCACTGACAGGTGACCCCCTACCCCTTCAACCTCTGCAGCAATGCTGGCAGCACCCATACGTCTATTTCCCAAAGACAACTGCTGGATATGACGCTGAGCATGTGCACTCAACTTCTTTGGTCAACCATGGCGAGGCCTGTTCTAAGTGGAACCTGTCCAGTTAAACCTCTGTATGGTCTTGGGGTCTTGGTAATCTTCTTATAGCCTAGACCATCTTTATGTAGAGCAACAATCCTCATAGAGTTCTTTGCTATATGGTGCTATGTTGAACTTCCAGTGACCAGTATGAGAGAGTGAGAGCGATAACACCAAATTTAACACACCTCCTCCCCATTCACAACTGAGACATTGTGACAATAACAAGTCACATGACACTGGGGAGGGAAAATGGCAAATTGGGCCCAATTTGGACATGTTTACTTAAGGGTGTACTCACTTTTGTTGCCAGCGATTCAGACAATAATGGCTGTGTGTTGAGTTATTTTGAGGGGACGGCAAATTTACACTGTTATACAAGCTGTATACTTGTATACACACTACTTTACATTGTAGCAAAGTGTAATTTCTTCAGTGTTGTCACATGAAAAGATATAACTAAATATTTACAAATATGTGAGGGGTGTACTCACTTTTGTGAGATACTGTATATATATATATATATATATATATATATATATATATGCGTATAGCTCCACAGGACCATGTGCAAAGCCTTTTAACTTTAAACAAAGAGGTGTTTATTTTTCTTTAGACAAACACAAAAAATTGCTTAAGCAGTAAAACAAAAACGCAACACAAAAAGTCCACTTGTCTTCAGCACAACAGCATAAACAAAACATAAGGAAACACAAAGTTCATAGATGGCTCTTTACCCCAGGGTTAGCACACTCCCAGTCTGGCTATCTGGCAGCATCCAGCAAATGTGCAGCAGTCCAAACAGGTGTCTCTCTCCAACTCCTACTCACACATCTCACCTAATACTATTTCCTGTTTTAAGTGCTGCTTCCTGGAGGCTCCTAAACCTTTGGGGACTGGAGTCCCTGTAGTCAGGAGTGGGGGCCCCTTTCCCACCCGAGTGTCACTTCTGGGCCTCCGAAATTCAGGGTCCCAACTACCTTACTACTAATGCCGAGAGGACTGCAAGTCCCTCACCCTGTACAGATGAGACCCTAAGTACACCAACCCATCACCCAAGATAGGACCACAACTCGAATATTGGTGACGCATAGCATCCGTCCAGGACCCATCCTTGGCATCCTTTAATATATATATATACATATATATATATATATATATATATTTTTTATATTCACACACCTTGTATGAGTCAGTTTAGCTAAAGTTAAGTTTGCTTTTAACCAGCATTCTATTGCAGTTGTGTTACTTCTCAATCAGTTTGTTTTTTTGGAACTGTTTTTGTTTTAGTCTAAGAGAAAACTGCCAAAAGCAATGGATATAAATAAAATAAACCATGTGTGAGAATCTTTGCATGAACATAGACTGTATAAATCAGTCCATGTGCTCATTTTACTTATCAGTGAAAGCCATTTTCATTTACTTTTTGATATTTTCTGTGTCCTGAGTATGTCTTTTAATATCACTGCTGCTTTGTAACAGCTGATCTATCTTATTTGTTTTCTGCCTAGACATTTACATTAGAAAAATAGAAATCTGTCGCATTAAAACAAATAATCTAAAAACATGGCCCATAAAGGCTATTTGTGACATTTTTCTTTGCAATAAATCAGTTTCTGCTTTAACTGTTAGATAAAACAACATTGTGTTCCTCTGTACTGAAAGGCAAATTAAAGTTGACAGTTTACTATGAGCAGGATATGTATAAAGTACAATAAAACCCAATCAGCTGTTTATGGAATGCCAAAGTAATTTGCTAAGTAAAATACAGAAGGGTCTTCTGTATGAAAAAATCTACTGCTTGAAACAACCTTAAAAAGGAAACAAAGGAATTGCTAAGTTAAATGTTTGGGATTTACAAAAGAATGGAGCCAAGGAAAGCACCTGTACATGGTGAAGAGACGGATTTACGTACTGCTTAACACAATGGATTTCTTGAAGGAACTGTCTATCCAGATTGTGTCTGATGTAGAAATGAATGAACTGACCTAAAATTTGTATCATCCCGTCCTATTATTACTTACAAAAATGTACTGGTAAGAGTACTGAATGTAGTGTCACATACAAAAACTATATATATATATATATATATATATATATATATATATATATATATATATATATATATACTTTTCGAAACTGTGAAAATCTGCCAGGGCTTTCTAAGCAGATGACAGCATGGAAAAAGTCCAAGGAGAATGTGAAAAAGTATGGAAAGTACAGAGACAGCTGGAAAACATCAAGGAAAATACTTATGAATATAATGAGCAAATACTAACGTAGAGCGGAGACTGCGCTGAAATACAACTATGGAGTATGTCTTGGCCACTGGTCTAAAAGAAAATATAAGGGTTATTTTTAGTTATGTAATTTTAATGGTAAGAAAAATGAATAAACAATCTGGCAAAGCAGTGCTGTAGATAGATTTAAAAGACCAACGTTTAATCAAGAAAAGTATTCCTTAAAAAAATCCCTAAATATATTTTTAAATATTAACCTATTCTGTCCTTATATTAAAGAGGAACTATACTCACCCTCAATCCAGCGATGTGCTGTCCTGGAACTCCCTGCTGGTCGCTAACATCTTCAGGTTGCTGGCTTCTGGGTCTCAATTGCCAGCCGCTGTCATTATTGTGGTAAAAAATACTGTGCTAACAAAAATAGTGAACAAATAGCCGCTGACACTCCAACAGACTGTGATGGCAACCAAATATAAACATAAATTGTGCAGCGCTCAAATGTTAAAGTGAGTACAATGGGATACACACTGAAATGCAAAAATAAAGTCCAATATTCAAAATTAGAGAAAAAAGGAAGGTGACCAGTCCCACATAGAAGAGTGAATACTTGTGATAAATCCCACACCAACAAGAGAATATAATTCGCTCACCAGGTGGCATGGACCCAAAGTACCTTACAGCAATTGGGTCATGCAGGCTGAAAGTGATGATCTCCTTGGAACAGGAGAGGCAGAGGCTTCCACGAATTCTCCTCCAAATGGTGGATATAGGAAGGTCACTCAAGGATGGTACACGTATGGATATCTGGAAATCCCCACTCAGAAAGGTGTATGTGGGATAAATCGAAAAGACACCATAGCGTTATACCGTTTAAATGGTTTATTAAAGCAAAGAAAGTAATGTACTTACAATGGGTCAGATGTTAAGAAGCATTCAATACAATTCAGCACTCAGCCGCTGTCATTGCCCAGGCTGAGATGTTGTGCAGGTGCAACTCAATGTACAGGGGTGGACAGACAGGGTATGTAGCTTTAAGGCAGAAGAGACAAAGCATGTCTCTTCTGCATTATAAATCCTGACTGTTTGCCCATTTTCATTTCATTGCATAAAGTTCCACTTTAACCTTCTATAATCCCCTGCCTAGCAAGATTCAGGTTGAGGGAGGAAAAGGCACAGTAGTGTCAATATAAAAGAAAAGTGGGATCAGAAACATGACTATGATATCTGGCAGAGGTACCTGGATCACAAGTCTGTTTGAACATAATTGAAATATCTTTGGAAGATAAAACAGATTTCTCATATGTACTGTATTTCAATTTTGAATTTAGCCATTTTCCTTCAGTTCCACTTTAAAGTGAATCGTTCTGTATTTCAAATGAGCCTTTATAAGGAATGCTTTAAAGGTTTTTTTAAGTTATTTCCCTCAGCTTAAAGTGGTTTTAAAGGCTGTATGTTTTTATATCTTCATGCATTCTATGCATGAGGGTTAAAAACTTTAGGTGTGCACCTCCCCTCCTCAGCCCCCTAATACTTATGTAAGCCCAATCCCAATCCAGCAATGTGCATGAGACCTGAGGCTCTCCTGGGGCTCTCCCTCCTGATTGGCTGAGATGCAGGAGTCATTGGCTCCCACTGCAGTCAAACACAGCAATTGAGATGGGAGGCGGGAGTAAGCTGTTCCAGCTTGCGAGTAAGCAAGCATGAGTGCCCCCACACCCAAAGCAAGTGGCTTGCTATGGAGGCACTCAGGGAGGGGCCCAGAGCACTGATGGGGGAGCTTAGATGAGGAGGATCGAGGCTAGTCTGTGCAAAACCACTGCACAGAGCAGGTAAGTATGACATGTTTGTTATTTTTTTTAAATAAAATGTTTTCTTTTACAATCACTTTAACCCAGATAGGAAGAAATTGTGCTGCAAGTTTGAAAACAACTTGCTCAGCTATTGCTAGACTTGCCAGGCTTCACAAGTTTGTTGCACAATTGCCGCAAGTCCGCTTTGTATTAATCCAGCTCAAATTTCTTTGCAAGTATTCTGCGAGTCTGCTGCAAGTTCTGTTTTAGTTATGTTGTGCAATAGTCATCCCACCACAGGGGTTACTGTGACTGAATTTGCATGCTGTAGACTTGCAGAGCTATTGTGGTAGACTCACCACTGCAACTTTTCTCTTGCTAGAGACTTACCACGCAAATTTGCTACAAATTTGCTACATTACCAACTAGAACTTGTGCTTCAAGTGCTCTGTAAGTATACAACTTACCAGTGAAGATGTGCAGCAAGTTAACTGACTTACAATTCAACAATGCCACACATTTCTGGCAAATTATCCTTGCTCTTTGGGAACTAGCTAAACAATTATACTCTTTCTGTATTGGAGAATATATTGCAGTTATAATATGGAGAAGATTTGAGGTTAGAGGTTTTATCAGTTGTTGGATAATAATTAAAGAATTTAGTTGAGACTTGCTGGAAAAAGGAAAAAGCTTTTTTATTTTTCTATCACAACTGTATCACCTACCCTAGCAATGTAGAGCATCATCATCGCTGCCCCAGCCTGGATAGTACATACTTAAACAAAATTTAGTTGCACAAAAGAAGGCACTGTGTAACTGAGAATTGTTGGCAGCCGCAGAATAAAATAGAAAATACATGTGATATTTATGTAGCACCATCCCAGGTAGATGCTAGGATTAGTGTAAAAACTACTTTGTTGCTACTTCCAAGGAGAAGTCTGTTCTCTGCTGTAAGCAAGGGCTTTACCAGAGCTTAACCCAAAGATCAGTTGGATGTCCTCAGTTGTGAATAGTTCTGTTTCTGGAGTATCCCACTAAATCCCCTTCCCAATCCAAGTTCTCCAAAAATAAAACAACAAAAACAACAACCCCTAGACTGATCATTTAAGGCAACGAGCAAAAGTGTGTGTGTAGCTGGCTGTGTGGGTCTACCTTGTGCCTAGCTGCGGGGTAAAAGGAGGGAAGAATTGGCGAAATACCAGCAGTTCCCACAGGGGTAGTGTTACAGGTATTAATAAATTATTTGACTTTCTGCTGAATTCTGATAAAAAGATGTTTTGATTTGGCTCCAAACATGTGGCACAATTAGGAGAACCTGTCCTGAGAAAATAAAGGAATAAAGCTGGTGGTGAAAGGGATAAGTAAGAGCATGTACCTGATACACAAACACATGGAGAGTGTGAAGAATGTGAGATGAGGTGTGTAGAAAATTGAGATATATTTGTTATGTTGAAGAATAGGAAATTCCCCCAAAAAGGGGTTTATTTACTAAAGGCAAAGCCACTGTGCACTACAAGTGCACTTGGAAGCAGTGCTGTATCTTAGCCTAGGCCAACAAGGCCCAGGCCTAGGACAGCACTTTGCACGGGGGCAGCAAAAAAGCTGCACCCCCACAACATAAAAAACAGCCTTCTCCCAGCTTCCTTTTGGTATAGTGTCAGGCTTATGGGGTGAATTGGGCTGGAGGGCAGGGTCCAGGAGGCAAATCAGTCTGGTAGCCCCATTAAGCAGTCACATTGCTACCTGCCGGTATGATAATACCAGCCGGTGAGGACATTTAGACAGGCCGCAGGCTGCCGACCACACTTATTACAACTGGCCAATGCTAATAAGTGTGGCACTGCAGCCTAATGCTCCGCCTACCATCCTCTGCCCCCAGGTACGGCAGGCATCATGTCAATAATATAATTTCATTTCTTTAACCACTTGCCGACTGCCTAACGACGATTTACGTCGGCAGTCAGCCCCTCACAGGCAAAGTGATGTAGATCTACGTCGCTAGCCTGTGAGGGTCTAGGGAGCGAGCGCACGCCCCCGGAGGCACGCTCCTGCGTGGTCACGGACCCCCCCGCGCGTGTGACCGGCGGACCCGATGTCCGCCGGTCACTCTGCGATTGCCGCTGCAGAGGGAGAAAGTCAGCTGGCTAGTGTAAACAAGCCGCCTGTCATTCTCCCCTGTGTAGAAACAACGATCACATGGTTCTACTATGTAGGACCGTTGATCATTGTTCCTACAGCCCAAGCCACAGCCAATCACAGTTAGAATCACGCCCCTAGGGACACACACAGCCCCTCCCTCTCAAATAAAGTTAACCCCATCAGTACCAGTGTCATTTTGCAGTAACAGTGCATATGTACAGCACTGATTACTGCAGTTATGTCACTGGTAACCCCAAAAGTGTCAAAAATGTCAGTCAAGGGTCCGATCTGTCCGCCGCAATGTCGCAGTACCGCAAAAAAAATCGCAGATCGCCGCCATTACGCGTTAAAAAAAAAACAACAAAAATGACAAAAATCTTTCCCTTTGTTAGTAAACACGATAACTTTTGCGCAAACCAATAAAAATACGCTTTTTGCGATTTTTTTTACCAAACATATGTAGCATAAAACGTATTGGCCGAAAATTTTTAAAAATTTTGATTTTTACATTTTTGTGGGGGAATTTCATATAAAAAATGTGAAAAATATTGCTATTTATGCAAAATTTACGCATTTTTTTGTTTATAGCGCATTATCAAAAAATCGCACAGGTGATCAAATACCACCAAAAGAAAGCTCTGTTTGTGGGAAAAAAGGATGTCAAATTCGTTTAGGTACAGCGTCGCATGACCGCGCAATTCTCCGTTAAAGTCACGCAGTGCCGAATCGCAAAATACCCCCTGGTCAGGAAGGGGGTAAAATCTTCTGGGGCTTAAGTGGTTAAACATCCTTGTCCTTGAGCAAGCATTATATATAATTAAGACTTTAATTGTATATGGTGGCAATAATATGCTCACCTCATGTGCTATCCCAATATGTCACTTGATTAATAAGATTACTCCTTTCTTTTTTGGATATTTGGACTTGTGTTTGCTGCCACTAATTATTTTATTTATTTGTAAAATGACTATGGACTTCCTAGTCATTATACAAATAAGTGAAGTAATCCTATGATTACAATCATTGGTAGCAAACACCAGTCCAAATATCCTGAAAGAAAGGAGTAATCTTACTAATCCAGTGACATACGGCTGTACTAATGGGCACTGATAAGGTTGCACTGATGGCCACTGATGAGGTGGCACTGATTAGCTGCACTGATGAGGCTGCACTGATCGGCACTCATATGCTGCACTGATGGACGCTAATAGGCTGCACTGATGGGCACTGATATGCTGCACTTATGGCCACTGATGATGTGGCAATGGTAGGTACTGATAAACTGCACTGATGGGCACTAATGAGGCTGCACTGATAAGGCAGCACTGATATGCTGCACTGATGGGCACTGATGAGGCTTCATTGATGGGGCTGCACTGATATGCTGCCCTGATGGGCACTGATAAGTTGCACTGATAGGCACTAATAGGCTGCACTGATTGCCACTGATGAGGCGGCACTGATAAGCTGCACTGATGGGGCGGCACTGATAAAGCAGCACTGATGGGCACTGATGGGGCTGTACTGATGGCCACTGATGAGGCCGCACTGATATGCTGCACTGATGAGGCTGAACTTATGGGAACTGATGAGACAAGGCGGGTCATAAACAGGAAAGGGTGTGGCCTTTACAGGAAGGGGTGGGTCATATTTCAGTTAGGGGGTGCCCAAGTTTAGTCAGGCCTGGGACAGCACAAAACCTAAATACATCACTGCTTGGAAGTGCAGTCGGTGTAGATCTGAGGGGAAGATCTGAAATGAGGAGAAGCTCTGCTGATTTCTATCATCCAACTATGTGCGTGCAAAAATGCTATTTTTTATTTTCCTTGAATGTCACCCTCAGATTTACAGCGACTTCACATTTTGTTAATTTCTTAAATAACTTAAATAAATAGACACCACACACCATTGGTTTGGATAAAAAATGTATTAGGCTGCGGCCGTTTATTATTTGTTTTAAATAACAACTAGATAAAAATTTCAAAACAACAATAAAATGTAATAAACACTGAAAACAACCCGATCACCACGATCCAGGTTGTAAAGTAAACAAATACAATTTAAAATGTATCCAAAACTTATTTAACAAAATATCACATCATAGAACGTCCCCTTTGCATAAAACAAAGATGACCCACAAATAATACATTTTGGCCACGACAGCCAAGGGAGGGGGGGAGGGGAAACGAGAACAGCTTCTTTTTGGTCTTCTGAGGTGGTCTGAGATACCGGCAGCATAGAAGCCCCTTATATAGCCCTAAACTGGGATCCAGAACGAACTGGCTGGCAGTTTTTGGCGGCAAATTTGAGCGGGAAGCAGGGTTGTAAGCTCAAATCTCCCCAGATACAGAGGAATTTGAGTGGGAAAAGGAAGGGGGGCACCTAATCTCCCCAGATACCTGCATAATTTGAGCGGGAACAGAGGCAGGAGCTGAAACAGGGTCAAAAGTTCATTTGACCCTTGCCTCAGAGACCCTATACCTATTGTACCATTTAACTATATGCCTAATAAAACTATCCTGCCCTGTCACTATCACATGAGGAAAATGAAGGGCATAAAATATGACCCTTTTCCTTTCATGGGACAGCAGACAGGATCACCCTTAAACTTATCCAAATAAAAAAATTTTGTTACTTTCTTAAATAACTTAAATAAATAGACACCACCCACCATTGGTTTGGATAAAAAATTTATTAGACCGCGGCCGTTTATTATTTGTTTTAAATAACAACTAGATAAAAATTTCAAAACAACAATAAAATGTAATAAACACTGAGAACAACCCGATCACCGCGATCCAGGTTGTAAAGTAAACAAATACAATTTAAAATTTATCCACAAGACAGGTGGACTAATACCGCCTGTCACAACCCCACCATCTCTACACAGGTACCTAAATTAGCATTGAAAATATCCAAACCTATGTCAGATAGGTGTGTGTCATCATTCCTATAAAGACCTATAAGACCTCCTTCTAGGTCAACATGCCTAAAGGAGGAAATCCCTATTTTAGTCAGCAACTTCTCAACGGCTTTGTTCATCCTCTTTCTAATCTTTTCCAGAGGTTTTAAATGCTGAAATTTAAACCAAGCGAACCTTGGAATAATCTCAGAAAAAAAACACAGAAATATTCGGGAAATTAAGCTTAATTAGCTGCAAATCGTCTCTAATCCTGAAAATGAGATCTTAAGTCTTATCTCTACCTATATCATTGCCCCCAAGGTGCACAATCAGTACATCAGGGGGGCAATATAACTGTAACAATCTAAAAACTTCAAATCTGAGTTCTGACTAGCGCATGCCTCTTTTACTAAACCAGATGACTTCAAATTGATGAGGATCCAGACACAGATTCTCAGTGTAAATTCTTTTCTTGGCCCTTATTCTGGCCCAGTGCACAAAGGAGTGACCCAGAATACATACTGTACTTTTCTGACCTAAAATAATTATAAAGAAAAATTAGGATGCACATAAGACACGTATGTATCAGATTTCCACCTACCTATCTTTTTAAGTAGATCCCCATTTAAACCCAGCCTAGCAACCTCAGTAGCTGCACCTATTCTAAAGGAGTGTGATGTTAACTTACAATGTTCCAAACCTAAAACCTTCAAGCATTTATTCAAAACACAATTGAATTAATATTTTGACAGAGGCTTACCAGACTGGTGAATAAAAAATATGTGATAAGATGTGGGTCTAATCCTAATTTATTGATTTAAAATGGAAACAGGGCAAACATTCGAGCCTATGAAAGCGTTTAAATGTATCAATTTACCTAGAACCAATTGATCTGTTTTGGAATACCTAATGAAAATTCTGGCATTACATACAGAAACAACTAAGTCAGAAGCAAAGAGACCAGAATCTCTGAATCTACCATCCGGTATTAGTTCTGAAATTCATAGTGCAGCAAAAAACATTAAACAGAAAGCCGCCTTGAACAGGACCGACTCAAAACATGAAAAGCATACTTTATCACAAACTAAACAAAAATTTTCAAGTAAATTTAAAGTAATATAAGGTGAGGGAGGGCATTCATTGCACTACCTACACCTATGGGGCAGTGACAGACCTATAGGAAAATAGCTCATTAAATATGCATTTTTAAATATTTATTTGATTGGTCAGAAAAATTTTTAAGGCAGGACTAACGGTTTTTCTTTAACTATAATACATTTATAACTGCTTGCTGCGCCACTGGATTCACAGACGCCGGCGGGGACAGTAAGAAGAATTGTACTGCTCCTGCTTTGACTGTTTCCGTGCTTCTCTGCTATACCCGGTCGCCGTGCTTACTGCTATACCCGGTTTTCTATTATGGATTCCTTATTACAAGCTGTACTGGACCGTGCCGGTTCCGCTGGCGGCGACCAGTGGTTGCTCCGATGCCTCTCATTGCCTGTGGATCAGAGTGCCTCCGGTTTTCCTGCTTGTGCCCCCCCTCCATCTATGGCTCCGCTTCCTCAACTGCATCATACCTGGTCTCTGCAGCGACATCCGTCACTCCCCTCGGGTCAACATTCTCCTCCTTTTAGTCCGTCATGGCCTCTCATGACTGGCCGCACCTCGCCTCTCCATCGTCATCCTCGATCCCCGCCTCCGGTACGTCACAGGTCTCCTCCTCCCAGCCTTCGGGACTTGCCGGCTAATGATCCGAGGCCCTCCACTTCAGGCGCATGCGCAGTTCTGCCGACAGTTCAGGAACTGCGCAGAAACAAGAAGAAGCCGCGCAGGTTCGAGTCCCCCTCTCCTCCTCGGCGTCCTGCAGTTTCCAAGAAGAGCAGGGACAATGTAAGATCACTGGAAAAAGAATATAATAAAAATGGGCCTGCTGTAGAATTAATGGTTGGGGGTCAGGCTCCTCCTCCCCCCTCCTCTGCTTTCCCTTCACAGGTTGATTTTCATCAAGCTGAGCGGCTAGTTTTGGCGCCGGCCCAAGTGGATGGTCCTGTAAATGCTCCATCTAGTGGTGAGTCTGCTAACTGCAGTTTTCTTTTAGAATTGGCACGTTCATTCTCTAATTTTTTAAGTCAAAGTAATTGTGTGCCACCAGTTAATGTCACTCCTGTGTGTGTGCCTCCAGTTGCTGCTCCTGTTTGTGTTCCTCCAGTTAATGTGGCACCTGTATGGCAAGATAATTCAGCTCCTGTTCTCCCTGTTTCCACGCTTTCTACTTCTGTCCCAATATCTTCTGTTATGCCCTCTAATCCTATACATGTTCCTAATGTGCCTGAATGCTGTTATAAGGAAGCTATGTCGTGCGTTCTGTCGCCACTAGGTTTTCATTTGAGTAACAGTGTTAAAGAGAAAATATGGAAAGGGGGTTATGTTGATCTGCTTACCTTGTTACCTTCCTCTAAAGATGTTAAAGTGGGTAGTAGAAAGGACAGCGATAAATCTGATGATGATACCAAACGCAGAGCTGTTCCACGGTCATTCAACAACTGGCTTCAAGCCTTTTGTATATTTGCTAGTGTTATGGGAGAAAAATACCCTGACAAGTGTAGCGGGTTATTTCAACACGTTGAAATAATATTAGCAGCGTACAAAAATTTTAATGGTATGTCCTGGTTTTACTATGATGAATCATTTCAACAAAAGTTGGCTGTCCATCCGTCATTATGTTGGGGTATGAAAGATGTTGGGCTGTGGCTCAATTTGCTTTTGCCTCAGCGTCCTATTGTCAAACCTTCGCCTGTTGCCCCGGTTAGTAATTTTCGTAAAGGTTTATGTTTTAGTTTTAACGAAGGTTTATGTAAGTGGCCGGGTACATGCAGGTTTAAGCACGAATGTGCTCATTGTGCTGGAAACCATTCTGCTTCTCGTTGTTTTAGAAAATTGAATTCTATTTCTTCTCATTCACAGGGTGATCTTTTTCGTAAAAGCAGCCACACCGGTGAAGCTGGAGGCCATGCTGCCGTGGCTTCACATTTGGCCAAACAGACGGATGGCAGGCCTTCTTTGTGAAGGTTTTGCGGATGTTTTTTTGTTGCCATCTTTTTGCGGATCAGGTTGTCTATTTTCTGAGAACTTACCTTCTGTTCGTCGACATCCTGGTATTGTTGCTGACAAAATCTTGAATGAAATTAGAGAAGGTAGAGTTTCTGGCCCTTTTACTGACCCTCCTTTTCTGGATTTTAGGGTTTCCCCGCTGGGAATCATTCCAAAAAAGGAGAGTGGTTCCTTTCGTTTAATTTTAATACATCATTTGAGTTATCCGAAGGGGCTGTCATTGAATGATAACTTCGATTCTGAGATTTGTACGGTGTCTTATTCTTCTTTTGATGACGCTTTACGTATTATTCAGAAAGTGGGTGATTCTGCTTTGTTAGCGAAAGCTGATGTTAAATCAGCTTTTCGGTTGCTTCCTATCAATCCGAGGGCTTTTAACTCTTTAGGTTTTCAATTTGATAGCTTTTATTTTTTTGACTGTTGTCTTCCGATGGGTTGCGAGTTGTCTTGTAGGTATTTTGAAATGTTCTCGACTTTTTTGGAGTGGGTTGTGTGTTACCGCACTGGATCTGCCAATTTAGTTCACTACTTAGACAACTTTCTTTTTGTCGGCAAGCGTGATTCTAGTGATTGTTTGTTTCTTTTTTCTACGTTTAAAATGGTGTGTTCTGATTTTGGCGTTCCGTTGGCGGAGGAAAAGTCAGTTTATCCTACCAATTCTTTGGAGTTTCTTGGTATCACCATTGATACTGTTGAAATGGAGTTTCGCCTTCCAGTTGACAAAATTTGTAGATTATTTAAATTGGTCGATTTCGTGCTGTCTAAACGCAAAGTTACTTTGAGGACTTTGCAGTCTCTTTTGGGCTTGTTTGCTTTTGCTTCTCGTGTTATCCCGTTGGGCAGGATATTTTCGAAACGCTTATACAAGTCTATGTCTGGAATTTCTTCTCCTAATCATTTTATTAGTATTGGTAGTTCTTTGCGTTCTGATTTGTTGGTTTGGCGTCGCTTTTTGAAGGATTTTAATGGTTGTGCAGTCTGGCGTAAACCTTTTTGCGATATGTCTTCATTGGATTTATTCACTGATGCGGCGGGTTCTGTAGGTTATGGTGCATTTTGGCAAGGACACTGGTCTGCTGGTTTGTGGCCTGCCTCTTGGTTTTTGAAAGGTTATACTAAAAATATTGTTTTGTTGGAAATCTTTCCGTTGCTTATATCTCTTGAATTGTGGGGATTTCATTTTAAAGATAGAAATATTTTATTGCATTCTGATAATTCTGGTGTAGTTTATGCCATTAACTGTCTTTCTTCGAAATCTTTACCTGTTTTGGCTGTTTTACGTCACCTGGTATTTAAATGTTTAGATTTTAACATATGGATTAAAGCCAAATATATACCTGGTAGTAAGAATCTAATTGCTGATTCTTTATCACGTTTACAGCTGAATGTTTTTCGGGAACTGGTGCCGGATGCGGACCTACATGGCAGTTTATGCCCACCTCATTTGTGGGACCTGGTGTGACTCCTATCCATGATGCGATTCGTGGTTCCTTGGCATCATCCACGTGGGCACAATATATTGCCACGTGGAAATTGTGGAATTAATTTTTATCCTCTTTGACTGATATTTCTGTTTTGTCTTTTGAAAGGCTAGTTTTGAGTTTTTGAATACCTTGATGTCTGGGGCTTTTTTCTTATTCTTACATTAAGAAAACGCTATGTGGTGTTTCTTTTTTCTTGAAATTGGCCAACGCACCTTCATGTTTGGAGTATTTTTCTGTTCAACAAGCTTTAAAGGGCTATCGCAGACGTCATTCTTCAGTTGATAATAGAGTACCTGTAAAGGTAGCTCTCCTTGGACGTTTGTGTTCTTCTACTGGCTCTGTTTGTAATTCTCCATTTGAATCATTACTGTTTAAGGTAGCCTTTGCTTTATGTTTTTTTGGTGCTTTCCGCATCTCTGAATTATTGCCCACTAATTCCAGTAGTCTTTCTGGCTTTCATTTTTCAGATTTGAAGGTCAGCAATGGTTTTATTCAACTCTATTTGCGTTTCAGTAAAACTGATCAAACTGGTAAAGGGCGCTGGATTACTCTTCATACATTGCAGGGTTCTTCAATATGTGTGGTGTCTTTGCTATTAGAATATTTGAAGGTACGTCCATCAGGGTGTCATCTTTTATTGCACATTTCTGGCAAACCCCTTACTGTTTTTCAGTTCAAATCAGTTTTAAAGAAGTGCTTTGTTTCTCTGGATCTACAACACTTACATGTTACTTCCCATTCCTTTCGTATCGGGGCTGCTATGGAGGCTGCTATGTTGGCTTTTTCTGCTCATGATATTCAACGCATAGGTGGGTGGTCTTCTAAGTGTTTCCGTTTATATGTCAGACCTAATCTTTGTGTTTGAATCCCGCAGCTCAAGATTATTGGCCATTCGTTTGTTTTTTGGGCCTTCAAGAGAGCAGCAGGATGACCCTACGGTACTAATCTGGGTTTTCCTTTGGATTCTTTACAAGTCTGGTGGTACGGTAAACGTGGGATGAGGTGGAAGGACTTGCAGGATGCTTTGTCACTTCTTATGTTGCATTGGCCTTCTCCTTCTTTTATTGTTTTTCACTTAGGGGGAAATGATATTGGTGTTTATAGGACTTTAGATATTATCTCCGATATTAGATTGGAATTTATCAATTTGCATTCTATTTTTCCGGATACGATTTTAATTTTTTCTGAAATAGTTCCAAGATTGCTGTGGTCTTTTTCCACTGAATTTTTTTTTGTGAAAAAATTCGTAAGAGGATTAATCAAGCAATTGCTAAATTTATTCCTTCGGTCTCTGGTGTTTCATACAGACATGTTGACCTAGAAGGTTTTTTGCCGGGTAATTTCCTTGGGTGTTCTGCCTAATGTAATATATAAGGTGAGGGAGGGCATTCATTGCACTACCTACACCTATGGGGCAGTGGCAGACCTATAGGAAAATAGCTCATTAAATATGCATTTTTAAATATTTATTTGATTGGTCAGAAAAAATGTTAAGGCAGGACTAACGGTTTTTCTTTAACTATAATACATTTATAACTGCTTGCTGCGCCACTGGATTCACAGACGCCGGCGGGGACAGTAAGAAGAATTGTCCCGCCCTCCCTCCCATGTCGCGGTCCTTTATTGTGCATGTTTTGGATGTATTTGTTATTAAAGTTATTTATTAGCTTGAGCTGTTATAGCTAAGCTAAAGTATGTGTAAAGTATTTATACTTACGTTGCTGGTTTATATTAATGCTAATAAAGGGCCGTGGCCAGTTCAAATCCATAATTTTGGTGGTATTATTTCTTTAATAAAGTTAGTTAAGTAATTTCCTTGGGTGTTCTGCCTACTGTACCATAGGTTGTCTTAAATCTTTGTGAAAATTACCTTTCCTGTAGCCCTTAAGAGCCTGCTTAACAGAAAAGAAAGATAGGCAGGGAGACATATTGCGGAGCTTGTTAAAAAATGAAATGCCCGCTAAAATTTTATTTATGTGGGACCAGGAATACTGCCTTACAAAAAGAGAGTTCAAAAACATTAAAACCAGGCTTTCAGAAAATTCATTATTATCAAGTTGAGATGCCTGCAGAAGCGACAACCATAGATCCCAAGCCGATTGATATCCGGCAAGGGTGGCAGGAGCTAGAGTAGATGAAAAATGATTGTAACCAATTATTGAAAGACCTTGGTCTTTTCCTTTCTTCCTCATTTTTCTTATCAGATTTAGATACAAATTCTTTCACTGAAGGTAACAGAGACAATATATCAATGAAAGCACCCTGCCATATCTTCTCTTTAACTGACTCTGACAGGTGAAAACCGAGCGGTGATAATTTTCAGGTCAGAGACTCTCTCAAACATGTCTCTGGCAGGTTTTGTTCCTTCGCTAGCCTGAAAGAATCCATGTTATTGCTAACATTAATTGTCGAGGTGCCCATTTCAAAATTGCCACTAGATGGCGCCCAAACCTCCTTAGCTGAATGAGACCTAGCATTACTACTAGCTGTGTCATACATCGATTTAAAATCATTCAGAAATTTACCAAATAAATTAAAAAAATCATTCTTGTCAGGCAGGTTACAGGACTCACCATGTCTGACAGAAGAGTCCTCAGCTTCCCTAGTGACATGCTCCAGGCTAACTGCACCTGTAGATAAGAAATCCTGGACATGGGAAAAAACATTGTGGCTCTGCTCACCTGTCACCCTGCTGGGCTGACTGGATGGTGGCTGTCCCTCTCCTTCTTCAGTTGCCTGCAACCTGGCCAGCCTTCCCGCGCTTGCTCCATCTTCTGAACCGCTCCTTCGCCTGCCTCTTGGGGACTGCGGGGCCCTTCTGGATCCTCCGGATTGCCTGTTAGGGGGAAGAGGGGGAGAGAATCTGTGACGGGGAATCCGCCTCCATTTTACCGGACCCGCGTCACGGCCGGACGTGACGGAAGTTCCGCGGCTGCGCACTGACGAATGCGACCGCTCCTCCTCATCCGCTTCCCATGATGAAGGCATTCTTGCGCCGGAACCCGAGCCCTCCGGAATGCTTCCTCCTTCGGCTGCCGAGTCCCTGGCGGGGGGTACGACCACACCAGCTCTGGATGATGTCCCGAGAGTTTCCGTGAAGGGTAGGTCCAGACACCTCTGAATCCATTCTTCACCCCCTTCCTCTACGGCTCTCTCGATCAGGCATCTCAGTAGGCTCATCCTTCTGCTGCAGGAGCAAGTAAGTCAGAAATGAGAACAGCTTCTTCTTGGTCTTCTGAGGTGGTCTGAGATACTGGCAGCATAGAAGCCCCTTATATAGCCCTAAACTGGGATCCAGAAAAAACTGGCTGGCAGTTTTGGGCGGCAAATTTGAGCGGGAAGAGGAGTGTAAGTTCAAATCTCCCCAGATACAGAGGAATTTGAGCTGGAAAAGGAAGGGGACCACCTAATCTCCCCAGATACCTGCATAATTTGAGTGGAAAGAGAGGCAGCAGCTGAAACAGGGTCAAAAGTTAATTAGACCCTTGCCTCAGAGACCCTATACCTATTGTACCATTTACCTATATGCCTAATAAAACTATCCTGCCCTGTCACTATCCCATGAGAAAAATGGAGGGCATAAAATATGCCCCTTTTCCTTTCATTCTTCAACATAACAAGATCCTCAGTACTGCACTTCCATAATGCACAGTTTATTTGCCTTTAGTAAATAAACCCCAATGTCTCTGAGAGATACAAAAATTCTTATATGCGTCCTTAGTATGCAAATCTGGAGTAGTGAGTCAAACTGTCTCCAAATATCCAGTCTCATATTAATGAGATTGAGTGCACAGACTAGATTTTAGATTTTAACCTGGAGCTATGACCTGTTCTCTAGTTCGCTATTTTTTTTATCAAGGCAGCCTTATCCCTTACTTTTATTCAACTGCAACATTTTAATACTAAACAGCACTGTAACTAATAAGTAAAATTTTACTTTTTACAAAAGTTAGAAATTGAAGTGGAACTAATGTTAAATAAAATGCAAGCAAGCAGCTTTTTTATTGCAGAAGACACATCTTTTCTACAGTAAAAATAACTTACCTGCAGGCTACTATTGAATGTACACAGCATACATTGTCAGCATAGTGCCAATGTGCTGGGAAGAATGACTCCATTACACATGTGCAGGAGTCAAATTAACCCCCCCGGATAATGGGGGGCCCAAAACCTGGCACTCAGAAGAAGCCGTCAAGGGATTTAAAAGTCATACTAATGGTAAAGGGAGTATTTTGCAGACTTCAGTTCCCCATTAGAACCTCTAGCAGTTGCTCCTGGCCTTTAACTGTTTGAGCTACTGTATATCTGACATCTGGAATTCATCATTAAAAGGCAAGGTGGTGACAGAAGCAAGAGAATAACTGGGTTTAAAGACTCAAAGGGAACAGAGCTGTTGTTCACAGATAATGTAGTTTTTATGATTGTTAAGAAGCTGAGCAGTTTAGACACTGCCAAAGGAAGGAGCTGCTTTAAGTATATATTAAAAAAAATATTCATAGACATTTATTTAAATTATCGAATACTAAACCTAAAAAGTAGAGTTGTATAGATTGAACACTTTTTATCCATATATTAACATTTAACCACTTAAGCCCCAGAGGATTTGGCTGCTAAAAGACCAGGGTTTTTTTTGCGATTTTTTACTGCGTGACTTTAACGGACAATTGCGCGGTCGTGCGACGCTGTACCTAAACGAATTTGATGTCCTTTTTTCCCACAAACAGAGGTTTCTTTTGGTGGTATTTGATCACCTGTGCGATTTTTTGATCATGTGCTATAAACAAAAAAAGAGCGTAAATTTTGCAAAAATAACAATATTTTTCACATTTTTTATATGAAATTCCCCCCAAAAAAATGTAAAAATCAAAATTGTTTAACATTTTCGGCCAATTTGTTTTATGCTACATATGTTTGGTAAAAAAAATCACAAAAAGCGTATTTTGATTGGTTTGCGCAAAAGTTATCGCGTTTACTAACAAAGGGAAAGTTTTTTGTCATTTTTGGTGTTTTTTTTTTTTAATGCGTAAGGGCGGCGATCTGCGTTTTTTTTTCTGTACTGCGACATTGCGGCGGACAGATCGGACCCTTGACTGACATTTTTGACACTTTTGGGGTTACCAGTGACATTACTGCAGTAATCAGTGCTATACATATGCACTGTTACTGCAAAAATAACACTGGCAGGGAAGGGGTAAACTGTATTGGAGAGGGAGGGGTTAAGTGTGTCCTAGGGGCGTGATTCTAACTGTATAGGGACATGGCTATTGGTGTAAAAACAAAGATCAACGGTCCTACATAGTAGAACCGTCTGATCTTCATTTTTACACCAGGGAGAATGACGGGCGGCTTGTTTACATAAGCCGCACCGCCTTTCTCCCTTCACCGGAGCAATCGTAGTGTGACCGGCGGACATCGGGTCCGCCGGTCACACGCACTGACTTGTCAGTGAACGAGCCGCGGCGGGCGCGCGCCTGCCCGCAATTGGCTCTCAAGTCAGTGACAGGCAAGTGACGTACCCATACGTCACTCTGCCTGGCCGGGGCTGACCGCCGCAGTATATAGTCGTGCGGCGGTCGGCAACCGGTTAATACATAACCTGCTTCTATTTCAATCTGACAAGAGTCTACAGTATCTTTCAATGGCATTATTGAAGAGGAGGCCTCATCATGTTTTGATTCTCTTGAATATAAAAGCGTCTGCTTTGCGTAAAATCATGCAATTTAGGATTCAATGTAACCATGATTCATGGATTTTTTGACGCTGCAGAATGGATGAATCTGCCTACTTAGTTTCAGGAAATTAAGCTTTTAATTTTTTTCCTATTTTGCTTGGTGTTCAAGACAATGGGGTTTATTTACTAAAGGCAAATCCACTTTTCACTACATGTGCACTGCAAGTGCACTTGGAAGTGCATTTGGAAGTGCACTTGGAAGTGCAGTCGCTGTAGAGCTGAGGGTGACATGCAAGGAAAATAAAAAACAGCATTTCAGCTTGCAGAAGATTGGATGATAGAAATCAGCAGAGCTTCCCCTCATTTCAGAGCTTCCCCTTAGATCTACAGTACTGCACTTCCAAGTGCACTTTCAGTGCACTAACATTGCACAGTGGATTTGCCTTTAGTAAATAAACCCCAATATGTCTGGTACACAATACACTGATTCCCCAGGAAAGCTGGGCAAAACATATGGCCCTTATTTCCCACTGGAGCTAAAATGTTACATAAACCCTAGTGATGTAGAGATAGTAGGGAGGGGGGGGTTGGCAAATTAATTACACAAACTGATCATCTAAGCTCATGCAACTTTTCTTTATGTCTTCCGAGGATTTTTTTTAGTACTTAAGTAGGGATTTGCCAAGGTTTACATGTCTTAATTCTTTCAAGCCATTGCTCAGTCATCACAGTCTCTACTGCCTTCAGACTGCTATTTTGTTCAGCTCTCTTTCAAAAAGAAACACATCTTCTCAGAGCATCTACCAATAGGGATGATCCAGGCTTGATTCATGGTCAGCTATGTGAAATGTCTAGAAAATTCCTACAATCTAAACTTGTCCCCGAACCCCTCTGAAATTCATGGAGGATAAATCTTGATATTCAATCTTTTCTTTTTGTGGGACTAATAAACAAAATATTGTCTATTGTTAAAAAGAGGTGTAGGAAGGAAGTTGTCCACTGCCTTGGCAGATGTGTATCAAAGGCTAAATAAAAAAAAATAAAAAAAAATTAAATTACAGTTGGGGGAGGGTCCTTTCATATGGCTTTGAGGACAACATTGAAGATACACAAATCCTTTAAGTTACAGGTTTAGGGGATCTGTTAAAACAGTGTGTGGTGTTATGGAACAGCACAATTTTTATGCACAGCCTCTTCAACTCTGGCAGTGCATCTTTGGCTGTAGAATCAATAGTTGTCTTTTACAAGTAGCACCTCAATATGATTAATTCAAGGTGAAAAAAATAAATATTTTTCCAGGTAGTTTTATCGGCAACACGTGTCCCTGAGGACAGCTTTATCCTTCAACTGTTCACCCCACCCGTGTATAATGCCCAGGTTTAGAGAAGGTTGAAAAAGTCTTCCCCCAAATCTCATCTGTGTTCCTCCCCTCCCCTCCAGGTCACCAATTCTCCTCTTCCTCATCGATAATGGTGACACTGGCCCACTTACACAAGCCAATGTTTTCTCAAAAATGGGTCCACACAGTTTGGCAATGGGGGCCTTTTCATTATTACTGCTACATACAGTATCTGCAGATTCTGTCAGCATAGGCAGATGTTTTGTTATGGGTTTTATATTGTTTCAAACCATGGATGGGTTTAAACTTTTCAAAAATGTTTATTTTTCAAATATCTCATATATTGAAAATATATTGAAAATGCTTGTATTGGTAATGTGCTCTCATTTTTTTTTTAGTTTATTTAAAGAATAAAATCTCATTTTAAAAAAAGATCTTAAAATTGAAAGCCTAAAGGAGCCCCAGAGTCTGAGACACATGGTCAGAGTTTTCCAGTAATAAAAAGTTTAGCTTAGATACCACTAAAAAAAAAAGAAAATACAGTGAAAGGACAACATGCTTTTAGACTTGAAGTTAGAACATACAAAACAGGAGTTTTGCTTCAATAAAAAATGTAGCTTTGTAGCTGAGATACAGCTACAAAACAAAAAAGAAAAAAACAATTCCCAGTATAAAACTCAAATTCAGACCACAAATTCACCAACATAGCAGGGGTTGTCCTACAATAGAATTATACTTTTGCAACTAAAACACAGCTACCAAAAAGAAGGAGATGCACCAGGAAGCAGTAATGTTGGCAGCAATTAAATTTAAACTTGAATAGAATATTATCAAAAAACATATTTTGTGGCATCAGCAGCAGGTGTTAAGTCAGGCCTGTTTATAAAATCCAACCAATAAGCACTGTCTGGATATGAACAGATGCTCTTTTCTGTGAATACTCCTCCTGCTGTGCTGAATGCCTTCTCAGACATCATACTTACAGCAGGGCAAGTTTAAAGCTTCAGAGATAATCAGGCAGTGCATGGGGCCCCCCTCATGTCTCAGCATTGCAATATTTCAATATGAGGCCTATGCTGTAAAATGCCACATGGCTGAGGACTTGGGATCCTTATTCCCACTGAGGATAATGTTGTTCTCCAACTCCTTACCCTACCTGTTTTTGATATGCCTGGGGTTTGGGAAAAGTAGAAAGTCCCCAACAAAGCCTATCTGCCTTCTTCTCCTTTGCTGCCTCCAAACCCTCTTACTTTGACACCTCTTTGGACTACTGGTGCTTCTGCATCCTAAGGATGGAGACAGTGGACAGAGGTTCCTGGTGGCCCTAGGATAGCATTCTTCCTTTACATACATGCCTCCAGTGTACAGCCTTTTGCTTGGTGGACTGTTTTCATTCAGCCCAGTGATTTACTATGTGGTGGCTTTTTTGGGGAGGATTCTTCCGCAGCTGCTGTTTTTACCAAATATAATTTTTATATGTGTTTGTATATTTTGTTGATTTTGAGTTTAAAAAAGGATATTTATGTGGAAAATTATGGCTGAGTTTTCCCCTGGGGTTCCTCGAGCAATCCCTTTCCTCCACACCCTGTATTATTTAAAAACATTTTTTGGCATAGAGGGGTAGAGCCTTAGCCAGGCTTTTCTTTTTATATATTTATTTTTTCTAATCTCTTCTGCACCATGCTAAAGCTGCTACATGTGATAGCCATTACCACTGGACAATACTATGGTGAAAGTGGTACATTAGAGTTCAACCTTAGAAGCTCTGTTTGAGTCAATAATAAGTGTTCCCTGGATTTCAGGGCTCCCAAGACACCTAACATGTATTTCTACTTTTGCAGCCTTATTGCCATAACACCTACTAAATATTTGTTACACATTCCCATTAACATAACATTACTTTTACCCGCTTCAAATTATCTCACTGCTTTGTGATGTTTAAGAGGGGGGCTGTAAAGTTATGTTTAACATAAATTACCCCTGCTTTTGCAGTTCTTTGTTATCAGCTATAAACTAGACTTGAGCACTGTCTGTCTGTTAAATGTTTAGAATTGGCACTCTAGCATTGTATGTTAATGAAGTCTGTATGGGACTGTCCAGAAGTACATACAATCAGCCATTACACCTTTGCTTTCTAAATGGTAAAAAAACATTTTTTAAAAATGTTTAGGTATGCTGTGTGTATGGTAACTCACAAACGTGTAGTTTTCTCATGTGACAGCAAAAATGTAATTTAACTTTTAGTAAAGCTGTGCTAGTTTATTCATTTTAAGGATAGAGTAGTAGAGGGTAGGTGGCTTCTACAAATCTTGGGAGTGCTCTGTTGGTGCTAGCTTAAGTTTTGCTGGTGCTTATACCAACTGTTTACATGAGGTAGTTTGTGCAGTTGGGTAATGGAGCAGTTCTTATTCAAATGTGGACGGCAAATAGACACTACAATTGCATATTACATGATTTAAATGTTCCTTTATTTTCTATGGAAGTCTAGTACTAAATACATTTCAAGCTCAGAGACTACAATAAATATTCTGTAAATGAAACTGACAAATCTATGTATTTGTATTGTTAGTCATAATTTAAAAACAGCTTAAAGAATATACAGTAATTTCTACCACCACATGTCACACAGATGACTCATAATGCATACTTTCCATGTCATATATCTTTTTTTAATACATTTACATGACCTGTGTGACAATTTGGAATTTGTAATACAAATATTTTTTTTTTTTTTTTTCTATTGATCACTGCAGCTGTAAGGCATAGAAAGCTTAAACAAATTTTAGCAAATCTGATGTAGATTAGACTACCAGTTAAATAGAAAAACATGTTTTACTACTAGCATATTTTTGATGAATTGGTTAAACAACATAATAACACACATCTACAAAGCAAATACCACCATAATAAATGATAAGTGAGTGGGATTTTAAGTACTGTAACATTTGGCTACCCAGCACACATAATATAAACACTTAAAAGTACATGTAAATCCATTTACTGAAATCTTCCAAATTTTATAGGCCAAGGTCTGTGCATAGAAAAAGGCATACAAAAATTAAATACTAGCATGCTTTTTTATGTTGTACATAACCAAATCAAGAATATTTTAAAGAAAAATTTGAAAAGAAATATATAATTATTGAGCTACAGGAAAACCTAAAACACGTGAACATTACCAACGCCTAAAGTATTTAATACTTAAAGAAGATGATTTAGGAAATAAAAACATGCCAATGGTTTATAATATACAGGGACTGATTAAGTGCAAAATCTGGTGCAGTTCTGCATAAAAAAACAATCAGATTCCAGGTTTTTATGTCAAAGCTTAATTAAACAAGCTGAAGTTAGAAGCTGATTGGCTACCATTTTTGCATTCTCCAGTTTTAGTAAATCAACGCCATAGTGGTTTAGCAAACTAACTGTCATCCAGGAAGGGTTTATATCTACTTTAATTAGAGGGTATGTATATATTCTATCTGTGTATTGAGCTGAAATTGCATGTAGTCCACCAACATAGGTAAGTCTGCATGTTGTGCACCTCAGAGGGCTGCATGGTAACACCCAAGTTAAATAATATAACTGAATAGCTGTATAAATTCGGCATAGTCCATAAAATGCTACCACTAATTTTCACCTAGTTGCCTTGGAAAGGAAATGGAAGACTTTATCTAAATACTTTTTCCGGGCCAGTGACTTAGTGAATTGGATCCAGAGAACCAATATCCAGGCAGCTAGTATTCTCAGAAGGAGAGGTTTGCTTTAAAGTGGAATAAATAATAAAAATAATATAAATGATGCCCCTTGCTCCCTCTACCTGTCTATTATATGAACATGCAAAATTAAAACAGACCTATGGTCCCAAGTCATGTCAGCTATTCCACATTATGAGAGACTTGGAGCCCCTTCCCACAGGTACACTGCAGTAACAGGCATGTTACATTCATTGGTGTCTCAGTCCAGTGCTGTGCACATCTGCAGCAACTCTTCTCCCCTCTCCCAGCATTCACCGGCTTGATTAAGAGCAGCAGGAGCCATTGGCTCCTGCTGTTGTCAATCAAAACACATGAGCAGAGAGCAAGGGGCAGTGCCGAGCCAGGCTATATGTCTGAATAGATGCAAACAGCCAAGCTTTGGATTGAGCATGCATAAGTGCCCCCATGAGGGCACTCACAGGGGGAGCCAGTAATTCCAGCGGGGCACTCAAGAAGAGGAGAATCTGGGCTCCACCATTGGACAGAGCAGGTAAGTATGACATGTTTGCTTTTTCTTGTTTTTTTTTTTGTTTTTTTTTTCATTTTAAGTTTTAATCACTTCAGTGGAATTCCCTGATGTAAAAGGGCTCAGATGAGACAGTTGGAGATTATTCTCAACTTCAGGCTCTAAAATCTCCCAAGATTTCAGTTAGGCTACATTCACACCTGAGCGTAGCGTTTTTCGCGCGTTTTTTACCGCGATTTTACCGCGATTTTTGCGGCGTTTTTTACCGCGATTTTACCGCGATTTTTACCGCGATTTTTGTGCAGGCGTTTTTAGATTGAATAGAGATCAATGGAAAACGCCTGTAATCTGCCCAAAAAGAAGCTCATGTACTTTTTTGAGCGTTGGGCGTTTTGTATACAGCGTCAAAACGCTCAGATGTGAACAGGGGCCATTGAAATGAATAGGATTTGTCTTGTTGGGCGTTTTGAGAGCTGATCCTAGAGCAGAAAAACGCCCCAAAAACGCCCCAAAACGCCTAGATGTGAACGGAGCCTTAAAGTTTATTCACTTAGCTTTTAAACACAGTTATTTGAAATGCATATACAAACAATAAACAAATTGTTTTACCAACTTTTAATTGTCTTGATGATCAAATGCATTACATTTATTAAATGTGCAAAGCTTTCCTGACTAATCATCATGGGCGCTTCCTATACAAAAACTATATTATTCAGCACAGTAGTTTAATAAAATGTTTATTCTACAAATATTCCTATGAAACTCAAAACAAAATGAAGTACCTTATTTGCATGACCACAAAGGCAGTAATGGTCACATTTTAAATTTCCTCCTAATTGATCCTTTTGGGAAATGTATTTTCAGGATAAGTTATCACGTCCTTCAAGGAGCGGCTTCCAAAACTGGATTCATAGGGAATGCAATATTAGAAAGTAGAATCAGACATCAGCTCATACCAGTTCTCATAAACAGCAGATTTTATTTTCCCGGAAAAAAAGGGGATATGAAAAAAAAAAAAAAAAACATATTCTGTAAACTTTTTCAAACATTAATAAGATGCTTCAACTTTTTCATTTTATTTTCAGTGATATGTAACGTGTTTGTAATCTTTATAATGGCATCATCCCAAATATTTTCTCTGTAACTGGCATGCTTCAGTTTATTCACTCCTCAGTCTAGGCTCACAACATTGCTGCAGTTCAGTTTCAAATTTAAAAAAACATCCACATAAAGTTCAATTCATGATATGGAATTTCCAGGAGATTGTTTTATGGAGAATCTAGATTAAATCACACCACTTGTGTGATACAAAAAATAAATAAAAATACTGAGGTCTAAAAATGTTCATTATCTAACCCCTCTAATATTTGTGGTTTCTTGTCATTTACAGTACATGCAAAATAATGTATTATTCACATTTCTTTAAATTTACCTCTCACAATGAAGTCATATACTTAATGAAAGGTATAAATTAGCTGCATACAGTATATGTGTTGTGATTGGTATAGATGATCTGTTTTTCTCAGCACCTCTTAACCAGGCTTGTCAATTGGGGACAATGGTCCCATGGATGCTCCTACTGGTTGTTTACAATGATGATTTTCCTCTCTTTCTGTTCTGTCATCTGAAATTTTAGAATCAGTTACAGATATAGTTATAATCGTCTTCCTATTGTGGACACAGACAGCTATAAGAAAGTAAAGGCGAGACACTAGAACTTTCCGTTGGTCATTTCGATTTTTATAGGGTACAAGAGCTCCATTTTGGCTGCTCTCCACAAAACAGAGACACCCCTTAAAGAAGAAGGACCCAAAGTTGAGACAAACAAATGTTCAAGAGTTTAAAACTCATCTAATAAAAAAAAAAAAATAGTTCAAAGCAGGATAACACAAAAAAAGCCAATGTGTTTCCTGGGCTCAAGAAACTTCCATTTCTTTATGGATATAAAACAGATATAAATATAGTTCATAAATAAACGATCCTATATTGATACAATTCAAATTAATTCAAGGCACTCTGGTTCTGGGTGTGAGTCTATGCCATGATACAGTCTTGCCATCTCTTTGGCTTACAACCCCTAAAAGGCCCTGTTACATGAGCCAACATTATATTTTTCAAGGATTTAGTGGAGGCTGCTGGGGTTTGTGTTCCTAGCTGCCTGGAATACCCTCCCTCAAGCGTGGAGACAGCCTATCCTTAATATTACTGAAGTAAAACAGAGACTCATGGGCAATATGGGGCACGATAAGCTTACATCTATCCTTTAGGACATGCATGCCCAGTACCTCAAAGTCTGGAGTCCCTGGATTGATTTAACACTCAGGCAAATATAGATCATAACTTAAGACTATATAAAGTGCTGTAGTAATCAGCGAACGCATCCGCTATTTCTTGTGGGTGTAAGTGTTTGTTGCCCGTATGTGGATGCACAATGCCTTCAATCCTAGTTTTAACTCTCTTTGTCTTAATCCTAGATGACAAAAATTTACCTGCTTTATTATGTGCAGAGTAATACTGCATATGAAGATGTGCTAGCATGTTTTCATGACGTTCCAACAAGAGTCTTCTAAGGTCAACACGAAGGGAACCCAGTCTAGAAGCATTGGATAAGGAAGGGGTCTTTTTATTCACAGTGTCCAAATCTTGGATATCGCGAATGAGATCTTCCATTTTGCGATTGAACCTCCTCTTCAGCTTAGCCCCTAGCTGAATGAGGAGTCCTCTCGCAAAGGCCTTATGTGTAATCCACAGCATAGCCGGGTCTATATCCGGAGTTTTGTTGATAGAGAAAAATTCTTCCATCTGGGCTTTCAAAAATTTAAGAGACTCAGGGTCTGATAAAATGGAATTGTTACATCGCCATAGAAATGTAGTAGGGGAGACAGGGCGATGGGACAACGACATGTGAATTGCGGCATGGTCTGACCATGTTATGGGAGAGATAGATGTATGAGTGACATACGATAGTGTTTGTATGTCAACTAGAAACATGTCAATTCTACTGTAGGAGTTATGGCTCACGGAGAAGTAGGAATAATCCCTCTCCTCTGCGTGCTGATAACGCCACACATCATGGAGCCCCTCAGCGTGGATAAATGTAGCTAAAGAAGGAACCGAGGATCTTCCTTTAGAGGAAGCGTCCATACCGTGGTTTGCCACCATGTTAAAATCTCCGCAAACAATTAGTCTTCCGGATTTAAGTTTATTAATTTTTGCCCACAGTTTACGGAAAAACCTCAATTGGTGCGTGTTGGGAGCATACACATTTACTATGGTGTATAAACAATTATCAATGGTGCAGTTAAGTATAATATAGCTTTCTTCTGTGTCCAATACCACCCTATTGGAGGTGAAGGACACTGAATCTCTAATTGCCACCAAGACTCCTTGTTACCAAAAATCTATGAGAGTTAATCTATCTCAGACAATATTTGGGTTAATAATGAGAGTTCTATGACTGTGTGAAAACTTTAACACAACAATTATTTATTTGTATAAGGTTTGCCAATTCTACATAATTTACATCAATATAACTATTATACATACTACAAAATGTAAAATATCCCTAGTTTAACTAAACCAATACAATGCATAGAGTATAGACTCATATACACACACTATGACCGACACAAGTAAAATATACAATGTACCCTTAATCCTTACTCCATAATTACCTCTAGTGATGGCTCTCGCTCTCCCATGCCAAACAGGAAGTCACCCTGTCTCACCGAACCTAATATAGACCCATATCCCATAGCCTTGTATAGGGCCATTCTCATTGGTTCAGCTATCTTGCTTGTCACTTCCTGTGGGCGTATCTCTTCCCAGATTGGACCATTTCCCCCTCCCATAGTTACGCCTCTTTCTAACCACTCCTTTTCTGTGTGGGGGGGGGGGGTGCGTTTACTCCTCACTGTGGAGTAGCTCTGAAATGGCTACTTAAGATATGCAAGATGTGTCCTGGCTCCAGAAAGTCTCACTTCCAGGATGTAAACACGGGTTATTACTATGCGTAGTTGTTTATATGTAAATAGCCGGCTGGCCTTTCAAAGGAATGTGCTACCCTGGATTAATTAATTACTAAAAACCAGTCCGTCTGGCTCACGCAAATCTATCTACACTAAAATTCCCAAGTATGAGTTTGCAATCAAAAATGGGTACCTTTACTACTTTCATTAATATATATATTTACAATTACTGATGGAGTTTTATACATAAACCCCTCATCCTCACAACACGGTAAGAGAGATTACGCCTAAACCCCATATGGCAACAGATGCCCGCTTGGGGCCTGCAGAAAGCAAAGGCCCCACATAACATGATGGTTTAGGTGTAATCTCCTTTTGAGCGTTTGTCACTCTATCTGAAATAAAACTAGTTGGAAAAAAAAAACTATAAACTCTCCGTCTCTACAGACCCACATTCCTGTATCTCAGTGTCATCAGTTCATTACTTGTTCTGGATGTAATACCTCCATAATGATGGAAGGAAAAAAAAAAAATAAAAAAAAAATACTAAGAGTCCAAACCACACAAAAAAAACAAAATGAGGATAAGAGTTCTCAATAGTCCAATAATAATAGTATGAAAGTCCATAATGCAAATCTGGTCCTGTTGCTCTTGCTTCTGGGACGGCCTTCCATGGAGATTCCAAATGGAGAAAGCATATTCCGTATAAGGCTATGGACCAGCTTTCCTGGCTTTCTGTGATTATACTTTATTATTGTGGACACAGGTAGGGAGAGAAACACGTGTACTTTTCAGACATATGCATTCAACTGACTGCTTATCTGGTAATTATGAGTAGTAAGGACCTTTGTTTAGCCTTGCTATAGATTTACTGTGACCTAATAGTGAGACCCTTTTTCATTGAAATGTTTTTTATCAATTTGAATGGTTACCCCCTTCAGCCAGGTGCTTCTAGATTTTCATCACCCCCTTTATTCATCCATTGTCATATGCCTGCAGATAACTCTGCCCTGCCTTCTGCTGGTTACCACTGTGTGGTGTGTGACCCTTCAAGTCTCCAGGGGGGTTCTGTTGCTACCGGCAACTCACCACTGACTCTGTTTACTGAAACTGTGTTCAGTTATCCAAACCCCGATGGGCTCTTCGCTGGTGCCACACAATTGTGGCCGTAGTTTTGTCCCTTGCTAGCGTATGTAGCTACAGTAGGAGTCATGCCTTTTGGCAGGCTGTGAGACAGAGGTCATTCCTTTAGCAGGCTCCGAACAGAGTAGGCAGTGTCAACCAAGCAGACAAAATGACGTAATGTCAAAATGCAGATAAGTGTGATGTCACCAGTTACTCGTGGCTTCGGGAATCACTAAACTAAATTACATTACTTTTAAGTACAATTGTACTATACCGGGTCAGCTATTTGCCAATCACTATGAGTCTCATAAGTCCCAGTATATCTATATGATATGCAAGCGATGCTCTTTGAACTTCATCATGGCACCCAAAAAAAAATTGACAAATGATTTTAATTTGGAGAGAAAGAAAAAAAAACCTGACTACATGTGATGACTGCCACATATTTGAGCTGTAGAGCGGACTTTGTGTACCATGTACAAAAAAAACAATTGTTGAGTGACTGTTGCCCAAAACCTGGTGTTATCGTTCCTATTGCCATAGTTGGTAATAGCTAAATGACAAGAGGGAGCTTCAATAAATGTATACAACACAATTATTCCATGGTGGAAGGGATACAAAACTGTTGTGAACTGGCCCATAAACACAATGCTCTATGGAAGCTTTAATATGCTATACCAATATTTCACTGTTCTCACTATAATGTTCCCCCTACTCCCCTCTTTTTTTTTTTTTTTTTTTTTAGCAAAAACCAAAAATATGGAATCACCCTACAAATTAAGGTGATAAAGGAAAGAAAGAGAAATAGTTACCAAAAAAATTAGAATAAAAAAATTAAAAATAAAATCAATAATAAACAAATATATATAAAAATTAAAGATAAAAATAAAAAAAAAATATTAAAAAAAATAAAGATAAAAAAAAATTAAAATAAAAAACGTACAGATTTGGTGCTGGCTCAACATTACCATTGCCTTACACCGTTCTCTTTTTACAGAGAAATGAAGTGGTATGTTTGTTCAAAAAACAAAAAAAACAAAATGCTTGTACCCTTTGCAGTTATTGAAAAAGACACTCCCTGTATTGTAGGGAATTACCATATCAATTAGCATTCTTTTAACATGACCGTGTAAGTCAGACTTTGAAAAAACAAAACAGCCCCTGTGTAATTCAGGCTTTGAGAAACAAAAAAAAAAGTACAGAGAGAAACTCTGGTTTATGAAATAGACTCCAAAAAAAAAAAAATATATATATATATATATATATATATTTTTTTTTTTTTGAATGTAATTACTCCAATTCCGAGGCTTCTCCTTAAAGCACGCATAAAAAAAAAACATGCTATACGGTCCTCTGTGTTATTTTTATTACTAAACAATATTGTCATGTCTGGGACATGTCTGCCTTGTCCACCGATGTTGGTTTGTGTATTGTTCCTAAAATACAAGACTAAGAGATGATTAATAACACCTTACTCAACCTCTATGAGAGGTTCTTAATAACGGTACATCAAAAAAAAAAAAAAACAGGTATAGACACCCCCACATATACTCTACAAAACACAAAATATAAGATGCCATAAGGTACAAAATAATGTGTTATGTAGTTTCTGAGTATCAGAGTGAATGACCCTTCACTCCAATCCCCCGGAAACGACAAAAGAGAGACAACAACAAAAAAAATTCCTACAGTTTCTGCATGTTCTAATGATTGAGATCGCCTATCTGTGCACAGTTTTTTTTTTTTTGAAAATTTTAGAAACTCTTTGGTACCAGTACTGAGCTCATTACAAAAGAAATTAAAAACGAAAGCATGCGCGTTATTGTGATCACAATTCTTATTGATGGTCATTGACCCATGGTCTGTTCAGACCCCTGGAAAAAAAATGTTAGTTTACTCATAGACAGTTCCTACATATCCATTACATCACACAGACACACCCATTCATTGAGATTGAATGCAATACGTTATGGATAGGGAGTAGAGAAAAGAACCATACATTCGGAAATAAGACATGGAAAAAAACTTACATGTAATTTAACTATGGCCTAAACGAAAACAGACACAGCAAGTCTGTTTTGTCAAATTTTTAACCTTTTTGAAATAAAGAGAAACATAAAAAGGAATAATACCATGAACTCCTAGTACCTAGCCTAGGATCCATTACCTTTGTTAGGTGTGTATGTTTTTAGGTATATATATATATATATATATACACATCTCTATACACCCCTGAGTTGCTCAAAATAGCACAAGTTTCTGTCTAATGATTAAGATATTTTAGCATTCATAGCCATGCAAGCAGCATACATGCCTGCTATGGCTAGACTTTTGGGCTTTTTATTCTTTTTGGTGGTGTTTACTTGTTCTTCAAATAACTCCTGGACATAGGCCCAAGGAGATTCTTTAATTTTAGCATCACCGACAAAATCATTACTCTTATGTTTAAGAGTATAAGTTGCTACAAAACTTTCTAAACTGGGCATGGCCATCACCCCCAGAAAGTATGCACAATTGGTATGCTAAAAATAAAGTCACCTTTCCCCTGTACTATACAGTCACTTAGAGTAAAGGCAAGTAGGAGAAAAAAAAAAGAAAAGAAAGAGAGGAGGGAAAAAAAAAATATTAGAAAGAAAAGAGAAAAATACCAATAAATAGATAGAAACCCCAAACAAAGAAACGAAACAAGTTTGAAAACTTAAAATGTGACTCTATATTCTTGGAGACATACAGATACTTATCACAATAATCTATCACCTTCCTTGTTTGGGTCTCCACCCGGAACACAATAGGTCACGTACAATAGAGCACGTAGCCAGCTACACCCAGAAACAAGCCTCTAGGTAGACAATAGAATGGTAAACAATGTGGTGTTTATACCAATGGGTTACCTCCCAATTCAGTTTGCAAAAGGTAAACAGACTTACATCTAAAGATTATGCTGAATGCAACCTATTTTAGACTTTTTAAAAAACTTTTTATCCTGATGATATTAGCTTCAATAACCACCTTTCCCCAGTTTGGTAGTTTAACGTGGTTTAACCCCGATCAGACTTACTGTACCATGATTCTGCCAGATAGTTTGTAATCTGACCACCATGATGAACAAAGCCTACCAAAACTTGTTGAACTTTTTCATCAACTTACCCAAACACAAGAAAAGACCAGCTTATCAAGTTTGTTTGTTATTAAAAACCCAAACAAAAAAAAATAATACAAAGATTAAAAACAAAAATAAAATAATAAAAAAATTAAAACAGACTAAGACTTGTTGAAACTTGTCAACAAAGAACACAAGAGAACGCCTGGATCAAGCTAGTCCTTTGTGTCTTGAAAACAAAAACAAAATAGTTAAAAATTGCAGAAAAAACTTTTAAAACTAACCGATTTGTTGAACCTTTTTTTTCAACACAAGAACACCAGAGGAAGCCTGCAACAAGCTACCTTTGTGTCTTTAAAACGAAAAACTAGAAATTGTGAGCTCTATAACCTTACACAAATCTTGGACTACCGGGAAACTGCCTCAGTTTAAACCCAGCTCTATAACCTTACACAAATCTTAGTATTTGCTGTATCAAATATTTTCAGACTGATCAATGCTTCATGGTTGCCAATTATGTTACCAAAAATCTATGAGAGTTAATCTATCTCAGACAATATTTGGGTTAATAATGAGAGTTCTATGACTGTGTGAAAACTTTAACACAACAATTATTTATTTGTATAAGGTTTGCCAATTCTACATAATTTACATCAATATAACTATTATACATACTACAAAATGTAAAATATCCCTAGTTTAACTAAACCAATACAATGCATAGAGTATAGACTCATATACACACACTATGACCGACACAAGTAAAATATACAATGTACCCTTAATCCTTACTCCATAATTACCTCTAGTGATGGCTCTCGCTCTCCCATGCCAAACAGGAAGTCACCCTGTCTCACCGAACCTAATATAGACCCATATCCCATAGCCTTGTATAGGGCCATTCTCATTGGTTCAGCTATCTTGCTTGTCACTTCCTGTGGGCGTATCTCTTCCCAGATTGGACCATTTCCCCCTCCCATAGTTACGCCTCTTTCTAACCACTCCTTTTCTGTGTGGGGGGGGGGGGGGGTGCGTTTACTCCTCACTGTGGAGTAGCTCTGAAATGGCTACTTAAGATATGCAAGATGTGTCCTGGCTCCAGAAAGTCTCACTTCCAGGATGTAAACACGGGTTATTACTATGCGTAGTTGTTTATATGTAAATAGCCGGCTGGCCTTTCAAAGGAATGTGTTACCCTGGATTAATTAATTACTAAAAACCAGTCCGTCTGGCTCACGCAAATCTATCTACACTAAAATTCCCAAGTATGAGTTTGCAATCAAAAATGGGTACCTTTACTACTTTCATTAATATATATATTTACAATTACTGATGGAGTTTTATACATAAACCCCTCATCCTCACAACACGGTAAGAGAGATTACGCCTAAACCCCATATGGCAACACTCCTCTTTTTTTTTCCCCTGCTGAGGATTGAAAAATGTGCGGGTAGTCCTTGTGGGAGCATCTCGGGCTGTGGTCAAGTTGGAAATGTGTCTCTTGAATAGCGAGAATATCTGCCCTATGGGAGCATGCTTCCTTCCACATGGAGTACCTCTTAACAGGGTGGTTCAACCCTCTGACATTCAAAGATAATAGTTGTAAAGACATGATAGTACATTCTGTTTTGGAACATGGATTGTTGATATATATTAGAAGGATAGTACCTTAGGTATGTATTAGATTTGATAGCCTCTGGCCAATGCCAAGTTGCAATTGTGGTGGTTCGGTCCACATGGAGCAAGAGGTAAGAAAAAAGAAACCGTTCGTCCGGTCTTAAGTGCCGGTCCGAAGGGTAGACCAGAGCATGATGGTGTTTCGTATCGATCGTGGCATAAAGCTTCGTATAATCATCGTAAACCTGTTCTGCAAGAGAAAGCAAAAGCGAAAAGGAATAAAAGGAAAAAAAAAAGAAGAAAGAAATAAAAAACCAACGTATAAACATACAGACTATCATACAGACAAACAATACATATATAAAAAAAAACGAGGCCCAAACAGACCAAGTGCGCAGTTGTAGCTGCATCTTCAATGAGAGAAAAAAAAGCACGATGTAGGGTGCTATCAAAAAAAAAAAAAAAAGAAAAAAGCATGATGTAGGGTGCTATTCAAAAAACAGGGGGACTCCCTCCGTCTAGCTCAAAAAGAGATGGTAGTCCTCATTTATAACGTTGAGTAGATCTGGAAGAGCGATTGGCGACTTGCCAATCAGGTTGTAGATGCTGTGGTTTCTGATCGTCGCTATCTTCCGGCAAGTCGATTTTATCTGGGAGAATGTTCCATTGGCGAAGGCTTCTTTGCCCTTGTTCCTTAGTAATAATCTGAAAAGTTGAACCTAGATGGGTCACACATAGCTTAGCCGGGTATTTCCACTTGTACAATATTTTATTGTCACGAAGAGCTTTAGTGATTGTATTGAGATTACGCCTCAGTTGGAGGGTGTACTGGGAGTAATCCGGAAGGATCTGTAGTGACGCAGCCTGATCAGGAAGATGATCCTTTTTCCTAAAGGTATCCATGATTTTTTCTTTCACTTGAAAAAAATGAATTCTCACCAATACATCCCTGGGAGTCTCTTGAGATAAAAAAGAGGGTTTCGGGATGCGATGTACCCTATCTGTGGTGAGATCAGAGTCCGTGAGATCAGGCATGACTTTGGAGAAGAGATCGTGTACAAAACCTGGTAGTTGAGACGTTTGTATAGATTCAGGGGTTCCCCTTATCTTGAGGTTATTTCGCCTCGATCTAACGTCACCTAACTGCTCAACTACAGTCACAATCACAGCCAAATAACATATCAGTCCCCATACCCCTATCGACAATGTGCATTTTGCTCCCTAGTGTCCATATTAATAAATTGGTGGCAGCAGGTATTGACACAGTAACGCAATTATATCAAGATAATACTATTAAGTCTTTTGCAGCCCTTCAACGAGAATTTTCACTTACCCCCCAGGCTGTTTTTGCTTACATTAGTATAGTGAGCTTCATATCTAAACACCCACTCCCTAAACTTGAAATTCCTCAATCACTTTGGAAATATCTTACAGATCCAAATTCCAAGTTTAAAGGGATATCGGTGTTTTATAATCAATTACAGCAGAAACTTACCTTTTTTAAATCATCTTACATGATGAAATGGGAAAGAGACCTCGGTTTGTCCTTCTCCAACGAGCAATGGAGATGGGCGATACGCATGTCTTATAAAGCAACACAATGTGTCACACACTGGGAACAATTCCAGAAAATAATTACTAGGTGGTACCTGACCCCCTACCGCCTGTCCTCAATATACCCTAAATATGATTCATTGTGCTGGCGAAAGTGTGACCAAACTGGCACAATTTTTCATATATTCTGGTCCTGTAAAGGCCTTATTAGTTTTTGGAGGAAAATCTTTGAAATACTTTCTGAAGTTTCAGGCATACTGATCAAACCTGAACCCGCAATAGCGCTATTATTTTTGGGTATTGAAAACATACCATTTGATATCAGAACGGTATTTATACACATATTGATAGCAGCCAAAACGGTAATCGCTAGATGTTGGAAACAACCTATGGCCCCTTCCCATATAGAGGTAATAGGTTTAGTTAACCAACACTTTTCTTTGGAAAAGGCATATGCCTATTCAGTGTTTCGTAGTAATAAATTTCATACAGCTTGGCGTCTCTGGCAACAAAGCCCCTATTTTCACAGTGTTTAACGGAAAATCGAGGCAGGTGGATGGCGCGACTCAGAGCATGATGGTGTTTCCCCTGGTATCTTTCTTGGCATTTTCCTAGGTATCTCCTATGTATTTCCTATATACTCCCTAGGTAGTCTCCTAGGTCTTGAACGTATACAGTATTGGACTTTTTCGCCTCCTGTTCTTGCTATATATAATGTCACAATGCATTGTAATCAACATATTTATATCAATATTTTCTCTTTTCTTTTTTTTCTCCCTTTCATTATTTTATTTTAATTTATTATGCTTCCCATATGTTTGTCTCCCTTTTGTGAAAATCAAATAAAAATTAATTGAAGCAAATATAGATCATAAGTTGTTCTCTTTGTAAATCGTCTTGGTCACAAGTGGTGTGCCCCCCCTCCTCCCCCAGTTGGCCCACGGGGGTCCTCTCTTCCCCTCCCCCCTTTTTAATTTTTTTTCTCTTTTTTCTCTGTCCTCCCAGGCGAGTTTCCCCAAACCTCTCATTTTATCTATTTCTAATTCCTCCATGGAGATGGGGCACTTGTTTCTCCCTACCCTGTCCCACCTCTCTTGCCTTGGTGGTTGCAAGAGCTGGGGGACCGTCCCCTTCTTTTTTTTTTCTTTTTTTAACTATTCAGCAAGGCACCTTTTAAAGTTAGTGAAGAGCATTTCTCTTCCTGCATAGTACATTGCAGCTGATCTATATACGAACCTCATTCTACTTTGTTGCATTATATAATTCATCCTAGCTGAAGTTCTTTGCTTCTGTGTGAAATAAATATACTTGGAGTGTATATCCCTTGAGCATTGGTACGCTCTATTAAAATAAAATTAAAATGTATATAATAGGATATAATAAAAGATTAATATTTAAATAGGAATGCAGCTGCTATAGAAAAAGTACAGGATAAGAGGGATTGTAGCCACAATAAATGGGGCCAGCTATAGCGCTTCCTGTAGGTAAACTATTGCTGGATAATTGCTTAGCCAATGCAGATAGTTTCAGTTAAATTGTATGGTAGGCTTTAAATCGTAAATGGTGCAGTAAACCTTGGTAAGGTGCTTGGTGCTAGTTTCAAAAATTATATATGATGAAATATGTATATTAAAAATAATCAATAACCTTGGGATGCTGTTTAAAAAGGTAGTGTGCCACAGTATTATGCAAATCTAAATAAATAAATAAATAAATAAATGCAGTGCAATATAAATACAATCACTATATCAAGAAGGGAACAGGTGATGGAAGGTGCAGTCTATGTAGTGATTCAATCAAAAGGTGCTCAAAATTGATGCAAAATAGTTCATAAATAGCAGTTCATGGGTGACTTTGGTGCAATTATGCAAATTAGTCTTCAGTGCAGTGTGGATATAAAGTGTGGATATATAATTGTTGGGATTTAGAACCAGAGGAGACATCAGGGGCTGAAATTGGTGCCCTTTTAAAAGTTATTTTTTTCATCACCATTTGCGTGGTACATGGCCCACTGCACAGCCCAGCCACTATGAGTTGTGTCATAAGGCAGCTTCAGTGTGCTGTGGTTTTAGATGAAAGACAAACAATGCTGCTCAATAAAAAAAAAAAAGTTCAAAATGACTATAGTACTGCATGGGTGGCATCTTAACATCATTACCATCACTAGCTACAGCAGAAGCATTTAAATGGCTTTGTAAATGGCAGGTAGCTGTCACAACTAGCAAACTCTTGTTACGTATGAATAAATTGTATCTGGACAGGGTTTACTTGGCTGAAAAATGCCACCTACAAATAGACCATTGACAGGGGCTAGCAAACCTCAATGTGTCTGATAATAAGACATTTCATTTCCCTAAGCACACTGCGTTAACCATTAAATAGCTAAAAATATGACACTTACACTTCTATCAACCTTGTATTTTGTAACTTAGTCCATCTTCTTATATCTTTTACATCTCTGTTAGGGGTAGATTTCTGAAGCAGGTCATCTCAAATATTTGATCAAATATTAATCGTGCCTATGCAGGTGATTCCTTTAATAATACTTTTTACAAATTGTTTTTTTTTTTTTTTTATAATACTGAGCTTATTAAATGCATTAACCACTTCCAGACCAGGTCAATTCTGGCATTTCTCCCCTACATGTAAAAATCATAATTTTTTTATTAGAAAATTACTCAGAACCCCCAAATATTATATATATATATATATATATTAGTGAGAGTGAAAGGTGCCCCCTTTTTTTTTCGGTGCTAGAGACAGAAAGCGGCACTAGAAAAATAAATGTGGGTAAATGAGAAAAGTGAATAGTGCGCTAACCTGATGTATGAATGAAAATCAATAAACATACCATTTAACGATTAACACATATCAAAATAGGTGCAAAACGTATAAATTGTGGTGAATAAGTCCATGTGGATCAATTAAACAATAATGAAAAAAACATGAGTCTCTCAAAAGCTGTGAAGTGCGAAAAAAACTTCAAAACTGAAACAGTGTTCTGTTCCAACTCAATGTGCCACTCTATAAAGATGAACGTGTGGCCCCTTACCGCAGAAAACCTTTTAAGAAAAGCTTCCAAGTAATGGACTTTCTATGACGTTGGTGAAAAGACACTTTATGGTAAAGATGGGTGCTTACCAGAAATCAGGGAGACTTGAGCATGGACTGCCATAGAACAGAGAATTCCGCGAGGAAGCCTGGAAGCTGGTCCGCTTTGCAGTAGTGAAATTCCAGCAATGTAGGAGCAGGTTCCACAGATCAGGTCCCCAATGAAAAGAAAAGAAAAGGGACTAATAGTGTATTACCTTCAATACCTTTATTCAGAAAAAAGATGGCTACTTACATCAATCAGGACAAACAAATGAAAAACAAGCTCAAGAGCATGCACGGCCGCCTGCAGAACAGTCCGTGGCGTGGGATGTCTCAGCTAGCCCCCTCCGACGCATTTCCACTTAGGAGTCGTCAATTGGGAATGGAGCTGAATATATATATATATATATATATATATACATATTTATACAGTATCCCACAAAAGTGAGTACATCCCTCACATTTTTGTAAATATTTTATCATATCTTTTCATGTGACAACACTGAAGAAATTACACTTTGCTACAATGTAAAGTAGTGAGTGTACAGCTTGTATAACAGTGTATATTTGCTGTCCCCTCAAAAAAAAAACTCAACACAAAGGCAATAAAAGTGAGTACACCCCTAATTAAAAATGTCTAAATTGGGCCCAATTAGCCATTTTCCCTACCCCCGGTGTCATGTGACTCTTTAATGCTACAAGGTCTCACGTGTATTTGGGCAGTAGGTGAGTTAAATGTGGTGTTATCACTCTCACTCTCTCATACTGGTCACTGGAAGTTCAACATGACACCTCATGGCAAAGAACTCTCTGAGGATCTGAAAAAAAATAATTTTTGCTCTACATAAAGATGGCTTAGGCTATAAGAAAATTGCCAAGACCCTGAAACTGAGCTGCAGCATGGTTGCCAAGACCATACAACGGTTTAACAGGATAGGTTCCACTCAAAGTGATATCAATAGAAATAAATAGTGAATGATTATAAAAATTGATGAGAAGGTGATATATGATCCCAATCACCAGTGCTGTGAAAACAGTTGAAACAATATGACAGCTTGTCAGATGTGTCACCTCCACTCTTGTGACCCCCCTAATGGGTGGGTTCTCACCTCAATAAATGTGGCCTCGCAATTAAGCTTGGTCTAAAAGGGCTGGTATACCCTCACAGGGTGATGGTGGATGGTATAAATCAGCTATATTAATAAACGTAAATTCACTCACATGCAGTTGGTGCTTGAGTGCACCATTCTATCCCAGCAGGAAATATAATGATGGTATATGTGTATTTGACGGATGGCTGAACGCAGACCTTCTTCAGTGGAACATTCCAGCGTACCTTCCACTGTGGAGTACTCCGATCACCTACACTCGCCTGGCCCCCTCCCCTACATGTGATGACACAAGGGACTACGTGCCTTCCCCAGATATCACCACTTCAACCTAAGTAGGTCATAAGATGTCCAATGGGCGGGAAGGGGTTTTAAAGTTTCTCTAAAGGCAGAAAGATTTTTTTACCTTAATGCATTCTATGTATTAAGGTAAAAAATAACTAGCAATTATTTCACCCCCACCCCCCCAACTTTTCAGCCTTTGTGCTCACCCCAATTCCCAAATTGAACCTCCTTGTTTTCTCCTGATATCTTCAAACACACATATACCACTTGTTCCCAAATTTACTTTCAAAGATAGCATTTTTGGTAAGACTTTTTGAGACTTGCTTGCGTTCACTGAAAGTAGGCTGCTGGTAAGGCAGGATTTTGGTGTGAGCCTGGAACCCTTGCTTGACACTTCTTCTGGCAAATCTGTACTCTCTACAGATGTTTTAAAATATTTTTAAAAAATCTTTAGAAAAGTTGAGAATGTTAGATTTTAGCTGTTTGCTCTATGCCTCTGAAAAAGATGTTGCACCAATTTTTTTGTATTGTTCTAATGTTACTCAACCATAGGTCTTTAGATTAGGTGATATTAGTGGATATCCAATCAGTCACCATATCGTACCATGCCCTGGTCTTTTTTAGCCTATCACTGATATGCATCTTAGAGAATGAACACGGAGCCTGAAAAAAAAAACCTTCTAGATGATTCAGTGGTGAAGACATAAGTGAGAAGCACCTATAAGGCTACTTTTAAAGAATTTTTCTAAAAGGAGGTGTCACTGAGATTGTTTAAGAGGCTCACAAAGCTATGATTATGGGTGAAATGGTAGCACAAGGCTCAAGGCTAAAGAAGGAGAGGCAGGTACACATCCACAAATAAATAAATCATTAGAGTGAAGTGGAGCAGAAACATAATATTGGTACATCCAAGAGTTAACCCAGTTGCATGTGCAAGGAGGAGAGAGCTAAACTAGCAGACAAAAAGGAAAATTAGATTTATGAAGAGGAGAGGAGGGAGAGGAGAGAGAGCAGAGGGAGAGGTAGGAGAAGGGGAGAGAGGTGGGGGGAAGAGAAGGGCGGAGAGACACAGAGAGGGAGGGAGTGGAAGAAATAGGAGGGGGAGGGAAAAATATAGGAAGAGAGAATGAACAGGAAGAGGAATGGAAGAAGAGGAAGAGAGGGGGGGGGGGGAGAAGACGAAGGGGGGAGGGTAGAAGAGATAGAGATGGGAGAGAAGAATAGAGAGGGAGGAGGGAAGAAGGGAAGTAAGAGAGGGGAGAGAGAATAGATAGGAAAGGGGAAAGGAGGGACAGAGAGAGGAAGGTGGGGGGGGGCAGGAAGGAGGAGAGAGGAGGTAGGAGAGGGAGAGAGAAGAGGAGCGGATGGAGAAGAAGGGGGGGGAAGAGGGAGGAAATAACATTAAGAAAGCTGGTAAACAAAACCAAACATTACAGAAAACAAAAGAAAACAAAAGGAAAACAGGTCAGCATTAAGTGATGTGGAAAGGTTAATCAGAATCTCATCAAGGTAAGTAGTTTAACGGTTACCCTCAAGCCATGTATTCCACAGTGACCAATGTTGGTCAAACCTTATTCCATTACCCGATTTGCGTGCCAGCAAACTCTCATATACTTGGTTGGTTTTAACCAGATCGAGGACCTCTGAAGCATTAGGTGCTTCATTTGATTTCCACTGCCTGGTTATTAAGCTTCTGGCAGCCAAGAGAATGTGTGTAATTATAACACAGCAGTCCCGTGGGAACCGATCTATACCTACGTTCAATATCGCCAGTGCTGGAGAGGGGTGGGTAAGAACACCGGTGATTTCGGAAATAATGTAAAAGATCGTGTTCCAAAAACTGGTTAGGTGTTTAAACGTCCAGAACACATGTTTAAGATGGGCTACCCCGCCACATCCCTGCCAGCACAACGGAGAGTAATCTGGCGTAAATTTAGAGAGGCGATATGGTGTAAGGTACCAACATAGATTTATCTTTTGCTTTTGGGAAAGTTCTCAATGGTTTGTGCTCCTCTAAATCTGTCTCCCATTTTACAAAGGGGGTAGTTTTACAATAATCCATTTTTTGTTGTAGAGAAGTATAGAATAATGAGGTACCTTTAGCTGAGCGCAGATTGCCCAGCAGGAATAACCATCCCTGCGAAGGCAGGTGGATGTGAGGGGATGGCAGGGAACGCAGGAAGCGAGAGACCCATAGGTATAGGTAATACTCTGTTTGGGGAAGATGATAGGTAGACGAACATCTTAAGGGAGTTCCCAAGTAATAGGTTATCTATTGTGGCAATTCGTCTGTCAGACCAGCCCCCGAGGGAGGCATGAGGCATAACGATCTCCAATACATTAAGTGGGATGGGGACTTTGACACATAGAGAGGATCTGAGCGTAAGAGAGGCAAATTCCCTCCACGCCAAAATTGAAGCTTGGACCGACATTGGCAGCCCCCGCAAAGAGAGGGGGCGCCACACATCAGCCAAGAGAACTGACCACAGGGGCAGGGGAGCCTAGATCTCAGATTCCAGATTGCTCCATATAGTTTGGTGGGCTGGAGATACCCAGTATCTGAGCTGAGCCAAATGTGAGGCTAGAAGGTAGTCTTCATTAACAATGTCCTAAATACGTAAAGGATTTGGGGCAGAAGTGTAATGTTCCGGTACCTTTGGTACCCTAAATTACACTTTCCACAAGTGTATGCGCCCCACCATTTACTTTTGGAAAGGTGCGCATACACCTTTAAGACTGGAGCTGTCATCACTCAGCGCCGGACTAGATGGCTATTTAAGGCGTCGGCTCTCACTCACATGTGTTCGTTCAAACACCCTTATCTGGATGCTAACCTTGCTTGAAGCTTCCATGCTTGCAAGCTTACTTCGCTGACGGAACCTCGCTGCGCTGATCCCTGTATCCCGCTACTGGATCATCCGCCTCTCCTGAACCACCCTTCGGCTGTATCGCTAATAGTGCTAAGTACCCCGCAGGGGAATTCTCTATAAACTTATACTAAGCTTACACTATCTAGCTCTGCATAGTAGAGACTGTTTATCACATCTGCATAAACTAGATTGCTAGCTCTTGAGACTACTGCTACTTTTCTGCACTGGGTTGATCTCTTTTGTATGTCCACCTGCTATTCTATCATCTGCTATCATACAACATTGCTAAACCTTCCTGCATCCATCTGCTACTGTCTCACCTTCAAGTGTCTGTCACCTACCATCTCCACTCAACCTATCCCTCAACCTTCATCATTGTGTTACCACATGCATAAAGTCACTCTAAGAACCAGCTTCTAATTGTGTGTATTTACTGGCTGAAATAAGACCTTCCACACATGATGAGTCATTGAGGTTGGGAATGGTATCTCAGCATATCTCTTACATGACTACTGACGTGGAACTATTTCTGCAGCTGAAAATCCACACCATATAAAAATGCAGGAGCGTTACAGATTGAACGAACCTAAAAAATGGATTCAGCAGAAATAGTTCCAGAAATAACCACTCAGGTGACACAATTAAAACAGCAAGTATCTGCGTTAATACACGCACTTGCTGAATTAAAAGAAGACAATCAGGCTCTGTCGCAGCAGGTAATTAGACTGACACAACTTACCTCTGCTCAGTCCCCTGAACCCAAGATAAATCCCCCTTTGGTATTTACAGGCGATCGCAAAAAATTTTGCGAATTTAAAAACGCATGTGAGTTACTTTTTTTGCTAAAACCTCGTACCTACCTTACTGATCACATTAAGGTTTGTACTATTATTTCTTACCTATCAAGCGATCCTCGAGCCTGGGCAGATTCTCTTTTTGAGAAAAACGACCAGCTTCTCAACTCCTATGCCTTGTTCCTGGCAGAGCTCACTAGCCTATATGATGACCCCAATAGGCAGAGTACTGCTGATCTTCAGTTAAGATCCTTGAAACAAGGAAGGAGGCCTGTGGAAGACTTTGTCGCAGAGTTCAAGAGATGGACCCTTGATTCAGAATGGAATGATGCATCTCTGAAAACCCAATTTAGGCTTGGCCTATCAGAAGCCGTTAAGGACGAGCTCGCCCGAGCGGATCTGCCAAAAACCCTGGATGCATTAATACAACTCAGTATTACCATAGATAGAAGACTACGAGAAAGAAAGGCTGAAAAGATGGGAATGCCATTATCCGTTTCCTCTCGGAGTCTGGCCGTTCCTATGGAGGTAGGAACCATACGCCCACCGCTATCAACTATGGAAAAAGCCAAAAGACGAAATGAAAATCTCTGCTTGTACTGTGCATCCCCGGATCACAAGATAAACGTCTGTCCCCTAGTCAACAAAAAGAAGGGTGAGTGTTCACATGTCTCTCTAGGAGGACTGACAACTTAATTCACTAACCCCTACATTTCTGTTTTTTTGACATTACAGTGGGACCAGAACAGGATTACTACTAAGGCCATGATTGACACAGAATCTTGTGGAAATTATATGGATATATGTTTTGCTGCTTTAAATAAAATTCCTATTATTTCTAAACTCAAACCTGTCTCAGTAAGTCTTATTACCGGTGTTCCGTTATCCTCTGGTCCGATCACCGATCAGACACAAGCACTTCTAGTCACTATTAACGAGTCTCATAGGGAGACTTCTACCTTCGATTTAATACCATCACCCCACTTTCCCATTGTGTTGGGACTTCCCTGGTTGCACACACACCAACCAACCATAGATTGGAAGAAACGGTCCTTGACCTTCCCTTCTTGTTATTGCGAGGAAACGTGTAACCTCCCGTTTTCCGGGAAGATTCTGCCTGTGGTGACAGATGAGATTGCACCACTATGTTATCAGGATCTTTCTGAGGTTTTTCTTGAGAAAAATGCTCAAGCATTACCTCCTCATCGAGACTATGATTGTAGCATTGATCTACTCCCAAATAGCAAATTGCCGTTCGGTCATGTTTATCCTCTTTCACAGGATGAACTTGCCCATCTCAAAACCTATTTGGATGAGAACTTGGAAAAAGGTTTTATTAGACCTTCCACTTCTTCCACAGCAGCAGGACTCTTTTTTGTTCGCAATAAAGATTCAAGTCTCAGACCTATCATCGACTACAGGAAATTGAATGCTATCACAATAAAAGATCGCTATCCTCTACCGCTTATCCCTGAGCTCATTGAGCAGGTGCGTGGAGCTACCTATTTTTCAAAATTAGACCTGAAAGGAGCATACAATCTCATTCGAATCCGTGATGGACACGAGTGGAAGACTGCGTTCAGAACTAGATACGGATTGTTCGAATATCTTGTGATGCCATTCGGCCTATGCAATGCCCCTGCAGTTTTCCAACGATTTATAAACGATATTTTTAAAGACTTACTAGATGTCTGTGTTGTGGTATATCTGGACGATATACTTATATATTCACGGACCCTGTCTGAACACATAAGACATGTAAGACTTGTATTATCGAGATTGCTTGCACATAATCTTTATGTAAAGCTGAAGAAATGCTTGTTCCATAAAGATGAGGTACTCTTTCTAGGCTACAGCATATCCAAAACAGGAATCGAGATGGACATGAGTAAAATATCCTGCATTCAGGATTGGCCTACACCAACTACACGCAAGGCGCTACAGCGATTCCTGGGATTTTCAAATTTCTACAGGAAGTTCATAAAAAACTTTTCTGCTATTGTGAGACCCCTCACACAGCTCACTAGCATAAAAATACCATTTAAATGGTCAGAAGAAGCAAATAAGGCTTTCCACTTGTTAAAGACAAGGTTTACTTCCGCTCCCATATTACGCCATCCAGACCCATCCCTCCAATACATTCTGGAGGTAGATGCGTCAAACCTGGCAGTAGGAGCAATACTCTCCCAACGACCTACCCCCACTTCACCACTTCATCCAGTCGCCTTTTTTTCTAAATCCCTGAGCAGTCCCGAGATAAATTACCCCGTGGGTGAGAAGGAACTGCTTGCTATAAAATTGGCTCTGGAGAATTGGCGACATTTACTCGAAGGCACCCAATTACCAATAATTATATACACGGACCATAAAAACCTCCAATATCTTCAGACTAGCAAAACTCTCTCGCATCGACAGGTACGATGGTCACTATTCTTTCTAAGGTTTAACTTCCTAGTGACCTACACACCTGCAGATAAGAACAAAAAGGCGGATGCACTATCACGACTAACTGAAGAAAACTACTTTGAAATTCCTTCCGTTCCTATAATACCTCACAAGCGCATTATTGGAGTTGTCCGTTCCTTGAAGGAAGAGGTTCTGCATGGTATAAGGTTGGATTCACCCCCACCACAACTAACTACCGATGCAGAAGGCTTCCTCTACTACAACGACAAACTTTACATACCACCTACCCTACGCACCAAGATCTTGGAATTATCGCATGATGTGCCTGTGGAAGGACATATGGGTATGACAAAGACTTTCAATTTGATTTCTCGGCAATTCTGGTGGCCTGACATGAAAACATCTATACAAAAATTCGTCTCTTCATGCAATGTCTGTGCCAGGTCCAAAATTGACACTACGAGACAATCCGGTCTACTATGCAGTCTACCAATACCCCAAACTCCATGGGAGGTTCTGTCATTGGACTTCATCGTAGAATTGCCTCCTTCCAAAGGATTTAATACCATCTTGGTGTCAGTGGACCATCTGACAAAGATGGCACATTTCATTGCTATTCGCAGACTACCTTCGTCCAAACAAACGGCAGAACTCCTGATGAAACATGTCTTCAGATTACATGGTATCCCAAAAACTCTTTTGTCTGACCGTGGATCCCAATTTATTTCTAAATTCTGGCAAGAACTATGTCACATACTACGGATTGAGCGGAAGCTCACTTCTCCTTACCATCCGCAGACCAACGGACAGACTGAAAGAGTCAACCAATGCATCGAGCAGTATTTACGTTGTTACACTTCTTACCAACAGGATGATTGGTTGGATCTTCTCCCCCTGGCAGAATTTTCCTACAACAACGCAACTCACAGTACAACCAAGCAGAGTCCGTTCTACTTGAACTATGGGTTCCATCCCTCTATTCTCCCTCCACGCATCCTTCCTTCAAATAACCCAGTAGCCTCAGACTATCTTTACCAAATAAAGGATTCTCTCGGTTTACTAAATACTACCATTGCACACGCTCACAGTCAACAAAAGAAGTACTATGATCTTCGTAGAAGACCTTCTCCACAGTATACTATCGGGGACCTCGTTTGGCTCTCAACAAAAAACTTGAGACTGAAGATCCCTAGCAAAAAGCTTGGACCTCTGTTCTTGGGACCTTTCCCAATCAAGAAACTTATTGGAAAAGCTGCAGTGCAGCTTACATTGCCAATGGACCTAAAAATCCATCCCATTTTCCATGTGTCGCTACTAAAACCCCATGTTCCGGACCAAGGAATAGGCCTAATATTCCACCTCCCCCTCCTGTACAAGTTGAAGGTGGAGAAGAATACGAGATAAAAGAGATTCTGGATTCTCGTATCTACAGAAGAAGACTTCAGTACTTGGTTAGATGGAAGAACTATGGGCCCCAAGACGACACCTGGCTAAACACCTCTGACATACATGCCCCTAGATTAATCCGCAATTTTCATGCGAGATACCCAGACAAACCAGCTCCAGAGGCCTTCAGGAGCAGGCCTTAAGGGGGGGTATTGTAATGTTCCGGTACCTTTGGTACCCTAAATTACACTTTCCACAAGTGTATGCGCCCCACCATTTACTTTTGGAAAGGTGCGCATACACCTTTAAGACTGGAGCTGTCATCACTCAGCGCCGGACTAGATGGCTATTTAAGGCGTCGGCTCTCACTCACATGTGTTCGTTCAAACACCCTTATCTGGATGCTAACCTTGTTTGAAGCTTCCATGCTTGCAAGCTTACTTCGCTGACGGAACCTCGCTGCGCTGATCCCTGTATCCCGCTACTGGATCATCCGCCTCTCCTGAACCACCCTTCGGCTGTATCGCTAATAGTGCTAAGTACCCCGCAGGGGAATTCTCTATAAACTTATACTAAGCTTACACTATCTAGCTCTGCATAGTAGAGACTGTTTATCACATCTGCATAAACTAGATTGCTAGCTCTTGAGACTACTGCTACTTTTCTGCACTGGGTTGATCTCTTTTGTATGTCCACCTGCTATTCTATCATCTGCTATCATACAACATTGCTAAACCTTCCTGCATCCATCTGCTACTGTCTCACCTTCAAGTGTCTATCACCTACCATCTCCACTCAACCTATCCCTCAACCTTCATCATTGTGTTACCACATGCATAAAGTCACTCTAAGAACCAGCTTCTAATTGTGTGTATTTACTGGCTGAAATAAGACCTTCCACACATGATGAGTCATTGAGGTTGGGAATGGTATCTCAGCATATCTCTTACATGACTACTGACGTGGAACTATTTCTGCAGCTGAAAATCCACACCATATAAAAACGCAGGAGCGTTACAAGAAGGAGCATTTTGAATGAGGCAAGGCGGCCTGACCATGTAAGTTCTGTCTTGCAGATGCGATGACATTCCTGTGTTATTTTAGCTATCAGAGGAGGAAAGTTTGCTTCTGCTAAGACACCTTAGGAGTGAGCTGGATTCCCAGATAAGGAACACTATGTTGCTTCCACGAGTAGGGGATAAGCATTCTGCAATTTATGGCAAAGTGTCGGGGGCACACCCATCGGGAGAATCAAGGATTTCGTGAAATTGACCTTATAGTAGGAAATGAAGCTAAAACGTTGTAAGAGCAGCTAGGGATTTTTCAGGGTCTGTCAGAAAGATAATGATGTCATCTGGAAACAAATTGACCGCATGATGCTGTGTTTTGGTATGGAATCCTTTGATGTCCTCCGAGGACCTAACTGCTTCCGCTAGGGGTTCGATAAGCAAATTGAAAATAGAGGGGGACAGAGGGCAGCCCTGCCTAGTGCCGTTAGTTATGGGGAATACCTGGGAAAGCATATTAGACGTGTATACCCTGGCAGAAGGGGCAGAGTACAATGCCAATATAGCAGATATTATGGGACCACTGAAGCCAAATTTTTGTAACACCCGAGTCATATAAGTCCAATGAACCCGGTCGAATGCCTTCTCCGCATCCAGCGAGAGCAGTAGAGAAGGCACCCGATCGGACCCTGCTCTGTCAATAATACCTATGACTCTTCTGGTCACATCCGAGGCCTGGCGCCCCTGCACAAACCCCGTTTGATCTGGCTTAATTAGTTTAGGTAAGATAGGGTGCAGTCTCAGTGCGATAATCTTAGCATATAGTTTAACATCCGTGTTCAACAGAGAGATTGGCCTAAAATTGGGGGGAGACGTGGGCTCCTTCCCAGGTTTAGGCAGAGTTACAACATAAGCCTGAAGCATTTCAGTTGGCAGAGAGGATACCGTGGCCATGAACACCGAGGCTAGATGCGGGCTGAGAACAGACTCAAATTTCTTATAGTAAAGGTTGGGTAGGCCATCTGGTCCAGGGGATTTACCAGAGGGTAAAATGCGGATGGCTCTTTCAACCTCCAGGTGGGTAATCGGGGCATTTAGATCATGGAGCTGAGCAGGTGTAAGGAGCAGTAAGTTGATAGAGGCTAGGAACTTTGTGATGGCTTGTTCTGTTGGTTGGGGAGTGTCAGGGTCATCTTTCAAGTTGTATAGAGAGCTATAATATTTGGCAAAGGAGTCAGCTATTTCCTGTAGATTTATGATTTTGGTCTTAGTGATTGGGTCTAGAAGGTACGCTATTCTATTTTTTATTCGCTTTGCCTTCAGTTTGTTGGCTAGCAATTTACCAGCTTTGTTGCCAGACGAATAATGGGATAACTTGAGAGCTCTATAGAATTTATCCTGCTGTTGTACTAGGAGGTCCCTAAGATCAGATCTAATTTTTGACAGTTGGTGGGCCAGAGAAGGAGACGGGAAGGATGTATGCTTTTCCCCGTATGTATGCTTTGTGGGCACACCAGACAACGGTTGGGTCGGGTACCGAACCCGCATTGTTCTTGAAGTATTCCCCCAAACAAGCCTCAATGTGGGAGGCATACTGAGAGTCCAAGACTTGGCTGTTTGCTCTCCACAAGAAGGCAGGACTAGGGGAGCGTGACTCCTGTAGGGTGACAGATACTGGAGCATGGTCGGACCAGATAATGTTGTGTATTTCGGAGGTGTGGATGAGTTGTAGCAGGTGTTTGTCAGCCAAAATCATGTCAATGCAGGAATAGGAGTTGTGACACTGCAAATGAAAAGAGTAGTCCCGTTCACCTGGGTGGAGGCATCTCCAGGAATCGTAAACCTCCGCTGTATGGAACACAGGCTGTAAGGCAGGAGGAGAAAGTTTGGGAGTAGATGTAGTGTCCAGCTTTGGGTAAGCTGTGAGGTTGAAGTCTCCACATATGATCGTGGAGCCCTTCCTGTGTTTGGTCACTAGTTGGAACATTTTCCTCCAGAAACGCAGTTGGTGCATGTTGGGGGTATATGCATTTACCACCGTGAAGGGTAGGTTGTTGATCTCGCACTGCAATATAATATAACGACCATTCGGGTCTGTGATGAGGTCTACTAGAGAAAAGGCTACAGAGTCCTTAACCGCTATTAGCACTCCTTTGCGTTTCTGCAGGGCTGAGGCCATGAAAACGTGTGGAAAGTTCTTGTGGGATATAGTTGGTGCAGATGATACATGGAGATGGGTTTCCTGAACACACAACAAATCACTTTTAAGTTTCATGGCCTCTTGCCACATAGATGCCCTCTTGGCAGGGTGCTTAAGACCATGGACATTCAAAGATGTAAATTTAATGGTCATGGATGAGTTTTAAAGGAACAATAAAGTTACCTGGTCCAGTGTGCAACCGGGGGAAACCTGGGGGTGTCCACATGGGGTGCAAGTTACTGGGGAGACTGCATATCCTCAGAGTCTCCGAGTAGAGTCCAGCGTTACGCAGGGTTCCCGCAGAGAAGCTGACCAGAAAAAAAGATGAGGAAAAAGGAAAAAAACAAAAGTGGTGAGAAACATAAACAATTAATAAAAAATAGAGAAGATGTATATGCTTTTACTGGAGGCCCTACTACCTAAAATGGAAAACGGTCTGACACAACAGGTGTTTGTATAGACTCAAAGCATCAAAGAATGGCAGCTTTTTGAAGATGTTCTTTGTGACAAGGCTTACAGATTGCCCTCCCAAATAAAATGATGAAACTATACAGATTTCACATTCTGTCTTTACTTTAAGATTAGTCTCAGTAAATCAGACATCAGATGCCCTAACAAACTTTGGAGAACTATGTTTACTGTGGGACTCAAATGTAAAACCATTTTTGCTCTCTGGGGCTGGGCTTAGAATGAGAGAAGGACATTGGTAAAACTGTGACAGAAAATCAGTAAACAAAAACAAGCAGGTTTCCTCTATTAGTTCAAAAATGCAAGAGACTTGCTATAAATTGTACCCCAGGTGGTACAGTGTACCAGGCCAGTTGTCCCTAATGTATTCAACTATATCACCTGGTTGCTAGAGAGGCTGTGGCTTGACAGGGACATTTCTCCACCCTTGATGGGACTGCCCCTTAAATAAACATTTTCGGTCTTCAGCATGTACTATCATGAACTAATGCTTGCAGCTCCAAGTCCCAGACAATCAATAGACAGTAATATTTCACGCGACCACACAGAAATAGGAGCAATAGAATCAGTACATCTAAAACAAAACCATAATAAAGGCTAAAACACCAAATGTATGAAAACAATCAAAATGAGTCCAGTATGTTAAAAAGGGGGGACAATAATAAGTCCTATAAGTCGAAAAAGAGATCCCAAAAGGGACAAAGAGTTGGGGAAGGGATGTTGAGATACTGAAGGGATATAAGGGCAACTACAAATGTAGAAATATATATAAAAAGTACTAAATTTTATTAATGTAATATAAAATCAATCTGCTGCAAAGCATGATAGAATCAACAGACAGATACAAAAAGAGTAATGATACAAATACAAATGCAAAAAAAGTCACACATAATTTGAACAATCATAAAAATACAACATAAAATATGGACTCTGAAATCCCTACGCGTTTCAACCAAAGGTCTACTTCTGGGGATATATTTTTTTTTAATTTCTTTATTTAAGAAGAGGTTGCAGTATAAACAGAGTTAAGGCACATAAGGGAAAAATGAGACAGTACAATCTGACAACAACATCATAAACATTGTTTAGTCAAAAAGGTTACATTAGTTGGAGGATGAACATGGTCAACTGAACCAGAAAACCCCTCCTGGACGTGTATAGTAACTGACATATCAACTGAAACAAGGGCTGATGAATTTGGGGATGAGTAAACAACCTCAGTTATACAAAACGTGTGAGAGTCAGGTACCAGGGTAGTACCGACGGACTGCCTTTTGTACAGAACAGGAGCAAGAAACCACGACTCCTAACCATGGAGTCAGTCAGGGAATGAACAAGCAGTTGAGTATAAGTTACAGAAGACCCCAGACTTGGGGAGAAAATGAGGATACATACAGATGTGAGAGTAGGGGGAAGGTGACAGGAACCACAGGGTGCAGAGGAGAAAAGCACAAGAGGGAAGGAGGGAGGGAGGAAAGAAGCAGAAAGGAAGCTGAAGGGGCTGGCGTGACCCGATTCCTCGGGCCCATACCCCCCGCGCCCTAGCCAGAGACAGAGAGCTCTCGCAAGTAGGCGTCTGTACAAGTGAAGTGATCCCACGGTCTCCATTTGTCCCAGAAAGCCTGTTCCTGATTGTGCAGTGTAGCCGACAAGTCTTCTATGTCCCCAAGCACCTTCACCCTAGAAAATAATAAAGATCTTGTGGGTGCAGCAGGCGATCTCCAGCAGAGGGGGATGCAGCCTTTGGCAGCATTTAAAAGCTTAATAGTCAGAGAGGACTTGTATTTTTTAACTGGCCTTTGGGTGAGGTGCAGTAAACATGCTGCATTATCATCCACCATGTCTACGTTAGTAAGTTGTTTGATAATGCCGGCCACCACTTGCCAAAATGGTTTCACCAGCGGGCATTCCCAAAAAATATGGAAAATCGCCCCAGTGGTGTTGTTACAGCGCCAGCATTCACCCGATACCTGCGGGAAACAACGATGCAAGAAAGATGTTCTGGGGATATTTGTCCATGGATTTAACCATATTTGTATGTATATATTACTAAAGCAAAGAAAAGAAAAAAACAAGAAAATAATACACAAAAATATATAAATGTATACAAAGAATAATGATATATATATATATATATATATATATATATATATATATACAATCAATATTTCAAAATCAAAAATAACAATAACATTTATTTTAATTAGAAAGATTCAAAACTTACATTGTCAAAGCATATAAACAGGAAAGAGAAAAATAAAAGACATTTTCTTAAAAGGCTGAAACATGGGCAGAAACATAGACCACGTCACCATGTAGACTGCTCCACGGTAGGGGTGATTTATTTAATGAACTGCTCTTGTGGAGCGTTTTACATAGGAAAGACAAAAAGGGAATTTCGGCGAAGGGTGAAGGAACATGTTCTATCTGCCAAAATAGGCGATATCTATACAACTATTGGGAGACATATAGCTCATGTCATAATTATCTTATGCTAAAACTCACATTTTGGGCTTTGGAAACCATTAGTCTTGATGGAAGAGGTGGAGATTGGAATAAGTCTCTTTTACTAAGAGTGACTCATTGGATTTATAATTTAAGGGCCACTTATCCTCCGGGATTAAATTAAATCATTAGCTATAAACCCTTTTTGGAGGGCTTTGTATCTGGTCGTTCTGAGCATCTTATGTAAGTTGAAATTAATTAATTAATTTGTTAAAAAATCCCTTTTTTTTGGTTGTTGTTGATGCGGCTGTACTTCTCTGGTTGCATGTGTGACTTTCCAGATGCCCTGGTCCCTGTTGGATCCCACCCAGCACATGTAGCCCCTTCCTCTATGGGTTGGGGCTCCTCTGGCTTGGGGCCTTTGCTTTTGCCGCATGACGGGTTCTCCCGTTGGGTTAACTGTGTTGGCGCACTGTAACTCCCCTTTTATGTTCAACACACTGGTTGCTTCCTCTGCCCCATGTTACCGCCCTTTGGACTGGTCTCGGATGGCTTCAGGCGGCCTTGGTTCGGTGTCCGTCTTTGGGCGGATGAATGCAGTCCCTGCCATGGACATCCGTCTCCGCCCCTGGATATGACGCTATGCGTCTGAGGTTGCTGGGGCAACGTGCGGGGGCGGCTGGAGGCTCCCACCTCCAAACCTGGCAACGATATGCAATTAAGCAAACCACTATTTAACATTGGTCAATCTTTTTCAATGGGAGGATCACCTGCTGTACATATACCTTCTCTATCTAGAGGTATTTTCATTCCTTCATTGAAAAGGAACGAACACATACGGCTGGTTGAAATATAGGTACTATGTCCTCATTCTTGGTGTTAGTAGCAAGCTAGTGTATTGAAATTTCCTTCTTTGATTCAAAATTATTTTTCATAATTTGTTTATTTCTTAAGGCAATCTGCCTTTATCCCTGAGATCTTTAAGTTTTTTTTCCTTTCTTTGGGACCTTAAACTAGAAGTTCTTCCAACATTTGGATATATTCCATGGATTTATTCCTTGGATGAGGCTTCATCAAGGTAAAGTCCAATAACTAATTATTTTAAAAAAATTATGATTTTTTTTTTTAAATATTTATTATTTATTATGCCATTCTACTTCATTACATTAGGATTTACTGCTTATCCTTGCCTTAGTCCCTTGTGTGCTCCATTCGGGTCTATGGTATCCAGTTGTCTTCCCATGAGCCATTGAGTGTCAGTCACAACAGCCTTTTAAGAAAATGTATTTTATTTTTCTCTTTCCTGTTTACATCATTTGACAATGTAAGTTTTGAATCTTTCTAATTAAAATAAATGTTATTGTTATTTTGTATTTTTATTTTGAAATATTGATTGTATATATATAATTTTTGGGTGTTATTTTCTTGTTTTTTTTTCTTTTCTTTGCTTTAGTAATATATACATACAAATATGGTTAAATCCATGGACAAATATCCCCAGAAGAAGACCTTTGGTTGAAACTATATTTATGATTGTTCAAATTATATGTGATTTTTTTTGCATTTGTATTTGTATCATTACTCTTTTTGTAATAAAATGTAGTACTTTTCTTTAATATATTTCTACATTTGTAGTTGCCTTTACATCCCTCCGGTATCACAACGTTCCTTCCCTGACTCTTTGTCCCTTTTTGGGATCTCTTTTTCTAATTAATCTTTTGGGATAGATATCATATGTTGTTTACATAAGTGGAACTGAGCAAAGTCCTATAAGTCCACCCACTTGGGTAAGTTGAACTGTAGAGCTGGAGCTTACTCTAGTAGTCAAGGAAACACAAAAGAAAATGGAAAAGTGCCTCTAAGTGTAGACTTTAAAAGAAATGTTATTAGCTACAAAAATTGGCCACTTACATTTTACCAGAAAACAGAAGGCTCATATAGATGTAAACCAGGACCAGATCACTCATCTCTAGGGAGAGAAAATGCCCCAGGGAATCCATATTCCAGCTGTAAGTGATGAGGATGCTGGAACTGTCCACCACACATCATTGAGAAAGGGGGAAGAATGTATCTGGAATGCAGCACTGGCTTGATCTGGCACTTTCATTCACACTTAGAGCCACTTTACCCCAGATAGCAAGCAATTGTGCTGCAAGTTTTAAAATGACTTGCCAAACTATTGCTAGACTTGCCAGGCTTCACAAGTTTGTTGCACAATTGTAGCATGTCCGCATTGCATGACTCCAGAACAACTTTCTTTGCAAACTTTCTGCAAGTCTGCTGCAAGTTCTGGTTCAGTTATGTTTTTGCAATAGTCATCCCACCACAGGGGTCACTGTGGCTGAAAGTTCATGCTGTGGATTTCCAAAGCTCCTGCTGTAGACTCACCACTGCAATTTTTTTCTTGCTAGACACTTGCCACACAAATTTGCAACAAATTGGAAAAGTGTCAACTAGAACTTGTGCTTCAAGTGCTCTGCAAGTGTACAACTTGCCAATGAATATATGCAGCAAGTTAACAGACTTACAATTCAACATTGCCACACATGTCTTGCAAATTATCCTTGCTATCTGGGTCCTGTTCATTTTTATGTTTGATGGGACCCTCTACTTCCATAAAACTATATAAGAAGACCTTCATAGCGTATCTTCTTAATGCAGGCAAGTGCCTCATACCCTGTAGGTGGAAGACTAACAGGGTCCTTTAATTAAAGGATTTGTTTAGGAATGTGAACAAGATAATATAGCATAACCAATTTACATAGAGGTTGAGGGATCAGTAAGACACCTTTTAAACAATATGGGCAAGTAGCATTCACTTTACTACCAAGACAAAAAAAGAGCTTACGCTTAAGGCATAAATGGGCTTCATGTACTTCTTGCATAAAAAATAATGCAGCTAAGCTGAAGTGAGACGTGCATACCATGTGGATGGGTTATTTTCTATTTCTTTTTTTTTTCAAGAGTTTAATTTCTGAGGTGACACCATTAAATGTCAGTGTTGAAAAATGTGAGTTATTCTTTTCACAGTGAAGTTTAAATTGCTATTACAATTATGTGTTCAGTAAAGTACAAATTACAATACAGTTTGAAAGGAATGTGTGACTAGTGAAAGAAAGAATGATCTCTAATGATTCAGGGAGAGAATACCTTAAAAAAATATTGGGTCACTGTCAGACACAAAAATATTATTTTAAAACTTGTTTAATGTTACTAGAAGAAAGAAGATTGCAAAGTTTAAAACTATGACTTCTTCTAATAGAACAATTTCAAAGTACCAATTTAGCTTTACTGCATTTATAGAAAATTACTTATAAATATTGCTCTGTGTCTATAATATACTATTTATCAGGGAAACAGATGAACTCCAGTCAAAAAAACAAAAACAAAATGGACCCTTAAAATCCATACAGGGAAAATATCCTGCATGTTAACAACATTATTTTTCATCCAGACATTACTAAAGTGGCCCTGGCTTATAACCATTTGCTTAAAGTAATATGGCATTTTAAGAAAGTTAGCTCAGTTATGTGAATGTGCAAATAAGTACAATAAGGACAATAATTAACTAAAAATCAAGCAGGAAAAACTACTATCCAAAAAAGACCCACTCACTTGTAGCAAAAAGTAATAAAAGAATGTGTAAACCACCAAAGGTTTCCAATGAAAAATTCAATTTCCCTCATGACTGTCCTATGAAATGAGGGATCATTGTAAAGTGCACAGTTTAAGCAAACCATTTATGAGAATTAAGTGAATTTGTCATTTGCCAATAATTGCAGCAGTTGTTACATATGTTTGAAAATATTAACAGGGGTCTGGTGCTTTTGAGGAATGGATGTTACATATGTACAGGAAATTATCAAAGAAAGAAGATACAAGGACATAGTTCTGCTGAACAGAGGATATTATACATGTGATGTAAGTGATCAGACAGATGATCAAGGTAGAAAATATATCAAGCAGTGGATGGCATATACTGCCATAGTGAAATGGCAGCAGATGAGTAAGCCTTATCATGGAAAGAAACTTCTTTTCATGCATTTACTGGTGGATGCAAACAAATCTAACATTGAAGCCCAAACAGCCAAACCCATTGATCCAGACTGGTGCATGGCACACAGACATGTAAAGGTTTCTTTACATGGGCAAAGGCACAGTGTTTTAGATAGCTTGCATCTTGTGACATTTCTGAAATCATTCTAAGTTCCTTCACATGTGCTTGCATGTGTATTTGACCTTCTAATATGTTGCATGAAGCTACTTCATTCTGCTTATATTTTATTTTAGTTTTGAATGGGGTGGGGAGGGCCAAGACCCTCTGTCATGTTTTTTTTCGGTATGTGTCCCCACTGGGGACATTCACCCCTCTATTTATCTTGAGGACTATTGTCAACTGGACAGAAAGTGAGGGGAAATCCAGAAATGTAACAGTAGTCGCTAAAAAAAAAGAGTAAGGGGAAATCTTCCTATTTGGACACCTGTTCTGGGAACAACTGTCTAATATGGGTATTTCCTTTAGCTTCATATTGTGTCTCTGGGACAGCAAGTAAAGGGAAATGTCACCCAGTGGTACACAGACTAAATAAACTGGCAGGGATTTTAACCGTTCCACACTGAGTCAAAAACTGTCCTATGATACCTTTTGGCTATAAATACACATTTATGTGTATGGGAGAAAAAACAAATATGTACAAGTATTTTCAAATTTATATACAGTAATGGAATGGTGTTACTCTAAATGAGAACATCCATTTAATTACCAGAATCAGAAATAACCAGTATTTAAGAAAACTCACCATAATAACTTCCGAACACTATAAAATGGTCAAAATTGCATTATTTACAATCCATACAAAAAATAAGGTCGTAATGTCAGTACAGGTGTATATATAGAACACTAACCTAATGATTTAAAGAAATTTATAACACATAAATAACACCAAAGAAGCCTGTTTCACAATACAGAGAAAAGGGTGACGATTTATAAGAATTTGTTAGTGCCTCCTCTACAGAATGCAGCTAAAAGCCTTTTACCTGCATTCTGGCGGTCGCCAGAAGTCCCAAGCTTGAGAGACTGGGCTGGGTGAGAGCCATGGACCTGAGTTTGAGAGACTGGGCTGTTAGGGTGGACTGGGTGAGAGCCATGGAGGAAACAATGTATGCAGCGGTGGACTCCTGTGTGAAATATAAGGATATATAGGGGGATTGGCTGAAGTTTAAAAAAACGGAGGGCTACATGCTGGGTGGGTGAAGCTGAAACAGCCTGGAGAGCAGAACCACCTGGGCCTGAGAGGCCAGGATTAAGGTTAGGAATTATGATGCTGAAGAGAGGAGCTTGGTAGAGCCTGTTGCTAGTAGAGAATGAAATAGGAGGGGATCTGTATTTTTTTTCTTTGTGGTAGGGGTGGGAGGGGAGGGGTTGTTAATACTAAAAAATCTATTTGTAAATGCTATATAAGTTCGTTAACTTATGTAAACTATTTGACTTATAATTTTTTTTATGTGCTTACAGAAACTTTAATAAAATGTTAATATATATATATAAAAAAAAATAACATCAAAGAAAAGTTAAAAATGTGCAAAATTAGCAACAACCAATAGCATGAAGAACATACTGTATATCACAAACAGCAGGTTTTCAGTCAAAAATTACAAAATGTAAAGTGCTATGAGCAAGGAAATAGAAAGGAACAAAGAGACAAGCAAGCAGAACAAATACAGAAAATACCTTTAATGCTATGTGTATTCATACATCTATAGAATGTCTTTAGTCTCTGGCAGCTATAAAACTTTAAAATAGGGCTGTGATTATGACTTTTTTTTTGCCAGTGGACAATGAACAGTTTTATTGAAAGTAAATCATGAAAAACAAATTGTACATGGAATGAGAGCACCCAAGCCGCTTGTCCAGCTCCCAGGATTCTCAGAGCATGTTAGTAACAGAAGTTGTGTCATGAGTCCAGGGAATTTATTTCTCACAGTGCATAACTTAGTCCATCTTGACCTAAACAACACAAGAGAGTATAATATTCCATAACTCATACATATATATACTTCCGTGAGTGAGCACCCAAGCAGAGTTGCTATTCCTGTATTACTCATCCTGCCACATCTGGTGTTCAGTTATTTCATTTAAGCTGTTTGTCTTCACTATTTTCTTGCTGACAGTTTGTTAATATCTGTCTTGTTGCTTATAAAAGTTCTGGCTATATCATGCTGGCTCTGACTGAAGAGTCAAATACATGTCAAACACAGGTGTACCTAGTAAACTTGTCAATAATACTATATGTATTGTAATGGTCAAGTCTAATCAAAAGTAATAGGTCATGGAATAAAGTGGCAAATGGACCACTATATTCTATATTTACTGCATTCTGGGCATACTTAGTAAATTCAATTACACCAATGTTTTTTTTTTAACTTCTCTCGTTAAAATGAAGAAAAAAGTTGGCAATAAAAATATGTATGCAAAAGTTAGCTTAAAATGAAAAAGAATTACATAAATTGAGGATAAACCAAATAAATGCATCCAACAACATTTACATTTCTGTGTACTGCTGTACAAGAGTCATAGCACAGGACCATTTTACAAAGTACAGTATTTGGGCATTATACGATTTAGCTAGCATATTGCTCATCAATTTTTTCATCAATTTACTGATATTAAACAGGACAGAATGAATTACATATTTAAAGAAAACTTCAGGAATAATCTTTGGGTTCTAGGGGTTCATTACTTATTACTCACTTTATTGGCATAATAGATTTGCAATGTAAACCAAAAATATTAAGGGATCTCATTAGGCAATACAGAGTAAAAAAACAAATACAATATGTTGCTCCAGAACTCAGATACCTATGCCCTTCCCCTTCCCCTTTACCACCACAATTTGTATTCTTTTCATGTAGCAATATTTCCAGGCATTGGGACTAATATGAGTCTGCCATGGTTACCGGAAACACCAACAACACATTTAAGCTGAATACCCAAGTGTGAGATTTGAGACAATGTACAGTCCGGCATCTTTGTTTGTTTTGTTTATTTTATATGGGGATGGGAGAAGGGAAAGAGTGGGATACTCCTCTGGCTCAACTAGGTACAAAATGGAACACTTTATAGAAAAATGCCTGTCAGCGCTAACTTGACGCCAGCTGGATGCCGACCAACGCTTGCTGGAGCTTGAAATCACTGAATTGCTGCACTGTAATGAAACTTGACTTCTGACACTCTGGTTAGCTCAAAGGTCCTTGACTGTACTGAAGACTGACTTATGATGCTCTGATTAGCTCAAAAGTCTCTGACACTGCTCCCTCCAGTCCTTCCTGACTGAGGTAGCCTTTTAACACTGCTGCTGCTGCAACTCTCAACACTGTGCACTGCACGCTGTACACTGAATACTTCAGGGCCCACTCACTGGCACCCCTTTACTCTTCAGGGTTAACACTGGCACCCCCTTTATTTTGCTCCTGCCCTGCTAGCTAGCTCTTGGATCCCTCTGACCTACTCCGGAGTGGTCCCCTCTCACTAGGCAGACCCCCAGGGGCAGTTTGCAGTACTCACGACTTGGAATGCTTTCCTGAAACTCGACCCCTCTCAGCTGGTCCTCTGCACTGGATCCTCTATGCAGCTCAGCTCAGCCCTCTGCCCCCTCAGGCAAGCCGCCCGGGACACCCGATTCCTCTTGACAGGAGGAGAGACAGCCGCACTCTCCCTCTTAGGACTCTGCTACCCACCAAAGATGCTGTGTCATGTGTTACCCTCAAACTTATACCCCTTCCCATAATGCTGTGTGGCAGTCTGCCTTTCTGGGGTAGATACAAGCCTGGGTGAACCATTGTCTGGGTTTCCTCCACTGCCCAATGAGAGCCCTCATTGAACACAGCGGGGAGACTCCCCAGTCTCAACAGCCACACCTGGGAACCATGACAGTCCAGCTGAAAATCATGGCCCTGCTGATAAGCAGACAAGGCCTACTACATTTTACCTAGCACCTACCTTGTAGGGTGCTACATTGACATTTTAACACATAGTCTCCTTATTGCAGTGGTTCTCAACTCCTGTCCTCAGGACTCACTAACAGGCCAGATTTTAATTATTACCTTGGGGAGATGCAGACTAGAATACTGAAATCACCGAGCAGCAAATTATATCACCTGCGATGTATTTCAGTTATTTTGCAAACCTGGTCTGTTAGTGGGTCCTGAGGAGAACCACTGCCTTATTGGCACTGAAACACAAGAGAATAGACATACATTTTTGTATCCTTTTAACAACAGTTAAAACCATAAGGGGATCGTGCTATGTAAATGTTTATCACAACCAAGACAGAACACTTCCCTTTTCTTATTGTCCATAACAAAGAGACCCATGGTTCTGTAGTCCTTTGAGAACAATGTCATTTATAACACTGAAAACAGGCAAAAAGCACAAGAAGTTGTCATGTCATCTTACACATTTTCATGAAAGCATAACAAGTCTTTTTAAAAAACCTATGCAACAACATTTGCAATGGTAAATTTAACAAATTAAAAGAGATTGACTTAGGAAAGTTCATTGTCAGGGTTTAGATATTAGAAATAGAATATTATCTTGATGTTGAAACACAGCCCAACAACTACTACAGCCCAAAATGTGGCATGCGTATTTAGTGGATTACATAGATTTAGGTAACTGGCTACCTTTCCAATATATAGCTCCTAATTTCCTAGGGTGAGTTGACAACAGTGCTACTACTGCACAGACATCCAAAGTACTGATGTCACCCGTGCCTGAGTTCTCCGCTGCTGCAGTAACTTTACATACATCATATGGATACATTTCCCTTGTTAACACTCACATCACTAGCTCCTTTCTCATAACAGTTGCTTGCTTTTAACTTCCAAGGCAGGTGTGACTCGCATGAAATTGTGAGAAACTCTGACACATGGAAATTTCAGGCATATTGTATGAGAGAGGAAGCAATAAGCCTGCATTGGGTGTGTTTACATTTTAAACAGGTAAGAACAGGATGTTAATAAGACAGAAGATCTATTCATTTTTCTGGGGTTTTTTGCACAAAGAAAGTTGTATTATTTCACGTGGTATAAAGTAACATTATTATTTATGTTTATATTCTTCGTATTAAGCAGAATGTGTGAATAACCAGAAGATCTTTTATAACTACTGTTTTTAGCCTACCTTCCCCTACCTATAACTGCTGCATAAAAGTACCCGTTGGGGGAAAAATAATTATATACTGTACTGACCTTTCCCTGACTTTTTCCTGCAACACCTCATCATCCCTTTAGCCAGATATTGGAGAATGGTGAGTAGCCCACATCTCCTGAAAAGAAGATCCTTGACTGTGCCAAGGTGTCTTACCATGAGATTCAGGCAACTCAACATTCATAGAAACCTTTCCAACAGGAGAATGACTTCACTTTGAGCACTACAAAAGTTGGGGAAATATGAGTACATTATCTAACTATTTTTCTCCCACAGGTAGTTTTATGCAGTGTTTCAGGGAGGAGAAAAAGTGAACCTTGGCACTCAGGTGAAAGGTCTGATTAAAAGAAGTATATAAGTGCTCTCCACTCCAAAGACATGCTGGTAGGTTAATTGAATCCTGTATAAAATTGGCCCTACTGTGTATGCATGTGAGTTAGGGACCTTAGATTGTAAGCTCCGTGAGGGCAGGGACTGATGTGAATGTGCAATATAAAGCGCTGCGTAAATTGACAGCGCTATATAAGTACCTGAAATAATAAATAATAATAATAATAAGTGGTCAGATGCTGGAAGAGGCTAACATTTTGATGAGAATGTAGGTGTAAAATAAGAAAATGTTTTCTCATAATAGAAATTCACTAAAAGAAGCACTCTTGAAACACTGTGCTTGTAACAATCTTGATACACTAAATTTTCAAAGGAATTGGCTGACTTCAACCCAAAAGAACACCTTTGGGATGAATTGGAGACTGTGAGCCAGGCCTTATTGTCCACATCAGTGTCTGATCTCACAAATGCGCTTCTGGAAGAATGGTCAAACATTCCTATAGACACACGCCTAAACCTTGTGGACAGCCTTCCCAGAAGAGTTGAAGCTGTTATAGCTGCAAAGGGTGGGCCAACTCAATATTGGACCCTATGGACTAAGACTGGGATGCCATTAAAGTGCATGTGTGTGTAAAGGCAGGCGTCCCAATACTTTTGGTAATATAAAATATATTGTGCATTGATGAACGTTAGCAGACCCAGAAAATGAATGAGGGTTCTCTATGCTATGTGCATCATACAGATGCAGGTCCTGAGACATGAAAGCTTCCTGTTCAGGCTGTTTACCATTATCACACTGCCCCTGCAGCTAATGAATTTCACAGTTATGTCACAGTTGTTTTGTCAAGCCTACATGCATTATACTTCCAGTTTAGACAGTAATAATATTGCAGTGCTGATATTAAATCAATGATATAACCAAATTGTGTTACCGGACTTTTTGTCAGAAAATAGGTGCAGGTACTCAAACACAACCTCCCCTCCACCCCCCCCCCAAAACCCAGAGTGCAGTGGTGTTGAGTTTGAAACGTACAACAAAGTGTTTATAGTGTAGGGCTCAGGAGGGTGTATCACAAGCTGTGCAGCGTTTATAGCGCATGGCGTGTAGGGCTAAGAAGTGTGTAATGCACAGGGAAATGCATTTTGTACAGTGCATGGAGCTCAGGACCGCATATCACACTGAATGCAGAGCTCAGGAGTGTGTATTACATAGGGTGTAGGTGCACGGCTCTGGAGCAGGTAACACACATGCCAGTGTACAACCAAAAATAACCAATCCTCCATATCCCTCCCCAGTACAGAGCCCCCCCCCCCAAATCCCCAAAGTACAGAACCCACCCCCAAATTCTTCACAATAAAGAGCTCTCCCTAACCCCAATTTCCCCCATCCCAATTAAAGGGTGGGGAGGGGGTAGAAATAGGGGCTTCTGTGTAAAAACAGCTAGTACCCACCACAGAAGGCACAGGTGCTTTATGAAGTTGTGAGTATTGCAGCAATAGTGGAGAAGAGAAATAGTTATTGCAAAATAACCTTTGGAGTGCCTTTTGGAGTGGACGAGTCCTTGATGTCAGCTGCTGGTGAGGGGGCAAGGGCTGAAGGAGAAAATGCTGATATGGTATTGATATGACTGTTTAAATCCCCTACCTCTTCCTCTGATATCATATGATGAGTGGATGCAGAAAAAATGTTTGGGCCGTGATCCATGGACTTTATGGGCACCATAACATAGACTATTTTTATAAAATACAAAGCCTTTATTAATGCACCATTAAAAACAAAAACGTAAAAACACATGGTGGGAACATATATTGCCCACTTAGGATTAGGATGGGGACAATATTACAGTATTATTGATACAAACAAAGAATTAATGTAAAATCAAAATGTGGAGCTACCCTTTTAAAACATGAGTAATAAGAAATGGGAAAAAAATACCACTTAGCTCCTCAAGGGTATAATAAATTCTTGTGACGTAATAGACTTAAGAAATATTCTGGATCAGACAAAAACTAAGTGAAGGCAGTCAATCTGAAACACACAATTATTCGTACAGGGTAGTGAGCGCAAATCTCCAGTTCAATAAATAATAAAAATAAATTAAGAAAATGTGGCACTGCCCTCAGAAATACCTCATAAGTTCCCATAACTTAAAAAACATCAAAAAAATAGGTAAAAACAAAAAAGCATAACACAAAGCAGTTCCTGCTGGGCAGTGCACACAAAACACCAGTGCAAAAAGTTAAAAAATGGTAGAAAATCGTAAGATAAAAAAATTAATAAAATGGTAGAAAGAATATATATATATATATATATATATATATATATATATATATATATAGTCTCCCTACTGAGTTTTGCAATCAGATTCCCAGTATAAGATTCAATGCAGTGAGAGGTTGAAACTTGCTTGATCTTTTTTACAAGCAAGGAATTATTTTCTTATAGCACATGGTTCAAAAGGGTGTTAAAATCTATTCACATAAACTTGCCACGTTTCGGGTAATTCCCGCTTCTTCAGGAGCAGTAGGTGCAAAAAAAAAAACCACTACCTAGAAATAAAATACATATATAGTAATGCAAATATAGAACTATAGGAATGCCTAATACAGAAAAGATATACATCAGAATCACATTGGTCAATTGTTTAGGGATTGCTGCACTTACAGAGAATCGTTGGAAAAGAAGGTCCCCATGGCAGTATAACATAAGGGAACCATGTACCAAACATAACAAACATAAGGCCATACGCAGCACCAGGTGTTAAAGCAACAGTGAGCCCAATCTGGAAAAAATACAAGATTGCACACAGTTAGTAAACCACACATTGGGTAGTCGGACAGGTTCTCTTTTACAAATGCCACAAATACCTACAAAATATAGGAATTAGATCTCATATATCATCCACTGTAACCAAAAGTTATAACAGTATGTAAAATATTTAGACCCAGCAATATCAATAGCGTAAATGTCATATGGAGAGTGATGAAAGCCTTCCTCTGTTGGCTTCTGTGTTTTCAAGGGACAGCAGAAAGAGGGCGAGCACAGGATCACTTTTAGCACGCAAAATGCTGTTTGTCCTAACTAGAAGGGTACAAATCCAAACTAATATCTTCTTAAAGAAACCTATGTTGGGAGAAATATGTTGGCTGCCATCAATCACCTCATTCTGAAAATGCTTATTGTCTCTGCCATTAGAATCTAGAAGATCTGAATAATGACAGCCTACATATTTCTCTCAGTAAAGATTTCCTTGATGTGATATCACAATGATGTAAAACAATTAACCGTGTTCCAAAAAAATAAATAAATAAATAAATCTTGTGTGCTATGAGTAAAAATAAACTACTATTATATCAAAATGTTTAGTAAATGTTTAATGACAACACATATCTAATGACAATACATCCAAATCTACTGTTCGTCAGTAAAGTAATACCATTGCCTCTCATCTCTGATAGAGGGGAACCTTTTGCCAAACCCTCAACATAGCAGTACCACTGACCAAACCAGTTCTCAGTTAAGCAGTACAATCAATTCCTATCCCCAGTGGAGCAATGCCACCATTTTTTCAACATAGCAGTATCATCAAGTCTCCAAAAGGACAGTTTCATTATTTCAATTATTCAGCAGAGCAATATGCAACAGTTTTATTTAGACAAAGAACAATTACGTCCCTGGTCCACAGTTTGGAGACCACTGCTTTAGAAGTATATCCTATGGCAAGTTAGATACTATGTTTACTACACAGAAGCACAGCAAGGATTAAAGGCAAATAATTCATGTCTATTCACAGTTCATGGACATGGCAAACTAATGGGTTTGTGTACAGCCATAGCAACCAACTAAAAATAAAATGCTTTATGGGATCCTGACATCTGAACTTAGGTCAAATGACTTAGAATGGCAAGTAATAGGGACTTTGTTATGTACCACCACTCATTATAAAAAGGCATGGTTCCCAGCAACCATTTTGACAATATACTTAGCTGTGGTACTTAGCAGCTAAAAAAATACATAGGGACAAGCTAGTGTAGGGCTTGTAGGCACTGGTCTAAATGTAAACCCTTTACTGTCTTTTAGGTAAGCAAATATTGTTCTGTTTGGGAAATCAGGGGTGGGAAAAGGAAAGCGTTTTATATGATGTTAATGTGTGTTCTGCGGTCTCTTTATTACCTCTCTACATGTACTTTCTACAGTCATAAAATGCTTAAATAGACATATTTCTTATTTCTTATTACCTATCCTATCTTACCCTATCCTATCCACCACCCAAAACTACTTTTGAGTCTGTTACCTTTTTTTAAATTATAATTTTAAGTTTAGGATTATTTGAGTGCATCAGGCAGTTGTTGCTGACATTCTGTTATACAGAGAAAAAGTGTACACTTAAACCACCTTACATATCATCTCTCACTTTCACCACACCCTCCTATCCCCATAGTTAAAATACAAGTTAGGCATGTAGTACTTAGACCTATTATCCCTTATTAAAATTGTCATGCTGCAGGACAGTTTTACACTGTTTGTGGTATCTTCATTCTTTTTTTTTTTAATTTTGCAACTCTTTATGCCATTGCTAATAGGTAAATGTAAATAGTCAGTATGGCAAGAATAGAACAGAGCAGAGCAAGATGAAACATTATATAACTATTTATAAACCCTTCACAAAACAGTAAATTATTCAGTAGCTTGCCATGGCAAAAAAGATGATTCTTTTACAAGAATTGGATTGTTTAAGTAAAGTCAACAGGTGTATTCCCATCAAATTCATCTTTGCCAGGCAAGGGAGTAAAGTGCTTCCACTGTGGAGACTCTCATACATTTTCAGGAGTTAGGACTGCAGTTGCCTGCTGTGCTGCAGTGTGGAGTGCGGGTTGGTGCAGCAAAAGGACACGACCGCTCATCACAACAGCTCCAGACTTTGACATTTCATTTTCTGGAGATGACATAAAGATTAGAAGAGATTTGCATCCATCATCTTTCGTTACGCATTAAAGTGACAGCAGTACTGGACAATGGATTTTAAATGCCTTCTCTTGCTAAGGAGTGTGAGGATTGATGACCACCTTTAGTGTTTATGGATGGAGGTCCATTTGCTTATTTAATTTGATTACCCAATATCTAATGATCCACCTGAGGTATTGGAGGACAGATGACCATTCCTTATGGATAGATGTTGTGCCTGGTTTGACCACCTATAATTTAGTGGTCCATTTGATCTGGTATGGAGATTACCTGATCACATAGGGTGTGAAGTCTCCTTGGTTGGTTCAATAAATGTGGGATTGAGGTTTTGAAGAGGTTTTGTGCATTCTGTTTTGACATTATTTATTCACATGTATTACTGCTCTGCCTTCAGTGGAGAAATTCATTATGTCCATTCTCTCTGCAATATTAAATTTGGCCACTAGATGGAGCCTGAAATAAATTTACTGTTTTTCAGAAACCAGAGACTGTTTAACTTTAAAGGGAACTCCTATTATCCCTCATTCTAAGAAAAGCAAACAGGTGCATCCTGGGAGCTCAGACCCCAGCTTAAAAACTGAAAAAAGAAATGGGGGTAGGATATATAAATTTAACAGGCCAACAGTTAAACTGTTAAAGTCCCATTAGGGGGGGTCCCCATTCTTCCCCTTTTTCCATCTTAAGAACTGAAGAGGAAAGCAGCCATCATCTTTGCAGCACATGTTGTGGACTAAATGTACATCCACTACAGGCAGCATCACTAGTGAGCATGGACTCAATACCATATGCAGCCTAGTTATTTTATTGTGTTTCTGTATGTTTTACACATTGATTTTATGTATTTCTCATATGTTTTTCTTATAGTTTGACTCCCACCCTGTTTTGTTAATATAAAGCTTTAAGATTACATTCAGTCTGGCTTATTTCAGAGTAGGAGGGTTTAGCTGCATATCGAGTTACACATATGGAAACGTGTAGCCAGGACTGAACAATAACAATGCATTGTGGTACTGTAAAAAGAAGCTCACAAACGATACTATTAAATTATTGTACAACTGATCATTTTGTATGATGTTAAGGGTTTTATTTTTTATTAAACTTTACTATATCTTCTAGATCTGTTGTGACTACTACTTCCACCAGTTATTCAGGCTGTTTATGGCTTAACAAAAGTCAGCCAAAACTACCTAAAAAAGCCTTTTTTTCCCCAAAGATTAAAAATAAATCAGGCTAGTGTTGCTGCTGTATATAAGAAGAGCTAAAAATAAAAAAAAATGCAATTACACATCAACATTCTGGTGTGATGCCAGAATACAATGTCACTGATGCTGTACAAAAATCATACTGTTCTGTAACACTACATAGTGCTTAAAGGCATTTCCCAAGTATGTAATTTTAAGAATTGGAATTTATTCAACATCTCCCTCAATGTCACAAAAAAGATCCTCTTCCTGTTCTACGGTAATTTGAAAAAATTTTTTTGCTTTGTTAAATATCCCAATGGCAGTTCCTTACGCCCATTTTTTTTACAGTAGCTTGCCTATTAGTCTTGAAAATAGCCATAATTTGGTGTCAAGATTTCCCCCCCTCAGTCTTCAAAAAGGCTTTGCAGATAAGTTTGGGTTTCTAGGTTTTCAAGCAGGATTTCGACAAACCCCCAAATTCTACCCAGGCAGAATTGCTCATACCTAGCTGAGATCAGAAATTTGGCTGCATCTAAGGGCTACATAAGTAAATGATGGGGTAAAAAAATGACATGCCTGTGACACAAGGGATGCATTCTGAATGATTTATTATGTGGGTCACTTGTTGAAATTATATAATAAGAATAATACTATAAGAAGTTGTTCATTAAGCAACATGCTGCGATTATTACACAATAAGCAGGAGTGGTGACAAATTGTTATTTTTATGATCAGGGTTTCTTAACTCTGTTATATTAATAAAGTATTTTATATATACTATTTGCAAGGTTCTTGTTTATGCAAAGTAAAATGTATTGTTACTAATTATATTGCGGTCATCCAGCATAGCAGCACAATTTGCAGTGAAAATAACCTATTTATTAGCTATTGTTCAATTCTTTTTCAAAGTGTTTTTTCTGGGAAAAATATATTGTGTCCATGTGGCACTGGTAACAAACGTTTTAGTTTTGAACACTCAATAAGCCTAAAATAAATCAACAAGTATCCTATTCTGAACAGGCTTTCAATCCCTGAATGTTATAATGAGCAGGTTTTTGACACTTCCCTTAGAAGTTGATTACCTAAGGAGTAGGGATGATCGAACGGTTCGGGTCGACCATCAGTTCGACCCGAACATTGGATGTTCGATATTTGGCCGAATACCGAACTTTTTGCTGTAAAAGTTCGGTATTCGGCCACAGAACCGCTCAAAATGCACTGGGACAGGAACTGGGCTTTAAAAGCCCGTGATTGGCCCAGAAACGTCAGCAAAAGCCAATGAGGGGGCAGGAGTCTCCTAGGAACGTGATTGGAGTGACTACGGGGACCAGAGGCCAATCAGGAGTGAATATGCCCCACAGTATATAAGATAGCCCCGCCTAAACCCTAGCACAGTGATACATAGCCTGTTGAAGAGAGTGGAAGCATTTCTCTGACTCCTGCTTTGCTACACTACATTTTCTGCATAAACTAGTTGTTCTAAAGCTCCATATAGCAGAATTGCATTCAGCTTACAGCCAGTGTAGTTAGATACAGCGATTGTGCTGGTTTTTTGAGTTACAAAAAAAAAAAATTTAAGGGACTGTGTCAGTCTTCTGCTGTATGGAGCTTTTTATTTAGTGTGAGGAAAGGGATATCTAGTGTAGTTAGGGAACTTTGTACTACAGTAGTTAGATGTAATAATTGAGTTTCTGTAGGGAAAGTGAAAGTGTGAGGGTTCTGTGTAGTGAGCACGTTGCACAGTGCTGCTGAATTGATATATCTACAGCAGGTATACGTGCTTGCTAGGCAGCAAAATACAGTGACAACTTAACGCCTGTTCTTGAAAGCGTTAGGTCCACTGTGCAAAAGGTTTTGCAACTGTGCGTGACACGCATCTGCTGTGCTGTATTCAGCGACAACTGTGGGTCGCATAGCAGTGTGCGTTTTTCACCGCACACAGTTGCCAACGCCTCAGTGACAACTAAACGCCTGTTGTTCAAAGCGTTAGGTCCACTGTGCAAAAGCCTTTGCAACTGTGCGTGACACGCATCTGCTGTGCTGTATTCAGCGACAACTGTGGGTCGCATAGCAGTGTGCGTTTTTCACTGCACACAGTTGCCAACGCCTCAGTGACAACTTAACGCCTGTTGTTCAAAGCGTTAGGTCCATTGTGCAAAAGGCTTTGCAACTGTGCGTGACACGCATCTGCTGTGCTGTATTCAGCGACAACTGTGGGTCGCATAGCAGTGTGCGTTTTTCACCGCACACAGTTTCCAACGCCTCAGTGACAACTAAACGCCTGTTGTTCAAAGCGCTAGGTCCACTGTGCAAAAGCCTTTGCAACTGTGTGTGACACGCATCTGCTGTGCTGTATTCAGCGACAACTGTGGGTCGCATAGCAGTGTGCGTTTTTCACCGCACACAGTTTCCGATGCCTCAGTGACAACTTAACGCCTGTTGTTCAAAGCGTTAGGTCCACTGTGCAACAGGCTTTGCAACTGTGCGTGAAACGCATCTGCTCTGCTGTATTCAGCGACAACTGTGGGTCGCATAGCAGTGTGCGTTTTTCACCGCACACAGTTGCCAACCCCTCAGTGACAAATATGCCTGGTAGACCAAGAAAAGGCATACGTGGCCCTGCTGCGGAAAGGGGCACAGCTTCTAGGGTATCTAGAGGCAGGGGTGGATGTGGTGGTCAGTCCTCAGCCAGGCCATCATTTGGATTGTTCTCCGGCAGTGGCCAAGCTATACGTCCACAGTATGTACAGGAGGTGGTGGACTATATGACCAAACCCTCATCATCGGCATCATCTGCAACTACAGTGACCCAGGCAGAGAAAAGTGATCAGTCTTCTGCAGTTGTCAGAACAAATACAGATGAGTCCATGTCCACCTCACGTCCTCCCTTAGACCCAATTTCAGACATGGCAGAGGAGTCAGCTGAGCTGTTTGACCACAGTGTCGGCCATCTACTCCAGCCTGATGCTCAGTCCTTTATGGAGTCTGATGTTGGGTCTGAGTTTGAGGAGGAGGCAGAGCAAGCAAGAGGGGAGAGCAGATGGCCCACTCCATCTAAGGCCGCACCTGTTGTCTCCCGGGCCAGGCCTGATGCTCAGTCCTTGATGGAGTCAGATGTTGGGTCTGAGGTTGAGGAGGAGGCAGAGCAAGCAAGAGGGGAGAACAGACGGCCCGCTCCATCTAAGGCCGCACCTGTTGTCTCCCGGGCCAGGCCTGATGCTCAGTCCTTGATGGAGTCAGATGTTGGGTCTGAGGTTGAGGAGGAGGAAGAGCAAGCAAGGGGGGAGAGCAGACGGCCAGCTCCATCTAAGGCCGCACCTGTTGTCTCCCGGGCCACTATACACACCTCTTCTTGCTGGGCCTTTTTTGAGACATCCCATGCAGACAAAACAGTTGCGATCTGCAAGATTTGTAAGAAGGGTATAAAACGTGGCAAAAATGTCAACCACCTGGGTACAAGCTGCCTAAACAGGCATTTGACAACCCACCACTCGGCCCGTTGGCAGGAGCATTTGAAGAACCCACAAAAGGGCCAAAGATCGGTCAGTCGGCCTCCTAGTCCTCCTCGCGCTCCTCCTCGTGCTCCACCTGCACATCAGTCTGTTCCTGGCCCTGCTATAGTCACTCGTCACCTGTTGGCAGCCTCCACTGACAGGGATGATGATATAGCAGGCAGTGTCGCATCTACCTCCAGCACACCACCAGCTGTAACATCTAAACGCCAAATTTTGATTCCACACATGCTGGAACGAAAAAAAAATGTATACTCCCCGCCACCCACATGCCCAGCGTCTAAACAGTAGTTTGGCAAAACTACTGGCTCTGCAAATGTTACCATTTAACCTGGTAGAGTCTGCTCCCTTCCGTGACTTCGCAAAATGTGCAGTTCCACAGTGGCAGGTGCCAAGTCGGCATTACTTTGCCCGTAAGGCCCTGCCATCCCTATACCAACATGTGGAAGGCAATGTAGTGTCATCCCTGGCCAAGTCAGTCAGCCGTAAGATACACCTGACGGCTGACACTTGGTCAAGCAAACATGGGCAGGGACGGTACATTTCTGTCACTGCTCACTGGGTGACACTGCTTGCCAGCGGAAGGGATTGTAGCCAGGGCTCGGTGCTGCAGCCAGTGTTGCCCCCACGTCTGCAAACAGCTGGTGGTGTCGCTGATCCGGGTAGATCAATCACTTCTACCCCCTCCTGCTCCTCCTCCTCTACCTCCTCCATGCCCTCCTCTGCAGAATGGTCCTTTGAATATGATGAGGTACCACGTAAGCGTTCAAAGGGCTATTCTATGTCTCAGGCCAAAAGGTGTCACGCAGTGCTGCAGCTTGTGTGTCTAGGGGACAGGCAGCACACTGCCCCTGAGATTCTTGGGGCTCTGCAGGCACAGGCCCAGAGGTGGTTGACACCACGCCAGCTGCAGCCAGGGATGGTGGTTACTGATAATGGGTCAAACCTCCTGGCCGCCCTTCGTCAGGGAAAGTTAACCCATGTGCCATGCCTGGCGCATGTCCTGAATCTCGTGGTACAGCGGTTTTTGAACTCGTACCCGGGAATGTAGGATGTGCTAAGGATGGCAAGAAGGGTGTGCAGTCACTTCAGGTGGTCGTACAGTGCCACTGCACGTTTGGTCGAAGTGCAGCGCGAGTTTCATCTGCCGGTACACCGCCTCGTCTGTGACATGCCCACCCGCTGGAACTCCACCTTGGCTATGCTGCAGCACCTGTACACGCAGCAGAGGGCCCTCAATGAATATCTATGCGAGTACGGCACCAGCACTGGCTCTGCGCGCCTTGGCTTCTTTTCACCACGGCAGTGGCTTTTGATTAAGGATGCATGCGCTGTCCTTAAGGACAGCGCATGCATGTCCACAAGGATGGCCACAAGGATGGTCAGCCGGGACATTGCATGCATCAGTGACACCCTACCGGTACTGTTTTTGTTGGAGCACACTCTGCGTGGCATTATGGACAGGGCACTGGAGGCAGAGCAGCAGGAGGAAGAGGAGGACTTCCTTGCCTCTCAAGGCCCCCTTTATCCTGAGAATCCTGACCCCATTATGCCTAGCTCCCAGAGGCACGAGCAGGATCCAGGGGTGGAAGAGGAGGAGGAGGACGATTCTGCGGGAACTTTTGCAGGGTTTGAGGAGGAGGAGGAAGACAAGTGGCAATCTGCAAGGCCTAGTTTGACTCCCTCGGGACACTTTGGAGTAGTGCGTGGCTGGGAGGAGGAGGAGCCCGTTCAAGATAATGTCGTTTTGAGTGACCCCGAGGAGTCAGCTTCTGAGGCCTTCGCTAATTTACGACGCATGGCAAACATCATGCTTCAGAGCCTGCGAAAGGACCCCAGAATCAAGGCTATTAAACAGACTGACCACTATTGGTTAGCCACCCTACTTGACCACCGGTACAAGTCAAAAGTCTCGGAGCTTTTCCCATCCACCCAGAGAGTCCACAGGATCAAATCCCTTGAGGACAGTCTCAAGAGGATTCTGGTGAACACGTTCCCCGACTCCTGTAGGGTGCAGGGGCGGGGACAACTTACCATGGATTCTACTGCTGGTCACGAGAGGAGCGTTGGAGAAGGCGTGCGGTTGACGGATGCCTTTTGGTCTTTTTTTAGTCCTCACCGCCCAGGCCTCTCAGCTGCCACATCGCATCGACAGCGTCTGCATCACATGGTGGACTATTAAGTCAGGGCACAAAGTGACACAGAGGGCTTTTCATGTGACGAAGCCGATCTGCTGGCATAATGGGTCTTAAGATTAGACCACTGGCCAGAACTGGCCCAGTATGCCATGGAGTTGTTGGCCTGCCCTGCTTCCAGTGTCCTATCGGAACAGGCATTCAGCGCAGCAGGAGGATTCGTCACAGACCATCGAACGAGACTCTCCACCGACTCAGTCGACCGTTTGACATTCATTAAAATGAATCAGTCGTAGATATCAAGCTTTGATGCACCTGATGCAGACCTTGTAGACTAGGCTATCGTTGTGATGTGGCTGCTGAGCCTCAGTTTAAGCCTGGACCATGGTGCCACCCTCAAACCCTCCTCTCATTCTCTTTACGTTCACAGAACCTCATTTTGGTTATAACAAAAATACCAAGTTTGCGCACCTGTTCCACAGGTGCACACCTTTACAATTTTTGGGCCTCCTTCAACACCAGCTCTGTGGGGTTACGGTGGGGAGGCTATGCTAAAAAAAACTACCATGTTTGCGAACCTGTTCCACAGGTGCACACCTTTACAATTTTTGGGCCTCCTTCAACACCAGCTCTTTGGGGTTACGGTGGGGAGGCTACGCTAAACAAAAACTACCATGTTTGCGAACCTGTTCCACAGGTGCACACCTTTACAATTTTTGGGCCTCCTTCAACACCAGCTCTTTGGGGTTACGGTGGGGAGGCTACGCTAAACAAAAACTACCATGTTTGCGAACCTGTTCCACAGGTGCACACCTTTACAATTTTTGGGCCTCCTTCAACACCAGCTCTTTGGGGTTACGGTGGGGAGGCTACGCTAAACAAAAACTACCATGTTTGCGAACCTGTTCCACAGGTGCACACCTTTACAATTTTTGGGCCTCCTTCAACACCAGCTCTTTGAGGTTACGGTGGGGAGGCTACGCTAAACAAAAACTACCATGTTTGCGAACCTGTTCCACAGGTGCACACCTTTACAATTTTTGGGCTTCCTTCAACACCAGCTCTGTGGGGTTACGGTGGGGAGGCTATGCTAAACAAAAACTACCATGCTTGTGAACCTGTTCCACAGGTGCACACCTTTACAATTTTTGGGCCTCCTTCAACACCAGCTCTTTGGGGTTACAGTGGGGAGGCTACGCTAAACAAAAACTACCATGTTTGCGAACCTGTTCCACAGGTGCACACCTTTACAATTTTTGGGCCTCCTTCAACACCAGCTCTTTGGGGTTACGGTGGGGAGGCTACGCTAAACAAAAACTACCATGTTTGCGAACCTGTTCCACAGGTGCACACCTTTACAATTTTTAGGCCTCCTTCAACACCAGCTCTTTGGGGTTACGGTGGGGAGGCTACGCTAAACAAAAACTACCATGTTTGCGAACCTGTTCCACAGGTGCACACCTTTACAATTTTTGGGCCTCCTTCAACACCAGCTCTTTGGGGTTATGGTGGGGAGGCTACGCTAAACAAAAACTACCATGTTTGCGAACCTGTTCCACAGGTGCACACCTTTACAATTTTTGGGCCTCCTTCAACACCAGCTCTTTGGGGTTACGGTGGGGAGGCTACGCTAAACAAAAACTACCATGTTTGCGAACCTGTTCCACAGGTGCACACCTTTACAATTTTTGGGCCTCCTTCAACACCAGCTCTTTGAGGTTACGGTGGGGAGGCTACGCTAAACAAAAATTACCATGTTTGCGAACCTGTTCCACAGGTGCACACCTTTACAATTTTTGGGCTTCCTTCAACACCAGCTCTGTGGGGTTACGGTGGGGAGGCTATGCTAAACAAAAACTACCATGCTTGCGAACCTGTTCCACAGGTGCACACCTTTACAATTTTTGGGCCTCCTTCAACACCAGCTCTTTGGGGTTACAGTGGGGAGGCTACGCTAAACAAAAACTACCATGTTTGCGAACCTGTTCCACAGGTGCACACCTTTACAATTTTTAGGCCTCCTTCAACACCAGCTCTTTGGGGTTACGGTGGGGAGGCTACGCTAAACAAAAACTACCATGTTTGCGAACCTGTTCCACAGGTGCACACCTTTACAATTTTTGGGCCTCCTTCAACACCAGCTCTTTGGGGTTATGGTGGGGAGGCTACGCTAAACAAAAACTACCATGTTTGCGAACCTGTTCCACAGGTGCACACCTTTACAATTTTTGGGCCTCCTTCAACACCAGCTCTTTGGGGTTATGGTGGGGAGGCTATGCTAAACAAAAACTACCATGTTTGCGAACCTGTTCCACAGGTGCACACCTTTACAATTTTTGGGCCTCCTTCAACACCAACTCTTTGGGGTTACGGTGGGGAGGCTACGCTAAACAAAAACTACCATGTTTGCGAACCTGTTCCACAGGTGCACACCTTTACAATTTTTGGGCCTCCTTCAACACCAGCTCTTTGGGGTTACCGTGGGGAGGCTACGCTAAACAAAAACTACCATGTTTGCGAACTTGTTCCACAGGTGCACACCTTTACAATTTTTGGGCCTCCTTCAAAACCAGCTCTTTGGGGTTATGGTGGGGAGGCTCCGCCAACACCAAAACTACCATGTTTGCGCACCTGTTCCACAGGTGCACACCTTCATAATTTTTACGCCTTCTTCAACACCAGCTCTTTGGGCTTACAGTGGTATGGCTCCGCCAACACCCAAACAACAATTTTTGCGCACCTGTCACACAGGTGCATATCATTGTAATTTCTTTCCTTATAAAGGCAATTATTGCCTTCATGACCAGCATTTTCATAGGGTAATGGTGTCAAGGCATCGTCGGCACCACCAAAGGCCCAATTTTTAAGCATCCTTTACTTCTATTCAAAGTCAAGAGACAACAATATTCATCCAAAACATCTCTAATCTTGTTCACTCTGCACTACATTGTGGCCCCTAACCCTAACCCTCAATGTATCCGTGCATATATGTCTGTTTCTTGTGAGAATTCAAGTTGAAGTGCACCAAACACCATTTTACATGAAATAAAGCGCAACTACATACATCTTTGGACTTCTTGAAAACATTTGGTAATAATAGCCCCATTGTGGAAATACACCCGTTAATTATATGCACATTTAAAGAGAAGGCACCTTTTTCCAAAAAAACTCAAATTTTGTTCCCAGTGCACTGCATTATGTCCCCATCATACACATTGGCTGTGCCGTTGATTAGGAGCAAAAGAAAGGTGCGGTTAAGCAAAAAAGTAATTTTTGAAGGTTTGGTATGCTATAATTCTGGTTCTGGACATGTTACAGAGCTGAAACTTCACAGGTACACCTTTTAGACCCCACAGACACTAAATACAAAGAAATCTCTCTCTCTTTTTTTTTTTTTTTTTTTCAATAATTGGCCCTCTATCAAAAACGACAATTTTTAAGAACTTTTTTTGTGTGATTAATAGTCCCTGGGGCATGACCCAGAACCCTAGGCACTTTTTAGGGGCATTTATTGTGTTTTAGGGCTTCAAAATGGTGTTTTTTGATTAACGAAGTTCGGGTCCCATTGATTTCAATGGGGTTCTGAAATTCGAACCAAACTTTCGGGAAGTTCGGGTGTTCTGGTCGAACCGAACTTTTCAAAAGTTCGATCATCCCTACTAAGGATTCTGCACAGTGAATTTTTACTTTTCAAAGGAATGTTCACTTAGCTTGGTAAATCATGCAAGAAAAATTAGGAAAACAGTACTTTTGCTTGCTCTTAGCAGGAAGATAAAAAACTTAACCCAAATCACTAAGCTAAGAAAAAAAAAAAAAGAAAATTCCCTTGCACAGTAAAAATTCTGTGCTTACAGCCATGCATCTATCCTCCCAATGTCACTTGGTTGCTAAGAGGCTGGTGGCTGCCTGCATCCTAGCATCCTGCACCCATATGTCACCTATACGCTTTCTGGTTCTTGTGCAGCTGGCTACCCACCATGCACTTCCTGTTTTCACACCTGCGTAGTGACGAAATTGTGACATATTTTTTTGTTAAAATATTGCCATAGGAACAGCATCGGTGGAAGTTCCTGCCCTTCATCCGCTCAACAGTCGTCATTCAAAAATGGTGCCCAATTCTGCCTGTAATTGTGCAATTTCTGATTTTGAAATTACATAATTTCAGAAGCAGAGTGTCCATTGACTGCTGGGATTGATGACACAGATATTCCAGGAGTCAAGGAGACAAACTTGATGATATCAAATGCAGCGGCGGACTAGCCAAAAAGCAACGGAGATTGTAATTAAAAAAGGTACTAAAAAAATGAGTTTTCAAACGTAACCACTTGCCGACTGCCAACAGTAATCCTACTGCAGCAGTGCGGCTCCCCAGGGTCCAGCGATGTACACCTACGTCGCTGGACTTCTAGTGATTCCAGCGGCGCTTACATTAGCAATCTTCTCAGCGATCTTCTCAGTGACAGACAGGAGGAGATCACAGGATCCAGCACAGCTGAACCTGTGATCTCTGTCTGTGTCACAGAACCCCCCCACACATGTCAGTAAGCATGAGGCATACATTTAACCCCTTGATCACCAACAGTGTTAACCCCTTCCCTGCCAGTGTCATTATTACAGTAACAGTGCATATTTTTAGCACTGATTACTGTAGTAATGTCCCTACAGTGAAAGTGGACAGTCCTGGTGGCTTGCATTGGTAATATTGAAAGTTGGAGACAGCATATTCAATGTGTATACATGGGTCGATGCCAAAGAATTTAATGCCAATATAACAGAAAATATTTTACCAGATAATCCAAATCTTTGGAGATCTTAGGTAGGGATGATCGAACTTTTGAAAAGTTTGGTTCGGCCAGAACACCCGAACTTCCCGAAAGTTCGGTTTGGATTCCAGAACCCCATTGAAATCAATGGGACCCGAACTTCTGGAATCAAAAAACACCATTTTGAAGCCCTAAAACCCAATAAATTCCCCTAAAAAGTGCCTATGGTTCTGGGTCATGCCCCAGGGACTATTAATCACACAAAAAAAAGTTCTTAAAAATTGTCGTTTTTGATAGAGAGCCAATTATTGACAAAATTATTGAAAAAAAATGAGATTTCTTTGGATTTAGTGTCTGGGGGTCTAAAAAGTGTACCTGTGAACACCTGTGTGACCTGTTTCAGCTCTGTAGCATGTCCAGAACCAGAAAAAAATGATTATTTTTCTTACAATTTCAGTAGCGCAGGGATGGTTTCCCTCCTTTCACACCTGGGCGTTTTTGTTTCAGGCATTTTTCAGGCATTTTTTGGGCGTTTGGAGGCAGGCATGACATCTGAACTTCTGTATAGGGGTATATATATATATATTGTGAGGGATTAGCTCTGTGGCGGGTGTGGATGACCCCTTGGGGGGGTTCGTTACACAGAGAAATAGCCGAGGAATAGTTGAAAACAACAGTCTATGGTTTATTCTTGCAATTTAATTCACACAAGTGCAAGCATCAAAAACAGCATAACTACCTTCACACACAGGAACCTACCTAGGGAGTCTGTCCCAACCTACTGCTGGGCAGACACTGCTGATCATACAGCAGACAATCAATAGTCCATTTATTTTCTCTTCACACAGAACATGTCCATTTGTTTTTCTTCACACAGAAAAAATCCATGACCTCACCTTGAGAAGTCTTCAGCTGACTGCTCTCCTCAGCGCACATCGCTTCAGGAGCCAGCTCACTGCTCTCCTATATTCACACAGCTTCAGGAGGCAGCGATCAGTAATCATCCTCTGGATAACTTATAGAGGCCTTAATTGCCTCATCCTGAACAGCTGAAGTCTTTCAACGTCCTTACACCTTTCTGGCTACCTCTGCAGCCGACACCCTATAGTAATTGGTGAATTTTCTAAACCAGGTGGAAATGTATCTCCTGTCTGTGACAACATCCACAGATTTACCTGACTTCCTGTCACAATATATATATATATATATATATATATATATATATATATATGTGTGTGTGTGTATGTATATATATATATATAAATATATGTGTATATATATACACATACATATACATATACTGTACATAAAAAGTACAGTAAGAATGCAGGAAAGAGCACTGGGGGCATACTAATGTGAATTTATTTTATTTTGCAATGTATCAGTGTGTTTGGTGTGTTTGACTTATTGATATATATATATATATATATATATATATATATATATATATATATATATATATGTGTGTGTGTATACCCCTAACCCAAAATCTGCATAGTGGGGTCACTCTGACATGGCAGAGTTCGGTCACCCTGGTATGGCAGGCAGAGTCTGCTAAACTACATTACGGTCACCCTGACATGGAAGAGTTCGGTCACCCTGGTATGGCAGGCAGAGTCAGCTAAACTACATTAGGAAAAGATTTATTCGGAGTCTGTGTTTTAACCTGGAATCTTGCCAACATCCCTATTGAATAGTGTCAAGAAAAGAAAACCCTAGAGGAGTGGGACTTTGAACGGCAAGAACCAGGACTTGAGTATGAAGTATATCAATTTATTACACAAAAATCATCAAATACAAAAATACTTTAACACGGACATAAAAAACATATATCATAAAAGCATGGTCATAAATACGTCTTTGATACAGAGAATGTCTGAGATGTCTGGACAGGACTAGACGCGTTTCGGTCGGTTTGCCTTTCTCGATAGCCCAGGAAACGCCAGAGCTCAGACTGGAAGCATGAAAGGTAACAATCAGTATAGTAAACGTAACAATTGATTTTCAGTACATTACAATATTGAATAATTAATACATATTATGTATAGCAGTTTTACACAGTGTCTGTTATATTTGAATGTAGAGAAAAACTGAAGTGCCTCTATAGCTACATACCAGATATGCAGAAACTCTGTGGGTTCAAGGACGGAAGACCATGTAGGCAGATTTGAAATCTTAGCGGGTTATAAAACCTTCATTTATCTTTAAGCATAGATGGTAAATGCTCACTTGGCTAGATCTGTATTGATAGACCTAGAAGAGTATGTCATACGTGCCAGGGCTTCAAGAGGGAAACTCCTTAATTTTCAACAAGATTATAGTAAGAATCGGTATATTGGCTTCACAAATGACAGTAGGTAGGCCCCCCCGATCAGAATTCCCACGAGGATCTCCAAATAAGGGACCACAATAAGGGGCATCTAGGGTGGATAGATAAAAGAAAAGAAAAGGGGAAGATATAGAGGATATCAATGGCAGAATATATTACAAGATAGGAAAGGTATATAGTGTAAACATGGTAGTAACCATAACTACCTGTCAGGTTGGAGTTTCTTAGGAATACATCCAGGATAATCAGTATAGTGCTGGGCGTGTCCAGCACTGAGTCCCTATGGACAAAAAATGTCAAGGGTAAAAAGAAGATTGTTTAATTGAAACCCAAAAGATCGGGTAGATTTAGTTGTAAGAGAAAAGAGAGAGGGAGTAAGGGAAAAACGCCACTCCAAGGCATAAACCATATGGGTAAAGTAGGTAGGAGCCTTAAACCCCGAAGGGGAAAAGAAATAGATCATGCAGCGTAGTGAGGGGGAACCATGGTGCAGGTGAAGAGGTGGTAGTAGGAGGACACCCAATGCAAAAGATCTGAATCATCATGCAGTTTGAAGGGTTATCAGCCTAACCAGTGGGAAAGTGTGAATAACGATAAGAAATATCGGTGTGCAGAGATGGAATAGGGTGTCCTGTGTTGGAATAGAAAAACCTACCTCGGCAGCCCGGTCAGGATGAATAATGGCGGTGCGCTCTGAATAGAGCACCCACGCCCTTAAATACGCCGGCGCATGCGCCGGAACCTGCATCTCGGCTCCTCCCTAGTGCCTATGTGGACCAATAGAGGTCCCCCGTGTCCGTAACGCACAAGCGCCGCCCACAATACGTTGGCCGTGGCGTGCGTTCCGGGCACGCCGGCGCACAGCATCCGGACCTACCCGCCCGCCCTACGGCGGGATCAGGTGACGGGTTGTGGGGCGGAAACCGCCCCTTTGTGCGCCGGGGGGAAGTTAGGTCGGGGGAACGTCACTATGTGAGCCGTGAAAGGCTCCACCCAGGGGGCAGGACAAAGGGGAAACATCGAGACAGAACAGACCCTGTGTTTACAAAACAGCTGAACTGATTTGCATATGATACAGGGCAAATCGATGTGGTAATAAAGAACCAAATAGCACAGATTAGAGCAACATTAGCACGCCTAAAGTAAGAAGTTGATAATTGGGCAATGGATGTAAATATTTGAACATAGGTATTCTATTTAGAAAAAAGGAATAATCCAAGAAAAAACCTAGTATGCACGTATAGGCAGGGTTCAATCTCAAACAAAATAAGACCACATATAATTATCAGAGAAACGAATAATTATATTATCTACCAGATATTATCTACCAGATAATGGATGGCACCCAACATTATAGAGACTATATAAATTGGGCACATACCCCCAATAAGATGCCACTGTATTTATTATGGGTGACATAAATGTGGAGCCGTAGATGTGTACTGTGTAATCAAAAGAGATAGAAATAAATAGGCCCCCTATAAAGAACATTATGTTTGTATATGTCTGGGTGATTTTAGAATAAAGTTGTACTCCATATACGGTCACCCTGACATGGAAGAGTTCGGTCACCCTGGTATGGCAGGCAGAGTCAGCGAAACTACATTACGGTCACCTTGACATGGAAAGGTTCAGTCACCCTGGTATGGCAGCCTCAGGCAGAGTCAGCTAAACTACATTACGGTCACCTTGACATGGCAGAGTCAGGTCACCTAAACTACACTACGGTCACCCTGACACTTAAAGGTATCCCTACAGAAAATAGAATATTGAATCTAACTATAGTGGTATATAGTACCCTAAGTACACTGCATATCCCTTTCCTCACACTAAAAGAACAGCTCCATACAGCAGGAGTCACACAAATACTTCCACTCTCTTCCACAGCCCCTGTATTACAGTGCTAGAGTTTTGGCAGGGCTATGTTATATACTGGGAGGCGTATTCACTCCTGATTGGCCTCTGGACCCGGTAGCCACTCCAATCACATTTTACTGATGTTTCTGGGCCAATCACGGGCTTTTAAAGCCCAGTTCCTATCCCATTGCATTTTGGGCGGTTCTGGTGGCCGAATTCCGAACTTTTACAGCAAAAAGTTTGGAATTCGGCCGAATTTTGAACAGCCAATGTTCGGGTCGACCATCGGTTCGACCCGAACATTGGCTGTTCAAAATTCGGCCGAATTCCAAACTTTTTGCTGTAAAAGTTCGGAATTCGGCCACCAGAACCGCCCAAAATGCAATGGGATAGGAACCGTTCAATCATCCCTAATCTTAGGTAGACCCAATGTATTCTATCTAATACCTTCTGGGCATCATGTGCACGAAGTATGAAAGAAACACGGTTAGTTTCTGCTTAATGAATTATATTAAAAATTCTTTGGGTTGCATCTGAAGTTTGTCTACCTTGAGCAAGGCCCATTTGATCAGGTAATTTTAGGTTGGGAATAATTTTAAGCAAACAATGGGCAAAGATTTTAGTGTAAATCCTGATATCTGTATTTAGTAACAATATGGGATGGAAATTCTGTGGGGATGTTGGCTTCTTTTCCTGGCTTAAGGAAAGTAACAATAAGAGCTTTCAACAACTCCAAAGGAAAAAGGCACAGCTTTATTATAAATAACGGTGGAATAAGGATCCAGCATATTTTTGAAGAGTTTATACTACACACTGGAGAAATAGTCAGGGTGGGGAGATTTCCCAGTAGATAAAGATTGTATATAATAAACTAGTGATTAAAGGCACTACATACTCTGATAATACTCATGTATAACAAAAAGTGCTAAATGCAAAATCAAAAACAAGAAATAAAGAACCTAAAATAAACTATATAAAAATTGTGAACAGTGTTTTACATTAGTGGTCAAAAGTTATTTGTGGTGAAAAAAGTATGTACAGTAAAAATATAAGATTCCACTTACATCTTCACTTGTCCATTAAACAAAGAAAACATCCTGTGTCTGTGTCAAATGAATTAATCTTCATGCTTCTCCACCACGTGACACCGCAATTCACCTGTTGAGTTAATAGAGAAATGCTCACTCACCAGAACAATATGACCCCTTATAAAAGGCTAGTCAATATTCACTTTGTTGCACTGCAAACGGCTTTTCGTTTCCACTTGTTCCAAAGATGCCAAATTCTCTAGTGCTCAGTGCTTCATCTGCTCAGCATACCTCACCTTCCCCTCACTATGCTACTAAAGAATAAAAATGAAGGGCAGGTCATAAAATGTACCTGCCATTCATACATGGGGACGTGGCATGACAGTTAATTATAAAAAAAAAAGAGAGAGTGAGAGGGAGATTTAGAATACATTTTATTGGTCATTAAGTCAGCAAGTCAATTGGTCAATTAAAGATCAATATTCACTGGTTATTAAGTCAATAGTATAATTGGTCAGTAAGGATTGCTTACCTTGGATTGGTCAAAAATGTCAGAAGAAGCCACCTAAAGATTTGAAGTTCGTCTATAAAAGAAAGAGAAAAAAACGTTACTTTAGTGAGTCAGCGGGAGCAGAAGAAAGAAGATACGTTGGTCGTTCCTTCTTACCTGATGATGGAGTCCTTGCTGAAACAATTGTTGGATCTGGCCAGCGGAGCTGATGGGGAAGCCTGGATGCGACGTTGCCTTTCCATTCCAGATGTCCCGCTTCCGGTAGAGCCTTGTCCTCCATTGTTGTCTACTCCGACTGACGTTGTTCCTGCTGCGCTCTCCGCTGGCATGGTTTCTGCTCGCCGTGATCTACCTATTTGAGCGGCTGCAGTTTGTGACCCCAGTGACGTTTTGCATGATCATCACTTCCGCCCAGCATCCATTTCCAGAAGACAAGATGGAAAACTGTGAAGGGTGTCAAAACGTCCCGGACGATTCGATGTGGCTGCTGCTTCGTCATCGAGTGGAGCTGGAAAAAAGGGGAGACAAAATAAAGGTATTTTTTGTTGCTCTTCTCATGTCGGCCCCTCCAGCTAACCATTTTGATTTTATACAGGGTAAAGGCTCGGCCTTTTCTCCTTTGTCCAGTCGTCCGGCGGTCACCGAATCGGTTGCAGGGTCTTCAACTGCCGTTTCCTCAGTCTCCTCGGTCGTGAATGCACCAGCTGTTTGCACTGCGGTCTCTAATGACACAGTGCCTGGACTTTTTTGCTTTGTTATCTTCTTTTTCTGCTAAAATGTCGCCTGCATCTGTGAATGTACCTAATTCTGAGTGTATTTTAAATTCAATGTCTGCTGTTGCTACTAATATTGCTCCTGAAGTTTTATCTATGGTTAACCCTTTATGTAATGTGTGGTCGGAAGCTATACCTTCTACCTCCTCTCGTTTGGACTTACATTCTTTGGAGTTGACTGCTTCTCCATCTGTACCTGTTTGATCTCCATTTGTACCTGAATCCTGTTTGCGGGAAACTCTGCCATGCTAAGCCATGCTAAGTTTCCCCTTTGGGATTTCACTTAAAAGATAGTGTGAAGGAAAAAATTTGGAAAGGAGATTTCAATGATCTCTTATCTTTACTGCCTAATACTAGGTCTTCTTTTTTTTACTAGGTTTTAGGTGCGAAGCAGCCAAATTTGTGTTCTGGACTTTTCCAGCATCTGGATATAATCTTAGAAGCCTATAAGCATTTTCCTGGTTTTGCATGGTTTATGTATGACAAATATTTCCGTCAAAAACTCTAGATTCACAGGTCTTTAAAATGGGGTGTCAAAGATGTGGGCCTCTGGATTAACTTGATGTTACCCCAGAGGCCAACTCCCTCCCAGAAATCAAATACCTTTGGTCAACTTCGCAAAGGTGTTTGTTTTGCCTTCAATGAGGGTCAATGCAATAGGCCCAATTGTAAGTTTAAGCATGAGTGTTCTCACTGTGCTGGTACTCACCCCATCTCTAAATGTTTTAAAAGAAATACACCGGTTACTATCCCTACCAACAAGGAACAGCTTTTTCTCAAGAGTGGTAACTCTGGTGAGTTGGGAAAAAATGCTACCTTGGCTTCTGGAGTACCCAGACAGTGAAAAGGCCATTACTATATATAATGGTTTTAAATTTGGTTTTTCTTTGCCTTCCTTTTCAGGTCAAGGTTGTTTCATTGTTAATAATTTGCCCTCTGTTGTTTTCCTGATATTGTTCGTGTTAAGATTCAGAAGGAAATTGCTGAAGGTAGGGTTGCTGGCCCCTTTTCTTCCCCTCCTTTTCCAGATTTTCGGATATCTCCTTTGGGTGTCATCCCTAAGAAAGAGGCTGGCAAGTTTCGCCTGATCCATCATTTGTCCTATCCTGATGGCTTATCTTTAAACGACAAAATTTATCCATCTTTGTGTTCAGTTTCATATTCTACCTTTGAAGATGCCCTGGATAAGATAAGAGGAGTGTGATCTTCAGCTTTGCTTGCTAAAGCTGATATAAAATCAGCCTTCAGATTATTACCTATACACCCATCTGCATTTAATTCTTTAGGTTTTTTCTTTAATGAGGAATTTTTCTTTGATAAGTGCTTACCGATGGGGTGTTCATTGTCTTGTTGTTATTTTGAGCTTTTTTCAAGTTTTTTGGAGTGGGTTGTGTCTTATAGAGCTTCATCTACTAATGTTTTGCATTATTTGGATGACTTCTTATTTATTGGGCGTTCTGGTTCTTTGGATTGTTTAACGATTTTCACTAAATTCAGGATAGTTTGCAATCTTTTTGGGGTTGCTTTGGCTCCTACCACTAATCTTGCGTTTCTAGGTATTGAAATTGATACAGTCAAGATGGAATTTCGACTTCCAGCAGCCAAAATTTCAAAAATAAAATTTTTATTGAATTTTGTTTTGCATAGAAAAAAGTTCAATTGCAGACTATTCAGTCTCTGTTGGGGCTTTTAAATTTTGCTTCCAGAGTTCTGCCCATGGGTAGAGCTTTTTGTAAACGCTTGTATAGAGCTATTTCTGGTGTTTCTTCCCCTTCTAATTTTGTTCGGGTTTCATCTGCTATAGCTGAGGATCTTTTGGTATGGTTAAAGTTCTTGGAAATTTATTTAATGGCTCTTCTGTTTGGCAGGAACAATTTTGTTCGGCTTCAGCTCTGAGTTTATTTACAGACGCATCTGCGGCTCATGGTTATGGTGCTTACTGGGACGGGCACTGGTCAGCTGGCTCCTGGCATCCTGATTGGATTAGTGGAGGTTTTACTACTAGTATTGTTTTATTAGAATTATTTCCTGTCCTGGTTGCTTTGGAGTTGTGGGGGCCTCAATTCCGAAACAAAAGGATCCTTTTGCACTCTGACAATAGGGGGGTGGTTTTTACTATAAATTGCCTGTCATCTCGTTCTCTACCTGTCATCTCTCTTTTGCGTTTTTTGGTACTGCAATGTTTACGTCTTAATATATGGTTGAAGGCTAAGTATATCCCAGGTTATTGTAATGACATTGCTGATTCCTTGTCTTGCCTTCAGTTCGACAGATTCCGAGTGTTGGCCCCTGGAGCAGATCCCCTTGGCCTGTCTTGCCCGTGCCACTTATGGAACTTGGTCTGACCAATGTTACTTCTGCTATTAGGAATTCTTTAGCTCCTTCCACTTGGGGCTCTTATGTTTCAGCGTGGAATTTATGGTCATCCTTCTGTTGGACAAGGGCCTACCTGGTTGGCCTTATTTTAAATATTAGAGCTGATTTTTTGTAATTTCAATCTGTTTTTCCCTTCTGAAGATTTATTTTTTCTGAAATCATTTCACGCTTGCGATGGTTTTCTGAAGATTGTGTATTTTTAGAGAAGAATCGAAAGCGTGTGAATAGGTCAATCTCTAAATTTATGAGCTCTATTGGTGAACTGTCTTTTAGACACTCTGACCTTGAGGGTCTTTTGGATGGGTTCTATAGATCTGATTTAATTCTTTTGTCAGATATTGCCATCTATATTTTCAATTTGGACCTCCAGTCTTGCATTGAGATGGCCATAGGCCTGGTGGTGGTGCCATGCTCTTCATTATGAGCATGGCTTGTGGGATGGTTTTGTTTATTCTAGTGGTGTAGTTTGAGCTTTTTGGCTGGACTACATGTATATAAGTTTTTGGTGATTAAATGGTTGGTTTGGGCTTTTTGGCCAAGCTAAAAAAATGTTTATTCCCACATGTTAAGTTACTTTATTTAATAAAAGGCTGCGGCCATTTGTATCAATGCAAGGCAGAGTGTTCTATGCATTTTTATTTAATTAAATTATAGTTAATTTTGATAATTTCGTCTAAATGGGTTCTGCCTACGACACCATAAAAATGAAGGGCAGGTCATAAAATGTACCTGCCATTCATACATGGGGACGTGGCATGACAGTTAATTATAAAAAAAAAAAAGAGAGAGTGAGAGGGAGATTTAGAATACATTTTATTGGTCATTAAGTCAGCAAGTCAATTGGTCAATTAAAGATCAAAATTAATTGGTTATTAAGTCAATAGTATAATTGGTCAGTAAGGATTGCTTACCTTGGATTGGTCAAAAATGTCAGAAGAAGCCACCTAAAGATTTAAAGTTCGTCTATAAAAGAAAGAGAAAAACCGTGACTTTAGTCAGTCAGCGGGAGCAGAAGAAAGAAGATTCGTCCCTCCCGCCCACTCCTTTTCTTTGTCGCGGTCTTTCTTTATGTGGGATGATTTTGTTTATTCTAGTGGTGTAGTTTGAGCTTTTTAGGTGGACTACATTTATATATGTTTTTGGTGATTAAATGGTTGGTTTGGGCTTTTTGGCCAAGCTAAAAAAATGTTTATTCCCACATGTTAAGTTACTTTATTTAATAATAAAGTAGTCACTAGCGTTGGCTTCATACAACGCCCCGCAACTTGGACATCTAAAACGGAAGTGATGTCAGCCACAAAAACCCGCAGGATATCCCGCGATAGACGGAAATGACGACATCATAATATGCGATGTTTACCGCGAGATCACGGGCCCCTCTTGGGTTATTTAAGGACACGCCGAGAGTCAGTCCGGAGAGTTATCTCTCCGAAGTCACCTCAGGACTGGTGTTCCTCGAAGCCTTTTACACGATAGTAAGTACCTTTCTAAGGACCTTTATTGTTACATTTACATTTGATCCTGGTTAAGGAGGTTCTTTCTCCCCTCCCTCCAGTCTATTAGGATACACGTGGTGGACGCCATTGCGGCTCTATCAAGGTACCATAGAATTGGATTCTGTCAGCCCTGGTGGATAGCGTGACTCCATGGTTTACTGCCTTTCCTACATTTAATGGTATTATATATTTTTTTCTACTCTACTGGAGACATTGATTATTTATTCTAGTCGATATCTATATATACATTGACATAGATGTATGTATTTTCTTTACATTCATCTTAGGCAAGTAATGGTGCATTTCTCACCAAGGATTTTGGAATATATTTTTATATATATCCCGAGGGACTATATATATGTATTGAATTGACGGAAACACCATAAATGATTCACCGCTATTGAGGTAAGGTACCCCAAACGAAATATGTCCGCCATATTTCATATGACGGTCATTAACATCTATGTATGGCTCAGTTTTCCTTTTCTTTTCCTAATATAGGACCTATCAAATTTTGGAGATACTTATATTATGGGATAACCAATTGGAACTTTCCAGGAACATTATCCCCCTTTTTTTACCTCAGGAAAAACCTTTTACTTTTCTTTTTCACATCCTTACTTGTGATAAATCATCGAATCAGGTGAATTGTTTGGAATACTTTTTTGCATAGTGCAGTTTCTGCACTCTACACTTTTGGTTTTCTGATCATTTACCATTGTTTCTAGGTTAAGGTCAATAATACACACACCTGACTCTAGCTCTCACCTTGGGGGAATTAAACATATCCCTATTGGGACAGGGTTGCTGGGCTTCCCCATTTCTTGCAGGTATGTGACCTCCTAATCAGTGGTATTCCATCTGGAAGTTTTTCTTTTCTCTTCCCTCCCTTCCCTTCCTTCCCTGCAATAAGTCTATTATCAAGTAGGAGGTATGTCTGAGAAATGTTGCTGCATTTCTTCAATACAAGTTTTATACTGCACCTGACCATGTGACTTATTGCTGTCGCAGCATGCTGTGCCCACCTACATGCTTGCAGGACATACTACCAGGAGTGTGCTAATGTGGGCGATTTCTGAGCTAGAGCAGAATTAAGGAAGCTTGCTAGCCTTAACCCCTCCCCATGCTTTTTTTTTTGACAATCCCTTGCCTAATAACCTTGTAAACAGAAAGAATAGAATTCCAGGATTTGCCTTATATTGAATTTTATTGGGTTTACATTGAAATTTGCAATTTCAGAGTTCACAGAACATCGAACCAACACTGATTCACCCATCGCTAGTAAACAGCCTATTTGTCTTTGGTAAATCAACCACATAGTGCAAAACTCTTGTCTGCTTTCTCGATATTCAAACAAATTTCTCTTACTCCTGTAAGGCCAGCCACACACCAAAGCATTGTGCCATTAGATGTATGCAAAAGGAACAGGTGTGTGGACCAATGCTAAACACTACCAGGAGGGTTGAAATGTACTTTTTATAGTAGTATTTCCACATGAAGCCTAGTGCATGCTTGCAAACAAGAAGTAGTATTTATCTGCAATATGACCAAATCTTAAGTTGTTGAAATGACAAACTATCACGTAGTAAGTTTACATTTTTGCAGTAACTTTGTTAGGTTGCTAAATACAGAACCTATTAGAAGCCAAATCAAAAAGTATTTTCCAGGATAAACAAGCACTTTGTAAACTACTTGATAGTTTAAACAATTTGAACATTTGTTCAGACTCACGTGAAAAGTGTTTGGCTGAAGCAAGCATTTTGATAGCTTGTGATGATTCCTACTTTCTTTGAAATCAGTATAGAGATAATATCATGCACAAAAATAAACAAAAATAAATTAATGAGCAGTTGAAACGGAACAGCTTTATATATTGGTTTGTGTCCAGATGGCTGTGGGGTATCTTCTTTTTTATCCATTAAAATGTATCTGACCACAACCCCCCCAAAGATGGTCTATGAAAACGCCCATTAAGGCGGGCAAAACGCGTCTACGCACTTCCTGTTGACAGCATACCACACAGCGTCACTTCCTCTATCTTGTGGAATGCAAGCCGGCTAGCGATCCCGGAAGTGGACGCATGCTACATTCTTATGTGGTTCTTTTTTTTTTTTTTTTTTTTTTACAAATAAAACAATCCATTTTATTTGGTCTTGTGGTTTAAATTAGAAATAACACATTTACAGATGTAGACAAATTCAGGAAACAACCCAAGGAAAATCCATTATTCTATCAGAGGTTCTGGTGTTCAGCATGGATCATTCTTTCTTCGGTTTGACGATCTTCACATTGGTAATAGCCGCCTTGTCTGCTTCTGCCTTGAACTGAGGCTTCAGTGCCGCCCTGACAGCCTAGGCACAGATCTGAGAGTAGCGTATGTAGCTGAGGCCGGCCTGTCTCCAGTACGCCACCATGGTTACACCGAGCGGTCGCCGTGCGCTGTGCTGACAGCTCTTATGTGGTTCTTATAACACTGTCTACCCTATTTACGCTTGTGAGTAGTTTTTTATATATTACACTTAATAAAAGTTGCTATGGGCTTCACTATGTTTGGCACCTTCCCTTCCTTTTGAATATTTAATCGAGAGGGACTATTAGTAAAGGTTGGAGGCTCGTCTGGTGACATACGGATCCATCCATCCTCAGGGCTGTGTTGGAGAGTCCATGGTTTTTAAGCCTTGATTACCTATAACACCTGGTGAGTGGATCCCCAAAACGGGCCGTTTGGAGCACTTTTGACCACAGTGTGGAGCACCTTAAGCACCTTTTGTCCAGCACCTCTTTTTGAAAGCATTAATGGACTTATAATTTTGGACTGCACTTTACTTTGCACTAAATCACTTTAACACTTAGCATTTTGTTCATTGCACTTTATATTGTGATATATATTCATTTTTATGGTCATATTTTAGCACAAAGCATTTTGCACTTCACATTGTGATATATATTAATTTTTATTGTCATATTTATCATCAAGTGCACTTTACATTGATCACTACTTGAGGATTACATTTAATTACTTTCCTGGTAGCGCTGTCATATAATATTTTCAACAATAAAAACCTGGCAGCGGTTGTATCCCTTTTACAGTTTATTCAGAACTAGAAAAATAGGTTTTTACTAGAGTTTCCCGTTAAAGTATTAACTAATTACAAAGTCAAGTCCATCATAGCTTCTCACAAACCATTAGGATCCTTTCACATGTCTAAACATTTTCCAAGTTATTGCATGCATTTATGTATATTTTAAATGTGCATGCATCTGCTTTTTGTGTATTTTTAAATCAAGTTTTGTTTTTATATTATACAAAGTGAATAGTGTTGAGCGAACACGGACTGTATTATTCGTGTTCGTACCGAATAATTGGATTTTTTGTACCCGAACACGGACACGGACACTTTACTGTATGTTCGGGTAAAAATCCGTGTTCGGTCGTTTTATTTCCGGGTTTTGCATGCTTTGGCGCTCTTTTCATGGCGGGCTTTCAACAGCCAATCAACAATCGTTTAACTGGTGTGCCTTAAGCCATCCCAGCCATGCCTGCAAATGTCTTAGTAGCTGTGATTGGCCGTCTGAAGCATGTGACCAAGTCTTTATAAGTTCGAGGCAGCCGCAGCGGCGTCATTATGCTGCTTATATCAGGGACAGAGCACACATCAACGTGCTGGCTGCTGATTAGGGAAAGATAGGCAGGAAAAAACCATTTGTGTCCGGATAGAATTGAGGGACAGGTCGGAGTGTTTAGGCAGGGCGAGTTGTAGGCATTTTAGGGATAGAGTCTGCTGAATTATAGGGTCAGTGTCTTCTACAAACTACAATCGATATTGCTGTGTGGGGGGTGGGGTGAATCTGCACTCAATCCTGATCTACGATCTCTTCTCAATCCTGTTAGGGACAGAGTCTGCTGAATTTTAGGGAAACTGTGTTCTACAAACTACAATCGATATTGCTGTGTGGTGTGGGATTGGAGATAGGCAGGTGTCAGTGATCCACATCCATTTTTCTGTGTGTGAGCTGCAGTGAACACAATCTTTTTGGGCTGCAGTGAACACAATCTTTTTGGGCTGCAGTGAACACAATCTTTTTGGGCTGCAGTGAACACAATCTTTTTGGGCTGCAGTGAACACAATCTTTTTGGGGTGCAGTGAACAAAATCTTTTTGGGGTGCAGTGAACACAATCCTTTTTGGTGTGCAGTGAACACAATCTTTGTGGGGTGCAGTGAACAAAATCCTTTGTGGGGTGCAGTGAACACAATCTTTTTGGGGTGCAGTGAACAAAATCCTTTTTGGGGTGCAGTGAACAACATCCTTTTTGGGGTGCAGTGAACACAATCTTTTTGGGGTGCAGTGAACAAAATCCTTTGTGGGGTGCAGTGAACACAATCTTTTTGGGGTGCAGTGAACACAATCTTTTTGGGGTGGAGTGAACAACATCCTTTTTGGGGTGCAGTGAACAAAATCCTTTTTGGGGTGCAGTGAACAAAATCATTTTTGGGGTGCAGTGAACACAATCTTTTTGGGGTGCAGTGAACACAATCTTTGTGGGGTGCAGTGAACACAATCTTTTTGGGGTGGAGTGAACAACATCCTTTTTGGGGTGCAGTGAACAACATCCTTTTTGGGGTGCAGTGAACACAATCTTTTTGGGGTGCAGTGAACACAATCTTTGTGGGGTACAGTGAACAGAATCTTTGTGGGGTGCAGTGAACACAATCTTTGGGGGGTACAGTGAACACAATCTTTTTGGGGTGCAGTGAACACAATCTTTGTGGGGTGCAGTGAACACAATCTTTTTGGGGTGGAGTGAACAAAATCATTTTTGGGGTGCAGTGAACAACATCCTTTTTGGGGTGCAGTGATCAAAATCCTTTTTGGGGTGCAGTGAACACAATCTTTTTGGGGTGCAGTGAACAAAATCCTTTGTGGGGTGCAGTGAACAGAATCTTTGTGGGGTGCAGTGAACACAATCTTTGGGGGGGTACAGTGAACACAATCTTTTTGGGGTGCAGTGAACACAATCTTTGTGGGGTACAGTGAACAGAATCTTTGTGGGGTGCAGTGAACACAATCTTTGGGGGGTACAGTGAACACAATCTTTTTGGGGTGCAGTGAACACAATCTTTGGGGGGTACAGTGAACACAATCTTTTTGGGGTGCAGTGAACACAATCTTTGTGGGGTGCAGTGAACACAATCTTTGGGGGGGTACAGTGAACACAATCTTTTTGGGGTGCAGTGAACAACATCCTTTTAGGGTGCAGTGAACACAATCTTTGTGGGGTGCAGTGAACAACATCCTTTTAGGGTGCAGTGAACACAATCTTTGTGGGGTACAGTGAACAGAATCTTTGTGGGGTGCAGTTAACACAATCTTTGGGGGGTACAGTGAACACAATCTTTGTGAGGTGCAGTGAACACAATCTTTGTGGGGTGCAGTGAACACAATCATTGTGGGGTGCAGTGAACTCAATCTTTGTGGGGTACAGTGAACACAATCTCATACTTCTGAAGATTTGAGGGTGCTGCCTGTTCCATACTCCCCCTACTCCTCATCTAGCCTTTTAGGGGTACAAACAATAGTAATTGGGGCCTAGTGTGGTTGTGTACGTGTGATATACATACACTTTTTTTGGATCATATTTTCTATTCCGCTATTTAATCAAAAACCTTTGGGGATCAGTTAAATTGGGGGATAGTCTGTGTTGGTACGTGTGAGAGAGATCCACCTTTCCAAGTTGTTGGGGTTCATCTCATACTTCTGAAGGTTTGAGGGTGCTGCCTGTTCCATACTCCCCCTACTCCTAGCCTTTTAGGGGTACAAACAATAGTAATTGGGGCCTAGTGTGGTTGTGTACGTGTGATATACATACACTTTTTTTGGATCATATTTTCTATTCCGCTATTTAATCAAAAACCTTTGGGGATCAGTTAAATTGGGGGATAGTCTGTGTTGGTACGTGTGAGAGAGATCCACCTTTCCAAGTTGTTGGGGTTCATCTCATACTTCTGAAGGTTTGAGGGTGCTGCCTGTTCCATACCCCCCCTACTCCTCATCTAGCCTTTTAGGGGTACAAACAATAGTAATTGGGGCCTAGTGTGGTTGTGTACGTGTGATATACATACCCTTTTTTTGGATCATATTTTCTATTCCGCTATTTAATCAAAAACCTTTGGGGATCAGTTAAATTGGGGGATAGTCTGTGTTGGTACGTGTGAGAGAGATCCACCTTTCCAAGTTGTTGGGGTTCATCTCATACTTCTGAAGGTTTGAGGGTGCTGCCTGTTCCATACCCCCCCTACTCCTCATCTAGCCTTTTAGGGGTACAAACAATAGTAATTGGGGCCTAGTGTGGTTGTGTACGTGTGATATACATACACTTTTTTTGGATCATATTTTCTATTCCGCTATTTAATCAAAAACCTTTGGGGATCAGTTAAATTGGGGGATAGTCTGTGTTGGTACGTGTGAGAGAGATCCACCTTTCCAAGTTTTTGGGGTTCATCTCATACTTCTGAAGATTTGAGGGTGCTGCCTGTTCCATACCCCCCCTACTCCTCATCTAGCCTTTTAGGGGTACAAACAATAGTAATTGGGGCCTAGTGTGGTTGTGTACGTGTGATATACATACACTTTTTTTGGATCATATTTTCTATTCCGCTATTTAATCAAAAACCTTTGGGGATCAGTTAAATTGGGGGATAGTCTGTGTTGGTACGTGTGAGAGAGATCCACCTTTCCAAGTTGTTGGGGTTCATCTCATACTTCTGAAGGTTTGAGGGTGCTGCCTGTTCCATACTCCCCCTACTCCTAGCCTTTTAGGGGTACAAACAATAGTAATTGGGGCCTAGTGTGGTTGTGTACGTGTGATATACATACACTTTTTTTGGATCATATTTTCTATTCCGCTATTTAATCAAAAACCTTTGGGGATCAGTTAAATTGGGGGATAGTCTGTGTTGGTACGTGTGAGAGAGATCCACCTTTCCAAGTTGTTGGGGTTCATCTCATACTTCTGAAGGTTTGAGGGTGCTGCCTGTTCCATACCCCCCCTACTCCTCATCTAGCCTTTTAGGGGTACAAACAATAGTAATTGGGGCCTAGTGTGGTTGTGTACGTGTGATATACATACACTTTTTTTGGATCATATTTTCTATTCCGCTATTTAATCAAAAACCTTTGGGGATCAGTTAAATTGGGGGATAGTCTGTGTTGGTACGTGTGAGAGAGATCCACCTTTCCAAGTTGTTGGGGTTCATCTCATACTTCTGAAGGTTTGAGGGTGCTGCCTGTTCCATACTCCCCCTACTCCTAGCCTTTTAGGGGTACAAACAATAGTAATTGGGGCCTAGTGTGGTTGTGTACGTGTGATATACATACACTTTTTTTGGATCATATTTTCTATTCCGCTATTTAATCAAAAACCTTTGGGGATCAGTTAAATTGGGGGATAGTCTGTGTTGGTACGTGTGAGAGAGATCCACCTTTCCAAGTTGTTGGGGTTCATCTCATACTTCTGAATGTTTGAGGGTGCTGCCTGTTCCATACCCCCCCTACTCCTCATCTAGCCTTTTAGGGGTACAAACAATAGTAATTGGGGCCTAGTGTGGTTGTGTACGTGTGATATACATACACTTTTTTTGGATCATATTTTCTATTCCGCTATTTAATCAAAAACCTTTGGGGATCAGTTAAATTGGGGGATAGTCTGTGTTGGTACGTGTGAGAGAGATCCACCTTTCCAAGTTGTTGGGGTTCATCTCATACTTCTGAAGGTTTGAGGGTGCTGCCTGTTCCATACCCCCCCTACTCCTCATCTAGCCTTTTAGGGGTACAAACAATAGTAATTGGGGCCTAGTGTGGTTGTGTACGTGTGATATACATACCCTTTTTTTGGATCATATTTTCTATTCCGCTATTTAATCAAAAACCTTTGGGGATCAGTTAAATTGGGGGATAGTCTGTGTTGGTACGTGTGAGAGAGATCCACCTTTCCAAGTTGTTGGGGTTCATCTCATACTTCTGAAGGTTTGAGGGTGCTGCCTGTTCCATACCCCCCCTACTCCTCATCTAGCCTTTTAGGGGTACAAACAATAGTAATTGGGGCCTAGTGTGGTTGTGTACGTGTGATATACATACACTTTTTTTGGATCATATTTTCTATTCCGCTATTTAATCAAAAACCTTTGGGGATCAGTTAAATTGGGGGATAGTCTGTGTTGGTACGTGTGAGAGAGATCCACCTTTCCAAGTTTTTGGGGTTCATCTCATACTTCTGAAGATTTGAGGGTGCTGCCTGTTCCATACCCCCCCTACTCCTCATCTAGCCTTTTAGGGGTACAAACAATAGTAATTGGGGCCTAGTGTGGTTGTGTACGTGTGATATACATACACTTTTTTTGGATCATATTTTCTATTCCGCTATTTAATCAAAAACCTTTGGGGATCAGTTAAATTGGGGGATAGTCTGTGTTGGTACGTGTGAGAGAGATCCACCTTTCCAAGTTTTTGGGGTTCATCTCATACTTCTGAAGATTTGAGGGTGCTGCCTGTTCCATACCCCCCCTACTCCTCATCTAGCCTTTTAGGGGTACAAACAATAGTAATTGGGGCCTAGTGTGGTTGTGTACGTGTGATATACATACACTTTTTTTGGATCATATTTTCTATTCCGCTATTTAATCAAAAACCTTTGGGGATCAGTTAAATTGGGGGATAGTCTGTGTTGGTATGTGTGAGAGAGATCCACCTTTCCAAGTTGTTGGGGTTCATCTCATACTTCTGAAGGTTTGAGGGTGCTGCCTGTTCCATACTCCCCCTACTCCTCATCTAGCCTTTTAGGGGTACAAACAATAGTAATTGGGGCCTAGTGTGGTTGTGTACGTGTGATATACATACACTTTTTTTGGATCATATTTTCTTTTCCGCTATTTAATCAAAAACCTTTGGGGATCAGTTAAATTGGGGGATAGTCTGTGTTGGTACGTGTGAGAGAGATCCACCTTTCCAAGTTGTTGGGGTTCATCTCATACTTCTGAAGGTTTGAGGGTGCTGCCTGTTCCATACTCCCCCTACTCCTAGCCTTTTAGGGGTACAAACAATAGTAATTGGGGCCTAGTGTGGTTGTGTACGTGTGATATACATACACTTTTTTTGGATCATATTTTCTATTCCGCTATTTAATCAAAAACCTTTGGGGATAAGTTAAATTGGGGGATAGTCTGTGTTGGTACGTGTGAGAGAGATCCACCTTTCCAAGTTGTTGGGGTTCATCTCATACTTCTGAAGGTTTGAGGGTGCTGCCTGTTCCATACTCCCCCTACTCCTAGCCTTTTAGGGGTACAAACAATAGTAATTGGGGCCTAGTGTGGTTGTGTACGTGTGATATACATACACTTTTTTTGGATCATATTTTCTATTCCGCTATTTAATCAAAAACCTTTGGGGATCAGTTAAATTGGGGGATAGTCTGTGTTGGTACGTGTGAGAGAGATCCACCTTTCCAAGTTTTTGGGGTTCATCTCATACTTCTGAAGATTTGAGGGTGCTGCCTGTTCCATACCCCCCCTACTCCTCATCTAGCCTTTTAGGGGTACAAACAATAGTAATTGGGGCCTAGTGTGGTTGTGTACGTGTGATATACATACACTTTTTTTGGATCATATTTTCTATTCCGCTATTTAATCAAAAACCTTTGGGGATCAGTTAAATTGGGGGATAGTCTGTGTTGGTACGTGTGAGAGAGATCCACCTTTCCAAGTTGTTGGGGTTCATCTCATACTTCTGAAGGTTTGAGGGTGCTGCCTGTTCCATACCCCCCTACTCCTCATCTAGCCTTTTAGGGGTACAAACAATAGTAATTGGGGCCTAGTGTGGTTGTGTACGTGTGATATACATACACTTTTTTTGGATCATATTTTCTATTCCACTATTTAATCAAAAACCTTTGGGGATCAGTTAAATTGGGGGATAGTCTGTGTTGGTACGTGTGAGAGAGATCCACCTTTCCAAGTTGTTGGGGTTCATCTCATACTTCTGAAGGTTTGAGGGTGCTGCCTGTTCCATACCCCCCCTACTCCTCATCTAGCCTTTTAGGGGTACAAACAATAGTAATTGGGGCCTAGTGTGGTTGTGTACGTGTGATATACATACACTTTTTTTGGATCATATTTTCTATTCCGCTATTTAATCAAAAACCTTTGGGGATCAGTTAAATTGGGGGATAGTCTGTGTTGGTACGTGTGAGAGAGATCCACCTTTCCAAGTTGTTGGGGTTCATCTCATACTTCTGAAGGTTTGAGGGTGCTGCCTGTTCCATACCCCCCCTACTCCTCATCTAGCCTTTTAGGGGTACAAACAATAGTAATTGGGGCCTAGTGTGGTTGTGTACGTGTGATATACATACACTTTTTTTGGATCATATTTTCTATTCCGCTATTTAATCAAAAACCTTTGGGGATCAGTTAAATTGGGGGATAGTCTGTGTTGGTACGTGTGAGAGAGATCCACCTTTCCAAGTTGTTGGGGTTCATCTCATACTTCTGAAGGTTTGAGGGTGCTGCCTGTTCCATACCCCCCCTACTCCTCATCTAGCCTTTTAGGGGTACAAACAATAGTAATTGGGGCCTAGTGTGGTTGTGTACGTGTGATATACATACACTTTTTTTGGATCATATTTTCTATTCCGCTATTTAATCAAAAACCTTTGGGGATCAGTTAAATTGGGGGATAGTCTGTGTTGGTACGTGTGAGAGAGATCCACCTTTCCAAGTTTTTGGGGTTCATCTCATACTTCTGAAGATTTGAGGGTGCTGCCTGTTCCATACCCCCCCTACTCCTCATCTAGCCTTTTAGGGGTACAAACAATAGTAATTGGGGCCTAGTGTGGTTGTGTACGTGTGATATACATACACTTTTTTTGGATCATATTTTCTATTCCGCTATTTAATCAAAAACCTTTGGGGATCAGTTAAATTGGGGGATAGTCTGTGTTGGTACGTGTGAGAGAGATCCACCTTTCCAAGTTTTTGGGGTTCATCTCATACTTCTGAAGATTTGAGGGTGCTGCCTGTTCCATACCCCCCCTACTCCTCATCTAGCCTTTTAGGGGTACAAACAATAGTAATTGGGGCCTAGTGTGGTTGTGTACGTGTGATATACATACACTTTTTTTGGATCATATTTTCTATTCCGCTATTTAATCAAAAACCTTTGGGGATCAGTTAAATTGGGGGATAGTCTGTGTTGGTACGTGTGAGAGAGATCCACCTTTCCAAGTTTTTGGGGTTCATCTCATACTTCTGAAGATTTGAGGGTGCTGCCTGTTCCATACTCCTCCTCCTACTGCTCAACCATCCTTTTAGGGGTACAAACAATAGTAGTTGGGGCCTAGTGTGGTGGTGTACGTGCGAGATACATACACTTTCTTTTTGATCATATTTTCTATTCCGCTATTCAATTAAAACCTTTGGGGATCAATTCAATTGCGAGATAGTCTGTGTCGGTACGTGTGAGATCCACCTTTCCAAGTTGTTGGGGTTCATCTCATACTTCTGAAGATTTGAGGGTGCTGCCTGTTCCATACTCCTGCTCCTACTGCTCAACCATCCTTTTAGGGGTACAAACAATAGTAATTGGGGCCTAGTGTGGTTGTGTACGTGCGAGATACATACACTTTTTTTGATCATATTTCCTATTCCGCTATTCAATAAAAACCTTTGAGGATCAATTGAATTGCGGGATAGTCTGTGTCGGTACGTGTGAGATCCACCTTTCCAAGTTTTTGGGGTTCATCTCATACTTCTGAAGATTTGAGGGTGCTGCCTGTTCCATACTCCTCCTCCTACTCCTCATCCATCCTTTTAGGGGTACAAACAATAGTAATTGGGGCCTAGTGTGGTTGTGTACGTGCGAGATACATACACTTTTTTTGATCATATTTCCTATTCCGCTATTCAATAAAAACCTTTGAGGATCAATTGAATTGCGGGATAGTCTGTGTCGGTACGTGTGAGATCCACCTTTCCAAGTTTTTGGGGTTCATCTCATACTTCTGAAGATTTGAGGGTGCTGCCTGTTCCATACTCCTCCTCCTACTCCTCATCCATCCTTTTAGGGGTACAAACAATAGTAATTGGGGCCTAGTGTGGTTGTGTACGTGCGAGATACATACACTTTTTTTGATCATATTTCCTATTCCGCTATTCAATAAAAACCTTTGAGGATCAATTGAATTGCGGGATAGTCTGTGTCGGTACGTGTGAGATCCACCTTTCCAAGTTTTTGGGGTTCATCTCATACTTCTGAAGATTTGAGGGTGCTGTCTGTTCCATACTCCTCCTACTCCTCATCCATCCTTTTAGGGGTAGAAACAATAGTAATTGGGGCCTAGTGTGGTTTTGTACGTGCGAGATACATACACTTTTTTGGATCATATTTCCTATTCCGCTATTCAATAAAAACCTTTCTAGGGCAAGATCTTAAATTACAGAAATATGAGGAGACCGTCAAATAAGGGCCGTGGCCTGGGTCGTGGTGCTGCTGGTAGAGCTCCTGTTGCAAGGAGAGGACGTGGTCGATCTGTGCCAGCTACACGCACAAGTGAAACACCTTCCTCAAGTGTGAGTAGGCGACAGAACCTGCATCAGTATTTGGTAGGGCATCAAACGCCCCTAGAAGTGATGAGGCCAGAACAAGTTGAGGCGATAGTAGATTGGTTTGCTGCTGACAGTGCCTCCAGTTCCTTCACATTGTCTCCCACCCAGTCTACTGCAGAAAGGTCAGAGTTGGCACCTGCAGCCAATGTCCAACCGTCTTTCATCTCACCCCCTTGCAAATCAGGCCAGCAGTCTGAGCCCCAAGCCATACAGCAGTCTCTTATTCTTTTTGAGGACTCTGTCAGCAGGGTTTCCCAGGGCCATCCACCTAGCCCTGCCCCAGAAGTGGAAGAGATTGAGTGCAGCGATGCCCAACCACTTATTTCTCAAGATGAGTACATGCAAGGATCATCGCAGCACGTCTCCGATGATGACGAAACGCAGGTGCCAACTGCTGCGGCGTTCAGCATTGTGGAGACCGACAAGGAGGGCAGGGGTGAAGACTGGGTGGAAGATGATGTGGAGGACGATGAGGTCCTCGACCCCACATGGAATGAACGTCATGCAGGTGACCTGAGTAGTTTGGAGGAAGAGGCGGTGGTCGCACAGAGCCACCAGCACAGCAGAAGAGGGAGCAGGGTGCAGAAGCGGAGCGGCCGTGCCCTAGACACTACGCCCGCTACTGCCCAACGCAGCAAGGGAACGAGCGCACCAAAGTCAGCTCAAAGGAGTTCTCTAGCGTGGAAGTTCTTTAGAAAATGTGCTGATGACAGGACACGAGTGGTTTGCACCCTGTGCAATCAGAGCTTGAAGCGAGGCATAAACCTTCTCAACCTGAGCACAACCTGCATGATCAGGCATCTAAGTGCAAAGCACGAGCTGCAGTGGAGTACACACCTTCAAAACCAAGAAACGTCTCTGGCTCATCCTGCTTCCTCTTCTGCTGCAGTCTCGGCCGCTCCAGCCACATCTGTAGTGATACCGGCACCTGCCACCCCGCAAACAGACGATCTGTCAGCAACACCACCACCTGGGTCACCAACAACCATCTCCACAATGTCCCGTGGAAGCGTTCAGCTTTCCATCTCCCAAACACTTGAGAGGAAGAGGAAGTACCCCCCTACCCACCCGCGATCCCTGGCCCTGAATGCCAGCATTTCAAAATTATTGGCCTTTGAAATGCTGTCATTCCGTCTGGTGGAGACGCACAGTTTTAAAAACCTTATGTCGGTGGCTGTCCCACAGTACGTCGTGCCCAGCCGCCACTACTTTTCCAGGCAAGCCATCCCTTCCCTGCACAACCAAGTGGGGTAAAATATCAGGTGTGCACTGCGCAACGCCATCTGTGCCAAGGTCCACCTAACTACGGATACGTGGACCAGTAAGCACGGTCAGGGGCGTTAACGGCACACTGGGTAAATGCAGTGGCGGATGGGCCTGAGGCGGATAGCAATTTGGCGCATGTCCTTCCACCACCGAGGATTGCAGGGCGCTTCAGTTTGCCTCCTGTTCCTAACTCCTCCTACTCCGCTTCCTCATCCTCTACCGCCTCCTCATCCGGACAGCGTAACACCTTCACCACCAACTTCAGCACGGCCAGGGGTAAACGACAGCAGGCAGTTTTACAACTTGCCTGTTTGGGGGACAAACCACACACCGCGCAGGAGTTGTGGAGGAGCATGGAACAGCAGACAAATGAGTGGTTGCTGCCAGCGAGCCTCAAGCCCGGCCTGGTGGTGTGCGATAACGGGCGAAATCTCATAGCAGCTCTGGGCCTAGCCGGTTTGACGCACATCCCTTGCCTGGCGCATGTGCTGAATTTGGTGGTGCAGAGGTTCCTTAAAAACTACCCCGATATGTCAGAGCTGCTGCAGAAAGTGCGGGCCGTTTGTGCGCACTTTCGGCGTTCTCACCCTGCTGCTGCTCGCCTGGCAGCGCTGCAGCGTAACTTCGGCCTTCCCGCTCACCGCCTCATATGTGACGTGCCCACAAGGTGGAACTCCACCTTGCACATGCTGGAAAGACTGTGCGAGCAGCAGCAGGCCATAGTGGAGTTTCAGCTGCAGCACGCACGCGTGAGTCGCTCTGCGGAACAGCACCACTTCACCACCAATAACTGGGCCTCCATGCGAGACCTGTGTGCCTTGTTGCGCTGTTTTGAGTACTCCACCAACATGGCCAGTGGCAATGACGCCGTTCTCAGCTTAACTATCCCACTTCTATGCCTCCTTGAAAAAACAATTCGGGCGATGATGGAAGAGGATGTGGCACAGGATGAGGAGGAGGAGGAGGATGAAGAGGTAACATTTCCAAGGCTTTCAGGGCAGTCATTCGCAAGGGGCTCCGAGGGTGGGTTCCTGCACACGCAAACGCCAGGGACGCAATTGTCCAGCAGGGGCACAGTTCTGGAGGATGAGGAGGATGAGGAGGAGGAGGAGCTGGAGGAGGAGATGGAACCATGTTCACAGCAGGGTGGCACCCAGGCCAGCTCATGGCCATCACTGGTGCGTGGCTGGGGGGATACAGAGGACACGGACGATACACCTCCCACAGAGGACAGCCTTTCGTCGCCTCTGGGCAGCCTGGCACACATGAGCGATTACATGCTGCAGTGTCTCCACAACGACCGCCGAGTTGCCCACATTCTAACTTGTGCTGATTACTGGGTGGCCACGCTGCTGGATCCCCGTTACAAGGACAACGTACCGTCCTTAATTCACTCACTGGAGCGCGATCGCAAGATGCGCGAGTACAAGCGCACGCTGGTAGACGCCATGCTGCTGGCATTCCCATCTGACAGCGGGCCACAGTGGAAGCACAAGGCAGAGGAGGAGGAGGAGGAGGTCGCCAACGCAACCAGGGCACCGCCAGCACCTCAGAAGGCAGGGTTAGCATGGCCGAAATGTGGAAAAGCTTTGTCAGCACGCCACAACAAACAGCAGCACCAGCAGCTCAGATGGAACGTCTTAGCAGGAGGCAGCATTTTACCAACATGGTGGAGCAGTATGTGTGCACACGCCTACATGTAGTGAATGACGGGTCTGCCCCCTTCAACTTCTGGGTCTCCAAATTGGGCACATGGCCTGAGCTTGCCCTTTACGCCTTGGAGGTGCTGGCGTGCCCTGCAGCCAGTGTATTATCTGAACGGGTATTTAGCACGGCTGGGGGCGTTATAACAGACAAGCGCAGCCGCCTGTCCAGAGACAATGTGGACAAGCTCACGTTCATTAAAATGAACCAGGCATGGATCCCACGGGACTTTTCCGTACCTTATGCAGAATAGCAATGGATACCGACCTTACCCACCCATTGTTCCATTTTTGCTCTTTCTCACTCTTTTGGGGTGTACCCTCATTTAAAATTTTTGAAAAGAAGCAGTGTTGGCTACCTCGTCCTCCTCCTCAGGGCCAGATTAATGTAGGGGCTATTGGAGCTGCAGCTCCAGGCCCCTACCTTTTATATAGGCCCCGGGTTGGCCATATTCACTGTTACCGCTCTTCTGTCACTTGTAAACACAGAAGTCTGGCTTCTATGCTCGCTTCCCCAGGCAGCACCCTCAGAACCTCCCCACACAGCGTGAAGGCCGGACAAGGAGGGACAGTTGGCGATGCATGGATGTGTTTATGGGCTTCAGAGACAGCATCCCATGTTGAATTAGGCATGCATGGCTGCACCCTTCCTCCTCTGGGTGCATGGCAAGGCACGGCCCTTAAGGCCCTTCAAAATCCTCAGCACCAAGCCCATGATGCTGTTAATCCGGCCCTGGTCCTCCTCCACCGCCGCTTCCACCTACACCGCCCATAGGTGTGCGCAGCCTATTGCATTAAGGTGTGCACCCCAAAGTTGAAATACACATGCATGTGTTTGCCAGCAGGGAGAGTAATGTATCGGGGCCATGTACCTGTAGGCAAGGAGAAATAGAGCAGAGCAGGTCCCAGGGAGATCTTTCCCATCTCCTCACTGGCAATGCTATGTGCCCTAGGTGATTAGGGTGTGCCCAGGCACACCCAGCACACCCTGTGCGCACGCCTATGTCACCGCCACATCCACCACCACCTCAACCTCCCTCCTACTCCATATGGGCCTCGTCCTTCAGAGATGAAGAAGAACATTGTTTTATTTTTCTGTTTTTTTTTGTTGTTTTAAGTTATTTCCCTATCCACATTTGTTTGCAGAGCACTTGCCATGCTCTTAATTACGTTTTGCTGCCATTTGCAGCACTCTAGCCCTTTCCTTTGGTGTTTTAGAGCCATTTTAGTGCCTTAAAGTTCGGGTCCCCATTGACTTCAATGGGGTTCGGTGTCCGGGAAAAGTTCGGTAAAAGTCCGGGACACGGACCCGGACTTTTTTTTAAAGTTCGGCCGAACCCGTCGAACACGGACATCTAGGTGTCCGCTCAACCCTAAAAGTGAATAATGAACACATTTTCCTTAGAACATATGCATTCATTTACTATTCAATTGAATGGGCTTGCTTAAAGCTTGTAAATGCACTGAAATACTATGTCTTATTTTTAAAAAATGAAATTCGATTTCTACATGAAATACATTTTCAAGCAGTGAAGTAAATAGGTTGAGAATATTAATTTAACCAAGTAAATATGGCAAAGCTGGTACATTTCTATCTAACTGTGCGTCATTCCAGGGACAAAGGGTGTGCTGATTACATCCATCAGGTTGGCAGCAGATGTTTGTCTATTTACATTGCTAACTTGGTACCTTTTTATTACCTTAAGAATGTTATAAAAAAAAAAAAAACATATCGTTAGCAAAATTGATGCAGTCAGGTTGGCAGGCGCCCTTGGCTCTTGGCAGGGCGATGATTTTTTTTTTTTTGCGTCTGGCTTAGAAAACGAGCGTTTTGCCTTTTTCAAAGTAGAAACTCTTGAATTGGTTGCCATTTATTAAATGATTTAAAAATGCTGATGTTATCATTTTTTACTAATGCAAGAGTTTGAGTCTCATGTTGTGCCTCGGTTCATAGTGATTCACAGTGATATTTATAATACAGTTTCTGCCATGTCAGATATTACAACTAGATTATCCAGAAGCTACCACTGTAGCAAACACTGCTGATGTGCTAATTTCCTTGCTAAACCCTTTAAGGCTGGCACCTCCCAGTCTTTTAAGAGGTTTCTGATGCTCGGAAGTGGGGCAGGGTTTCTGATCTTGTAACCGCCATGATTGGCTGTCATAGCAGTCACACATTCCGAAAGCTCTCTCTGGTATGCATACAGTGCCTTGAAAACGTATTCATAATCCTTGAAATTTTCCACATTTTGACATGTTACAACCAAAAACGTAAATGTATTTTCTTTGGATTTTATGTGATAGACCAACACTAAGTGGCACATAATTGTGAAGTGGAAGGAAAATTATAAATGGTTTTCAAAATGTTTTACAAATAAATATCTGAAAAGTGTGGCATGTATCTAAAATCTAGTGGAACCAATTACCTTTAGAAGTCACATAATTAGTGAATAGAGTCCACCTGTGTGTAACTGCATCGCAGCTGTTCTGTGAGGCCCTCAGAGGTTTGTTAGATAACCTTAGTGAACAAACAGCATTATGAAGGCCAAGGAACACACCAGAAAGGTCAGGGATAAAGTTGTGGAGAAGTTTAAAGCAGGGTTAGATTATGAAAAATATATATATATATAATATATATATATATATATAATATAAAATATAATAATAATATACAGAAAAAAATGTGTAGAAACACCGCGCTAACCAAAATGTCAAGCCGCTAGCACATCCAACTGACAAGAAGTGGTAAAAAGATAAAGTATATAAGTGCAGCGCTAAATAAAATGTTAAACTAATAATGCACAGTGAGATAAATATATATGTAGTGAACATAACATATCAATTAGTGAGTCCATGAAGATATAAATCAAAAAGAAAAGAAAAAAAGTCCATCCAATAGTGTTCCTGCTAATGGAGTCACAATCAGATAACTGACGATGAAAAAGATGATACTTTGTGGCGATATAATAATAATATGCGCTTACCGCAATTTATGGACTCACATTACCATATGGCAAGCACGTCTAACAAGCCAGTGAAGATCAAATATAGTGCCAATAAGAAGTTGAAATCATCACATGGTCCTTGACAGGAATCCTCAATGGAGAAGTAGGATTTCTTGTAGATGGTGGGTATGTGATCCAACCAAAACGCAAGAAAAAAATATAGTGTGATACCGCCAGGGAAAGATAATAATAAACAAACTAAAATATCAGTCCAAATACCCAGTGAAGGAATTGGATAGAGTGAAAAAGTGTCCCCTTAAAATCTTATATATAAAAGATGATAGAGACAGGCATCACCAAATAAGCAATAAATGCATGTACCAGAGGTATAATCATAAAGTGCTGAAAAACGGGCAACAAAGTTAAAAAGTCTTCACAGAAAGGGAAACATTAAGAGCCGGTTCACACTGAGGCGACATGACTCCTTACTACTTCGGGGGCGACTTGTGCATTACCATGCACCACGACTTCGGAGCGACTTGCAGGGACTTCACATAATGGAAGTCTATGCAAGTCGCTCCGAGGTCACCCCGAAATAGTACAGGACACTTTTTCTAAGTCGGAGCGACTCGTGTCGCTCCTATTAGAACGGGTCCTGTAGCGGTCAATGGACCGCAAGGGAGCGCGACTTGTCAGGCTGACAAGTCGCCTGACAAGTCGCGCTAGTGTGAACCGGCTCTGAATTCATCCAGGAGACAAAAACAGATCCCGTCACCAAGCAGAAGAAATTAATACGCTTACCAGATAGTTTGTACCTATACTGCCGTATAGCAGACAGGTAAGAAAGGCATATAAATTACAATCTCCCATGCAAGGTGTTCAGACTCCAAGGAGTGGGTAAATAAATCCAAACATGTGTCTAAGGTCCCGTCACAAGAATAAGATGAAGCTCAAATACTCTTACCAAAATAAATGGACCTGTCTAGCCATATAGCACAGCCAGGTCAGAAGTAGCATAACAAAACCAGGGATTCCTCTGAAATGAAGTTTAAATCGGATGTATGGAAGGCTTTTCACAGGAAGATGCGGAAGTGTTGAATTCCTCACCAACAGCCATGTAAGTAAGTCAAATAAAAATACATAGCGTAATACTGCTACAGCAAATTTATTAAAAGGAAAGACTTGTACTTACAAACATCCAATGTAAAAAGACATTGATAAAATCATGAATAGCCGGTCTAAAACATGCTGACGCATTTCGTTGGATACAACATTCTCAAAGGACAGGCATGGTAGTTATTTTCCCTCTAAGGCTCACAGCAGGTCTCCTGCTACTCTACTGCTGTCACCCATATGCTCTTCCAACGATAATGAACTGTTTTACATGGGACTCAAATCTCAGCAGATACATATGTGGACAAGAAGAGAGGACATCATCAGTGTAGTCAAATGTTTTATTAAAGACTCATAAACAACATTGCACTCACTTGATGTAAAAAAAAGATGTGCGCAGATGTGCTATACAAACTTGTATGCACTACTGCAGCATGGGTTTCATGGGCTGGATGTGACATCGCCAAAACCAGAAACTCCACCCAACACATTTTAAAAAAAATGACACACCCCACAAGTCCCCTATTCTCTTCCCATATACCAGTTTACCAGATGTTTGCATGGCTAATCATATCCATATTTACACATCTACTAAAAGGGTGAATGGGTGGCCCAAGTTGCTCGCCATGCTGTCTGGTCCTCCTCGTTTCCCTAAGCTATGATCACCTTCTCCCTGCTCACTACATCATTTCGTAAATTGGGATCTGGTAAACGAATGACGTTAAGCGCCAAAAGTACCTGCGCTTGTTGGATAAAGTGCAAACGTGCTGTATGAATAAGTAAATGAATAATGTATATGTGCTAGTGAGTAAGTGAATTATTTGTTAGGAAATATAGGAATCAATAATAGTGTAAAATGTGCACAGTGTAATGGTGTAAACCAATAATCTAGGGAGCTGCAACTCAATCGTAAAAAACGTGTAGTAAATATATGATACACACAAGGTGTACTAAGCTGCGCTCACCTTTAAACGTGCAAATATGTGGTATAATAAAATTATCTTATAAAGTGCATAGTGACAAATCATCAACTGTATAAATAGTCAACTGTATAAATAAATAAATGCATAAATAAATAATTAAAGTGCATCAATGGAGTGAGACAAAAAGTTCAAAGTGATAAGTCCCAATAAGCGGATGTATCAATAAAGATATATCTCCAAGGAAAAAAAACTCTTCACATGGTAAATCCTTGGAAGCGGTTACCATCCTGTGTCCAATCTTGGATCTCAAGTTTTATATGCCTGTTTTTATGACCCTGATGTAAGTGTGTCCACCTTATTTTACATTAAACTGTCTATACGTACTTCACTATCCTGGTCATTCCTTTGTTTTCATACTGCTGAGGAGCATAAGGAGGAGGAGTGTGGAGTTCTGTGGTGTACAGGAGGCTGTGAAGGGGACCACTTCAGAGGGCTTGGTCTTACATACCCGGATTCTGGTCGTGTTGACTGATCCTGCTTGCATTGACCCCCTGTAATTAAGGGGTCTGTGCTTTCTGGTAAGCACACTCACACAGTGGTGCCTATATGGTGAAGGGTTCAAGGATTTACCATGTGAAGAGTTTTTTTCCTTGGAGATATATCTTTATTGATACATCCGCTTATTGGGACTTATCACTTTGAACTTTTTGTCTCACTCCATTGATGCACTTTAATTATTTATTTATGCATTTATTTATTTATACAGTTGACTATTTATACAGTTGATGATTTGTCACTATGCACTTTATAAGATAATTTTATTATACCACATATTTGCACTTGTAAATTGGGATCTACCTGTGGAGCGTGGGCAGGTGACAGGTAGATAGTGAAAATGTCCCTGCTTTGCTGACTCCCACTTATGAACTGCTCCTTCCCCCACAGGCTCTGCTGCTCTCATTCTCATGTCAGAGCAGAGGGCGGGACGCAGCACAGCTCAGGGCGGGAGCTGGCCAAGTTAACTTTTTAAGTTAACCGGCAGGTAGTTGGGTGCTAGGACACAGGGCAGTCCTAACAACCAATCATCAGCTTATTAATAAGGGGGGGATATGCCCAAGATAGCGCTGGAGCCAGTCCTTTATTTGCAAAGCTCTGCTTCTGCCCTGGAGATCTACATCTTTTCAGCACATTTCGCCTACTGCTTACCCTTCTGCAGGCTCCTGCAGCCCCCTCTGACACTCTGGGTGCCTCAGGGTGCTCCCCTGGCACTATCTACCATTAAGCAAAGGAGTAACAGTGCAAATGTTCCCTCCAGAGCACAACACAGAGCCGGCAGGGCTGCTCTTCCCCTTCTAATACCTGTCGCTTTCCAGGCGTCCCAAGCTCTATCTACTGCCTACCCACTAACTGATGCTCCCTGCTGCCTGGGGATGTTCAAGAGCAGGCTTTCAGCACTACAAAAAGGGGCAGAGGACACTGCTGGGGGGGAAGGGGGGCAGAGGACACTTCTATGGGGGAAAGGGGGGCAGAGGACACTGCATTGGGGGGCAGAGGGCACTGCTATGGGGGGGAAATAATATTGTAAAAACATTTTTTTAAAAATAAAAAAATAAAAACTACTGACACATCCACTACCCTGCTGATACTGTCCACTGCTTTACTGACACATCCATCGCCCTGCTGACACCGTCCACTACCCTACAGACACCATCCATTGCCCTACTGATGCAATCTACCATCCTACTGATACTATCCACTGCCCTACTGACACCATCCACTACCCTACTGACACCGTCCACTGCCCTATTGACACTGTCTGCTGCCCTTCAGACACTGCCCTACTGATACATTCCACTTTCCTGCTGATACCATCCACTGCCCTACTGACACCATCCACTGCCCTACTGACTGACGCAGTCCACTTTTAGGTAGGCTAACTTTATATTTTTCTTACTATTTAGTTGCACCTTGCTAGTTTATTTCTTTAAAGAAAAAGGTTGCCTATATTAAACCTTCCCCACGTATCCTTAACCCTTCTCCTGCCCTCCAGCCCACCCTGTCATGTGCCTTTTCTCCCATGTGCTCAGGGTAGCTTTTCTCCAGCTCTATTTTTTTCTGGTAGCACAAAGAATCAAAAACATTATTAAAGCCACAGAAATAAAATGATTTTCAGGTTTCAATGAGCACCTTCTTTAAAATATTATAACGGAAGCTCACAATACATTAGCTCAGTAACTTGTATCTATAATAGTAAATAACAAAAATCCAAGATTGAAGCATACCTAATACAGGTATAATTTTCTTACCACCCCTGCTGTATATGACAAAATGAATCCCAGTAATAAAGTGACATTTTTAATAATGATCACAAAAGAAATGTAGCAGTGTGTGGTGTTCTTTTGGATTGGTGGTTAGTGGAGAAATGCCTCCTTATAATAATTGAAATTGGAAAAATGTCACTTCTGCATTGGAGGTCAAGTGGAAGAAGTGTCTTCTTACATTATTAGTCAGTGGGAGAGGTGCCCACTTAACTTGGGATGTCAGTGGAGAAGGGACCCCTTATATTTCTATTCAAGGGTGGGGGTGGCATCCCCTTTCATCTCTGGTCACTGTTAAATGACCCCCTATATATTGGTGGTCAGTGAGAAAAGGACCCACTTACATTGGTGGCCAATGACAGGAGGACCCCCTTATATTACAACAATAATAATAAACTTTTTTTATAAAGCGACTTTAAAGGTAGCTTCTCAAATGCTTTACAAGGAAAACACAAAGGATACAAAGGTTTACATAAAAGATAAAGGGACAATTAAGTGAAAGCTTGTCTAAAGAAAAACATTTTTAGATATGATGTGAATGAGTTTAGAGCAGTGTTAATTTTGGCAGCAAATTTCAATTTAGTTTTAGTCTTAGTCTTAGGACTAAAATGGCATTTTAGTTTTAGTCCTATTTTAGTCTTCTGCAAGTGTTTTAGTTTTAGTCGTATTTAGTCGACTAAAACTCCAGTATATTTTAGTCGACTAAAACGCCCTACATTTTAGTCGACTAAAACTCATTTTAGTCATCTATAATCAAATGGGTGTAGTTCAATTGTAATTTGTAATGCATTATTTAAGCATTTCTCTACAATTTCCAAACTCATTATATACTACTGCTGGTCCTGGAGTGAAAAATCTAATATGTTATTATTTATGCTTTGAGCATGCACCAGTGTTAATTTTTGGCAGCAAATTTCGATTTAGTTTTAGTTATAGTCTTTTGACTAAAATGCCATTTTAGTTTTAGTCGTATTTTAGTCTTAAGACTAAAATGCCATTTTAGTTTTAGTCGTATTTTAGTCATCTGAATTGTGTTAGTCGACGAAAACATTTTAGTCGATTTTAGTCGACGAAATTAACACTGGTTTAGAGAAAATTACTCTCTCAAGTGAATTCCAGAGTTTTTGGAGCATAGCAGGAAAAGGCTCTGTCTCTCATTGAGTGTAGGTGAGTAGAGGGGACACATAGAAGACCAGAATTTTAGGAGCAGAGGTTAAGAGGGTGGGAGTAAGTTGATAAAAGTTCAGAGAGATAATAGGTCGCCAAGCCATGAAGAGTCTTGTAGGTGAACAAAAGAATCTTAAAGTCTATGTGGAACCTGACGGGTAGCCAGTGCAGGGACTTCAGGATAGGGGCATCTAGGTAGACCTAGTCAGGATTCTGGCTGCAGAATTTTAAAAACACTGAAGTTGATTAATAGTGGATTTAAGTACACCAGCGTGTAGAACATTGCAGCAGTCAAGTTGGGATAACACAAATGTCTGGATCAGCTTTTCAGCCACAGAGTATGATAGCATAGGACACAGCTGAGTAAAGTTTCTCAAGTGGAAAAAAGAAGTCCTGACAGCATTTGGTACATGTGGATCTAAGCAGTAGCGGAACTATCAGAGTCGCAGCGGTCACGCTTGCGACCGGGCCCTGGAGTTCCGCAACTGTGGGGGGGCCCGTCGGCCTCCGCTCTTCTACCGTGGGGGGCCCGCCGGCACCTGCCAGTTCTGGATGTGGATGTGCGAGTGAGAGCCTCCTCAGAATCAGTCTCAGTCAGAGACAGTTGTGCCGCGCGGGGGGGGGGGGGATGTTGTGGCCGGGCTGTCAGGAGGAGGCTGAGCTGAGCTCTTACTGTGATGAATGAGAGAACCAGCCAGCCAATCCATGTAGAAAGCAGGGAGTAGAGAGGCGGAGTTTCACAGACACTGGAGAGTCAGCCGTCCAGAAGGGGGTGGATCTCCCCTCCACATGTGATTCACAACATGCATCCCTGGACTGTGGAGGCCTTTTTGTGACCAGTGAATGAGGGGAATCGACTGAAGGACATGTAAGTGTCAGTGACAAATTGCTAACCTCCACCACTGATCTCAAACACCACCATTGCTGCCTTTTACTGATCCCACACTACAGATTTCATCCCTATCCCCCCCATCACTCCTACAACAGAGATCCTTGGTGTGGGGAGGGGGGGGGATGGGTGGAGATGGGATCAGTAAGAGGCAGAGGTGGGGGAGGTTGGCACCACCACTAATCCCACCCCTCCTTAACCACTGATCCCCCCTCACCACCATCACTGATCCCCCCCCTCACCACCATCACTGGTCCCCTCTCCCCACCATCACTGATCCCTCCTCTCACCACCATCACTGATCCCCCCCTCCCCATCGCCACCATTGGTCCCACCCCCCTCCCCACCATTGCCGCCACTGATCCCCCCCTCACCACCATCACTGATCCCCCCTCACCACCATCACTGATCCCCCTCCCCCCCTCACCACCATCACTGATCCCCCCCTCCCCACCATCACTGATCCCCCCCTCACCACCATCACTGATCCCCCTCCCGCCTCACCACCATCACTGATCCCCCCCTCCCCAACATCACTGATCCCCCCCTCCCCACCATCACTGATCCCCCTCCCCCCTCACCACCATCACTGATCCCCCCTCCCCACCATCACTGATCCCCCCCTCACCACCATCACTGATCCCCCTCCCCCCTCCCCACCATCACTGATCCCCCCCTCACCACCATCACTGATCCCCCTCCCCCCTCACCACCATCACTGATCCCCCCCCTCACCACCATCACTGATCCCCCTCCCCCGTCACCACCATCACTGATCCCCCTCCCCACCTCACCACCATCACAGATCCCCCCCCATCCCCCCCTCACCACCATCACTGATCCCCCCCTCACCACCATCACTGATCCCCCTCTCACCACCATCACTGATCCCCCTCTCACCACCATCACTGATCCCCCCCTCCCCATCGCTGCCACTGATCTCATCCCCCCTCCCCACCATTGCCACCACTGATCCCACCCCCTCCCCACCATCGCCGCCACTATTACTGGTCCCATTCCCTCCTCCCCACCAGTCCTGCCACTGATCCCATACACCCCTCTCTCCACCAGCACTATTACTGGTCCCATTCCCCAGGTCATATTTTACCGATCCTGAGGTGGAAAATCAAAGAAATTACATAACATTAACCACTTAAGGACCGCCCACCGCAGTTTTACTTTGGCAGGCAGCCCCTCCTGCGCAAACCAACGTAATACTACGTTAGTCACTTGCCTGGTGCTAGGGGCGAGCGGGGATGCCAATTCACGGGGGCCTGCAGCCGTGACTGCCGCTGACCACCCGTGATAGGTCCCCGCTGAGAGAGAAGGACGGTCGGATGTCGTAAACACAGCTGACCGCTCTTCTCCCTGAAATGATCACAGCGCACCTGTGATCCTTCTATATAGAATCACAGGTCTCTATGGTCATTTCACAAGCCCCTCCCCCACCGATAGAAACACTCCCCTAGGCTTACATTTAACCCCTTGATCACCCCTCGGTTATCCCCTTCCCTGCCAGTGTCATTATTACAGTAACAGTGCATATTTATAGCACTGATTACTGTAGTAATGTCACTGGTACCCCCAAAAGTGTCAAAAATGTCAGTCAGGGGTCCGATCTGTCCGCCGCAATGTCGCAGTCGCGCTAAAAAGTGCAGATCACCGGCATTACTAGTAAAAAAAAAATTACATAAATCTTTCCCCTAGTTTGTAGATGCAATAACGTTTGCGCAAACCAATTAAAATACACTTATTGCGATTTTTTTTTTTTTTTCGAACAAAAATATGTAGCAGAATAGAAATTGGCATAAAATGATGAAAAATTCGATTTTTAATTTTTTTTTTGTGGGGGGGGGGATGTTATATAGCAGAATGTGAAAATAAAAAGTGTAAAAATCATGCTTTTTGGGGGGGGCCTTCATGATTTCTTGCACCTGGGCCCTGAAAGTTCTAGTTACGCCTCTGGATCTAAGGTTAAATTAGGATCAAATATCACCCCTAGCTTTTTCAATTTAGACCGAAGCTAAAGTACAGAATTATCTATAGATAAGGTTTTAGGGCTGGCCTTACATAATTGATGGGGGGGACCAATAAACATGACTTCAGCCTTGCCACAGTTTAATTGAAGGAAATTATCGGCCATCCAGGTTTTGATGTCATGAATACAGTTACACAGAAGAGAAGCAGCTAAAGTAGAATCCGTCCGTCAATGGGGGAAGGCCTCTTTTACAATGGTGATCATTGAAAAGAATGTTTGCTACATTGATGGTCGGTGGAAAATATTCGCCTTACATTGGTTATAAGTAATCCTTTATATTGGTGGTCCATGGGAAGGATCCCCCTTAAATGCAGCTAAAAAGATCATTGGTAGTGATGCTGCCGACTTTGCCAAGGGTGGTTGGTATAAGAATTAGGAACTATCAGGCAGGAAAAATAATTTGCTATTGCACACTGCTCAATGAAGTCTTAGTAAATGGGAAAACCTTGTTGAGAAAGAATAGTTTGGAGTCTCAGAACCAATAATTGATGTTATATAAAATCAATGGAAATGTGTGTGTTTTTGTTGGCCCAAATAAACCTTGAGTTACTTTTCTTACTACATAGAGTTTCTGTTTTTCAGGACACATGGGGGTGTTTTTATATAATTCCAAACCAAACACATGCAAAATAACTGAGTGTACAGTAAATTGTTCTTTTAAATAAATATGAGAAGTAAAAGTAAGAAGATATAAGTATGTTCTAAACACACAATAATAAATAAATGCCAAAAAGTTACTTTTACTGTTTTTGCATATTTACAAAAAATATGTAATGGTAAAGTAATTACTCACGACTGACTTGTCTAGAAAATATTTGCTTTGTGTTTACAATTTTCTGTTGATGATTCATTTGCAAAATGAATGAAAAACAAAGCCGTTGAGTTCAATTCTGTGCAGTTATTCCCTTCTTTAGAGTGTTACTAAACCCACAACTGTACAATCATTCTGGATGTGCAGTAAAGTATGCTTGTTATACTCACTGTGGAACCTAAGGGGTTATTTCTCCACATTGTGTAAAAAGGCTGTTTGATCCTGTCTTCTCTGATCTTCCCCTTCTTCCACAGTGCCCAATGCATCTCCTGATAGAACAGAGCCTTGGGGGTTCTCTGCACATGCTCAGTTTGGGGAGTATTGCTAGAGAGTTCTTTTTTTTCTTAGGAGGGTGCATGTGACCAGCACAGGAACAATCAGTAGTATCCAGACAGAGGGTCAGGAGTCCTGCAGCCTCACAGGACAGTCAGAGGAGAAGGAAAACTCCTCCTACAAGCTTTAACCAGACACTGATAGAAGTCATAAGACTGCTATATACTGCTGATGAGAAAAGGTATTAAGCAGTGAAATTTACTGAAATAATTGCATTTCCATGTTCTGTGTACTGTGGGAGATCAGATATAGTGAATGCAGGGTCCTGGGTTTAGTAACACCGTATTCCAAAAATTGTGTAATCTGAAAACAGTATATTTAATCAAAACTCAGTTTAAAAAGCCTATTCTCCTAAATCAGTGACTTGGTCAAACTTCTAAAAGGATTATGCAAAGTGAATATGCCATGAGGGTCCATTTAGACCAGATGCACTGGCATGCATTGATCAACACATACACCAGTGCGTTGTGCTGTTGTCCGCTGCCCTGGTCTGAAATCAAAGTAGAACATGACTTACTTTGTTAAACACATGCACAAACACAAGAGTCAAAGAGTCTTCCGAAGCTTCCCTTAAAAATAAAGTTCAATATGTTTTAAATATGGCAGCACATTTAGAAATTTAACAAAATGTAGAATGCAAATACATACCAATATATGATAGGCAATTACACATGCATTATGATGTGAATGAACCCTACAGTGCAAGATCACAGCAAGAAAAGACAATAAATCGCAGCACTCTGGGCTGCTGCAGCTCTTTTTGTTTATTAAACTGCTTACTTTACGAGAGAAGTCTACCTGCTGTCATAACACAATAGTGCAGCAGGGAGGATTCCCCCATCCACCTCAAATGTGTGGATGGAGAATCGGGTCTTTTTTTTTTTTTTATCCAGCTTGCTGACTGAATGAAAAAAAACCTGAAACATGTTTTGGCCAGCTTAAAGTGTTATGAAACTGAAAAACTAAAAATTTACTATATTGCAGCTTACCAATCATTAGATGTGGTGGTTGCATTTGTTTTCTTTTTTCAAAATTTTTCCCCTCTGTTTTCACCTGGTGATCTGGCCAATCACACAACTACACAACTCTGGATGAATGAGTACAGGAGGCATAATAGTAAGCAGCGGTGTCAGTCTGGGAGGAAGGGTAGTGTTAAATGTATTAGCAGATTAAAACATTAAAGCCCAACTCCAGCTCACACTTTATAAACAGTTACAGCAAACTGTTTTTTTTTTTTCCTTTTGGGATAAAGGTTTTGAATAAATAAAAGCTGATTATTTTAACCACTTAAGGACCGGAAGGTTTTACCCCTTTAATAACCAGGCCATTTTTTTGGCGATTCGGCACTGCGTTACTTTACCTGACAATTTAAACAAAAAAAGAGTGACAGTTTTGAAAAAAAAATATATATATATATATTTTTTACTTTCTGCTATATAACATTCCCAATAAAAAGAAAATGTAAAAATCTAATTTTTTCATCATTTTAGGCCAATTTGTATTCAGCCACACATTTTTGGTAAACAAAATCTCAATAAGTGTATATTGATTGGTTTGCGCAAAAGTTATCGTGTCTACAAACTGGGGAACAGATTTATGTAATTTTTTTTTTTTTATACTAGTAATGGCAGCAATCAGCGATTTTTAGCGTGATTGCGACATTACTGTGGACAGATCGGACACTGAACTGACATTTTTGAGGGGGACCAGTGACATTACTACATCAATCAGTGCTAAAAATATGCACTGTTACTGTACTAATGACACTGACAGGGAAGGGGATAACACCAGGGGCGATCAAAGGGTTAAATGTATGCCTAGGGGGTGTTTTCTAACTGTGAGGGGGATTTGATATGGAATCAAAACAGGGACCTGTGTTCCTTAATAGGAGGAACACAGGATCCCTGTGTTGATTGCTGACAGAACAATGGTCTGCCATGTTTATAACAGCAGGCCGCCGTTCTGTCTCCCCGGGGAGTGATTGCGGGTGCCCGGCGGCAATCGCAGCTGCCGGCCCCGCAGATCAGCTTCTTCTCTTGCAAATCGGCGCACGTCCCCACGATCCCTCCTGAGGAACAACAAATGGGTACGGCGATTCGCACAGCCGTGCCACCTTGCCGCAGTATATCTGCGGCAGCTGGTTAATCGCCGCATTCCATTGTTAAGAGGTTTGTCTCATCCATGTAAACCAATACATTCTGCAGGAGAGTTTGTGTTTTTGATAAGCAACAGACTTATTGGTTGGGTCACCAGATGAAAATAGAAAAAAAGAAAGCCTAGAAAAAGAAACAAATGCAGCCATCACATCTAAGAATTGGTAAGCTGCAATATAATAAATGTTTGCTTTTGGAGTTAATAATGCTTTAAGACACTAAAGTTCAAGGCAGCATTCCCTCTGATGCTTGTATTGGGATTGGTGTAAAAAGTGTTTCTACTCGATTACGGCCAACTTTAGATGTGTTTACCCTAAGTTCTTATTGACTAGAATATAATAAAGCAACATAATACATAGCAAAACAGCAATAAATTCAAGTGAAATTTGCTACAGGTAGGAGCTAGGTAAAGTATAGTGGGCCTTGGCTGCTTAACAGCAAGGCCATGATTTCAGCTGGGCTGTCATGTCTCCCAGGTGAGGTTACTGAAAGTGGAGTCTCCCTACTGGCTCTGTGAGAGGATTCTCATAGGGCAGTGGAGGAAACCCAATCAGTGGCTCAGTCAGGCCTGTGTCTACCCCAGAAGGCAGATTCTGCCGCAGAGGATTCTGGGAGTGGGTATAAGTTTGAAGGGAACACATGACGCAGCGTCTTTGGCGGGAAGCAGAGTCCCAGGAGGGAGAGTGCGGCTGTCTCTCCTCCTGTCAGAGGAAGAGGATGTCCCAGGTGGTGGCCTGGGAATCCAGAGAGTGTGAAGCTGAGCTGCAGAGGGGATCTGGTGTGCCAAGAACCAGCGGAGATAGAGAGGGGTCCAGTTCCCGGCCTACAAAGGTCGTGAGTACTATGGACTGCCCCTGGGAGTCTGCCCAGTGTCAGAGGGGACCACTCCGGAGAAGGTTCTAGGGATCCAGGAGTCAGCTAACTCTTAAAGGGGGTGCTTAGTCAGAGGACCCTGAAGTATTAGAGGGGGTACCTGCAGTTTGGGCCCCGAGGAGTCAGTGTACAATGTGAAGTGTACAAAGTTGAGAGTTGCAGCAGCACAAGTATCTACACAGTGTTACCTCACTCAGTGAAAGGCTGGAGGGAGCTGTTCAGTGATTTTTGAGCTAAAGCCGTGTCAGGAGTCAAGTATTTCACAGTCCTGGATCTTCTGAGTTAACCACTTGCCGACTGCCTAACGCCGATCTACGTCGGCAGTCAGCCCCTCACAGGCAAAGTGACGTAGGGCTACGTCACTAGCTTGTGAGGGTCTAGGGAGCGAGCGCGCGCCCCCGGAGGCGCGCTCCCGCTCCCGCGTGGTCACGGACCCCCCCGCGCGTGTGACCCGATGTCCGCCGGTCACTCGGCGATCGGCGGGGGAGAGGGAGAATGTCAGGCAGCTTGTGTAAACAAGCTGCCTGTCATTCTCCTCGGTGTAAAGACACTGATCACACGGATCTAGTATGTAGATCCGTTGATCAGTGTCCTTACAGCTCAAGCCACAGCCAATCACAGTAGAAAGCACGCCCCTAGGGATACACACAGCCCCTCCCTTCCAAATAAAGTTAACCCCTTCACAACCAGTGTATTTTTACAGTAACAGTGCATATGTATAGCACTGATTACTGTAGAAATGTCACTGGTAACCCCAAAAGTGTCACAAATGTCAGTCAAGGGTCCGATCTGTCCGCCCCAATGTCGCAGTACCGCAAAAAAAATCGCAGATCGCCGCCATTACGCGTTAAAAAAAAAAACAACAAAAATGACAAAAATCTTTCCCTTTGTTAGTAAACGCGATAACTTTTGCGCAAACCAATCAAAATACGCTTTTTGCGATTTTTTTTACCAAACATATGTAGCATAAAACAAATTGGCTGAAAATTTTAAAAAATTTTGATTTTTACTTTTTTTTGGGGGGGAATTTCATATAAAAAAATGTGAAAAATATTGTTATTTTTGCAAAATTGACGCTCTTTTTTTGTTTATAGCGCGTGATCAAAAAATCGCACAGGTGATCAAATACCACCAAAAGAAAGCTCTGTTTGTGGGAAAAAAAGGACGTCAAATTCGTTTAGGTACAGCGTCGCACGACTGCGCAATTGTCCGTTAAAGTCACGCAGTGCCGAATCGCAAAATACCCCCTGGTCAGGAAGGGGGTAAAATCTTCCGGGGCTTAAGTGGTTAAAGTCGAGGTTCCAGCACAGTTTCAGTGTTACAGTATCTTTAAAGCGTCAGGAAGCGCTGGCCGGCATTCAGCTGGTGTCAAGACAGCGCCAACAGGCATTTTTCTTCAAACGTCCCAAAGTGTACCTAGTTGAGCCAAAGGAGTATCCCACTCATCCCCTTCTCCCATCCCCTAAATACAATAAAACAAAACAAACCAAAGATGCCAGAATACCATACTGTATATATAAATTCAAACACCCCCGTTCAAAACTTTCAAATATGCATTACAAACACAAATGTAAGCAGCAGCAAAGCACTGATACAAATCTTTGAATAGCGGCTCCATTCGCACTTGAACAACTCCAAAGTTGCATGACTTTGGAGTGCAACTATGATGCAACTTTGGATGGATGCAACTTGGATACGACTTGGGCTTTGATCAATGATAATGGACAACTGTTGCACTGTATAACATTCAGATACAACTTTCATGCAACTTTTGAGGGTTAACATTGAAGTCTATTCCCCTCAATTTGCATGAAAGTCAGAACAAAGTAGTGCATGAACTACTTTGAAGTTGCTGCAACTTTAAGTCATACATATATGAATGGTTATCATTGGAAAATGTAGGAAAAGACTTGTTGTCATGCAAAGATGTCCAAAGTTGCATGACAAATCGCACAAGTGTGAATAGGGCCTAAACTTGTAGAAGTCTCATGTCCCTGGTCATGTCCCATGTTCCTGGTATAATAGTGCAGACAAACAAATACCAAATGCGCACTGCCTCAGGAAGTAGTTAGGATACTTTGGGGCATATATATTCGTTTTTGGAAGTGACATTCACCAAACATAGTTACATAGTTACGTAGTTAGTCAGGTTGAAAAAAGACAAATCCATCTGGCTCAACCAATAAAAAAACAAAAAAAAAAAGGACAAAAAAGCAAAAAACAGAATAAAAAAAAAAAACAGGCATTTTACCAGTTCATGTGTTTTAATCACTTGACCTCTAAAAGGTTTTACCCCTTTCATGACCACAGCATATTTTGCTATTAAGCACACTGCTAATTTAACTGGTAATTGCTCAGTCATGCAACACTGTTCGAAATTAAATTTGATATAATTTTTTTTCACACAAATAGAGCTTTCTTTGGGTGGTATTTAACCGCTTGCCAACCGCCGCACGACTATTTACTGCGGCGGTCAGCCCCTCACAGGCAAAGCGATGTAGTACTACGTCGCTAGCCTGTGAGGGTCTCAGGAGCGAGCGAGCGCCGCCAGAGGCGCGCTCCCGCACGTCACGGACCCCCCCGCGCGTGTGACCGGCAGACCCGATCGTCCGCCGGTCACTCGCGATCGTCGGTGGAGAGGGAGAAAGGCAGGCGGCTGATGTAAACAAGCCGCCTGTCATTCTCCCCTGTGTAGGAATAGTGATCATACGGTTCTACTATGTAGGACCGTTGATTACTGTTCCTACACCTCAAGCCACAGCCAATCACAGTTAGAATCACGCCCCTGGGGACACACATAACCCCTCCCTCTCTAAAAAAAGTTAACCCCCTCACTGCCAGTGTATTTTTTCAGTAACAGTGCATATTTATAGCACTGATTACTGTAGTAATGTCACTGGTAACCCCAGAAGTGTCAAAAATGTCAGTCAAGGGTCCGATCTGTCCGCCGCATTGTCGCAGTACCACAAAAAAATCGCAGATCACCGCCATTACGCGTTAAAAAAAAACAACAAAAATGACAAAAATCTTTCCCTTTGTTAGTAAACGCGATAACTTTTGCGCAAACCAATCAAAATACGATTTTTGCGATTTTTTTTACCAAACATATGTAGCATAAAACAAATTGGCTGAAAATGTTAAAACATTTTGATTTTTACATTTTTTTGGGGGAATTCCATATAAAAAAATGTGAAAAATATTGTTATTTTTGCAAAATTGACTCTCTTTCTTTGTTTATAGCGCATGATCAAAAAATCGCATAGGTGATCAAATACCACCAAAAGAAAGCTCTGTTTGTGGGAAAAAAAGGACATCAAATTCGTTTAGGTACAGCGTCGCACGACCGCGCAATTGTCCGTTAAAGTCACGCAGTGCCGAATCGCAAAAAAGGCCCTGGTCAGGAAGGGGGTAAAATCTTCCGGGGCTTAAGTGGTTAATCACCACTGTTATCAGAGTTCAATGATAGTGATGACCACTGTTATTTGCAATAGTTTTCACTGTCATGAATGGCTTTTATTCATGACCGCTTGTGACCTGTGGTTGGCAACAGATAATCATATCATACATGGTGCTGCGATTGGCCCAGAAACCATTTGATAGTTGTGGGCCAATCACAACATCACAATAGTAAGCAAAACAGTCAAGAATGGAAGCCATTCATGACTGTGTTGTTAACATTCTAAGCAAGTGATCGCTATGACCAACCATAGTACGGTAATCACATTATACTCCAGCCACTCACAGATACCGAGCGCCATGACCTGCTGTGTCCACCACACACTGCGGTCACAGGATTGCCCTGCTGCTTGCCCAAGGAGGTGCAGCAGTGCGCATGTGCAGCTGATGCCCTGCTGCAGTAAATGTAATCACCATGATTGACTCACCTGCACTTGTTTATAATCATGCCCTTTTAAAAAAAGGGATAAATACGTGTTATCTGTAGAGCTCATTTAATACTTTTGTGGCACAGGTCTCCTTCATCTGAGCCTACCCACTGCCCTGCAATTTACAGTATCTCACAAAAATGAGTACACCCCTCACATTTTTGTAAATATTTTATTATAGCTTTTCATGTGACAACACTGAAGAAATTACACTTTGCTACAATGTAAAGTAGTGAGTGTACAGCTTGTATAACAGTGTCAATTTGCTGTCCCCTCAAAATAACTCAACTCACAGCTATTAATGTCTCAACTGTTGGCAACAAAAGTGAGTACACCCCTAAGTGAAAATGTCCAAATTGGGCCCAATTAGCCATTTTATCTCCCCATTGTCATGTGACTCATTAGTGGTACAAAGTCTCAGGTGTGAATGGGGAGAAGGTGTGTTAAATTTGGTGTTATCGTTCTCACTCTCTCATACTGGTCCTCATGGCAGAGAACTCTCTGGGTATCTGAAAAAAAGAATTGTTGCTTTACATAAAGATGGTCTAGGCTATAAGAAGATTTCCAAGACGCTGAAACTGAACTGCAGCACAGTGGCCAAGACCATACAGCGGTTTAACAGGACAGGTTCCACTCAGAACAGGTCTCGCCACGATCAGCCAAAGAAGTTAAATGCACATGCTCAGTGTCATATCCAGAGGTTGTCTTTGGGAAATAGACGTATGAGTGCTGCCAGCATTGCTGCAGAGGTTGAAGGGGTGGGGATTCAGCCTGTCAGTGCTTAGACCATAGGCCGCACACTGCATCAAATTGGTCTGCATGGCATTCATCCCAGAAGGAAGCCTCTTCTAAAGATGATGCACAAGAAAGCCTGCAAACAGTTTTCTGAAGACAAGCAGACTAAGGACATGGATTACTGAAACCATGTCCTGTGGTCTGATGAGACCAAGATAAACTTATTTGGTTCAGATGGTGTCAAGCGTGTGTGGCTGAAACCAGGTGAGAATTACAAGGACAAGTGTGTCTTACCTACAGTCAAGCATGGTGGTGGGAGTGTCATGTTTTGGGGCTGCATGAGTGCTGCCTGCACTGGGGAGCTACAGTTTATTGAGGGAATCATAAATGCCAACATGTCTATGACATACTGAAGCAGAGCATGATCCCCTCCCACAGGGCAGTATTCAAACATGATAACAACCCCAAACACACCTCCAAGATGACCACTGCCTTGGTAAAGAAGCTGAGGGTAAGGGTGACTGACTGGCCAAGCATATCTCCAGACCTAAACCCTATTAAGCATCTGTGGGCATCCTCAAATGGAAGGTGGAGGAGTGCAAGGTCTCTAACATCCACCAGCTCCGTGATGTCGTCTTGGAGGAGTGGAAGAGGACTCCAGTGGCAACCGGTGAAGCTCTGATGAACTCAATGCTCAAGAGGGTTAAGGCAAGGATGGAAAATAATGGTGGCCACACAAAATATTGACACTTTGTGCCCAAATTGTACATTTTCACTTAGGGTGTACTTACTTTTGTTGCCAGCAGTTAAGACATTAATGGCTGGATTGTTTTTTTTTTTTTAGGGGACAGCAAATTTATAAAGTTATGCAAGCTGTACACTCACTACTTTACATTGCATTAAAGTGTCATTTTTTCGTTCATGCCGTGCTGGCTGGGCCGCGGGTGGTATAGAGTGCGGAGGAGGGTCTGGATGACGAGGACTGGGAGGATATGTGGGACCTTCCGTTCCAGCCACTTATAGCGACCCGGGACGTCTTGATTCAATTTAAAATTTTACTTAGGATATATTATACTCCTCAGTGGCTGCATCGCATTTATCCTAGTGTCTCGGCATCGTGCTGGAGATGCACTTGCGAATCTGTGAGTTTCTCTCACATTTTCTGGGAGTGCCCGCAGATCGCTTCCTACTGGTTGGGGGTGTTCCGGTTCATCTCTAGCCTGACCTCTTTTTCAATCCCTCTGATGGTAGGGGTTTGTCTCCTTGGTCTGGTAGACTAGTTGGCATCACGTACCCTGAAATGTATCCTGTTATTTTATGCCAGGAAGGCAATAATCCTGAAGTGGAGGTTTCACCTCCCCCCAACCCTGGGTTTCTGGAAGGGACTGGTTAATGCTGTGGTGCTGCTGTACAAGGCGACCTACATTTCTAGGAATTGCCCTAAAAAATACGAAAAGGTCTGGCATGTGTGGGTCACATCTGCGTTGACGGTGAATGACCGAACCTGGAACACCGAGGTATGGTTGTTTGCATGACAGGTAGCATTCGCACATGCATGAGCTGCTGCTGGCTGTGGCTGGGGTTTACACTAATTTTAGTGTTTCTAGTGAGTTCCGGGACTGGTGGAGCAGTATGGCGGGACACGAGGGAAGAAAAAAAATAGTTTCCTGACATTATACTCTATGTGCTTTTTCATGCACTGTATCTGACTATTAGGCATCGAGCAGTGTGTGTGTGGGAGGTCGCAGTTCTGACTCAGTTTTGTTTTTGTTTTTAAGGTACGTGATTTAAGTTGTTTTGTTGGCTGGGGTATGCCCCTAAGGCCTTGTTTTGCACTTGTAAAACCTTTAATAAAAAGAATTTCTAAAAAAAAAAAAAAAGTGTAATTTCTTCAGTGTTGTCACATGAAAAGAAATAATAAAGTATTTACAAAAATGTGAGGGGTGTACTCACTTTTGTGAGATACTGTATATGACCAGGGGTCCCTGCAGTTCTACCTGCTGTAGAATGGTGAGATTAGGATGTGGCAATATAATACAAATCATCATTAGAAAATATGCAGTTTGCCAATCATTTCTCCCAAACTAGAATGAGACATGATTACTGCTAGTCTTCTAAAGTCCATAGTGGGAGGTTAAACCCCCCTCTGTGTTCCTAGCAGAAATGGTGCCAGTTGGGGATGTTTAATTCAAATGTATTTGACATTTAAAGTGTTACAACAGGCAAAACTTTTTTTTTGGACATAAAGAGAAGAGGAAGAAGGGATTAGAAATTCAGTTAGGTTTTTATTGGTGTCTGTGCCCCGGTTAGGAGAACCCACCCACTCTTTTTGTCCTGTTTAGTGTTATCACTGAAAGTGAAGGTAAAAGAAAATCCCAAATTTTGTGTTGACGCCAGTGACTTTGGATGGATTTCCTCTCACTTCCTGTTTTGGTTTTAGGACAGGAAGTGAAGGGACATCTCCCCAGTGGGGTGGCAAAAAAGCTGACAGGGGTTGTAACCTTTCATTACTCTAACTAACATAAAAACATGTTTTGCCTTTAGTTCTGCTTTAGCCTATTTTTTTTTCACCTGAATTGAAATATGTTGGTTTGACAGTTGCAAATGTTGCAAATATTTTTCAATTCTCTACAGATGAGAGATTTATTTCAAATTTCAGTCCTTTGAATGGGTCAAATTGATCTTGTTTATACTGACCTTACCAATAAATATTAGATTGAAATTACCCAAAAGGCTGATGTTTAATTATCAATAGATCTAGCAGCAGGAAAGCTACGCAGCAAGTGAGTTGCATGCATGCTCGTATATACTGTTAAAGTTCCTCTTATAGTAGAAATCCTCTGATTGATGGGTGCTATATTTATTTTATTACATTAATTCTATATATCTAGCCATTATTTCTATATATCTAGCAATGAAGTGATATTATTCTGTTTGTGAGCTGCTGTGCACCCTTTTCCCAATCTGGTGTATTTCTACTAGATTTATGGTGTTGCATTTAGCAGCATTTGACCTAGGTACATTCCATGCTTCGGGGTGGAAACAGAAGCTACATTGAAGACGTCAAAGATATGGCAGTATATACCCTAAAGAAACAGGTTCACAGTGCAGGTGCTTGCAGCCCCAACAGGTAGGGAGGTTCACCTGTCATTGGATCCAAATACTTCTCTGGCAGGAGTATTACATCATTTATTCACATGGTCCAATATATATTTTACAAATACAAATACCTTTGTGACTTTTCTATATTTTAATATTTGTGCAGCTAAGGGCACGCAGTGTGATCATTTACATACTGTATGTTCAGTACTTCTGAAGGATCTTTTGATGATAATGGAATATTTATGGACATTTCACAATTGTCTCCCATGTCCTAACCTGAGTAAAGGCACTTAGGATTTTTATTATTTATGTTCTACTTATCCACACGTGTCAGGTTTTTCATGCTCTGGGTATATAACGAAGATTGTTTTTTAATCTGGTACTTATCTCATTTATGTAAACAGTATCTCGCCTGAGGCATAACCACTATCACTTTTTATTATTACAAATGAAGACCATATTTAATAATTCTGCTTGAATGCCAAATAAGTGATTACATGCAGGTGTTGTGCATTACCTCTAGGATACATTTGTTTATGTGTGTTTTTTTTTTTTTTTTAGACTATTAATGCTTCTCAAATATATTTGTAAGCACATCATAAATCACAAACTGTACAAAAGGATAAAAATGTTCTTTCTTTCGACTGTACTTTTTAAGTAGTTATACATGTTTTTTTTTTTTAAACATTAATTGGGGAGTAGGAATGATCGAACTTTTCAAAAGTTCGGTTCGGCCAGAACATCCGAACTTCCCGAAAGTTCGGCCCGGATTTCAGAACCCCATTGAAATCAATGGGACCCGAACTTTGGTAATCAAAAAACACCATTTTGAAGCCCTAAAACCCAATAAATGCCCCTAAAAAGTGCCTAGGGTTCTGGGTCATACCCCAGGGACTATTAATCACACAAAAAAAGTTCTTAAAAGTTGTCATTTTTGATAGAGAGCCAATTATTGAAAAAATTTAAATAAAAAAAAAAATAAATAAAAAAAAATTCTTTGGATTTAGTATCTGGGGGTTCTAAAAAGTGTACCTGTGAAGTTTCTGTACTTCTGTAGCATGTCCAGAACCATAAAAAAAAAGATCATTTGTATTATGTCACTTATAGAACAGGGATATGGCTTCGCTATTTTCACACCTTGCCGGTTTAGTAGCAGGCGTTTTTTTGGACATTTTTTGGGGTCTATTGAGGCAAGCAAAACATCTGAACTTGTGTATACGGGTATATATACACACATACTTATATGTATATATAAATTGCATAAGTAATCCAATATTATGCTTATTCCATGAGAGTGGTTAGGCATAGTTTTCTGGTGAGTCTGCATTTTGGCTATCTCTCCCAGCACTGGTGGTGGTGACATTGTACGGTGATTCCTATAACTGACACCAATGACCCTGCATTAAAGGCACTGTGTATTGCTCTGACACTACATAAACAAAGACTTTTGAAGGACTCTGTTCTTGCTTAGTTGGATGTTTTGGATTATTTATGCAATTTATGCAGGTGCAGAAAATTGGTCCTTGGGTGTTAATTGTGCCCTTGAAACCTATACCAAAAAATTAGTTCATGTAAAAATTGACACTCTCAAAGCTAGGCTCTTTGCTCTCTTGCAAAGATTTGCAATCTCAATAACACATAACCATTTAAGCCCCGGAAGATTTTACCCCCTTCCTGACCAGGGGGTATTTTGCGATTCGCCACTGCGTGACTTTAACGGACAATTACGCGGTCGTGCGACACTGTACCCAAATGAAATTGACGACCTTTTTTCCCACATACAGAGCTTTCTTTTGGTGGTATTTGATCACCTGTGCGATTTTTTGATCATGCGCTATAAACAAAAAAAAGAGCGACAATTTTGCAAAAATAACAATATTTTTCTCATTTTTTTATATGAAATTCCCCCCCAAAAAAAATGTAAAAATCAAAATTTTTTAACATTTTAGGCCAATTTGTTTTCTGCTTCATATGTTTGGTAAAAAAAAATTGCAATAAGCGTATTTTGATTGGTTTGCGCAAAAGTTATTGCGTTTACTAACTAAGGGAAAGATTTTTGTCATTTTTATTGTTTTTATCCAAAATCTGGTAAAGAGACACAAGAATTTATCCAAAAAATCTCTAATCTTTTTCCGAGTGCACAAAAATATGGCCTTATAATACAGACTGGCTCCCCAAGCCATTGTTAAATAAATAAAGAAAGCTTGCAGGGAAAATCTATTTAAATGTAATTTTTACTGAACGGAATTTTTTTTATTTTTGCATTGCCCCCCGGGCAATACTTGGGCCGCATATAAGCCTTTAAAATGGAGACTTTTGATTTTTTTCTGTTCTGGCGCAAACTGAACCAAATGCATTTGGCCCATCTCTACTTCTGGATAGTGGTCTTTCTATAAATAGGTGTAATAATAATGATCTGTATGTTTTGCAACTGATGTTTCTAATGTAACAAAACCACAATAAACTCTCTGTTAAAAAAATAAATTGAATAAATAATTAATTCTGAATGGATTATGTTGCATTCCAGCTTGGCTGTAGTTGGGCGTATTGCTACATCCTGTAAGTTCTCTTGAGACTATATAAGAGAGTATACTTTTTATATTTGTCTGTATTTTGCAAACTTTGTTTAGCTGGCTGCTATAGGAAATGTACATAGGCACTTCACACAAAGCAGAGTTCTCCAGTCAGACCAGCTATAATATTCTGTAAAGATTTGCGTGATCAGCTTTTCTCCAGACGTATTTAAACAGACATGGTTGGTGCTCTGAATGTTCCCATGCATTCTCTTTAAAACAAAGCATTTACACGCACAGTAAATATTTACAGCAGCATGTGGATCATAAATTATGTAGCAATATTGTGCCAACTGGTTTCTTTTTTCAATCAAACACAGGAATTTTTCCTGCCGCTTAGCAGCTAAATGAAGACCATCCAGTCCAAGGCAGAAACAAATGAAAACCATTTTCTTGTAATCCTTTGTGTTTTTTAAAATACCTATACCAACTTCCAAAACTATGCATATTTCATTTAAAAAAATTACAAGTTATATTTCAGATATTTGGAGGCTAAGGGCAAAAAATACATATCCATAAAAATCTGTGATGCAACCAATATAATTTTTGCTGTACAGTTAATGTTTTTATTAGTAATTATACTACAAAGGACCTTCTTGTGTTTCAGTCTGCTTTCCTTTATCTGACAACTATGCATTCCTTGGCAGAATGGTTAGCAGATGAGTCATATGAAATTAGTCATTTTGATATTCTGTGGGAGTCACCATGCTACTTTGCAACTACGCTTTATATTTTAGCTGAATTAAGTCTGCATGTAAAATACATTTGGTTATGTGGAGCCCTTCAGAACTCCTTCATACACTATATAGTCAAAAGTATTGGGACACCTGCCTTTACGCGCACATGAACATTCCAGTCTTAGTCTGTAGGGTTCAATGTGGAGTTGGCTCACCCTTTGCAGCTATAACAACTTCAACTTTCCTTTGGGTAGGCTGTCCACAAGGTTTAGAAGTGTGTCTATGTGAAAGTTTGACTATTCTTCAAGAAGCACATTTGTGAGGTCAGTCACTGATGTTGGATGAGAAGGCCTGGCTTGCAGTCTCCACTTTAATTCTTTCCAAAGGTGTTCTGTCGGGTTGAGGTCAGGGCTCTTTGCAGGCCAGTCAAGTTCTTCCATCCCAAACTCGCTCATCCATGTCTTTATAGACCTTGTTTGTGCAATGGTGCACTGGTTGGAACAGAAATGGCCATCCCCAAAAGGTTCCCACAAAGTTGGGAGCATGAAATTATCCAAAATGTCTTGGCATGCTGACACCTTAAGAGTTCCCTTCACAGGAACTAAGGGGCCAAGCCCAGCCCCTGAATAACTACCTTGTATCATAATCCCCCCCTTCACCAAATGATTTGGACCAGTGCACAAACAAGGTCTATAAAGACATGGAGGAGCGAGCTTGGGGTGGAGGAACTTGACTGGCCCACACAGAGTCCTGACCTCAACCCGATAGAACACCTTTGGGATGAATAAGAGTGGAGACTGCGAGCCAGGCCTTCTCATCCACATTAGTACCTGACCTCAAAAATGCGCTTCTGAAAGAATGGTCAAACATTCCCATAGACACACTCCTAAACCTTGTGGACCGCCTTTCCAGAAGAGTTGAAGCTGTTATAGCTGCAAAGGGTGGGCCAACTCAATATTGAACCCTACGGACTAAGTTTGGGATGACATTTAAGTTCATGTGCATGTAAAAAGGCGTCCCAATACTTTTGACAATATAGTGTACCTTTACATTTTAGGCTTTCAAGTGCAGTTTCATTGCATCAATGTATCTTTGTCATCAAACCTAATGGGAAGTGCAGCTTTTTTTTTTTTTAAAAGACCTCTGAATAGAGCTCAACTAAAGATTTTCAACTCCTTTAGTAAATCAACCCAGCAGAGAGTACACAAAGAGAGAGGTGCTATCAGATGATCCTTTGCTGCAGAGCTTTGCAGATAATCTACTGAAGTCTGGTACAGAGGGCAGAGATATTCTCCTCAACAAATTTTCTATTCAGCTCAGCAGTGAAAGATTCTATCAGTAAGGACTTTTTAACTTGGCCCCTTCTGAAGAGCAATGGTGGACCACTTTTCAGAGGATGCTTGACAGGAAGCGAGGAAGCATTATTTCACTGTTTTAAGCACCAAAACCCCATGCCACTGTGGTGCAACTACAGGGCAGGAGCTGTGTGCCCCAATCACTTAAATGGGTTGGGTTTTGGCAGGTTTTACTTAGAATTATTTCTGCCATCTAGGTAACATGGCATGTGTACACCCCCTTCCCCGTGCCAGGTTAACCACTTCTGGACCAAAAGGTTTTCCCCCTTAATGACCAGGCCATTTTTTTTGCGATACTGCACTGCGTTACTTTAACTGACAATTGCGCGCTCGTGCAATGCTGTAATTAAAAAAAATTGATGTCTTTTTTTTCCCCACATATAGAGATTTCTTCGCACCTCTAATAATTCTGAAAAAATATATGTTTTTTACTTTCTGCTATAAAACATTCCCAATAAAAAAAAAATAAAAAATTTAATTTTTTCATTATTTTAGGCCAATATGTATTCTGCTACATATTTTTGGTAAAAAAATATCCCAATAAGTGTATATTGATTGGTTTGCGCAAAAGTTATTGCGTCTACAAACTAGGGGAGAGATTTATGTAATTTTTTACTAGTAATAGCAGCGATCTGTGATTTTTAGTGGGACTGCGACATTGGACACCTAACTGACATTTTTTACACTTTTGTGGGGAATTACTACAGTAATCAGTGCTAAAAATATGCACTGTTAATGTACTAATGACACTGGCAGGGAAGGGATTAACACCAGGGGCGATCAAAGGGTTAAATGTGTCCCTAGGGGGTGCTTTCTAACTATGTGGGGATTGTATTTACTGAATGAACACAGAGACCTGTATTCCTAAATAAGAGTAACACTGGATCCCTTTGTTCATTACTGACCGAACAGTGGTCTGCCATGTTTACAATGGCAGACCCTCGTTCTGTCTCCACAGGGAGCGATTGTGGCCGCTGGAACCGCTGATTGGCTCCCTCTGTAACCAATCTGTGCGCGTATGCTCCTCCAGCGGCACGCACGCACCCCCACTAGCGGTCACGCGAAACTACGTACATTTACGTTATTTTGCGGGACAGAGACGACTTGCCGCAGTATATGTACTGCTGGCGGTCAGCAAGTGGTTAATGGGGAGTGGTTGGGGGAGCCATAAAATGCATATCAACTGTGTGTTTTTCTGCCCCCCAATTTTAAGTGTAAACATAGCTTCACTCTGCATTGTGCACAAGGTACTATTTTTTTTTTTTTGCCACAGCAATCAGTTTGATTCTGGCCTGGACTAAAAAAAATGACAGCAACTGTTGACAGCAAGAATGATTTTTATAAGGAAATATTTTGTTGATTTACTAAAACTGTAGAGTCAAAACTCTGGTGCAGCTCTGCATAGAAAACAATCAGCTTCCAGGGTTTTTCTTTTTGCCAGCTTAGAAGCTGATTGGTTACCATGCACAGCTGCACCAGATTTTGCACTCCCCAGTTTTAGTAAATCAACCCAATGGTTAGGCTTCTTTCACACGGTCCGCCTGCGGAGGCGGATCCGTGTTGCTCAGCGGGGATTGATCCGCGATCCCCGCTGAGCCGGGCGGATGACAGCTCCGTCTCCGCTTGCAGAGCGGAGAGGGAGGTGTCTCAGCACCCGCTGCCCTCTATGGGGGATCGGAGGAGAGCGGACCGCTTGTCCGCTCTCATCAGATCCGCTCCGCTCCGATTACTGAACGGATGGAAAAATAGGGTTTCCATCCGTCCAGATTTCAGCACAGGATCGGATGCGGATGGCAGCGGGTGTCAGCGGAGGTGACCTCCGCTGACACCCGCTGCCCCATAGAGCTGCATGGAGGATCCGATCAGATTTGCCTAAAAAACTGACAGGCGGATCTGATCGGACCGCCCGTGTGAAAGAGCCCTAAGGCTTTAGAACCACTTTAAGCTAACTGATCTGAAGCTATGTGGTAAAGACTTTGACATCTTTTTAAATATGGGCACCACTATGCACCAATCCTGTGGTACCAGGCCAGTCATTTAAGAGTTCCTAAAAATAGAAACAATGGCATTAAAATACCAGAGCTCAACTGTTTGAGAATTCATTGGTGTAAGCCATCTGGTCCAGGTGCTTTATTTGTCTTTGTTTCATCTAAATGTTTCTGAAACATATCAGTTTTGAGACATTGAGGTTCTTTTGGGATTAGATCAATATTTTTTCCTGTTATATTGAAGGTGCTTTCAAAATGCAGCAAACCATACGGTAACATGTTTGATATGAAGAAGTCCTAATATAGTTTGTTGAGGATTGGTGTAATTATAACATTTACCTGAGCTCATCTAAAGACTTTGTGGAATCGCGATATACTAAGATTTTACATTGTCTATAAACAAGATTATTAATAGAACAAGTAAAATAAGTGCAGTTGTTCCACTTACTTCTGGTCTTTATGTAGCTGTTTTCATATCTCCTTACATTAGGATAGTAACTAAAATTGTATCTACCATATGACAGCAAAATACCCCCCATGTTTCCCATGTTATATCCCATCACATGATGACTTTTGATGTCGGTTGGCACTCTCTTTTCATTGTTTCAAGTCTTCTTTAGAAAATTTCTCCCCTCTCTTTGACTTTAGTGTCTGAGTGTAGTCCCTGGTTGGCGATGTGAGTAATATTTATGGTTTCTGCTAGGTTTTTGACTAGTTTTAACTACAAGAAAGACATGTTGGCCTAATTCTATTTTGATACGGGTCTATGATTTTCTAGGAAATCGTTTTTGCATACAAGCCAACATTTCCCACCTCACGCACCCTCTACTCTTGGCCATCTTAATTGAAGCTCTCGAGTAGTCATGTAAGTCATGTTATTGATGCTGAGCACAGTGGTCAGGAGCATGTTAATGTATAAGATCTTTTAAAAGTGTAGTTGTATAATATGTAAATCAATCTGTTAAACTAAAAAATGCTTTGTGTGAATAGGATATCTCTCTACTGCCAAGATAAAAGGTCCTGAGGAAGCTAATTTAGCAAAAATGCGTCAACCTCTTGGATGCTTAATAGAGATATTTTCCACACTATATACATGCAGTATGAGAACACAACAATATATTGTTTTTATAATATGTATCATTCTTTTATTGTTTTGTGCCAATACATTTTTGCTGTTTTAACCTATCAATATACGGTGTCCTAATCTGGTATCAGTAAAGTCCTTATTTAATTTCCTCTTTCCCCAATTTTTTCTCTATGCACATTAGGATGTGGTACCACCATGCAGCCTCTCTTTTTCTTCCATTTGTATAAGCAAGATTATTAATAGAACAAGTAAAGTAAGTGCAGTTGTTCCCCCTACTTCTGGTCTTTACGTAACTATTTTCATATCTCCTTACGTTAGGATAGTAACTAAAATTATATCTACCGTATGACAGCAAAATACTGTATATGGCTAGATTTAAGTTGGTCATATGTGCAGTAAGAGATGATAATATAATAATAATATGATGCAGATGATTTAGTATGACAAGATCAATTTTTCCTGAACTGGGATTTCTACTAGATCGAGATCGAGCCTTTCTGTAGCAAACTGATGTACACTGTGGATCACTAATTAGATAAGATGCCCCCCCCCCAGCTCCAAGTCTCCTTGCAGTGTGTAGGAATTGGGGGCATCTCACATGTATCTACTGGCAGTAGGTGAAAGAAATTATGGGCCAGGAGTGCCTGGAATCAACACACATTTTACAACAATTTCACAAGATATTGAATTTAAATAATCAAGAAGTGCAGGCTGTTGAAAAATCTTCCAAACACAATCAAGCCTCAGCGCTCACTCTGATGATTAAGTTGTCTAAGGTGATGCTGCTGTCCTTTGCGGGGAAACTTCAAAAACACTACAAAGAACAAAAATGAGGGCGCAAATGCGTCAGCTTTCCTACCATAGGAGGGGGATATCCCCATCACTGGAGATTTGCATTCTTGATGCTCAATGCTTGTGATCATCCCATGTTTGTGAGTATGTTTTTGACGGTTTTTTATACATTTTATTGTTGTTGAAGGTAATGCACTAGGAGTTTGCTCCCTCCTTTTTGTTCTTTGTAGTGTTGAAAAATCTTCTCCAAATCGCAGTTGCAATGGCACCATGAGATCTACCTGAGAGTGGAGCTCAGCGATGTGCAAATGTGGATGCATCATCAATCCCATTGAGCTGATTCCTGCGTAAGCTGGTGGTTCAAGTAAGTTGGGGAGGAGCATTGTGTCACCCTGCTGAAATCCGTTCATGATATTGAGGAGTTTTGATATACTGGAGAACTCATACTTACTTTTAAAAGCCTACTTTTATGCACTTGTGACCACTCTTTTACTGAGGGTCACAATTTATCAGGTAAACCTTGCATTGGGAGTGAAGGGTGTCACACTGGAGGCTTAGGAATTGGAAAGATGCTTTGATACTAGCACAAAATAAGGGACTATTTCCTTTGTATTACTTTACCACTGTTAATAACAAACAAAATGGCCCCTGCCCCCACCTATAACTGGCCTTCATAGCAAGGAGTACATGGAAGGCCAACGCATGCAAGACAAAACCTGAAAATTCCCAGCTCAACTCACCAACCAGTTTGCTTACCAACTGAAATAACCTGTCTAAAAGTATGCGTTAAAAACAGGGGTTTAGTTAGCACACATTTGCAAATGCACGCGTAAGCTGCAGAGCCACTTCACGGCACCCTGTATTACCTGCATTCCTAACTCCTGTAAATCTATGAGAGTCTCCACAGTGAGAGCACATGCATTCTAAATGCAGAGTTGTATAAAGTACTCAAAACCCATACTTGAGTAAAAGTACAAGTGCTCGATCAAAAAGTGACTTGAGTAGAAGTACTAAAGTATTCAACATTTTTTGTACTTAAGTATTGCAAGTAGTTTTTTTTTTAATTTTGCTACTCAAGTACTGAAAGTAAAAGTACCAGTAGTTTTGAAAAAAAATTGCTACTCAAGTACTGAAAGTAAAAGTACAAGTACTGTGTTATGTAGTTATTAAAGAAAGAAGTCAAAAGTTTGAACATCATATTGATTTTTATTATTTCAAATGCAGCTTTTATTTATACATACAATAGCATTTATTTTCATATGCGCTGATAATACACATGTTTTGAGCTTCATGAAACCTGCCATCTACTGTTCTGGCAGTGATCATTTTTATAATAGTAACGAGTAACTATGCAGCACAAAAAAAAATATCAGAGTAGAAGTATTGAAATCATTGAAAAAATGTAGTGAAGTAAAAGTGGAAGTAGGAGAAAAAAATTCTACTCTAGGAAAGTACAGATACCGCCTTTCGGTACTTAAGTACAGTAGTGAAGTAGTTCTACTTAGTTACTATACATCTCTGTTTAAATGATAGATAGCCTGGAGGTGGCCCAACCCTCCTTAAAGGCACAGGGGCACAATGGATGCCCAGAACATAGCACAATGGAAGAAAAAGTGTCCAGTGTGTCCCCCTCACCAGTATACATCAACAACAAACAAAATAACCCCTCCCCCCACCTATAACTGGCCTTCACAGCAAAGAGCACATGGAAGACCGATGCATGCAAGACAAAACCAGAAAAATTCCCAGCTCAACTCACCAACCTGTTTGCTTACTGACCAAATTAACCTGTCTAACAGTATGCGTTAAAAACAGGGGTTTGGTTAGCACACATTTGTAAATGCATGCGTAAGTCGCAGGGCCATTACTTTCCCACTGTGGTTGAAAATTTAGCATGGACTCCTTTGCAGTTATATACATGCATAATATACAGCATGTCAATATGTTTGGGGTAATTATTCGTCTTCATTGTTTGCACTTTAATATAGATATTTTGCAGATTTGCATATTGTTTACTCAAGTGGGGTGTATTGCCCTGGGTTTATTTTATTTTAGTTTGTTTTGAGTGCTGAACTTTATGTAAAAGTACTATTGCGTAGGTAGTAATGAGGAGATCAGTGTCCATAAAATACCTAGTGAATGTGCATGTCAAGCTAACAGGGGATTATATCACTATATACATGGACAGAGTAAAAGTGTTCCAATGTAAATAATGGGAGAAACATTTAGGAAAGACTAAAGACTAGTCATTAGATGTACTTACTTTATTGGTTGATCTCCCATAAAAATGCTGATAAATGGATTTAAAAACATCTCCTAGCTTAGAAATTATGCACAACACTATCCAGATAAACAAAATAGTTGGCAAACTAGCTTGTGACAAGATTTAAAAGCCAAGAAATATTTATAGCTAGTTTCAAATTAAAAACTGCTGTAGGTTGTACAATTCATTAGAGATAGCTAACCTGTTGAACAGCAATTAATTCTGTTGATAACCAACTATGATTTATACACATTCAAAGAAACAGAAATTACTGAATCAATATTGTGTGAATACATTTACTGCACATTTTCGTCAAGCAATCATTAGAATTATCTTTCTTGAAGGACCACCTCAGCCAAAAGCCTTTTGCGAATCCTTGGCTCATCTTACATTTACATTTTGCTCATTTGTTTGTCTTTTTACCACAAAAATAGATAAATCTTTCTCAGTTTTACTGGAAAAAACAGAACATTGGAGCTGACAACTACAAATAGTTCCTGCTAACTAGTATACAACATGCCAAATCTTAAAAGCATGAAGGAAAAACTACAGACATTTCAGTATAATTCAATTTCCTCAAGAACTGAAAGAAACACAGTTCCAACACCAAGAAGATGGTAGGGGTCTGCTCTGAGCATTTGATGAGAGATTAAATGTGTGGAAAGGATTAAGTACTAGCTGACAGAATCGCTGGTGGAGGCACTGTAAGGTAATTCTTCAACACTGGAAAACAACAAGTTGAACTGTGGTAAATATACTGCTATGACATCAAAACTGATTTCATAGTGTAAAAAAAAAGCAAATACCTTTATATGTTTTCAAGGAGTAGCCAGAAAGCACGATACTCACTCTGTTTATCAGTTTTGGGTGTACTGAATTAATAAGGTGTATGATTAAATTGTCAAACACCAAGAGGCATTAAACTGCTTCACTGGCTGATTTGTTGTATTTCTACTGTACAAAGTAAATTTGCTGTGATTGTATTCATAATATTTCCTAAAAAATTATTGTACAATGATGCCAGAACTGATGGTATTGAATGTAGACATGTAGAACGATGCCACCGCTACAATACTATATAATATAATACAATCCCTTGCCTCTGGAACTCCAGGTCCTTGCAAAAAGAAGCCCAACCATGCCCCACAAACTTAGCAGGAACACAAGAAGTAGCACATTAGTGTGCAACTTCCTGCTTTCTTGTAGTGATTGTACTGTAGAACGTTAAAAAAATGTTTTCTGCAATGTCAACCTTAGAAAAGAACAGCTGGCAAACAACAAGTTCTTTTCATAAGAAGCAGGGGATATTGTGCAAAATCATTTGCTAGCTTTACACCTTCCTCCACAAAATAACACACCAATGAAGTTTTGCTGTAAAAGGAAGAACCTCAGTTCTCCTCATGAAATCTTCTGTAATTTAAAATACCCGAACCCAAGCAACTACAAAGCATCATACAGAACTTCATCTGGAACTCTAAAAGACTACGTATAAGGGCTTTTGTGATGCACTCACCTACGAAATATGGGGGGGACGGGGACCCCAAATATAACATCCTACTATAAAGCAACAGTCTTATCACACCTTAGATAGTGGTGGAACGACTACATTGGGCCCAAATGGAACATGCAGCTTTGTCGGTCAACCCTAAACTAATACTAAGTGCCTACTGGATTTAAAAGAAAACTACATCAACCTTCCTGGACACCATCAAAGCAGCAGCAGAAAAGTAGCTGATATAAATTTTGCTGATTTCCTACTTCAATACCCTAAGTTTACGTATAGGAGAGCACTTACTCTCCATGACATTGTGGCCAAAAATGTAGTGGATCAACCTATGAAGAATAATTTTAGCTTCTTTGAAGGGAAAGGTTTTTATCCATGCAAAAAATGTTATGCATGTAAACGCACACTATCAAATAAAAAGAAGAAGAATTTTTATCCACTACCACGGGGCAACATTTTAAGATTAGAGATTTTATATTTTGCAGAACTGAGGGAGCTGTCTACATACAGGAGTGTCCATGTCGTTTCCAGTATGTAGGAAGAACTAAAAGGCCCCTCTGGAAGCGTTTAAGGGAACACGTGCAAAACATACAGAAAGGTTATCCAAAGCACAGTGTCTCTAGACACTATGCTGAAGTCCACCAAAAAGATCCGTCATCTTTATTATTTTGAGGTGTAAAAAATACAAACCCCATTGGAGGGGGAGCAACAAAATCATCCTACACCTCATCCTAACTCTAGTACTTACCCATTAAAGTGAATCCTCAACTCTTAATTGTAACCCTTACATGTAACCTTAAAATATATCTAAATTAAAAAGTTTTTTTCTTTTTCATTTTGAAATGGTTTGGAACCTCACAAGTAAGGATGATCGAACTTTTGAAAAGTTTGGTTCGGCCAGAACATCCGAACTTCCCGAAAGTTCGGCCCGGATTTCAGAACCCCATTGAAATCAATGGGACCCGAACTTCGGTAATCAAAAAACACAATTTTTAAGCCCTAAAACCCAATAAATGCCCCTAAAAAGTGCCTAGGGTTCTGGGTCATGCCCCATTAACTATTAATCACACAAAAAAAGTTCTTAAAAATTGTCATTTTTGATAAAAAAGCCAATTATTGAAAAAAAAAAAAAAAAGAAGAAGAAATTTCTACTATCTTCTACTGCTACTATCACACCTATATATGTCTAGGTGTGTATATAAATATATGTATGTGTGTATATACACCACTATACACAAGTTCAGATGTTTTGCCTGCCTCAAAAGAACCCCAAAAAAAACGCTAGGTGTTTTTTTGCTGGGATTTTTTGGGGGTTTTTGGAGGCAGGCAAAACATCAGAACTTGTGCACAGTACCACTATACACAAGTTCAGATGTTTTTCCTGACTGCAAAGAACCCAAAAAAATGCCTTCTATTAAACCGGCAAGGTGTTACAGCAGCAAAGCCATACTCCTGTGCTGAAAGTTTTCTAATACAAACAATCTTTTTTTTTTATGGTTCTGGACATGCTACAGAGCTGAAACTTCACATGTACACTTTTTAGACCCCCCAGATCTGAAATCCAAAGTAAATCAAAAAATCTCTCTTTTTTTTTTTTTTTTAATTTTTTCAATAATTGGCTTTTTTATCAAAAATGACAATTTTTAAGAACTTTTTTTTGTGTGATTTTGTGTCTGGGGGATCTAAAAGGTGTACCTGTGAAGTTTCAGCTCTGTAGCATGTCCAGAACCAGAAAAAAAAAGGATTGTTTGTATTAGAAAACTTTCAGCTCAGGGGGTTAGCTTCTCTCCTCGGTTTTCACACCTTGCCGGTTTCAAAGCAGGCATTTTTTTGGGTTCTTTGCAGTCAGGAAAAACATCTGAACTTGTGTATAGTGGTACTGTGCACAAGTTCTGATGTTTTGCCTGCCTCCAAAAACTCCCAAAAAATGCCAGCAAAAACACACCTGGGCATTTTTTTTTTGACGCTAGCGTTTTTTTTGGCATTTTTTGGGGTTCTTTTGAGGCAGGCAAAACATCTGAACTTGTGTATAGTGGTATATATACACACATAATTATATGTATATAGACACCTAGCCATATATAGGTGTGATAGTAGCAGAAATATATTACTGTAAATGATTTCATTAGCGCAAGCATATATTTCTGCTACTATCACACCTATATATGTCTAGGTGTGTATATAAATATATGTATGTGTGTATATACACCACTATACACAAGTTCTGATGTTTTGCCTGCCTCCAAAAACCCCCAAAAAATGCCAGCAAAAACACACCTGGGCATTTTTTTTTTTGACGCTAGCGTTTTTTTTGGCATTTTTTGGGGTTCTTTTGAGGCAGGCAAAACATCTGAACTTGTGTATAGTAGTATATATACACACATAATTATATGTATATAGACACCTAGCCATATATAGGTGTGATAGTAGCAGAAATATATTACTGTAAATGATTTCATTAGCGCAAGCATATATTTCTGCTACTATCACACCTATATATGTCTAGGGGTATATATACAGACATATATGTGTATATATACCCCCTATACACATGTTCAGATGTCATGTCTGACATCAAACAGCCCCTGCAGCATGAAAAATGCTTGGCTGGTGAGAAGCCATATTCCTGTGCCGAAGCAATTCAGAGAAATGATCATTTCTCTATAGCGGTCACCCTGCTATGGAAGGGTTTTGTCACCCTTCCATAGCAGTCACTGTCAGTTAACCCTACACTACACTACGGTCCCTTTACACTTAACACTTTCCCTACAGAAACTAAATTTTTGAAGCTAACTAAAGTGTAAAGGAGCACTCTAACTACACTAAATATCCCTTTTCTCACACTAATAAATGCTAAATGACACTTTTAAATTAAAATTAACAGAACTGCTTCCACTCTCTTCCATGTCCAGTATAACAATGCTAGGAATATGGTGGGGGCGATTTTATATACTGGGGGGCGTATTAACTGATTGGTCTAGGGACTCCAATCACATTCCTAGCATTCTCCTGCCCCCTCAATTGGCTTTTGCTAATGGTTCTGGTCCAATCACGGGCTTTTAAAGCCCATTTCCTGAAGAATTGCATTTTGGTCGGTTCTGGTTGCCGAATTCCGAACTTTTTGGGCAAAAAGTTCTAAATTCGACCGAACCTCGAACACCCAATGTTCGGGCCGAACCGATGGTGGACCCGAACCGTTCGATCATCCCTACTCACAAGGTTTTTTGTTATCTGTGTCCCATTGGAGGGATTCCACTTTCCTTCCTGTTCAGTAAATACAACAGAAAATAACAGAAAATCTCTGAAAATGGGGAAATGTAATCTCATCTCAAATTCATTGTCACTGGAACAAGTGTCCCTACTGGAAGATTTCCCCTAACTTGCCCCTACCTGTTCTGGTGGCAGCTCAAAATTTGGAATTTCCCATCACTTTTAGCTCTGACGACTAAGGTCACCAGAACAAATAAGAAGATGAATCTCTCCAGTGGGAACACATACAGCAAGAAAAACTCAACAAGGTTTTTTTTAAGCAAATATACGTTTTATTGGTAATCAGAAAAAAAGACGTGGGAGTACAAAAAACTCAACAGGGGTTTTAACACTTCTGTACTCTATCTAAAACAAAAAAAATCTGTTTGGTTTAGATACACTTATAATGTGGATGTAACCCATTAAAGTTTGAAGTGATTGCAAAGCTTTTTATTTTCATCAAATTTAAAAACGCCTTTCAATGGTTTTGCACAGAGCAGTCCCTTACGTCTTCTGGAGTCCCCTGCTGGCACTCCCTGATCCTCCTTCCTAGCGTGTACCCCCTCAGCAAGCTGTCTGCTGAGGGGTCGCCCATGCAGCTGCGTACTTCCAAGTCACGCGGTGTGTGTCCATAACTGGAAATGCTATGGTTTGGGGTTGCTTTGTGGCTTCTGGGCCTGGGCAACTTGCAGTCATTGAGTCAACTTTGAAATATACAATTATACATCATATTAAAGTGTGTTAGGTGTGAATTTTAGACCATCTGTTCAAAACTTTGAACCTGAAATGGATGTTAAAGAGCAATTATATTCCAAAGCAGGCTAGCTAATCTATTCGCACTATCAAAGCCCTAAATTCAATACTTTTGAAAAGTTGTTGAGGAATTTGAAATGGGCAATTCATGCAACTAATGGGCCATACACACTATAAGATTTTCTGAAGACTTTTTCCTTTAGACTTACCAAAACCATATAATATGAGGTCAAACCTAAACACTTTCAATTTGTATGCAATCTGGCAGGCCCTTGCACTACATAGAAAAGGTAAATCTGAAGGAAAAAGGCTTCAGAAAATCTTATAGTGTGTATGGCCCTTTAGGCTGGGTTCACACTAGCTGCAGACGCGGCTCACAACAGAGTGTCCGGTGCATGTCTGTTCACCGTTTCAGGTGCAAATCAGAAGACGCACAAGACTCTTTTCCAGAGCGGAACGCACCCACCCCGGAGCTGTGTGATCAACTACATTGAGAGCCAGGGCACACTCTCCCGCCATTCAAATTGTATGCGGGGAAACCCGCATCCAATTCACATAAGTGTGAACCCAGCCTAAAGGATTTTTGCATGGAGGAGTGGTCAACAATTACATTAAGTACTCATCAGATTGGTGGGCAGTTTTGAAGAACACTTACAAGAAGTCATTTATTACCTTATTACCTTTATATGTAGTCACTGTTTGAATAAAGATTGAATGTTTGCCTGTATAAATATGTTAAATGAAACCATTTTTATGAGATGTGCTTACTTTTTCACATGACTGTATCTATTATAAAAACCCTTTAACCTTTAACTCAAACATAAACTTTTGGAGTATTCAAAAGCACAGCCAGTCTTCTGCCACAGAGTGATTTTAGGGAAAAGGCACAAATGATTTGCATTAAGGCAGAGTGCAAAGCTTAAGAGGATTATTTCTGGGTGGAGTAGACAAGCTAGTCAATGCTCTCTGGGTTTTGAAATCCCAGATTGGGGTCTGGACCTTGGAGATTTTAAAGAGATTTAGGTGGGATGAAGTGCTCAATCCTGTGTCCAGGTCTTATTGGAAATCTGCAGACCATGTGATTGTACAGGTATGCATGTTTATTCTAACCAAGGCTTCATCATACATTGTAGCTTAGGGCTCCAATTTGTGAGACAGGGCCCTGTCAGGAGAGAGCTGTGTGCTCCAGCCAAGAGGAATGTGTGTTTCTGTCCATAGACTCCACCCGATGATGGCGGGATCTCTTACCACAGGACTGGGAGAGTTAGGAGAGCTGAGTGAGTCTGTGGAGACTGAGAAAGCTGAGGTGGCTATTAAATCCAGGGGGTTAGAGGGAGTCTCTGAAAACGTGACAGAGCCTAGAGTGCTAGGAGAACCCTATCTAGAGGCCAGGAATTTGTCTGTGCAGTGAGATGCTGCACCAAAAGGCTGGAAGAGCCAAAAAAGACAGGGATTTGAGTCTGAAGTAAATGTAAGTTTTGATGTAGAAGGTTGTATACCATATATTGTACAGATGATTAACTTCACAGGCAGGTTCAGGGCATATCCTAGACATTTCTTTGCTTTTTAGTGTTGCCCTTTAAACATTATTAAAATTGCTGCTCCCCATAAAACGGAATTTTGGTACATGTTCCCCAGAGCAGTGCCTAGCCCCATGTCCCATGTCATTTTTTTAACCACCCTGGCCTATCAGTTAAGAAAATAGGCATTAATATTTTTTAACATTTGGCTCACTATAATTTCAGTGGGGTTTGGATTCAGCACCCAAACTTTTGTTAAATTCGAGAACTTATCCTGAATCCAAACTGAGGGGAATTAAATTAATCACTAGTCAGTGCCTTAATAATACACCCCCATCATTATTTGTCAGTGGTAGCCTGTAATATTTACCCCCCCCCCCCCGCATTGGTGGTTAGTGACAGGCTCATACATTATTAATACCCGCAACCCGCCAGCAGTGGCAGTCGTTGGTAGGCTGTAATAATATTCTTCCCTCCTAGAATTGGGGCTTAGTGACTGGACTCATTCTAACTTATCAATACCTTTTTGTAAGTGAGGTCTCCAGAACTGGACACAGTATTCTAAATGAGCTCTCATTAAAGATCTATATAAGGGGAATTAGGACCTCCTTCCACCTGCTGGTGATCCCTTAAGTGATTCATCCTTTCATTCAATGAAATAATGACACAACAATTTTGATTTGTCAGTATTGGCAAACACTTCACTTTTGCACTCAATTTATTTTCTTTGGTTCAGTGAATCACCCCCAAAGTATGTCATAAGTATAGGGAACTTGGTAATTTTTTCTTGGTGGTTTTTCTAGTGCTCTCAAATCCCCAAATCGATTTAAAGTACTGAACCTCCAAATCAAACTTTATTCAGTTCAAAGCTGGAAATTCTAACTTGCTGCCATAAGACCTGGCAATAGCTGCATACGAAAGGAGCCTTTTGCTATTCCCAGACATTTTTTATGGCCAAGACTCAAAGGGAAGCCAGCCAGCTCTTGAAGCTGTTTGTACCATTTATCTCCAGATCTAGATTTCTTTCCACTCTCTTTTGTTTTGGATACTTTTCAGACACTGCAACAGTCATATTATAAGCTATGAAGAGGAGAAATTGTCAACTTCCAAGAGAAAAGCTGTCATTAAAAGGCAGGGGCTTTCAGCTCACTTGACAGTTACTTAGCTAGCACGCATGCAGGATAAACAGCTTTCCTTTCCTCAAAGTGGGCCGCTCTTCCAACATAATGAACATTTAGTTGCAACATGTGCACTGGCACTGACTGGCCTTGGCAGACTAGTTCTGGCCAAAGGTATAAAGAGAAATGAATACATACTGCAGTCATAATTTTATAATGTCATTCTTTTATTTTGTTTTTTTAATTTAATGTATATTTTGATGACTTATACTGGTTTGCGTGTTTTGGAATGATATTTATGCCTTAGAGTCAGATCACCTTAAATATGCTCTGTCTGGCCAGTCCGATGAATTTAAATATGTTTTTCATCACTAACAAGATTCAGCCAACTGTAACTAGGTTATTAAACGTAACAATACTTTGGAGTGTTTTTGTCATTTGCACCTTATTCATTTCAATTAAAAAAAAAACACATCCAAATTGTTTTACATTTCTAGCAGTGGAGTGTTTGAATATATCATTCTTGGTAAGGAAAATAAAAAAAGTAAAATTCCCATTCACAGCAAACAAAATAACACTTTTAGTAAATATTGATCTTTTGTTTAATTAGCCAAAAAAAGCAATGTGCAATGGAGTGCAGAATTTTATACTAGCTAATCAGACAAAATCAAAAACGATTAATTTGTCTAACAAAACTTAATTGACATAAGCTGGAATGCAAATGGTTTCTAATGACATAAGTCAGTGTTTTTACACTTTAAACTTTTGCAGACGCCATTTGTTTTCTGTAATTTTGAAAGTGTCAATGATGGAAATAAAATCTAACTTTTGTTGACATATTATAAGAATGTCTAATCTGTAATTTGATGCCTTTTGGAGATTTTTCCATCTTTCCTTGGCTTATTTATGCACATTAATACAAATTTCTACCTGGGGTGCCCAAACTTTCGATCCCCACTGTAGTATAAAGACTAATGTCATTCAATATTGTCAAGGATTATAATATTGTTAGCAAGAATTTTACCAAAAAGGACAAGTCAGTAATCCATCATGTTCTAGTACCTATGTAACCCAGTTCTCATTCAAGCAGACATTCTTTTATGTTTGTATAGACACCAAACTAGAGAATTTGTTCCCTTCAATCTGCTGTAATGCATTTTAGACTATAAAAATGAATTCATCTGGAATTACAAATATGTTGTTTATAAATGCAAAGGAACAGTGGGTACTTTCAATCCTTTTTTTTAACATTCTATTAACATTGTTTTCTTAATTTAGTCTGCAAACTTCCATGTGGTTCTCTCTGGAGTCCACATGTGCAGATTGACAGGAATACGTTTTCTTATTATATAACTCTCTTGGCATGTCACTGACAGTAAGCCAGGATATCTTTGAAAATGGCTCCCGTCTTATAGGATGCACAGGCAGATACCACCAAATATTTTTTGACTTTTTAAAACCATTCAATACTTAAAACTAATAAAGACAAATAAAATATACCTAATATGCCCCACTTTGCAGTATGATCCTATCAAACTTGTGTCAACAGAAGCATTCCAAGCAAAAAAAATATGTTTGTACAAAATTATAATTCTGAAGCCTAACTGAATAACATTTAGCTTGCTTAGTACACTGCATATCATAAAAAATTGACCTCCGGAAGGTTTTACCCCGTTCAAGACCAGGCTATTGTTTGTCATTCAATATTGTGCAAATTTAACTGGCAATTGCTACACTGTATGCAAATTCAATTTATTTTGTTTTCTTCACACAAATAGAGTATTCTTTTGGTGGTATTTGATCACCAATGGGTTTTTTTTTTTTTTGCTATATAAATACAAAAAAAGACAGAAAATGTATAATACAAAATAACCTAATCTGCCCCACTTTGCAGTATGATGTGTCTGTCAACAGAAGCATTCCAATCAAAAAAATATATGTTTGTACAAAATTATATTTTTAAAGCCTAACTGAAGAACATTTAGCTTGCTCTGTACACTGCATATCATAAACAATTCTCATTTTTTTTACCACTTGACCTCCGGAGGGTTTTATCCCATTCATGACCAGGCCATTTTTTGCTATTCAGCATTGTTCTATTTTAACTGCCAATTGCTACCCCATACACAAATGCAATTTGTTTTGTTTTCTTCACACAAATAGAGCATTCTTTTGGTGGTATTTGATCACCAATGGCTTTTTATTTTTTGCTATATGAATACAAAAAAGACAGAAAGTTTTGAAAGAAACCCCAATATTTTCTACTTTTTTTTATAAAACATATCCCATAAAACATATTTCTTCATAAGTTTAGGCCAAAATGTATTCTTCTACATGTCTTTGGTAAAAAATAAAATCCCAATGAGTGTATATTAATCGGTTTGTTTGAAAATTATAATGTCTACAAACTATGATATATATATTTGAAAACTGATCAATCCTGATGTACTGATGGCCTATCTCATTTCTTGAAGCCCGAAAATGCCAGGACAGTAAAAATACCCCCCAAATGACCCCTTTTTGTAAAGTTGACAGTCTGAGGTATTTAGTAAGAGACATGCAGAGTTTTTGAAGTTATAATTTTTTGTCACAATTTTTAGAAAAATTAAGTAAATAAGTAAAATGTGTTTTTTTTTCACAATTTTTTCTTTACATACTTTGACCAGTGCAGTAGAGAGTCATCATATGACTGTTGTAGCAGTGATCTGACTTGTGAAAGTATGTTAAAAAGACAAACAAACATTTTTTTTAACATTTTGTAACTTTTTTCCTTTTTTTAATATTTTATTTTTTACCATGTTTTTTTTTTTTATAGTGACGATCACTGTAACAGCAGTGTTTTAAACTGTCATGAATGAGCTTTATTCAATACAGCTGTGATTACTATTGTGATGCTTTCATTTTACCACAGCAATCACAGGGTGCTGTGATTGGCCCAGGTACCATGTGATAGTTGTGGGCCAATCACAACAGCACAATACTAACTACAGCTATTATGAATGATATCCAGGCTGCAGCAATCCAGTGGTCATGGCAGTGACATGCTGCATGCCCCAGGGGGGCACCAGTGCACATGTGCTGGGCGACGTAAAGGTATGCCGCCTGGTCTATAGCTGATACCCTGCCACAGAAAAATGTACTTTTGCCTTTTTCTTACTTTTATATTCCAGTAACCTGTGCAGCTGCTCCCAAGTCCCTTTGTAGCTCAGTGTTGCTATTCACAGCTGCTGGTCTCTTTTTAGGCTCTGCCTCCTCCCACACAAGTCGACTTCAAACAACAAGGCCACATATCACATCTTTTGTAGCCCCCCCCCCCCCAAAAAAAATATATTATCTGAAGCTAGTAGAGAAAGTACTCAACTTTCTGGTTCCTCTGATGCATTTTGCTCCTTCAATCAGGGCTTAGTCATATAGTTTTTTTCACCCTTCGTTGCATCTGAATCCTGTCTACGTACACTTCAGCTATAGCTGCAATACATTTCTCAGGGCAGGTTGCCGAAACCCGTTAGCCACCTTGTCCTTTTTACTCACTGAGGTGTGACAATATATAATTGGAAGATTTACAGAGTTGCCAGCTGTCCTTTTGCTTGATATTGTATTCCATGGTGTTTGGAGAGATCACCACAGCTTGTGCACCCGATGGATGTTTCCATTTACCTGATGGCTCCACTGCTCAGAGCAATGTTATATTTCAAAATTGTTCTAGTATTCCTCCTGAAGAAGCGGTATTCAACCATCAAATATGTAGAGGAGATTGCGCCTAGTGAGGTTCCATTACAACCTTTGTTTCCTTATTGGAGTGCATTCATTACTAGTGGATTCAATGTTAGATTTACCTCCAATGGTTATTTCGATATTGTTGTATGCCTTTACTTGTTATAAGCCTCTTTGTTGATGCTGTCTTTTATCCTTTTGTATAAATAAAAATTTTATTTTATATATTATTTATATATTTTGTTAGGTACTGAGAAAGTTAAAAAAAACACTCCCCTTTTCCCCCTACCCTTGGAGACTGTTATTGGGGAACTTTCTCCTTTTTGCATTTTCTATTCTACTATATAAAAATGGAAGAAGAGGAAGGGGGCAGCAAGGGGACTTTTTAGAGGGGTACCGTCATAGGACTAATAGACATAAGTAAACAATGAATATAAAAGAATAACTTTTATTGGGTTTAACAACATATATTAAAAATATATACTGTATTTCTGATAACACAGATGACAGTATTACAAATATGCTAAAAGGATATGAAAAGTGCCAGGAGTAACAAGACATATAGATAGCAGAGTCGTTTTCTACATATAGGGATGATTGGACAATCCACACAAACCCTATGCTAACCAGAAAACAAAAGTAGCTGGTTGGTTTTACATATAGTGAACGCAGATGCCCATGAACTTGCCCAACATGTTTCGCGGAACACCACTTCCTCGGGGGCAGTTGGAGGGTTATATGAACATCACAAATGCTACTAAACAGAGAAAAAAGAACATAAATATCAAAATATAGTATAATGAGGTAGTCAATAATTGTATATACATACATCATACATCATACATAGATGATCATATAAAATGCAGATGTCACGAGAGGGAGCATGGGTCACAACCAAATACCCACCTGTATAATATGTCACTCCCAAGTCAAAGGATGGACCAGGGATCATAAGATAAAGATATTCCCCTGGGGTGAGCACGGGAGCAGACCACAGCATACAGGCCTGATGGATATATATGGATATTCGGGAGTTAGAGGTCCCGTTGTGTTGGGTCTACATAAATAAAATAATGTAATGAACAGGTGTATAAGGTAAGTAGAGCAGATAAAAAATATAAATATATACATATATATATATATATATATATATATATATATATATATATATATATTGATTGTTTCTCTAAACCAAGAGAGTGGTGGTATAAAGATAAATGGTAGAAAGCCTATGCTCTGCTAATTGGGTACAAGAAAGAAGGGAGTCAAAGGGGAAGTAGATATTGGTAGGATATAAATAATGGGACAAATTCCCACACAAAACCAGCAGCCAATTCTGTATTTTCACAAATACTAACAGAAATGAAGGTATGTATAGTGAACCGGCGCTAGTTTGAAAAAAAAACAAACATGTAAAGCGTTTAAAAAACGCATCAATTGCAAATGACAAAAAACGCATACAATTCACTAAATATGCCTGAAGCTTACATACCAGATGAAAAAAATGTTATCCAATGGATAGGAAGAAAAGCAATGTCAAAGCTGGTGAATGGATCCAAATATCAAAGGATATAAAATAAAATAAAACGCTTCCAGCAGCCAAGAATTTTTTCTAAAAAATGAGGAAACGCAACAAACAGCAAAAAAATGACAAGTGAATAAAATTAAATAAAACATGTGCTGCAGGTGGAAAATAGAAGGATATTCACAAACACATGTGATGTATGTTCATGACACATTCAAGGTATGGTGTTAAAACCATAATGAAAAGTGAAAAAATGGAAGGAAAAAAAATGAAAAAAAGGTGTTATGAATAAAATTGTGTCCTAATGTTCAAGTGCCAAGTGAAATGCAAAGTGAAATAAATAATGTTGGATATAAATAAATGCGAAATATCAAATAACATTTCTTAATCAAATATATAAACAATATAAAGAATATATATATATATATATATATATATATATATACATATAAAGTCTTAATGCCAACAAAGTGCTTCACACTCCATGAACCAGTGATAAATATTCACAATATAAAGTCCATGTGCAATTAAAGGATGAAGTGACTGATGGTGATTTCTTAAAAGAAAGTCAATAAAAGTGACTTTAGTGAAATCCAAGTGATGTGTTCCGGCGTTAGCAAAACATCCAAACAATAAGTGCACTTGCCGCTCACCTCACATTGCACCAATATAGGCGCTTAAGCTGGTATCCACTCCAAGGATGGAGATGATGGGTTCCTTCTTTTCTATTTCTATTGGGGGCTTTTTTTTGTGGGGGATTCTCACGCCTTAAGACAGCATCAAACAACTGAAAGAGATTAAGAACATTGTAATCAGACAAGCTGACAAGGGAGGATCTATAGTCATACAAACAAAGGAAGCATACAATAATGAAATCCAAAGACAACTATCCGACTCATGTACTTATTTGAAACTATTGTCAAATCCTACAAAAAATTATAAAAAAGAATTAGAAAAGTTAATCTTACAAGGAAAAAAGAAAGAACTCCTTAATGACAAAGAGGCTAAATATCTAATACCAACACATGTCGCATACCAGTACTATATACGTTACCAAAGATTCACAAGGATAGCATAAATCCACCTGGAGGACCCATCGTAAACGGGATTAATTCAGTGAGCTCAAGATTAGGAGAGTATATAGATTGGTTTTTACAACCAATAGTTAAAAAAAACCAAAGCATATTTAAAAGATACCAAGGATCTTATTGAACATCTCAACAACTTACAATTTAATTCAGAAAGCATCCTACTAGCCACTGCAGATGTTGCAAGTCTATATATGATAATGATAGTATATAGACTTGCAGTCAGCAACCCCGATGACGTCATTTATGACAAAACTAGTAGGCGTGGTCTACGACAGTGACGGCATCACGCCCCCTGCTTACCATTGGAGGACGCCTTCTTCCTCCTCAGGAAGCCGGGTCGGCGCTGGACGGAGCCTACAGGAACGCCACGGCGATGCTCTACAGCTGTTTGTTTGACTCTGAATGCCTGATGATCATCTCCTATATGTGAGTGTAATGAGTTATATGTTTTAATAAAACTGTCAACTTTTAATGCACTATTGGAGGATCTTCTTTCCTTTGTATATGACTGCTTCTCTCTCCATGGAGTGTCACCGGTAATATCTGAGAAATGGTTATTGGTGCTGATTATACCGTGGATCCCATGCAGCTTCTCCTGTTTTTATGATCAGATGCTTGTTTTAACCACCTATCATTTAGTGGTCATAGTTTTCTGGTAAGGAGATCCCTATTGCACCTGGGGTGTGAAGTGTGCTGATTTCTCCCTTTCAAGTCACCCCTTCCTCCTTGCATTGTCTTACGGCTTTTTACCTTCTGGAGTGTTTTTATCTTCTGGAGTGCTGTTATCTGGGACTATCACTTATTCGCAATATTATTTACATGGTTTACATGTTCTTTAGCGCTGCACTAGTTGCATTATATAATTTTTTTGGAAGTTTGTATTTTTCCAAGTGTCAGCAGCTCCCCTCAATAGCACAGTGTTACATTTTGTGCAGTTACCTAACATCTTTCCAGACCCTATTGTGTGAATCATGTACTCTAGACTGTGCAGTACCCTAAACTAATATTTCACTAGTGTGTGGTAGCAACAAAAGCAGTCCTTGATGCAGAGACCAGGTTGGCTAGGACAGGAGGGACAGAAAAACCAGGTGCGTCTATAGACAATTATGGGGTTAATTTTGGGTTGGGGTACCAGGAAAGACATCAGAAAAATTACTTTCATACAGCCAACTTCCTGCATTTGAATTCTTCTGGATAAAAAAGGGCTGTGGTGATCTCTTCCTGAAATTTTAGAAAGGATCAACTTCTTCCTGTTGCTTTGTCAATCACAAAAGCATTATATAGAGCCAATTGAAATAAATATACATGCACTTTTTTGTACCAGCGCCTGGGTCTGTGGGACAGCTTTATCATTTGACACCAGATGCCATGGCAATTTGGACTGTTGCGTCTGCGTGAATAGAAAACAGGATGAAAGCATCCCGTTTGTCCTTCCACTTTACTGCGAGTAATTCACTATTCTGCAAGCAGGCTTTCTCCCTATCCTAAGTCGGGAAGACCCAGTGAATAGGATGCATGGTGCAACAGCAGCCAATTCCAAGATTGAATACGTGTCTAAAAAATGGCACGCTTACATAGAAGTTGTCCACGTTCCAGAACAAGGGAGGTACTGAAGGACAGCAGAGATCGGGTGGCGTATGTGCCTCCTACCCTGAAGTTCCGGATCATGTACATGGGGCTTTCTGCTAGTGGTTAAGTGAAATCTATTTACAGCAAACCAAAATCCATCCAAATATGAGCACACAGTTACATAGTTACATAGTTAGTGAGGCTGAAAAAAGACACAAGTCCATCCAGTTCAACCTATGATGTGTGTGTGTGTTTGCTTTTAACCGTACATTGTATACCCCTGTATGTTGTGGTCTTTAAGGTGTCCATCCAATAGTTTTTTGAAACTATCAAGGCTCCCCGCTGATACGACTGCTTGTGGAAGAGAATTCCACATCCTTACCGCTCTTACAGTGAAGAACCCCTTACGCACTTTAAGGTTAAAACTTTCCTCAAGTTTTAGTGAGTGGCCACGTGTCTTATTGTATTCCCTTACTCTGAATAGTTTGTTCCTTATGCTAGGGTCGCCAGTACAGTATTTGTACATTGATATCATATCCCCCCTCAATCGTCTCTTCTCCAGAGAGAATAAGTTCAGTGCTTGTAGTCTTTCCTCATAGCTGATATCCTCCATTCCCCTAATTATTTTTGTTGCCCTTCTCTGGACTTTCTCCAGTTCCAGCACATCCTTCCTGAGGACCGGTGCCCAGAACTGGACAGCATACTCCAGATGTGGCCGGACCAGAGTTTTGTAGAGTGGAAGAATAATCTCTTTATTTCTGGAGTGAATCCCCTTTTTTATACATCCCAGTATTCTGTTGGCTTTGCTTGCAGCGGCTTGGCATTGCATGCCACTTCCAAGCCTGTTGTCTACCAGTACCCCCAGGTCCCTTTCCATCCTAGACTCACCCAGAGGTTCCCCCCCTAGTGAGTAGCTTGCTTTCTGGTTACTGGCCCCCAAGTGCATTACTTTACATTTTTCTACATTAAATCTCATCTGCCATGTAGTTGCCCACCCCGTTATTTTGTTCAGGTCTGCTTGCAAGATTTCCACATCCTGCATAGAAGATATTGGCATGCCTAATTTAGTATCATCTGCAAATACTGAGATTGTACTAGATATCCCCTCCTCTAGATCGTTTATGAATAAATTAAACAGGATTGGTCCCAGGACAGAACCCTGGGGGACCCCACTTTCCACACCCGCCCAATCCGAGTACTCCCCATTAATCACCACCCTCTGGACTCTCCCCTGGAGCCAGTTCTCTATCCAGGTACTCACCTTATGATTAGTGTTGAGCGAACACGGACTGTATTATTCGTGTTCGTACCGAATAATTGGATTTTTTGTACCCGAACACGGACACGGACACTTTACTGTATGTTCGGGTAAAAATCCGTGTTCGGTCGTTTTATTTCCGGGTTTTGCATGCTTTGGCGCTCTTTTCATGGCGGGCTTTCAACAGCCAATCAACAATCGTTTAACTGGTGTGCCTTAAGCCATCCCAGCCATGCCTGCAAATGTCTTAGTAGCTGTGATTGGCCGTCTGAAGCATGTGACCAAGTCTTTATAAGTTCGAGGCAGCCGCAGCGGCGTCATTATGCTGCTTATATCAGGGACAGAGCACACATCAACGTGCTGGCTGCTGATTAGGGAAAGATAGGCAGGAAAAAACCATTTGTGTCCGGATAGAATTGAGGGACAGGTCGGAGTGTTTAGGCAGGGCGAGTTGTAGGCATTTTAGGGATAGAGTCTGCTGAATTATAGGGTCAGTGTCTTCTACAAACTACAATCGATATTGCTGTGTGGGGGGTGGGGTGAATCTGCACTCAATCCTGATCTACGATCTCTTCTCAATCCTGTTAGGGACAGAGTCTGCTGAATTTTAGGGAAACTGTGTTCTACAAACTACAATCGATATTGCTGTGTGGTGTGGGATTGGAGATAGGCAGGTGTCAGTGATCCACATCCATTTTTCTGTGTGTGAGCTGCAGTGAACACAATCTTTTTGGGCTGCAGTGAACACAATCTTTTTGGGCTGCAGTGAACACAATCTTTTTGGGCTGCAGTGAACACAATCTTTTTGGGCTGCAGTGAACACAATCTTTTTGGGCTGCAGTGAACACAATCTTTTTGGGCTGCAGTGAACACAATCTTTTTGGGGTGCAGTGAACAAAATCTTTTTGGGGTGCAGTGAACACAATCCTTTTTGGTGTGCAGTGAACACAATCTTTGTGGGGTGCAGTGAACAAAATCCTTTGTGGGGTGCAGTGAACACAATCTTTTTGGGGTGCAGTGAACAAAATCCTTTTTGGGGTGCAGTGAACAACATCCTTTTTGGGGTGCAGTGAACACAATCTTTTTGGGGTGCAGTGAACAAAATCCTTTGTGGGGTGCAGTGAACACAATCTTTTTGGGGTGCAGTGAACACAATCTTTTTGGGGTGGAGTGAACAACATCCTTTTTGGGGTGCAGTGAACAAAATCCTTTTTGGGGTGCAGTGAACAAAATCATTTTTGGGGTGCAGTGAACACAATCTTTGTGGGGTGCAGTGAACACAATCTTTTTGGGGTGGAGTGAACAACATCCTTTTTGGGGTGCAGTGAACAACATCCTTTTTGGGGTGCAGTGAACACAATCTTTTTGGGGTGCAGTGAACACAATCTTTGTGGGGTACAGTGAACAGAATCTTTGTGGGGTGCAGTGAACACAATCTTTGGGGGGTACAGTGAACACAATCTTTTTGGGGTGCAGTGAACACAATCTTTGTGGGGTGCAGTGAACACAATCTTTTTGGGGTGGAGTGAACAAAATCATTTTTGGGGTGCAGTGAACAACATCCTTTTTGGGGTGCAGTGATCAAAATCCTTTTTGGGGTGCAGTGAACACAATCTTTTTGGGGTGCAGTGAACAAAATCCTTTGTGGGGTGCAGTGAACAGAATCTTTGTGGGGTGCAGTGAACACAATCTTTGGGGGGTACAGTGAACACAATCTTTTTGGGGTGCAGTGAACACAATCTTTGTGGGGTACAGTGAACAGAATCTTTGTGGGGTGCAGTGAACACAATCTTTGGGGGGTACAGTGAACACAATCTTTTTGGGGTGCAGTGAACACAATCTTTGGGGGGTACAGTGAACACAATCTTTTTGGGGTGCAGTGAACACAATCTTTGTGGGGTGCAGTGAACACAATCTTTGGGGGGGTACAGTGAACACAATCTTTTTGGGGTGCAGTGAACAACATCCTTTTAGGGTGCAGTGAACACAATCTTTGTGGGGTGCAGTGAACAACATCCTTTTAGGGTGCAGTGAACACAATCTTTGTGGGGTACAGTGAACAGAATCTTTGTGGGGTGCAGTGAACACAATCTTTGGGGGGTACAGTGAACACAATCTTTGTGAGGTGCAGTGAACACAATCTTTGTGGGGTGCAGTGAACACAATCATTGTGGGGTGCAGTGAACTCAATCTTTGTGGGGTACAGTGAACACAATCTCATACTTCTGAAGATTTGAGGGTGCTGCCTGTTCCATACTCCCCCTACTCCTCATCTAGCCTTTTAGGGGTACAAACAATAGTAATTGGGGCCTAGTGTGGTTGTGTACGTGTGATATACATACACTTTTTTTGGATCATATTTTCTATTCCGCTATTTAATCAAAAACCTTTGGGGATCAGTTAAATTGGGGGATAGTCTGTGTTGGTACGTGTGAGAGAGATCCACCTTTCCAAGTTGTTGGGGTTCATCTCATACTTCTGAAGGTTTGAGGGTGCTGCCTGTTCCATACTCCCCCTACTCCTAGCCTTTTAGGGGTACAAACAATAGTAATTGGGGCCTAGTGTGGTTGTGTACGTGTGATATACATACACTTTTTTTGGATCATATTTTCTATTCCGCTATTTAATCAAAAACCTTTGGAGATCAGTTAAATTGGGGGATAGTCTGTGTTGGTACGTGTGAGAGAGATCCACCTTTCCAAGTTGTTGGGGTTCATCTCATACTTCTGAAGGTTTGAGGGTGCTGCCTGTTCCATACCCCCCCTACTCCTCATCTAGCCTTTTAGGGGTACAAACAATAGTAATTGGGGCCTAGTGTGGTTGTGTACGTGTGATATACATACACTTTTTTTGGATCATATTTTCTATTCCGCTATTTAATCAAAAACCTTTGGGGATCAGTTAAATTGGGGGATAGTCTGTGTTGGTACGTGTGAGAGAGATCCACCTTTCCAAGTTGTTGGGGTTCATCTCATACTTCTGAAGGTTTGAGGGTGCTGCCTGTTCCATACCCCCCCTACTCCTCATCTAGCCTTTTAGGGGTACAAACAATAGTAATTGGGGCCTAGTGTGGTTGTGTACGTGTGATATACATACACTTTTTTTGGATCATATTTTCTATTCCGCTATTTAATCAAAAACCTTTGGGGATCAGTTAAATTGGGGGATAGTCTGTGTTGGTACGTGTGAGAGAGATCCACCTTTCCAAGTTGTTGGGGTTCATCTCATACTTCTGAAGGTTTGAGGGTGCTGCCTGTTCCATACTCCCCCTACTCCTAGCCTTTTAGGGGTACAAACAATAGTAATTGGGGCCTAGTGTGGTTGTGTACGTGTGATATACATACACTTTTTTTGGATCATATTTTCTATTCCGCTATTTAATCAAAAACCTTTGGGGATCAGTTAAATTGGGGGATAGTCTGTGTTGGTACGTGTGAGAGAGATCCACCTTTCCAAGTTGTTGGGGTTCATCTCATACTTCTGAAGGTTTGAGGGTGCTGCCTGTTCCATACTCCCCCTACTCCTAGCCTTTTAGGGGTACAAACAATAGTAATTGGGGCCTAGTGTGGTTGTGTACGTGTGATATACATACACTTTTTTTGGATCATATTTTCTATTCCGCTATTTAATCAAAAACCTTTGGGGATCAGTTAAATTGGGGGATAGTCTGTGTTGGTACGTGTGAGAGAGATCCACCTTTCCAAGTTGTTGGGGTTCATCTCATACTTCTGAAGGTTTGAGGGTGCTGCCTGTTCCATACCCCCCCTACTCCTCATCTAGCCTTTTAGGGGTACAAACAATAGTAATTGGGGCCTAGTGTGGTTGTGTACGTGTGATATACATACACTTTTTTTGGATCATATTTTCTATTCCGCTATTTAATCAAAAACCTTTGGGGATCAGTTAAATTGGGGGATAGTCTGTGTTGGTACGTGTGAGAGAGATCCACCTTTCCAAGTTGTTGGGGTTCATCTCATACTTCTGAAGGTTTGAGGGTGCTGCCTGTTCCATACCCCCCCTACTCCTCATCTAGCCTTTTAGGGGTACAAACAATAGTAATTGGGGCCTAGTGTGGTTGTGTACGTGTGATATACATACACTTTTTTTGGATCATATTTTCTATTCCGCTATTTAATCAAAAACCTTTGGGGATCAGTTAAATTGGGGGATAGTCTGTGTTGGTACGTGTGAGAGAGATCCACCTTTCCAAGTTGTTGGGGTTCATCTCATACTTCTGAAGGTTTGAGGGTGCTGCCTGTTCCATACTCCCCCTACTCCTCATCTAGCCTTTTAGGGGTACAAACAATAGTAATTGGGGCCTAGTGTGGTTGTGTACGTGTGATATACATACACTTTTTTTGGATCATATTTTCTATTCCGCTATTTAATCAAAAACCTTTGGGGATCAGTTAAATTGGGGGATAGTCTGTGTTGGTACGTGTGAGAGAGATCCACCTTTCCAAGTTGTTGGGGTTCATCTCATACTTCTGAAGGTTTGAGGGTGCTGCCTGTTCCATACTCCCCCTACTCCTCATCTAGCCTTTTAGGGGTACAAACAATAGTAATTGGGGCCCAGTGTGGTTGTGTACGTGTGATATACATACACTTTTTTTGGATCATATTTTCTATTCCGCTATTTAATCAAAAACCTTTGGGGATCAGTTAAATTGGGGGATAGTCTGTGTTGGTACGTGTGAGAGAGATCCACCTTTCCAAGTTGTTGGGGTTCATCTCATACTTCTGAAGGTTTGAGGGTGCTGCCTGTTCCATACCCCCCCTACTCCTCATCTAGCCTTTTAGGGGTACAAACAATAGTAATTGGGGCCTAGTGTGGTTGTGTACGTGTGATATACATACACTTTTTTTGATCATATTTCCTATTCCGCTATTCAATAAAAACCTTTGAGGATCAATTGAATTGCGGGATAGTCTGTGTCGGTACGTGTGAGATCCACCTTTCCAAGTTTTTGGGGTTCATCTCATACTTCTGAAGATTTGAGGGTGCTGCCTGTTCCATACTCCTCCTCCTACTCCTCATCCATCCTTTTAGGGGTACAAACAATAGTAATTGGGGCCTAGTGTGGTTGTGTACGTGCGAGATACATACACTTTTTTTGATCATATTTCCTATTCCGCTATTCAATAAAAACCTTTGAGGATCAATTGAATTGCGGGATAGTCTGTGTCGGTACGTGTGAGATCCACCTTTCCAAGTTTTTGGGGTTCATCTCATACTTCTGAAGATTTGAGGGTGCTGCCTGTTCCATACTCCTCCTCCTACTCCTCATCCATCCTTTTAGGGGTACAAACAATAGTAATTGGGGCCTAGTGTGGTTGTGTACGTGCGAGATACATACACTTTTTTTGATCATATTTCCTATTCCGCTATTCAATAAAAACCTTTGAGGATCAATTGAATTGCGGGATAGTCTGTGTCGGTACGTGTGAGATCCACCTTTCCAAGTTTTTGGGGTTCATCTCATACTTCTGAAGATTTGAGGGTGCTGCCTGTTCCATACTCCTCCTCCTACTCCTCATCCATCCTTTTAGGGGTACAAACAATAGTAATTGGGGCCTAGTGTGGTTGTGTACGTGCGAGATACATACACTTTTTTTGATCATATTTCCTATTCCGCTATTCAATAAAAACCTTTGAGGATCAATTGAATTGCGGGATAGTCTGTGTCGGTACGTGTGAGATCCACCTTTCCAAGTTTTTGGGGTTCATCTCATACTTCTGAAGATTTGAGGGTGCTGTCTGTTCCATACTCCTCCTACTCCTCATCCATCCTTTTAGGGGTAGAAACAATAGTAATTGGGGCCTAGTGTGGTTTTGTACGTGCGAGATACATACACTTTTTTGGATCATATTTCCTATTCCGCTATTCAATAAAAACCTTTCTAGGGCAAGATCTTAAATTACAGAAATATGAGGAGACCGTCAAATAAGGGCCGTGGCCTGAGTCGTGGTGCTGCTGGTAGAGCTCCTGTTGCAAGGAGAGGACGTGGTCGATCTGTGCCAGCTACACGCACAAGTGAAACACCTTCCTCAAGTGTGAGTAGGCGACAGAACCTGCATCAGTATTTGGTAGGGCATCAAACGCCCCTAGAAGTGATGAGGCCAGAACAAGTTGAGGCGATAGTAGATTGGTTTGCTGCTGACAGTGCCTCCAGTTCCTTCACATTGTCTCCCACCCAGTCTACTGCAGAAAGGTCAGAGTTGGCACCTGCAGCCAATGTCCAACCGTCTTTCACCTCACCCCCTTGCAAATCAGGCCAGCAGTCTGAGCCCCAAGCCATACAGCAGTCTCTTATTCTTTTTGAGGACTCTGTCAGCAGGGTTTCCCAGGGCCATCCACCTAGCCCTGCCCCAGAAGTGGAAGAGATTGAGTGCAGCGATGCCCAACCACTTATTTCTCAAGATGAGTACATGCAAGGATCATCGCAGCACGTCTCCGATGATGACGAAACGCAGGTGCCAACTGCTGCGGCGTTCAGCATTGTGGAGACCGACAAGGAGGGCAGGGGTGAAGACTGGGTGGAAGATGATGTGGAGGACGATGAGGTCCTCGACCCCACATGGAATGAACGTCATGCAGGTGACCTGAGTAGTTTGGAGGAAGAGGCGGTGGTCGCACAGAGCCACCAGCACAGCAGAAGAGGGAGCAGGGTGCAGAAGCGGAGCGGCCGTGCCCTAGACACTACGCCCGCTACTGCCCAACGCAGCAAGGGAACGAGCGCACCAAAGTCAGCTCAAAGGAGTTCTCTAGCGTGGAAGTTCTTTAGAAAATGTGCTGATGACAGGACACGAGTGGTTTGCACCCTGTGCAATCAGAGCTTGAAGCGAGGCATAAACCTTCTCAACCTGAGCACAACCTGCATGATCAGGCATCTAAGTGCAAAGCACGAGCTGCAGTGGAGTACACACCTTCAAAACCAAGAAACGTCTCTGGCTCATCCTGCTTCCTCTTCTGCTGCAGTCTCGGCCGCTCCAGCCACATCTGTAGTGATACCGGCACCTGCCACCCCGCAAACAGACGATCTGTCAGCAACACCACCACCTGGGTCACCAACAACCATCTCCACAATGTCCCGTGGAAGCGTTCAGCTTTCCATCTCCCAAACACTTGAGAGGAAGAGGAAGTACCCCCCTACCCACCCGCGATCCCTGGCCCTGAATGCCAGCATTTCAAAATTATTGGCCTTTGAAATGCTGTCATTCCGTCTGGTGGAGACGCACAGTTTTAAAAACCTTATGTCGGTGGCTGTCCCACAGTACGTCGTGCCCAGCCGCCACTACTTTTCCAGGCAAGCCATCCCTTCCCTGCACAACCAAGTGGGGGAAAATATCAGGTGTGCACTGCGCAACGCCATCTGTGCCAAGGTCCACCTAACTACGGATACGTGGACCAGTAAGCACGGTCAGGGGCGTTATATCTCCCTAACGGCACACTGGGTAAATGCAGTGGCGGATGGGCCTGAGGCGGATAGCAATTTGGCGCATGTCCTTCCACCACCGAGGATTGCAGGGCGCTTCAGTTTGCCTCCTGTTCCTAACTCCTCCTACTCCGCTTCCTCATCCTCTACCGCCTCCTCATCCGGACAGCGTAACACCTTCACCACCAACTTCAGCACGGCCAGGGGTAAACGACAGCAGGCAGTTTTACAACTTGCCTGTTTGGGGGACAAACCACACACCGCGCAGGAGTTGTGGAGGAGCATGGAACAGCAGACAAATGAGTGGTTGCTGCCAGCGAGCCTCAAGCCCGGCCTGGTGGTGTGCGATAACGGGCGAAATCTCATAGCAGCTCTGGGCCTAGCCGGTTTGACGCACATCCCTTGCCTGGCGCATGTGCTGAATTTGGTGGTGCAGAGGTTCCTTAAAAACTACCCCGATATGTCAGAGCTGCTGCAGAAAGTGCGGGCCGTTTGTGCGCACTTTCGGCGTTCTCACCCTGCTGCTGCTCGCCTGGCAGCGCTGCAGCGTAACTTCGGCCTTCCCGCTCACCGCCTCATATGTGACGTGCCCACAAGGTGGAACTCCACCTTGCACATGCTGGAAAGACTGTGCGAGCAGCAGCAGGCCATAGTGGAGTTTCAGCTGCAGCACGCACGCGTGAGTCGCTCTGCGGAACAGCACCACTTCACCACCAATAACTGGGCCTCCATGCGAGACCTGTGTGCCTTGTTGCGCTGTTTTGAGTACTCCACCAACATGGCCAGTGGCAATGACGCCGTTCTCAGCTTAACTATCCCACTTCTATGCCTCCTTGAAAAAACAATTCGGGCGATGATGGAAGAGGATGTGGCACAGGATGAGGAGGAGGAGGAGGATGAAGAGGTAACATTTCCAAGGCTTTCAGGGCAGTCATTCGCAAGGGGCTCCGAGGGTGGGTTCCTGCACACGCAAACGCCAGGGACGCAATTGTCCAGCAGGGGCACAGTTCTGGAGGATGAGGAGGATGAGGAGGAGGAGGAGCTGGAGGAGGAGATGGAACCATGTTCACAGCAGGGTGGCACCCAGGCCAGCTCATGGCCATCACTGGTGCGTGGCTGGGGGGATACAGAGGACACGGACGATACACCTCCCACAGAGGACAGCCTTTCGTCGCCTCTGGGCAGCCTGGCACACATGAGCGATTACATGCTGCAGTGTCTCCACAACGACCGCCGAGTTGCCCACATTCTAACTTGTGCTGATTACTGGGTGGCCACGCTGCTGGATCCCCGTTACAAGGACAACGTACCGTCCTTAATTCACTCACTGGAGCGCGATCGCAAGATGCGCGAGTACAAGCGCACGCTGGTAGACGCCATGCTGCTGGCATTCCCATCTGACAGCGGGGCCACAGTGGAAGCACAAGGCAGAGGAGGAGGAGGAGGAGGTCGCCAACGCAACCAGGGCACCGCCAGCACCTCAGAAGGCAGGGTTAGCATGGCCGAAATGTGGAAAAGCTTTGTCAGCACGCCACAACAAACAGCAGCACCAGCAGCTCAGATGGAACGTCTTAGCAGGAGGCAGCATTTTACCAACATGGTGGAGCAGTATGTGTGCACACGCCTACATGTAGTGAATGACGGGTCTGCCCCCTTCAACTTCTGGGTCTCCAAATTGGGCACATGGCCTGAGCTTGCCCTTTACGCCTTGGAGGTGCTGGCGTGCCCTGCAGCCAGTGTATTATCTGAACGGGTATTTAGCACGGCTGGGGGCGTTATAACAGACAAGCGCAGCCGCCTGTCCAGAGACAATGTGGACAAGCTCACGTTCATTAAAATGAACCAGGCATGGATCCCACGGGACTTTTCCGTACCTTATGCAGAATAGCAATGGATACCGACCTTACCCACCCATTGTTCCATTTTTGCTCTTTCTCACTCTTTTGGGGTGTACCCTCATTTAAAATTTTTGAAAAGAAGCAGTGTTGGCTACCTCGTCCTCCTCCTCAGGGCCAGATTAATGTAGGGGCTATTGGAGCTGCAGCTCCAGGCCCCTACCTTTTATATAGGCCCCGGGTTGGCCATATTCACTGTTACCGCTCTTCTGTCACTTGTAAACACAGAAGTCTGGCTTCTATGCTCGCTTCCCCAGGCAGCACCCTCAGAACCTCCCCACACAGCGTGAAGGCCGGACAAGGAGGGACAGTTGGCGATGCATGGATGTGTTTATGGGCTTCAGAGACAGCATCCCATGTTGAATTAGGCATGCATGGCTGCACCCTTCCTCCTCTGGGTGCATGGCAAGGCACGGCCCTTAAGGCCCTTCAAAATCCTCAGCACCAAGCCCATGATGCTGTTAATCCGGCCCTGGTCCTCCTCCACCGCCGCTTCCACCTACACCGCCCATAGGTGTGCGCAGCCTATTGCATTAAGGTGTGCACCCCAAAGTTGAAATACACATGCATGTGTTTGCCAGCAGGGAGAGTAATGTATCGGGGCCATGTACCTGTAGGCAAGGAGAAATAGAGCAGAGCAGGTCCCAGGGAGATCTTTCCCATCTCCTCACTGGCAATGCTATGTGCCCTAGGTGATTAGGGTGTGCCCAGGCACACCCAGCACACCCTGTGCGCACGCCTATGTCACCGCCACATCCACCACCACCTCAACCTCCCTCCTACTCCATATGGGCCTCGTCCTTCAGAGATGAAGAAGAACATTGTTTTATTTTTCTGTTTTTTTTTGTTGTTTTAAGTTATTTCCCTATCCACATTTGTTTGCAGAGCACTTGCCATGCTCTTAATTACGTTTTGCTGCCATTTGCAGCACTCTAGCCCTTTCCTTTGGTGTTTTAGAGCCATTTTAGTGCCTTAAAGTTCGGGTCCCCATTGACTTCAATAGGGTTCGGTGTCCGGGAAAAGTTCGGTAAAAGTCCGGGACACGGACCCGGACTTTTTTTTAAAGTTCGGCCGAACCCGTCGAACACGGACATCTAGGTGTCCGCTCAACCCTACTTATGATCCATACCTACCTTCCTTAGTTTGTACAGTAAGCGTTTGTGGGGAACGGTGTCAAAGGCCTTTGCAAAGTCCAGATACACCACATCCACAGGCTTACCTTTATCTAAGTGGCAGCTCACTTCATCGTAGAAGGTTAATAGATTGGTTTGGCATGAACGATTTTTCATGAATCCATGCTGATTACTACTTATAATACCGTTTTCATTACTAAAGTCTTGTATGTGGTCCCTTATCATCCCCTCCAAAATTTTGCAGACTACTGATGTTAGGCTGACCGGCCTATAGTTACCCGGGATATATCTCGGCCCCTTTTTAAATATTGGTACCACGTTGGCTTTTTTCCAATCAGCTGGCACCATACCTGTCTGTAAACTATCCTTAAAGATCAAGAATAATGGTCTGGCAATCACCTGGCTGAGCTCATTAAGAACCCTTGGGTGCAAGCCATCCGGTCCCGGGGATTTATTTATGTTAAGTTTCTCTAGTTTAGCTCTAAGTCTATCCTCTGTTAGCCATGGCGGCACTTCCTGAGGTGTATTATTTAGTTCGGCCTTACAAGCTGGGTTCGTGTAGCCCCCCGATTCCTTTGTGAAGACTGAAGAAAAGAAATTATTTAACACTTCCGCCTTTTCTCTGTCCTCAGTGGCCATTTTTCCTTTATCATCTTTTATGGGGCCAATGTGTTCTGGCCTCACTTTCTTACTGTTTATATACTTAAAGAACTTCTTGGGGTTCTTTTTACTCTCCTCCGCTATATGTCTCTCGTGTTCTATTTTAGCCGCCCTGATTTCATCTTTACATTTCTTATTACACTCTTTGTAATGCTTAAATGCTGCCAATGACCCCTCAGTCTTGTATTTTTTGAAGGCCTTTTCTTTAGCACTAATATACATTTTTATGTTGGAGTTTAGCCACCCAGGGTTTAGTTTTGCTCTTTTAAATTTATTTCCCTGTGGAATGCACTGGCCCACCCCCTTGTTAAGTATGCTCTTGAAGCACTCCCATTTTTCCTCCGTGTTCTTTGTTCCCAGGGTTCTATCCCATTTGATATTTTCTAGCAGCGAGCGCAGTTTAGGGAAATTGGCTCTTTTGAAATTCAGTGTCCTTATATTACCCTTGTGTTTCCTATTCCTGTAATTAATACTGAAACCAATTGACCTATGGTCACTGTTCCCTAAGTTGTCCCGTATTTCTATATCCGTGAGCAGGTCTGTATTGTTGGTAATCAGTAGGTCAAGTACCGCATTGTTTCTTGTCGGTGCATTCACCATCTGACCCATGAAATTGTCCTGCAAAACATTTAGGAACTGTCGAGCCTTGGCTGAATGCGCGGTTCCTTCTGCCCAGTCTATATCAGGATAATTAAAGTCCCCCATTATAATGACATTTCCCATCCTTGCTGCCAATCCTATCTGTAACATGAGGTCCACCTCACCCTCCTCCCTCTGGTTTGGGGGCCTATAGCATACGCCCAATATTACCTTCCCCACCGTGCCTTCCCTTTGAAGCTCTACCCATAGGGATTCTGCTTCGTCCATAGCTCCATTATTAATATCATCCCTCATATTTACCTGTATACTGTTCTTAATATACAAACATACCCCTCCCCCTTTTTTACCCTCTCTATCTCTGCGATAAAGGGAATACCCCTGAATGGTCGCCATCCAGTCATGAGAGCTGTCAAACCAAGTCTCAGTTATCCCCACAAAATCTAAGTCCTCCTCAAACATCAGCAGCTCCAGCTCTCCCATCTCTCCCATCACAGCAAACATAAAAATATAAATGAACCAAAACCCAGTGACAGAATACCTGACTAATCAACCTAACAAACAGAAAGCCTGAAGAAGAACTAACTATATACAATATATACAAAATGGGGAAGACAGGAAATTAGGGAAAAACTGGAGGTGCAGAGCAGATGTGAAGGGAGAACCAAAACTGGGATCAATAACAAGGGGGAGCAGGTAAAAGGCAGCAGGTTACAGGGCAGAAGAAATATTAGGATCCATGGCAAACAGAATTTGGCCACAGAAAAACACTGGAGCAAGTGGCACTATTAGGGGAGAACCTAAATACACCCGCTGGTGGACACCTGAACCACAACCTTAAGCTCTGAGAAGCACAGTGCCACTTGCAGGTGATACAGGTCCTGACAGTATGCCTATGATGTGTGTCAGAAATATCTTTTTTTGACACCTTTATGTAAAAAATACATTTTCATTTTCTTTCCTGCTTTTTCCAAAAACTTGTGGCAAAAATTGACATTTTCAGAAGACTCACTTTGGCTTTCAGAAAATACCTTGGAGTGTTTGCTTTCCAAAATGCAGTAATTTTGTGTGTGTTTCTACTGTCCTGGTGCTCAAGGACCACCATAAATGTGAAAGGTCAGGAAATTAGATGCGTAATTTACGCTTAAAGAATATCTTAGCCCAACATTCCTGATTTGTACCTGCTGTATAATGTATTTGTATGAAAAAGTATCTTACTGTATTCTCTTTGTATTGCTTCCTATGTGTGAAATCGTTGGTGATCTTGCCAAGTCCTTTGCTTTCTCCAATGATCAGACTTGTACTGACATCAACACCCCCCCCCCCCCCCCCATGAGCAGCCTTTTACTGGCAAGCTGTTTCTCCTTTACTAGCTCTTATGCAGCTGAGAATAGAGAGAATGTGATTACTTATAAAAATAAAAAAAGGGTGAAAATGCATTGATAATGTTTTTATGCATATATTTTGCCTTTCCTTTCTATTCTAAGCAGAATTGGTTGTTTTACAAGGTGATTGTTTATAATATAATTTATGCTCCTTCAAAGTCCAACACACACTAAACAAATTATAATTTGGGTTATTTTTACCAAATAAATGTAGCAGAATACATTTGGCCTAAATTTATGAACAATGATTATTTATTTTCAAAATTTTATAACAGAAGCTAAGAAAAATGTGTTTAATGCGTCTAGACATCAGACCTACTGTAGAAGCAAATCAAATGCAAGATTCTTTCAGGTACACCTTGTTCTGTTGACCTGAAAAAGCAGCTCAGATGCAAGCTATAGCCTGTGTACATGATCCCTAGCAATGTTTCTGAGTTACGGGCAATGATAGCTGTATTGATGTTTCGTCTTCACAATACCATCTTGAAAATGCTGGTTCTTTTTTTCACAGTCATTTTGTTCTTGCTCTCAGATTGAGGGTTTGATAAGGTGGAATTGAAGAAGTAGAGGTCAAATATTATCTAGCAATAAAAAGTTTTGTACAGTGCTGCTGCATACCTCCCAACTTTTTCAAATGGGAACGAGGGGCACCTATTACCAAATGTTTGTTGGCATAGGACACCCCCTTCTGCCACACCTCCCTTAAAGGAGAATCATACAAAAAAAAAGATCAGTTAAACTCGCGAGTGCTTTTTTTTGACCACTACTATTCCTTTATACTGGCTTTTAAAATTTACAATGGCAGCAATTTAGAAATTGGATGAAAGGTTTAGCACTGGGAGACACGTTTTGAAAGATAAATAGTTCATTTTATATACAACTATATAGATCAGACCAAAATGAGGGACAAGTGAGGAGGAAAGAGGAACAGAGGGACTTTGTTCCAAATCAGGGACAGTTGGGAACTATGGTGCTGACTGCTCACTTGAGGAAGCCAAGAAAAAAAAACCTTAACTGAAAACAGAAATAGAGTAGTGCTGAAGATATGATGTTAACTACAAATATTAAATGACAGTATCGTGACACATGATTTAGACAATTTTTGGATAAAGTAATCGTTGTGCAATGGGTTTATCCTCTGGAGCATTTTAATTTTGAAATTATTCATAATTATTATTTTATGAAGTATAAGTTTGGATTAAGGAGGAACTTCACTCTTCCTACTTTTTCCCCTATCTCTTTTTACCTATTATACAGGGTGGTCCTCAGTTCCTATACACACCTGCCCAGCAAATCCAGCATTGTTCTGTTGTAATCAGCCAATCTGCTGGCACAATCCTGTGAGAACAATTTTTTTCTGACATTATGGAGATCCTGCTGTCTTTTCCACTGTCAGACTTTAAAAGGGGGAAAAGGGGCAATTGCCCCAGGCCCCCCTGCCAGAGGGGGCTCTGGTCATGTCTCATTCCATCTCAACAGGCAGTTTTATTACATGATGAAGGGCTTGCTGATCCCTTTTCAGTTGTTAATGTAGTTCTTAGAATATATTTGTTAGGAACGCTTCCTGAGCACACTGATGTGCTGTCATGAGTCTGCAACCTAAAGGGTTAACCTAGAGCAGACTAATTGCAATAATTGGCAAAAAGGCTGCCTTATTTAAACAGCTCAGCAGCACTGTGTCTTTGCTGTCTTGTCTGCAGCTCCTCCTGTGTTCCTGAAGCCTGTGTCCTGTTACATGTTTGATACCCGTTTTGGCTTGTTCCTGACCTCGTTAACCTGCTGCCCATCCTGACCCCCAGCTTGTTTGACCATTCTCTCGGATCTCCCTTGTCTGCTTATCCACCTTCAAATCTTGACCGGTTTCTCCCTTGGTGGGGTGACCCTGAGGACCGCGACCTGGTATCCACACGTAGCGAAGTCCATCCTCACCACTATAGGCTCTGGCGAAAACCGGTGGATACTTAGATTCTGCACCTCAGGTTAGCCTGTGTCACTTACCTTGGGGGTTCCTGTCTAGGCTCCGCCCTCCGGCACACGTGGGGCCTTCCTCTGCCATCAGGCTACCACTTGTATCCCTAACAATATTTGAGCATGTTATGTTGTTCGGGAGAAAGGTCGTTCAGCAAATTGGCACAGATGAAGAGCAGTGTCCTCAAGATGATACAGTTTGATGAGTTAGTTAAAGATTTTGCAGGTGCAAAATGCAGGAAGAAATACTTTTTGTAAATATTGTAGTGTGATGCTTAACTGTGATGTATGATTTACCAGTTCCAAGTACCTGTATACTGTGTATTCCTACAATCAAAAAAAATGACTGAACTGATGGAACTTAACTTATATAATTTTTAGAACAAATACATTTTATCTTTAATTTCAGTTCACATTTTTATTTGTCATATAATTTTATTTCTATGCTGCGGGGGCCCCCAAACTTGAAATGCCCCAGGCCCCCAAGGTCTAAATCCAGCACTGGTCTCTTCCAGGTTAGGCCCCAATAGCACATTGTCTGTTCCACCACTGTGTATCCCTGCTCCTGTAGCCTCTTGGGATTTGTGACATGGATATCTCAGGAGGCTGTAAGAACATTGTCAGTTAATTCCCACACTGGAATGGCAGCAGGGGTGGTCCAGACAAAAAATCAAAACAAAACAAAAAAATAACAAATCAAAAAAAGGGGAAAGAGTACTGGAAGTAAAGTGGATTGAGGAGTGAAGGTCCTCTTCAGGCTTTCCTCACACAAGTGATATACCTGCATTCACCAGATTCCAGCAGCAAGAATCAGCAAATTTTTGCAAGATGACAGATGTAGGCAAAAAGTGGCAGCTGCTCAGCCTATACAAAGCAATGACAGGCTGAGAGGAGCCATCCATGTTTGTCTGTAGCCACATGCTTATCAGTTAAATAGAGTTAGGAATAGGGATGAATAAATGACCCTAGATGCAGAAAGATATGTCCAGGTTTGGACATCCATCCCTTACTGCATGTAACTGCTGGTTGTGTGGATACATGGGAGTAGTGACATCTCCTCTCAGTCTTTCCTTACTTTGTACAGGCTGAGTGGCCAATGCTGTTTGGATACACTTGTCACCCCAGCCAAATTAATCCACAGATTTTTGCTGTTGGAATTGTGAAGAAGGCCCTAAAGCAAGTATAATTAAGATGGGTCTGCAACCATGTCCAACAGTCACTTTTTGGCCTAACTAAAGCACATACGCTTTATAAAAGTAATAAATACATTTTGTTACAGGAAACTGGATTTTAAAGGCATTTTTAAAGCTGAAAAATTGCTGCTAAAAATGCATATGGGTTAACAGAGCTGTCAACATCCTTCATGCATTTCTAATATCTATAAAGGAGAGCACTGTGGTTCAGGAGGAATTGTGATTTGAATAATGATTATAAACAGCAGGTGGGTATTCTTGTTGAGTGATTTGTACAGCATTATAACAAACCACAGTTACAAAAGGAGGTAAAATCCAAAGCAGCATCTGACAAGGAGGCTTTGGTTATTTAGAAGGAGAAGAACGAGAATCAAAGTCATGTTTGCAGCAATTGTAAAAAATGTTTGGGATACACTTTTATTATGGATTTAACTATCAGATTAGACAAATCAATTATATTTGGTTGCTTTGGAAAAAGGGGAATATATTAGGCAGTATTCTCCCCAAACAACCAGTATTATTCTTGCATCCCAGTTACTAATGTCATTGGTATATTGATTAAAAGGAGTAATGTTCATTTTTAATATGAAGGGTTTCTTGCATATTCAAGTGTAAGGAAAGTAAAAATGCACAACACAGGAAGAATATATCAAGAAAATAATTTGTGAATCTTATTTTGTTAGTTTACTAAAAATACTACTGCAGGAATCTAAACAATTTGCTAGAAACTTATTATATTATTTATTTAGTGAGGTAAGTTGCATGTAAAAGTAAGTTGACAAAGATTATCATATGGATTCTTTGCTCCTAAAAATACTGTTGGTCTATTGTTAACAGTACAGTGCTAACAGTGCAGATGGATGAATCCACCCCCCCCCCAGCTTTTGTATTCTGACAGCTGGTGGTGGTGGCTGTCAGGGTATCTGAATATTTTCCAAACAATAGATGTCTACGAGGAGGGGGGCAACAGAAACACCCAAGTAGAGATTTTTGGTCCAGTTTATTAGGAACCAAATGAAATGTGCAGAGTGTATGACCAACTCAAGTTTATGTGAGTTATCTTTTAAGGAGAGCAGTAAAATAAGCCAGGCCAAGTGAAGGTAAAATGAATCATGGCATACAAATACCAATTCATGAAAAAGTACCTGTATCTTTTAAAGTGATATGAAAATGAATATTATATAATTAGGTAAGCCCCTTTGGGGCCTTGTGAACTGACTGTCATGCTATCTGCCTGCTACATGGTCCATATGAACTTCATTGTACAACAAGAGCTAAAATGTAAAAGGTCTACAAGGAACTAATGTTATGTTAGAGTTTTTAAAAATCACAGTTCAAGCCCAAGACAACTATTTTATTTATTTTGGTATGGGCTATGTGCCCCCCGTCAGTGGAAGCAGGCTGATAATGGGACAAAGTGGATGTACATCATTAACATAACAAAACTAAATAGATTAATTGTAGAATCATTTATGATTTGTTTAATCTTTAATGAACACAGTGAACTTTATCTTTTAATTTCATGTTTTAGTATTACATTCCTAACAGGTTATGATAATGATAAATACACGTTGTAAGGGTGCATAAAAGGATGCATCATACAACACTACCCCAGTGCCTAATGAACATGAAATGATGAAATGCATTTGGGTCAGACAGTGACCATGTGAAATTTTTTTAAACATAATTTTAAGACAAATATGTATTTAGTCCTTTTTCATATTCTCTGTTAACATCTTCTCATATTTCAAAAGCTACGAGTAATTTGCCCTGGATTTCTTATTCATACAGATGTTTTTAGGATAAAAGAATACAATTGTACTCAAAAGTACATAAAAAGTACATAGATCTTATAGCTGAACTCAAAGTGAACAGTTAATCACAAATATTAGGGAGCTGTTTTATCTGCTAAAGGGTCCAAATCTGAGGTTTACACTGCCTATTTCAGTAAAAAATACACATATCCTGCCCACCTCCAGCAGCAGACTGATGAGCTATACTCTCTATCACTTTGCTCTTTCCTGTTATCATCATGTTTCCTGCACTACAGCACAATAAACTGATTGGCTCCTTGTACTGTTTGTCCAACTTCTTCATCCTGATACTAAATTAAATTCAGGTACACTGTTTTCATGTAAAACATGTATTTAAATGTGTATTAGTTGTCACTAATACAAGTCGAACGCATGCCGTGATGTCAAGAGGGGGCCGAGTGGAACGTAAGCCGGAAGGTACACGCGAGGCATTGTAGGTACCGTGCTCCACTCCAGCCCTTCCGTTTTTTACCGTGATGGTCACGCACTTTTATATGGATTTTTATGGATTTTATGTTCATGATTTTTACTGATTCAACCCTGATGGGAAATAAACCTTTTTGAGGATACTACACTATCTGGAGTCCGTTTTTCTTTCCGTACATGGCCCTTATTGATGAGAGAGATCTCTAGGGAGCCTGCAGGCACAGGTCAAAGACACCGGTTCGAATCTACTTCACTTCCAACCCATTTGTGGTTACCACACAAGCGCATATGGTCGTGTTGCTATATGGCAGTCAGGACCCATCATATCTGGTGAGTGTTTTCAACCCTCTATTCACATGTGGAGCACGTCCCACGGATGAGAGCCAGCTTTATTGGAAGCTGAAGGGGAATAGCACTTTTTCCAGCACTGGCACCTACTCTATAGACTGTGGTCACTTTATTTTGGACCTATTTTTATTTGAGCTTACTGGATCGTCCACCCACTGACTCTATATGCACAAGTAAAGCACTAAGCACTTTGGGATATATTGCACAATTGCACCTATTGTTAACATCTTAAATCATTCACTTATTTATTGCTTCAGTATTTACTTTGCACAGTAATCATTGTATGTATTTTGTATACTATTGCTGTCACACACCTACACAGCCAGCACATTTATCTTGAAGTTTAACACTTAAGCAAGCACTGAGGTTGGCTTTCTTATTCAGAGGCCACTTATTCACTGATACAAGTTTGCCTATTGAAAGATAATTCTTTTGACAACTCAAAAATGTGGATTTTTCCTGGAGTTTAGGTTCTAGTGGCAATTGTTACCCAGGCAAACAGAGTGAGTACATCCCTCTAGCATGGATACAGACAACTTTCAAAAGTACCATAGATTCTAACTTCTCGCCAATCAAAAACTAAAAGCAAATGTTTTGGCTTTATAAACACTTTAGGTGGTTTATCTAACTGCTACCCTAACCAGAAGCATCTGCTTTTTTATTCAAGCAATGATAGAGCCTTTTAAGTATACCTTGGATTCCTTAAGTATATCACAAAGGAATTATCTATGTTTTTGAAAAATTTCCCTATGAATTGGCCCATCTTATATCACCACTTCTGTATATTATCCGAGTTACAGGACACCTAACGGTAGGCCCCGCTTTGTTGGAAGACAGACACTTTTCGTCCTCAGTTATCCCCACTGAAGACATTTGTCTGCCTTTGGCCACCTCATGTGAGTATTATCTTATTATGTATACTTCCTGACTGTCTGAGATGGGAAAGAGGGGTAGCGAACAGTATATTGGAATCAAACATATACCTGCTACATTCCCAATTACACAACCCATGGATAAAAATAATGCAAGAATGATTGGTTAAATCTACACCTGCTTTTTCACATCTTCTTTTCTATTATACAAGCTTTTAGGTTGAAATTAGGTTTCCACACATTTGGAAAGAATCGTTAGCATCCTAAATAAAAAAAATTCTGTTATAGCTTAGTGTACAGTGTGGTAGATCAAGATTTCCATCAAAGACAATTAATTTCTACAGCTAAAGTCGTCATGCCAAGTACACATACTAAACTTTTTTTCTTTGTCAGAGGTGAAAAGTATATTCCCTAAACACAAAGTTAAAAAAGGAAAACAGATGGATTAGAACATCAGCCAGTGAATAAGTGATTTATAGATACACTCAAAAATGTTGGGTTGGTTGTCTCATGTTAAATTATGTACAAAATATTCTGCACAACTCCAGATGAGTTCAAACAAAAAATGCAGCAGCAGTGTTAGTTTCCAGAAAGATCGTACATACCTAAATGATTTGAATGAGTTTGCCAGTAGGCCTCTGTAAGATCAACCAGTTTCCATCTTGTGAAAATAGCAAGGCTTATGCACAGTTTCACCTATAGCAGCTGCCTTCCCCTGAAAGCTGGTGTAACAGGTTTTCCAGGCATTGGGCCTGATATGGGTCTGCCGTTGTTACCGGTGACACCTTCAGCCCATTTAAGCTGAATACCCAAGTGTGAGAGTTGAGACAATGACCATTCCGGCATCTTTGGTTTGTTTTTTTTATTTGAAAATGGGGATGGGAGAAGGGAATGAGTGGGATACTCCTCTGGCTCAACTAGGTACAACTGGGAGACTTTGCAGAAAAATGCCTGTCTTGATGCCAGGTGGATGCCGACCAACGCTTAATGGCGCTTGAAAACGCTTTATTACTGAACTGTGATGGAACTTGACTTGTAGCCTTCTGGTAACTCAAAAGATCCTAGACTATATTGAGACTTGACTCTTGACACTCTGTTAGGCTCAAAAGTCCTGTCAACAGCTCCCTCCAGCCCTTCACTGACTGAGGTACTCCTTGTAACTGCTTGTGCTGCTGCAACTCTAAACACTGTACACTGCACACTGCACGCTGTACATATTAACTCTTCAGGGCCCAACTGCTGGCGCCCCCTTTACACTTTCAGGGTCCTCTACTAGGCACCCCCTCTGCACTTCAGGGTCCTCTCACTAGGCACCCCCCTCTGACACTTCAGGGTCCTCTCGCTAGGCACCCCCTCTGACACTTCAGGGTCCTCTCGCTAGGCACCCCCTCTGACACATCAGGGTCCTCTCACTAGGCACCCCCTGTTACTGCTAGCTAGCTACTGGATCCCTTTGACCTTCACTGGAGCTGTCCCCTTCTCAGCTAGGCAGACCCTCAGGGGCAGCTACAGTACTCACAAACTTGGAATGCTTTTCTGAAACTGGGCCGCCTCAACTCCGCTGGTCCTTGGCACACCGGATCCTCTCTGCAGCTCAGCTCTCTCTGTACCCTCAGGCAAGCCCCCCGAGACACCCGATGCTTCTGACAGGAGGAGAGACAGCCGTACTCTCCCTCCTGGGACTCTGCTTCCCACCAAAGATGCTGCTTCATGTGCTCCCCTCAAACTTATACTCACTCCCAGAATACTGTGCGGCAGAATCTGCCTTCCTGGGGTAGATACAAGCCTGAATGTGCAACTGATTGGGTTTCTTCCACTGCCCAATGAGAACCCTCTCATGGAGCCAGTGGGGAGACTCCCCGCCCAATGGCAACACCTGGGAGACATGACAGCCCAGCTGAAAATCAGGGCCCTGCTGTTAGGCAGCCAAGGCCCACTATACTTTTGCCTAACACCTACCTTGTAGGGTGCTACACTGATATGCCTACTTGGATGCCCCCAGGACTTAAGGCACAGTACAAAATTTGCATGACAAGAATGCTCCCTAGTAAACCCCAGTTACATAGTAGTTGAGGTTGAATAAAGACAATAGTCCATCCAGTTCAACCTGTGTAGGTGTGTGTGGCCGTAATCATCTCTCATACCCCTGAATGTTCTGATCATTGAGATGTACGTCCAAGAGTCTTTTGAAAGCAACCATACTTCCCGCAGAAACTACCTCTTGGGGTAGAGAATTCCACAATCCTGTAGCCCTCACAGTAAAGAACCCCGTGCGTTGCCTGAGATTAAAACGCTTCTCCTCTATTCGCATTGTATGCCCTCGAGTCCTCATGCAATCCTTTTGACTGAATAGCTTTTTTTCTATGCTGAGATCACCATTGAGGTATTTATAAATTGCTATCATGTCCCCTCTCAGGCGTCTCTTCTCCAGGGAGAATAAATCAAGCGATTGCAGATCCTCCTCATAATTAAGGTCCTCCAATCCCCTAATTAGTTTCGTTGTCCTTCTCTGGACTCGCTCCAGCTCCAACACATCCCTCCTGAGGACTGGTGACCAGAACTGGACAGGATGCTCCAGATGCGGGCGGACCAGAGTTTTATAAAGTGGTAGGATTATAGTTTTATCTCTGGAATACATCCCTTTCTTTATGCATCCTAATATTCTGCCGACTTTGGCAGCTGCCGCTTGACATTGCATGCTATTGCTTAGTCTATCCTCTACCAAGACTCCCAGATCTTTCTCCATTTTTGATTCCCCCAAAGTTTCCCTACCTAAAGTGTATTGTGCTTTTATGTTTTTAGTCCCCAAGTGCAAAACCTTACACTTCTCCACATTAAATCTCATTTGCCATGTCGTTGCCCACTCTGTTATTTTGTCCAGGTCATTCTGTAGGATATCTGCTTCATGCCGTGCAGTTATTGCCCTGCCCAATTTTGTGTCATCTGCAAAAACTGATATAGAACTACTGATCCCGTCCTCAATGCTGTTTATGAATAAATTGAACAGGGTTGGTCCCAGGACTGAGCCTTGGGGGACCCCACTTACCACCTCAGACCAGTCTGCGTATGCGCTATTTATTACCACCCTTTGGACACGCCCTTTTAGCCAGTTCAGTATCCAAGAGCAAACCTTGCGGCCGAATCCAGGTACACCACATCCTCTGGTCTCCCCCTATCTAGCTCACAGCTCACCTCCTCGTAGAATGTTAAGAGATTGGTTTGACAAGAATGCCCATTTGTAAACCCATGCTGATTACTGCTGATGATGTTGTTGTCTTTAGCAAACTCTACGATATAGTCCCTTATCATCCCCTCCAGAAGTTTACATACTATCGATGTCAGACTGACAGGCCTATAATTTCCCGGGACATGCCGCTGCCCTTTTTTGAATATCGGTATCACATTGGCTTTCCTCCAATCCCCTGGTACATTTCCTGTCATAAAACTGTCAGCAAAGATCAGGAAGAGTGGTCTAGATTAGGGATGATCGAACTTTTGAAAAGTTTGGTTCGGCCAGAACACCCGAACTTCCCGAAAGTTCGGGTCCGGATTCCAGAACCCCATTGAAATCAATGGGACCCGAACTTCGGTAATCAAAAAACTCCATTTTGAAGCCCTAAAACCCAATAAATGCCCCTAAAAAGTGCCTAGGGTTCTGGGTCATGCCCCAGGGACTATTAATCACACAAAAAAAAGTTCTTAAAAATTGTCGTTTTTTATAGAGAGCCAATTATTGAAAAAAGAAAAAAGAGATTTCTTTGTATTTAGTGTCTGGGGGGTCTAAAAAGTGTACCTGTGAAGTTTCAGCTCTGTAGCATGTCCAGAACCAGAAAAAAAAGATAATATTTCTTAGAATTTCAATAGCGCAGGGATGGGGCTACGCTACTTTCACACCTGGGCGTTTTTGTTTCAGGCGTTTATTGGGCATTTTTTGGGCGTCTTTGGGGCAGGCATGACATCTGAACTTCTTTCTGTATAGGGGTATATATACACAAACACACACACACACATATATATATATATATATATATATATGTATATATATACATACACATACACACATATAGGAGTGAAAGGAGCGGAACCCTATCCCTGAGCTACTGAAATTATTTGCAGGGATGGTGTTACTCTCCTTTCACACCTATATGTGTGTATGTGTATATATATATGTGTGTGTGTATATATACCCCTATACAGAAGTTCAGATGTCATGCCTGCCTCCAAAGACGCCCAAAAAATGCCCAATAAAGCCTGAAACAAAAACGCCAAGGTGTGAAAGGAGCGGAACCCTATCCCTGCACTACTGAAATTATTTCAGTAGCGCAGGGATGGGGTTCCGCTCCTTTCACACCTATATGTGTGTATGTGTATACATATATGTGTGTGTGTATATATACCCCTACACAGAAGTTCAGATGTCATGCCTGCCTCCAAAGACATCCACAAAAAAAGCCCAATAAACGCCTGAAAGAAAAACGCACAGGTGTGAAAGGAGCGGAACCCCATCCCTGCTCTACTAATAATTCTAAGAAAAATGATCTTTTTCTTCTGGCGGTCACCCTGACATGGATGAGTTCGGTCACCCTGGCATAGCAGTCAGAGTCAGTTCACCCTAAACTACACTACGGTCACTGACACTTAACACTTTCCCTACAGAAACTAGATTATTGAATCTAACTATAGTGGTATATAGTACCCTAACTACACTGCATATCCCTTTCCTCACACTAATAATTGCTAAATGACACTGGAGCAGCAGGAGTAACAGAACTGCTTCCACTCTCTTCCACAGCCTCTCTATTACAGTGCTAGAGATTTGGCAGAGCTATGTTATATACTGGGGGGCGTATTCACTACTGATTGGCCTCTGGACCCCCTAGTCACTCCAATCACATTCCTAGCAGACTCCTGCCCCCTCAATTGGCTTTTACTCATGTTTCTGGTCGAATCACAGGCTTTTAAAGTCCAGTTCCTGTCCCATTGCATTTTGGGCGGTTCTGGTGCCGAATTCCGAACTTTTACCGCAAAAAGTTTGGAATTTGGCCGAATTTCGAACAGTCACCCGAACCTTTCGATTATCCCTAGTCTAGATATAGTCTTACTAAGTTCTTTGAGTACTCTTGGATGTACGCCATCCGGGCCTGGTGATTTGTGTTAATTTTATCCAGACTTTCTTTGATTTCACCCTCTGTTAGCCATAGCGGCAAGTCCTGTGAATTACTGCTAACCATACAGTCATGGTCAGTGTGCCCCTCCTTTTCCTGTGTAAAGACTGATGAGAAAAAAGTGTTCATCAAGGTTGCTTTTTCAGTGTCCTCTGTAACCATCCTCCCATCTTCGTTAATTATGTGTGCAATATGCTCTGCCCTAGTTTTTTTGCTGTTGATATATTTAAAGGATTTCTTTGGGTTCTTTTTGCTATCCTCTGCTATTTGTCTCTCAAAGTTGATTTTAGCCATTTTGATTTTGTATTTACTTTTCTTATTTGCCTCCTTGTATTGCTCGAAAGCCAATACTGTGCCCTCTGATATATATTTCTTGAAGGCCATTTTTTTCCCCCTAATTAGTTTTTTAACATTACGGTTTAGCCAGCCAGGTTTGGCTTTGTCTCTTCTAAATTTATTTCCCATAGGAATGCACTGCGAGATGCATTTGTTTAATATGTTCCTAAAGCATTCCCATTTTTCCTCTGTGGTCAGTGTTCCTAGTGTTTGGTCCCAGTTTACCCTTTCCATTATTGAGCACAATTTGGGAAAGTTTGCCCTTCTGAAGTTTAGGGTTCTCATGTTCCCCACTTGCCTTGTTATATTGTTATTTACGCTAAGTGTGATTATCCTGTGATCGCTAGAGCCCAGGTTGTCCTGGACTCCTACCTCCGAGATTAGGTCTGGCTCATTAGTGATCAATAGATCCAGCACTGCATTTTCTCTAGTAGGAGAATCCACCAACTGAGACATATAGTTGCCCTGTAAGGTTTCCATGAATAGACAGGCCTTCTGTGAGTGTGTAGTCCCCTCTTCCCAGTCAATGTCGGGATAATTGAAGTCCCCCAATATGATGACTGATCCCAGTTTTGCCACTTTACCCAACAGTGATATAGATTCCAGCTCTACCTCCTCCCTTTGGTTGGGTGGCCTATAGCAAGCCAACACAATTACTTTTACTTCATCTCTATGCAGTTCTACCCACTCGGATTCCAACTCCATACTCATCCCTTCCATAATATCACTCCTTACATTATTCTTGACATAGAGACATACCCCTCCCCCTCTTTTTCCTACCCTGTCCTTCTGGTACACCGAATACCCTTGGATATTGGCCAGCCAGTCATGTAAGGGGTCGAACCAAGTTTCCGTTATTCCCACAAGGTCTATGTCCTCCTCATGTACTAACATTTCCAACGCATCCATTTTATTAGCTAGGCTCCTGGCATTTGCATATACCCCTCTTAGATTTGTGAAAGTTGATAGTGAATGGTGATCATTTTTATTCCTGTTTGGTCTATGGTTTTCCCGCACAGACATTATGGAACACAGACGTTATGGAACGTTATGGAACTACTGTCGCTGCTGACTCTAATACTGGCTTCTGTCCTTTGCTCCCTCCTGACTGACTCTACTTCTGAGCCCTCCCCCCGTCTCCTAGTTTAAAAGCCCCTCCAACTTGGTGGCCATCTTTCTCCCCAAAAGAGCTGTACCATCCCCATTAAGGTGCAGCCCATCCTTACTAAAGAGCCGGTAGCCGACTGAGAAGTCAGCCCAGTTCTCCGGGAGCCCAAACCCCTCCTTCCTACACCAGTTCCTCAGCCACTTGTTAAGTTCCCTAATCTCCTTCTGCCTCTCTGGTGTGGCTCGAGGTACCGGCAGTATTTCAGAGAAAACCACCTTGGAGGTCCTATTCCTCAATCTATTCCCTAAATTCCTGAAATAGTTCTTTCGGATCCTCCACCTTCCTCTTACTGTATCATTAGTGCCCACATGCACCATGACCGCTGGGTCATCCCCAGCCCCGCCCAATAATCTATCTACCCAAACCGCGATGTGCCAAACTCGAGCACCCAGTAAACAACATACTGTCTGGCTACCGCAATCTTTTTGACAGATTGCCCTCTCTGTCCTCTTGATAATTGAGTCCCCATTACCACAACCTGTCTAACCTTTCCTGAGTCTCGGCCCCCCTCCTTCCTGGAGCTGCCACTCCCCTGGCAGCTGGGGGAGGGCGCATGCTCCAGCACTGCCACCCCTAAGCTGATATCCCCATCAACATGCAACGTGGCAAATTTTATTAGGGTGTACCAACTCAGGACTGGCCTCCCTGGCACTCTTCCCTCTACCCTTCCTAACAGTCACCCAACTGCCTACCTCTGATGCCTGCGTCTCCTCTACTCCTCCCTCCTCTATGCCGGCCCCTGAAAGCGCCTGATGGGTAATGTCCAAGCTCCTTTCCAGGTTGTTGATGCTACGCAGTGTTGCCACTATGTTTTCTAGATCCAGGATCTGGGCTTCCAGAGAAACAAGTCGCATTGATCTTGCACAGCAGTATTCGCCCTCGATTGGTTCATCAAGGTATGCATATATGCAGCAAGAAGTGCACTGAGTGGCATCCCCAATCCTGTCGGACATTATTACCCTCTACTCTATGGGGATAATTAGTAACAACCTGCTATTCCTTACCTACTTTACCTCTATCTCCCCTGGTACTAACTCTAAGGTACAAACCAGTCACTAAGATACTCACCAGTCACTAAGATACTTACCAGTCCTCCCAGGTACTCATTTGCAGAGCACAGTCAGTTGCAGAGCACAGTCAGTCACAGAGCACGGTCAGTCGCAGAGCACAGTCAGTCGCAGAGCACAGTCAGTCGCAGTCAGTCGCAGAGCAAGGTCAGTCACTGAAAAAATTACACTTTGCTACAATGTAAAATAGTGAGTGTATAGCTTGTATAACAGTGTCAATTTCCTGTCCCCTCAAAATAACTCAACACACAGCCATTATTGTCTAACCCGCTGGCAACAAAAGTGAGTACTCCTCTAAGTCAAAATGTCTAAATTGGGCCCAATTAGCCATTTTCCCTCCCCGGTGTCATGTGACTTGTTAGTGTCACAAGGTTTCAGGTGTGAAAGGGGAGCAGGTGTGTTAAATTTGGTGTTATCGCTCTCACTCTCTCATACTGGTCACTGGAAGTTCAACATGGCACCTCATGGCAAAGAACTATGTGAGGATCTGAAAAAAAGAATTGTTGCTCTACATAAAGATGGCCTAGGCTATAAGAAGATTGCCAAGACCCTGAAACCGAGCTGCAGCACGGTAGCCAAGTTCATACAGCGGTTTAACAGGACAGGTTCCACTCAGAACAGGCCTCGCAATCATGGACCAAAGAAGTTAAGCGCATGTGCCCAGCATCATATCCAGAGGTTGTCTTTGGGAAATAGACGTATGAGTGCTGCCAGCATTGCTGCAGAGGTTGAAGGGGTGGGGGGTCAGCCTGTCAGTTCTCAGACTATACGCCCCGCACTGCATCAAATCGGTCCGCATGGCTGTCGTCCCAGAAGGAAGAATCTTCTGAAGAGGATGTACAAGAAGGCCTGCAAGCAGTTTGCTGAAGACAAGCAGACTAAGGACATGGATTACTGGAACCAAGTCTTGTGGTCTGATGAGACCGAGATAAACGTATTTGGTTCAGATGGTGTCAAGTGTGTGTGGCGTTACAAGGTGAAGAATATAAAGACAAGTGTGTCTTGGCTACAGTTAAGCATGGTGGTGGAAGTGTCATGGTCTGGGGTGGCATACAGTTCATTGAGGGAACCAGGAATGCCAACATGTACTGTGAACATAATGAAGCAGAGCATGATCCCCTCCCTTCGGAGACTGGGCTGCAGGGCAGTAGGCAGTATTCCAACCTGATAATGAGCCTAAACACACCTCCAAGACGACCACTGCCTTCCTAAAGAAGCTGAGGATAAAGGTGATGGACTTGCCAAGCATGTCTCCAGACCAAAACCCTATTGAGCATCTGTGGGGCATCCTCAAACAGAAGGTGGAGGAGCGCAAGGTCTCTAACATCCACCAACTTTTCATGGAGGAGTGGAAGAGGACTCCAGTTGCAATCTGTGAAGCTCTGGTAAACTCCATGCCCAGGAGGGTTAAGTCGTTGCTGGAAAATAATGGTGGTCACACAAAATTTTGAAACTTTGGGCCCAATTTTTTAATTTACACTTAGGGGTGTACTCACTTTTGTTGCCAGCGGTTTAGACATCAATAGCTGTGTGTTGAGTTATTTTGAGGGGACAGCAATTTTACACTGTTATAAAAGCTGTGCACTCACTACTTTACATTGTAGCAGTGTTGTCTCATGAAAAGATATAATAAAATATTTACAAAAATGTGAGGGGTGTACTCACTTTTGTGAGATACTGTACCATGTCAGATGGCTTCACCAGGAGTGACCAGAACAAATGACTGGCTGGACATAAAAGTCATGAAGACATCAAAGACAACAGTGGCATATCTATTTTCCATGTAAGAGTTAAGGCAGGCAGCATTCAGTAGCATATCTGTTATTAAGGCAAGAGATCAGGTTAGGCGGCAATCAGTAGATTAGCATTTCAAGACAAGACAAGGCACTAGTACAGGAGCCACAAAGCAGAATGTGTTCACAAGACCAGAGCCATAGGCTTGTGATCCTAAAATATTACAGGTGTCACACTCAAACAGAGGGGAGAAGCATTGCAATCAGAGCTGGGAGCTGTGTGACCGCCAGGCCAATAAGTCTGAAGGTGACTAGAAAACAGGTTGTCCCACTGGCTAGAAAAGAAATCATCTTCTGAGAGCAGTGGCAGCACTGGCCAAAAGGAGGGGAAGGGCATTGCTGTCAGAGTCCAGCCTGTTGCCCTGTCGATGCTCAGGCTAAGAGCAAGTGAGGGTGAGCAAGAGTTAGTGTAGGAGCATTTCTCATGCTCCTAAACCTCCATCTCCCAGGAGGGGTCGCTAGACTCAAAGAAGCCTGTTTATCAGAAATTCAGGCATTTGAGCAAGGCTAATAATACTGGAGGATCTTGTGAGGCATATAGATGACAAATGGCTGTTGTACACCCTCCAGTCAATGATGGCAATCTTCTATGGTCCATTTCACAGCCAGTGGTTTTTGATTGACAGTGTGATAATTGCACTCAAAGGAGGAGATATTAAGAAAGCAGAAGGATGCAAGTTACCATTGGAAGTATGTTGTGACAAGTAAGCCCTTATCCAATCTCAGAAACATCGATCGCTAGCAAAAACTGCAAGGCAGGGTCCAGATGCCTGAAGATATGAAGTGAAAGCCTTCTTTAGGATTTCAAAAGTATAGATAGTTTCTAGAGGCCACAACTTTAGATTAGCATACAGTCATATGGCCAATGCAGTGGTAGCTCAATGGCAGATCTGGCACTAAAGAAAACAGAGAAATCCTTGTAGTCAGGGAGAGATTTTGAGGCAAGAGAGGCTAGAATCAATTCCTCCAAACGAGAGGGATCAGAGGAGAAATTGTCCCAAGCTACAATCCTCTGAGTAGCCCAAATAATACTTAGATTGTGTTCATGTAAGCATGGGTAAGCCAAAAACAGTAGGATGACAGAGAGTGGATGATGAAGAAGGAGATGTGCTATTGGTGACTACTAGCATGGTAGTCTGGATGTTGTCTGTACCTTGAGCTAGTGGATGGTTGTGGATGACAACCAGAAAGAATGGGGAAACTACCAAAACAAGAGGGAGCTCAAACTGAATTTAAGACTGATATATTATGCTTGAGAGTTAGAAAAGTTATCCAGGCAGTGGCAAATACAATGTTATTCTCCTAAGGGAGACAGATATGGCCTAGCAAAGTTTCCATCCCCTTCCCATTCCACTAGGCCTGGGGATTTCCTGGCTTATTTGGGAAACTGCTTGTGAAATGTCCTTTGGTACCACAATAAATACAGAGGCCTGGGTTATTTCTTTTTATCTTCTTCTGAGTGAAAAGGCAAATGGTCCCAATCTACACTGCATAAGCTTTTATCAGCTGCATGGCTTCTTTAAGCTTTTCTAGTGTGAAGTAACTAACCTGTAAAGGACTCCTCGAGCATGGAAGGACACATCCACAGAAGCCAGGGCAGGGTCAGAGGATGGTTATCTAAAGGTTCATAATAATGGAGTGCCTTGGAGTAGAGATATCACATTCTTTACTTGCTGCAATTCAGAACCCAAGGACTGAGAGTAAAACTGGAAATACAACCTGCATTAGACTTTAAAGTTGCCACTAAAATGAACTAGTAAAGGTACCGGGAGTTCAGTGTAGCTGAGAAGTTATATCTTCTTATAAACTTGCAAAGTTCATCTGCAAATAACTGGGCTTCTGTAGGTTCCATATTCACAGTATGTGACTTGTGATAATGTAAGTGTAGTGGTGGCTGTGTGATTCCCCATTCAATTCACCTCTCTGCTGCTGTATGCAATGACAGGGCTGCTGTCAGTGTGGACTCCCCTGCTTGCACCTAATTCACACACTGTTTACCTACCTAGATACAATACATTTACTTGACCTACCATTTGGTAGTCTGTGGCCTAATTTATGTGCATTATTATAAATGGTAGTTTACTACCACTAGAGTTACACAGGTGTGAGCATCCTTCTACTGATAAAAGGGTGAGTCATTGAGGACCAAGCAGCTTTAAGAGTAATGGAAAAACAGAGGATCCATCATCACCCCCCAGCAGCAGCTCCTTTGAGGATAAGCGCTATATAAGGTTTATCAGTGCACATCCTATACCCTATCTATGAAAAAATCAGGACTGCAGGACACCTATAGTAACTGCATGTCTCTTAAGACTAGTATGTCTACTGGTACTTGGATGCCCCCAGCCACATCCAAGTCCCTCACAGGGTTTCTCTTTCTTTCTTTTACCATATACAAGGGGTTCTCACCATCGATGATAACCAAACTGTACACAGCCTTGTGGCTCTTCTTTGCAGTATCTCTGTTTAGGCCTTGTGCCTTGGTCCTCCAAACTGTCAAACACACAGTCCCCAAGCTCGTGAATCTTCCATCAGCTCTGACTGTTTCTCTTGCAGCTCCCTTCTTCTACATCCTCAGAGGCTCTGCCTTTCAATGTCCCAGCATGGACAGTATGGAGCAAGGTGCTTCTAACAGCTCCCTTTCACAGACTGATCCCCTCGGGAGGGTAGGGCCACTCACCTCTAATCCCAGCTCCAATATAACCCCAGCACTATCTGGGTCATCAGTGTGTCTGTTTCCTGCAAAACCTGACCTGGGCTCGCCTCTCTATACTGTATATCCCCCCCCCCCCGTTTCACACCGGAGGAATAAACACACTAATCTTCACACTGGCAACTCTGTGACTTCTACCAACCCCAGGGGTCCAAACCTGTGTGCCCTTCCTTCTAAAAGGGCACTCCACCCACATCTTTTTCTGGGTCTTTCTTCCTAGCCCTTGGGGTCCCACTGATCTTTCTACCTTTCCCTTCTACTGTCTAGCCTTGGGTTCATACATTTCTTTCCGCCTCTCCCAGACCTACTCTCCCAGGACTGTAGGGGGCCTACTTCTATGACACCTGTCAGGGATTGACCTGTCTAACTGCCTGATTCAAACTCAACCAGCACCATCTGTTTTTCAGGTTTGCTCATACCTGTATTCTTTCGCTTGGCAACCAAACCATCTGAGAATAACACCACATCCTTATGTTTAACCTCAATAGTAACATTTCACAATTGGTTACACACATCAATATTGTCAATATCACCAGGAACTTTTGTCCCCTTGTTTGCTAGTAGTGTATGAGGAGGGACCACATACAGACAAGCAGTTACCCCCCATGTGACCTTCCCAAAGTTTGACATCACCCTCTGTTGTCCAACTCCATAAGCGACTGTCCTACCAATGAACATTTTTCACCACGTTTTTCCACACCAATATCTTTAAGCATTTGTGTTCTGGCTGGTATTTTCAATACCTCTAAGCTGTCCAACAGTGCTCCAGAGTGCTTCTCATACACAACATCAGTATGAAGCAATCTAGCACACTGTGAGACAACTTTCGACATTAACACCAAACATTGCATAATATAACTACAACATTGGCTATTGGACTATAGGCAGTTCTGCAGCCCCTTCTCCTGGCACAGCAGCAATACCCACCCTTCTGTTACACCACATAGACTTGTAAGGCATACTCATTTCATTAAATATTGTGAGTGCTTCCCTGTGCCACTCTTCCCAGTCTGTTTTAAGATCACATTGCATTAACTCATCTTCAGACATCATTAATTGCAATACCGCCATTTTACCACCATGCACTGGCAGTGATTCACTCCCAAAATTTGATTTTTCATTTTCAGGCTGAGCATGCTGTATTAACCCACTATTTACTTGAAGATTTTTAACCTCATTAGTAAACAATGCATTATGCCCACTACAGAGCAGCAAGTCTCTTTTGGAAATGGATTTCCTCACCTGTCTTACCACTCCACTTGGCAGGTGTTGTAATTTTTAAATGCGTCGCTTCAGAAACCATTCCTCTGCGACACTATTTCCCTATGCGTCCACAGGGTGAAACAACAGATGCCCTCCTAGGCATCACAGACTCTCTGGCATCCCAGCTCTCTTTTTGGTAATGGTGAGCCACCTCTTCACTGCAGATTCCCCATCCAGATAACACTTCCTTGCCATGGGAGACCGCACTTCCCCAGCAGAACTTTTTCAGCACTCTCCAACTGGCTGTAAGGGTTCCTCTTGAGCCCACCAGCCATGACTCTCGTCAGGAACACTCCACCATTCACCACAGGTCTCACGACTGACCTTTACCTTGTTGCTATGGGGAACAACACTTTGCAGTCATGGACACACAGTTCTCCAGAAAACATTTTTTTGGCATACTGTCTCTTTTTTTTAAATACATTTTTTTTTAATTTTTAGGCAAGAAATGTACAAAGAGAAAAAAAATATATTAATAAAACACCAGACAACTGTACAAGAAAAAAACCCAGTGTACAAAAAAAAAAAGGTTCTGTTACAAACAATAAAATCTTTTGAAACATACTGTCTCACATGTCTCATGATATTATTAACCAATAAGGTCACAGAGGAACACTATGTCAGTAAGAATAACATCTTAATAGTGTATAATTAGCAAATCCACAAAAGAACATCATTAAGGCTATGGTAAAAAAGGAACCAAAGTAAGAGGGCTAGAGTTCAATCTCCCCCATATTTTTTGAAAAGTTTTGTTGTTTTTCCTGAGTTCAAAGGTAAGTTTATACAGAAGTAGGGAGTCATTGACAAGTGTTAGCCAATAAGCAGGTGCAGTGTGATATTGACCCATTCCAGGATAATAAAAGTTATTTCTTAGCATAAAAATATAGTATACATAACAATCTTTTAGCATATGAGGAAAGCGTCATATCCCCAAAAATACCTAATAGGCAAGTCTTGGGGGTGCAAAATACTTGGTAGACCCATAGCGGTGGAGATAAAGGAGCCTATTGCTGCCCAAAACCCCTGAACCACGGGGCAGGACCAGAAACAGTAGAGGAAGTCAGCAACTTGACCACAGCCTCTAAAGCACTCTGCAGATGAGCTCAAGCCCATCTTGTGCATTCTAGCAGGAGTAAGAGGGAGTGATGGAAAATTTTTAGCTGTATAATCCTGTCACTAGATGAGGTGACTGATTTTTGATAAGTTTTACTACAATCAGTCCAATCCACTTCTGTGAATGATATATCCAGGTAAGTCTATTCATCTGCACAGCAATAAATCTATAGTAAGAAACCATTATAAGAGCAGAGTAGTACATAGAGATAAGTTTAGTAGGATCAGGTTGACTTAACATTTTCTCTAAAGGTGGGACTTGAAGAGGGTTCGCTAGGGATCAAAACTGCGCACATATAACATGATGAAGTTGATAGTAATAAAATATGTAGAAAGGAGGTAAGTTGAAATTCAGTCGTAACTGGTGGAAGGACTTAAAACCTTGTGCTGTGTACAGGTGGCATAAATATTAACCCCTTTAGAGGACCATTCTTGGGGGTCTTCAGTAAGAGTGGGATTAAACCCCAAGGGGTTGTTAGAAGACGACTATGACTCTATAGAAATGCGGGCCACTATTGTTTTAAACATGGAGAGTGAAGTACATAGCATTGATGTGCCAGGGTGGGTAGGTACACAACGTCTGTAATTAATGCTGTGAGGAGTCTCCATGGAAAAGGCAATAGTCGCTTCTGTGGTAGTACAGGCGTTAGCTGAGATGGGGCGTAGCCAATCATGAATGTGTACTAGCTGAGAAGCCAAATAGTACAAATAGAAGTTAGGGAATGCCAATCCCGCTAGTTGAGCTGGGAATTTTAAATTTGAAAAATTGATTTTTTCATTTTTGATTCATTTTAAGAATATTGACCTTCCCATTAAGTCTAACGGCAGATCCATCCATCGATCTGTTTGGAGCTGGGCCACTAATGGGAATACATTGTTGGTAATATACAGTGATATAGGTGATTGAACTGTAATCCCTAAATATCTAAAGGAGGACATAACTTGCAATCTCGAGTCCGGATGGATCAAGGGTACAGCTGCGGGGTCTAAAGGAAATAGGCTATGCTGCTCCCAATTCACCCGGAAACCGGATTAGTCACCAAAAACATTAACGTCTTGCAGCAGTAAATTTAGGGAATTGTGGGGGTCAGCAAAGTACACTAAAGTATCATCTGCTTAAAGAGAAATACGCTCTTCTATGGTATCAATAGGAAGGCCTTTAATCATGGGGGAAGTACAGATAGGTAGTGACAGAGGGTACCCTTGCCGAGTACCACAATGTATTGGGAAGGTGTTAGTAACATGGGAATTTACTCAGATTTGGGCCACAGGATCAGTATAGAGTAGGCGTATCCATGCTAACAGGCGGGGACCAAAACCATACAATTTTAGCACATGAAATAAGTAGGGCCATATAACACTATCAAAGGCTTTACATGTGTCTAGGGAGACAATAACACGAGTAGGTGGGCAATCATAGGGGTATTGCAGATTGTGGAACAGTGTGCGAATAATTAATTCTAGTGGAGCAGCCAGGTATAAAGCCCCCTTGATCACTCTTTACCAATTTCTCAACCACCTTATTTAGACGATTGCCAAGACTTTAGCTAGGGTCTTTACATCCACATTAATGAGGAAGATTGGTCTATAGGAATCGCATTTAAGAGGGTCTTTATGAGGTTTTAATAAAAGAACAATCAGCTCCTCTCGCATAGCCTTGCTGACATTACCCCTGTACCATTTCATCCTCCAGACACTGTGAGTTCATATGCCATAAAGAAGGACATGGAAGAAGGAGAAGGCCCAACATGGAAGAAGGAGAAGGCCCAACGAGAGGGGTGCGTGGTCAGGGATACCTCTAAGCAAATATGACACTTCAGACACTAGAGGAAGCATAGTGTCCAAAGTGAAGACTAAATGTATAGGAGACATTGTGTGAAAGGAATCAGAATGACAGGAGTAGTCTCTAGTATCTGGATGCTTCCACTGCCATGCCTCTGTAAGACCATAGAGCTGTGCCCAAGCTTATGATAGGATTTACCACTACTTCCAAAGTGGTCCATGGTAGGATCTAATACAGCATTAAATTCCCCGACATAAAGTAGGGGAACACAGGGCCGGAATAATAAAGTCAAAAGGGACTATTCAGTAAGTAAGTCTGCCGAAAAGGGGGGGTAAACATAAATATTCTCTAGTAAGTAATATAAATCTCCCATCCGGATCAGTATTTACTTGCATAACTTCAGCCGAGTAAATTAAGCAAACAATATGGATACCCCTCTGGAGTAAGAGGTATGGGTAGCATGAAATGATTTTGCTATCCAGTGACATTTAAGGGCTCACGGTTTAGGGCCTGTCAGATGCATTTCTTGAAGACAGACTATGTGAGGTTTGTATTTTTTTAAGAAAGGAGAACACCAAGGACCACTTTTGAGGGGAATTCAACCCTCTTACATTCCAAGAAGTAAGTTTCAGTGGTACAGACATGGTAAACCATATAAAGCATAAACATACTGAAAGGACAACCAGTGAAGATGAGTCATTATAACACAGAACACTGAGCATTCATTAAGTTGTGAACAAATTAGACAATAAGACCAGAAAACAAAATGATAAAGAGCACAAAAATGCTGTAAAAACAAAAAAGAACCTGAAAAACCCAGCCTGTCCCACCCCGCTCAACTATCCCAAACATAGTGAACTTTATTTCCCTTAAACACAGTAACCTGAAAGTTACTAACCTCCCATGGCTTTGCCACAAGCGGGTAGGGGGGACTACAAAAACCAGGGGGGGGGGGGGCAATCTTGTTATTAATGTAGAAGGAGAACTATGGTTCAAGGTAATGAGCATATATTCAGACATCAAGCATTCTGCAGTCAGGCAAAGCCCAAGCATGTAGTTGTGCAGTACCAACCAGGGAACCTCAATTGGTAGCAGCAGGGCAACAACAAAGGGACTCCCTGAGCTATAAGAAGGGGAAATGTCCCACCACAGGTATGCAGGATAAGCGGGTCCACAAGGACATCCAGTCACAAAGAATCCTCTTCACTGAAGGAAGAATGGGGGGAACAAGAGAACAGGGTCTTTATGGATAGTTATAAAGGACTTGCAATGCCAGTATTAAGTGCGGTGGCACCTAGGTGCAGGCCCGAAACAGTCATCCAGCCAGGCCATGGCATCCTTTGGGTTAATGTAAAAGTGGACCTTTCCATCATGAATGACCCACAGCTTGGCCCGGAAAAAGCATAGCACATTGTAGGAGTAATTTGTAAAATTTGGTATGGCGCTGCTCCACCTAAATAAAGTGCTAAATAAGCAAATACTACTCAAAAGGTGCTACTCAGATACATATGTAAAATAGGTATAATTAATCACATACAATTCTGTGCAAAAAAAACAATACTTTGCAAAAACATGGTGCAATGTCCGCAAAAAGTGAAAGTGCTAATAATACACAAAGTGCTAATATATTATCAGTGTAATATTGTCCTTCAAAGATGCATGCACTTTCATTTAAAAAAATATTCACATGGAATTGCTGGTCCTTGTAGTGCCACCAATGAATCCATGGCTCAGTGCTAACCTAGCAGCATAAAGAATCCAAGCATGCAGTGAGCCCAAATCTTCCAGTGACCCCCACCAGGAATGCACTCACCAGATAGCCACCCCCTTGCAACAGGGACGTATCGCCTTTGGTTGGAAAAACTGCTTTTCTCTTCCCTCCGAGGTCCTCCTCCTCGTAGTCTCTGTATGATCGTCTTCTTTTTATAGCTCAATAAAACACAAAATGATAATCCCCATAGTGTAAAACCACAGTATACTTTATTGGAATAAATAATATCTACTTACATTTACATAGGAAATATCACTTCTTTGATCCAAAGCAAGCAGGAAGTCTGGGATGCTCTGCGTTCCACAGACCCATACCAGAAGTGTTGCAATGACGCTAAGCCCACCCTGCGCATTTCATCACTTTGACGCCATCTCCAGCGGCGCCCACAAAACGGAGATTGTTCCAGCAGAAGTGATTTTCCAAATCATCCACTTCAGCTTTAGGGCCACTATTTCATCTGTGGCTGTTCACAGTGAAGCAGAAAGGGGGTTCAGAGTATCTTCTATTGTGCTAATACGTTCCTCAGCCGCCCCTGTTCTATCACGCAGATTCTGTACATCTTGCTTTAATAAACAGAAATCGATATGTATAATTTATATCTGTGTTGTAAGAGAGGCCTTGGAATAGCATGCATAATCCTGGATAATGTGGGTTCAGCATGAAAATGGTCACGGTCTTCACCAGCCTCTACATTAGGGGGGATCCCCGAAGCAGAGAAGGGTCTGTAGGATGATGTGTGGTAGCCTGGGCAGGCTTACTCACCAGGGCAAAAGGCTGTTGCTGTGAGAGGAGTGAGGACTGCAGCGTAGCTGGAGGCATGTCTGAAGAACCAGCGACATCTTGCCGACACAAACAGGCAAGCTGCTCGGCCATGGATGAAGCCGCGAGCAGCCCGATTTTCCCCATGATGGTCACACAGGGAGATGCCCCCCACCGAGCGGAAGGTCATTGTGCAAGTCCTGAGGAGATAGGACACAGGGTGCCTGCAGGAAAAGCAGTAAGAGCCGGAGCTGTGAATCTAAGCTGCTGCTCGGTCCACCATCAAGCCACGTCCCCAGGCGTACTGTCTTTTTAAGGCTGCAAGACAATACACATCTAGCTGCTCACACAGCGAAGCAAAAAACATACAGTCTCTGACATCTCACAATTTTAGGCATTCAAGGATCTGGAACTTCGCTATTTATGCCCTCAACATTCCTCCACCAATTGTGATGATTTGGGGTATTTTAGCACATTGGTAGCGTCCAAACAGTGACTTTACTTCACAAAAAAGTCAGTTTTAGGGCTTTTCTGACAGATTTTATTGAAAACAAAGCAAAAGTTCACATTAAAGTAGTTTTCCTTGCGGGGTTCTTACCCTTAATGTGATAACCAAACAGTGCCCAGCCTCGTGGCTCCTCTTTGAAGTATCTCTGCTTAGGCATCCCGCCTTCCGTCAGCTCTGATTGTTCTTCCTGCAGCTCCCTTCTGCTACATCCTCACAGGCTTGGCCTTTCACTGTCCCAGCGTCGACAGTATGGAACAGTGTGCTCCTAACAGCTCCCTTTCACAAACTGACTCCCTTGGGAGAGTGGGGCCACTCACCTCTCATCCCAATCTCCAATATAACCCCAGCACTATCTGGCTCATCAGTGTGCCTGTTTTCTGCAAAACCTGGCCTAAACTGTCAAAATAAACAGTGGCATGGTCTTACCTTTCTACAAAATATATTTATATATATATATATATATATATATAGTATATATATATATATATATATATACATATATATATATATATATATATGGTGGGGAAAATAATTATTTGATCCCCTGAAGACTTTGTAAATTTGCCCACTTACAAAGAAATAAAGGGTCTATAATTTGTATCACAGGTGTATTTTAAATGATAGAGACAGAATATCAAGCAAAAATCCAGAAAAAATCACATAAAACAAATTAAATAAATTAAGTTGCAGTTCAGTAAGTGAAATAAGTATTTGATTCCCAAGCAAATTATGAATTAGTACCTTGGTGGAGAAACCCTTGTTGGCATGCACAGAGTTAAGATGTTTCTTGTAGCTAGTGACCAGGTTTGCACACATTTTAGGAGAGATTTTGGTCCACTCTTTTTTACAGATCTTCACTAAATCCTTAAGTTTTCTTTACTGTCGCTTGTCAGCTCGAAGTTTCAGCTCCCTCCATACATTTTTTTATAGAAATAAGGTCTGGAGACTGGCAAGGCCACTCCATGACCCTAATGTGCTTTTTCTTGAGCCACTCCTTTGTTGCCTTAGTGGCGTGTTTTGGGTCATTGTCATGCTGAAAGACCTATCTGTGACACATCTTCAGTGTTTTGGCTGAGGGAAGAAGGTTCTTAGCCAAGATACGACAAGATTACAATACATGGCCCCATTCATTGGCCGTTCAATAATGTTTCCACTTCTGTGCTTGACTGTAGGGATGGTGTTCTTAGCATCATAGTAAGCATTTTTCTTCCTTCCAACATGGCGAGTCCCCCTCCTCAAGAAGGCACATGTACAGTCATGCCAATGAACATCTAAATGATTCAGAGGGTTAGGAGAAAGTGTTGTGGTCAGATGAGCTCTTTGGCATTAACTGGACTCGCTGTGTTTGAAGGAAGAAAAATAACTCTATGAACACCATCCCATTCAGTCAAGCACGGAGGTGGAAACATGATGCTTTGGGGTTGTTTTGTATATTTTTTTTATATAAATATAAATAAATATATACAGTATCACACAAAAGTGAGTACGGCCCTCACATTTTTGTAAATATTTTATTATATCTTTTCATGTGACAACTCTGAAGAAATTACACTTTGCTACAATGTAAAGTAGAGAGTGTGTTTGAGAGGTCTGCTTAACTACAAAAGACACTTCAGTAACTCTTGTCAAGGGAAAGAAGCTGTAGTTGTAGTAAACCTATCTAGTGGGTTTGAGTTGCAGGCCATGAAATTTAATATAACGTTTTGAGGGGGGCACTGGTAGCCCCCCACCTCCACCTCCACTTTTCCCCTGGGCTGCCAGGTGCAGAGAACTGTCTTATTTTTTCTTTAGTTAAAGTAGACATTCTTGTGGGCCTGGAGAGTCAAATCTTCCATAGAGTGCATTAAAATAATCCCAGACATAAACGTCCACACGCCCCCCAACGAAGCCGGCCGTTTATCCATATGCTGATCTGGAGACTTGCGGGACGCCGCGGTTAGATCCATGACCGGCACATACTACATGCCTGTTTTTGTCTTTTAAATTGTAAGTAGTTTTTTTAATAAATTTACCTATTGGTTTACGGGATTACGCTATGGGCCTCTGTTTCTTTCTACATATGGCTTTACGTTCAATGGAGTATATGAGAAGTTCCAAGTGTGCCACATATTAATGTGATCGGTTTAACAACACACCGGAAACGGCTTTCGGCTTTTGGAGTCTTTCGAAGCACCTGAGCTTGATATCGGTTGACCTACTGGTTTATTACTAGCTGGGAGAGGCTGTCTCATTAAATTGAGCAGCCACGGAATTTCGGTAAGCTGCTTGTTATACCTGAGCACAAGGGTGTCCCCTTCCTACACTTTTCCCTGGTGTCACTGGAAGAAAGTTATTTTGCACGTGGATTCACATCTCTGCACTTAATATTGGGACTATTCATTTGGACATTATCCCCTCTCCTTTTTTGTTTTCTTTATATGAGCTTTTCAGCTATATAATTGTATACTGATTTCAGCGCTGCACTTTTTGGTTTTTATTGTATTTTTTGAATCACTGTTAGTTGATTTTGTGCCAGCTGCTCACTATTGTTCTTAATCATTTGGTTTTCTGTCACATCTAGCGCGGAAATTTTTCTTCTATTTATATTACATAGAGTGCATTGCCTGAGACAGCCTTTTGTACCTTGTGCCATGACAGCAACCATCCTGGAAAATCCCATCTAAAGCTCCAACCAAGACAGTCATGGGCCACCAGAATATTAGGAAGAAGAGTAGCCTCTCACTACTGGTTTCCTTTAAGAGCAAAGGTTGAAAAACACTCTAATGCAAATTCCCTGCGAGTTCATATTATTTTCATAAATCAATATATACATTATATAATTACATTTTAGCAACATTCATTACACGTTCCACATTCATTAAATAAATAGCCATTCGACAAATCATTCCATGAATAGTTTGTTTTATAATAACCAAGAGTGTATGAGAAAGAGTCATCTGAAATCTTTTATCTAACAGTAAGTATAAAGTCAATTAAAAAAAGTTTTAAAGCAATAAAGAAGACAGTTAAAGTATGATCTAAACATCGTTCATCTTTTGTATTTCTAGTGATTTATTTATATTCAAAATGTATTAATTAGAAAAGTGAGTTTGTTTTAAACTTTCTAACAATATAGCACGTCAATGTCCCTTTTCCCAGTACAGTCACGTCAAAAAATTTTTCCGCACATTTTTATTTGGTCTTTTATCTGTTTCCAGTGGTTTCATCAAAATTCCTTGCTTACAGTACAAAAAAAATGACTCACATTCTCCAGGGTTCTGTGATTTTTTAATACAACTGGATGTGATTTTCCCACATAAAAGTGTACACGGATGAATATATTTCCATAATTAACATTATTCTAACTCCTAACAGAGATCTGAGTAACTAGAAAAGTCACATAGCCAGGATTTTTTATTAAAGGGGCAAAAAGACACCTACCCTAACCGTATTAGAAAAGGTTCTCTGCCAGTGTAGATTGCTAATAATGGGCTCTAGATAGCTGGTATTTTAAAATAGTTCTAACTTACAGCACTAATTGATGCTATATGGTGGTATTATCAGTGCAATGGTATTATTTTAAACCTGGTAATATATTTTTCTGGTTATAATATGGGCAATGTCAGGGTTAATTATTCGTATTTCTAGGGTCATAATGTGTTAAACTGTGACATAGGTATGAACAACACAGACTGTGACATTTGTATGCCTCATCCTAGTTAGGGCCGGATACATTAATCTCCCCCCCCAAACCCAAACCCAAACCCAAACCTAACTCTAACCCTTCCCAAGCTTTGTACTGCCCCTTTCAAGCCCTGGTTAGTTGCCTAGTTCTCATTTCCACACTACAAGTTTGCACATCATAATTACACAAGCCACACCAAAGCTGGAGGAAAGGGTAGAAAGAGAGTGAAAACTTCAGTTTGCCCACTCTTTATCAGTAAATTACTTTTTAGGTATAAAAATGTCCCAAACATATGTGCTGAAAACAGCTGCTCTGATAACCATTTAAAAGTTGCCTAGTAACCCTGTAAGACAGGTGAATAAGTGACACCAAGTATTGAAAGAAGACAAAAGCCTTATTTCCATTGATAATTCAAAAATGCAATAAGTTTTACAGAATTGTTTAAAACTGACAGCAAGCCTCAATGCTAGTGTAAATCATCCTGGGTATCAATAGTAACATTTAATGTAAACCTTTTCTTTGCTTATGAACCACAAAACCACAAATCCTTAAAGAGGTATAAAACCCAAAAGCAAACATTTATTAAATTGCAGCTTATCAATTATTGGATGTGTTGGCAGCATTAGTTTTCTTTTTAAGGCTTTCTTTCCCTTATTTTCACCTGGTTATCCAGCCAGTAAGGTCAGTACAGGCTCTCCTGCATATGTGTCAGTTAGGATGTTAAGACAAACCATTTACAACGGGCAGGGTTGCTTACAACTTTGATTTATTCATGTAAAACCTTTATCCCAAAAGAAAATTAAAATTGTTGCTGTAACAGTGTATGTAACTTGCTTGCATTGTGAGCTAAAGTTTGACTTTATTTGTTAGTGTATCTAAATCTGCTAGTCCATCTAACTCTCCCGTCCTCCCAAAATACCAATGCTGCTATTCAAAGGTGCTCCTGTGCTCCTTCAACAAGAGTGGAGGCACCCTAATACAGGAGGTGTGTTACTGGCCAGGTTTCCAGGTGAAAAAAGAGGGGGGAAAAAAAGCCTAAAGAAAGAAAATAACAGCCAGCACCATCTTAATAGTAGTATGTTGTAATTTACTGCATTACATCTTTAGTTTTAGGTTTAATATTGATTTAACATTAAGGATGCACTCCCACTATCACTTGTAACTGGTCCTGGGTACACTGCTGCTCCTTGGACCAGTTTATTTGCATAATGTGAGTGCTTTGAACCATGCCTGTTAAAGATACTGCACCCAGGACTACTTGGAACAGGTGGTCCTGGCTGTGGTTCACTTGTGATCCAGTATGGTTTGCTGCAGTTGAGTGCAAAACGTGCCAGAGCAGTTTTCACCATAGAAAATTGTGTAGTAAAACAGGGATAGCTGGTTAGCAGGGGAGCATGCCCAGGGGGAGTGTGCCTTGGGCCACAGGTCCCATACCAATCAAAAATAAATCTCTAAACACCAGCTTAGAAGAAACCAAGCTTAAGGCAGGCCATAGATGATGTGATTTTCTTTCTTGCAACCATGGATTGCATGAAAGAAAATTGCTCAATTCCCCCATCAACACAGTCAGTGTTGATAGGAGAATCCCTCCTGCAGAGCTATTGTGTTCTCCTGGTGCTAAAGCAATTGGCAATAATTGCATGTAAAAATGCTGACATGTTGGTTGTACCCAAGTCGATCAGTAGATCAACTTTGGTACAATAAGCCTGCCCATAGATGGTTTGAAATTTGGCTGGTTCTTGCTTTGAACCATCTATGGCCGGCTTAACACTTTAGGGATTTATGGGTGCAAGCCATCTGATTCAAGAGCTTTAAAAAAATGTTTTTTGTTTCTGTTTTTCTGGAACATATCATAGTCTGCCGTATACAGGTATACCGCATAAATGTAAAACAGAATAGTAAAGCCTAAAAAGTCAAAATTCACCTTTTAACTTAAAAGTGTTAGTTGTCTTTCATTGCTTCATGTAAGTAGCAAGACTCTCTTTCATTAATCAATACTGCAGCACTAAGAGAAGAATGAATCGGGTTTGTGCAGACTGGAATTGGTTGTATGATTTCATATTCACAGATCTTCAATTAGAAAAATGCTGAATAATAAGTAAATGGACACCTATCCCATGCCTTCTGCATCAGCAACAGGACTAGACAAAGGTGCCCTCTGTCTCCAATAATATAATAATATACATGCTGACCCTAGAGCCCTTTCTGCAGTGCTTGTCAGTAAACTCGAACATTAAAGTGGTCTCGGTTGGCAGAAAGGAATACAAGGTTACTACATTTTCCGATGACATCCCCCTACTCTTGACAGGACCCTTTACAGACTTGCCTAATATAAACCAGGATCTTGAAAAAAAAAATCAATTTTTTAAAGTCCTGCACTCTGAATGTCTCTCTCTACTCAGATCTACTTCAATACTGTTGAGACCATTTTCCTTTTCTTTGGAAATTGAATTTTACTACATACCTTGGTGAGCCAGTTCCCATCCTACCTAGCCAATCTATTTTCCAGGAACTACCTTCCGGAACTGCAGGCCACAAAACACAATCTCTTGCTCTGGACAAAACCTAATTTTTCCTCATTTGGCCTTGCAGCTGTCCTGAAAATGACAGCCCTCCTGGAATTCCTTAAAAAACCGCAGACAATCCCTATCAAAGTGCTGCCTTCTTTCTTTGTGACGTATAATGAAATAATTAGAGAAAGAAATCCGCGCTGTGGATAAACTAGCCTGGCTACAGCCTACGTTCTATATATAACCCCACTAAGGAGGTATATAGAGAGTAATGGAGAAGAAAATAAAGCGTAAAGTATGGCGCTGCCTAGATGTAAAGATGTATACAAAATATCTAATGATAATATCACATCAATAAAACATGAACAATAAATATTAAATAATAAAGTGACATCAGTGCAAAAAAGTGCAATAGCGAAATATATAAATCCGTCACTTGAACATAAATGGTATCCAAAAAATAAAAGTGCAAAAATAAGTGGTATGAGGTGAATTAATCACTATGAAGAATTAATCACATAAATAATCAATGAATACAATTTTCAAATCCAATGTACAGTGCGAATAAATGTAAACAAAGAGACTAGTTAAAGTGACTGAGTAAAGTCTCAAAATATATATATATAAAGGTGACTTATGTGAGTTTTCTTTACCTGGATTACATTATAGCTTTTTATGGAAGAAAAAAATTCTGAATAATATTAAACAGGCTTGCATGAGTATTCAACACTTATGCAAAAAATGAAAATGTAATTCAAATGTTTAGGCTGCATGCAATTTAGCTTGTAGATCCATTTGTATGTATAGCTGGATCTCTAAGGTTTATTGCAAAGAGCAACACTAACTCACTTTTGAACACAAAGTGGATCTAATTGCTCTGGTGAGCTCCCATCTTTTTATTCAATGTGTGTGTATATGCGGAGCCTTAAAGAGACAGTTACCTGTATATGGAATAGCTTTTAAGACCCGCATTATGTTGAGAGGGTCACTTATATTTGGTAAGCAGGATGAATATTGGAAGTCTTTTATTAAAAGTTGGCATATTAAATATTCTAAAAGCATAACAGTCTCTAATGTTGTATGTTTATTTTATCAACAAATTCCATTAAGGCATTTTTTTGTTCTAATATCAGACTTGAGCTGATGTGGAGGAAAAGTGATTATTGATCAAATTGGAGGTAGTGGAGAGAGTGGATTTTTGGACAACCCAGAATAGAGTCATGGTTTTCTGGTGAGCCTTTCATCTAAGTATAATATAAAGGACCTTATATTTAAACAGGAACTATTATAAGCTTGTTTTGTGATTATGATATTTTAGTGATACAGCATTTTGTATTTCAATATACCACACTATAGAGATTTCTATTAATGCTGGGTCTGAACCGATGAATAGAAGTGGATCCAATCTACAACTAAGAGAAGTGGTGTGATAGGCCCCATCTAGGGCTTATCCAAAAAAATATTATACAAGAAAGTCCATCTGGTGAAACCCTATTAGGAAAGTGCTGCATGACTCACTTATTTATAAGCAGTCAACTGAATTTTTTGTGAGTTTCCACATATACACCAAATAATGTGTATTTTAAGGACAACGAATAATTAATACATGATTCACACAGACTTTATATAATTTCTTGCATATTGTTTGTCTCACTTTATTAATTCATTATTTCACTCATTTATCACATGTTCATAATTATTTTAGAGATCTCTAGTTTCATACAGAATAAGATTCCTATGGAATAAGTATATATTTAGTGCTGGTACATATGCAATAAGATTATAAGACACTAGACGGTATTCAATTTTTTCAGCAGCTGTAAAGAGAAGGATCTAGGGGGTATTCATATGTGTTTCAGCGTGGGGCTTTGTAAATTTCACTGGCATATCTATGGTCAATATTTAAACTCATACATTAATTTCCACATTGTGTTTCAGTTATTTCCAGCATACTCCTTTTAATGTGTGAGTAGGCATTGCTTTGTCACTAGGGTTGAGCGAACACCTAGATGTCCGTGTTCGACGGGTTCGGCCGAACTTTAAAAAAAAGTCCGGGTCCGTGTCCCGGACTTTTACCGAACTTTTCCCGGACACCGAACCCCATTGAAGTCAATGGGGACCCGAACTTTAAGGCACTAAAATGGCTCTAAAACACCAAAGGAAAGGGCTAGAGTGCTGCAAATGGCAGCAAAACGTAATTAAGAGCATGGCAAGTGCTCTGCAAACAAATGTGGATAGGGAAATAACTTAAAACAACAAAAAAAAACAGAAAAATAAAACAATGTTCTTCTTCATCTCTGAAGGACGAGGCCCATATGGAGTAGGAGGGAGGTTAAGGTGGTGGTGGATGTGGCGGTGACATAGGCGTGCGCACAGGGTGTGCTGGGTGTGCCTGGGCACACCCTAATCACCTAGGGCACATAGCATTGCCAGTGAGGAGATGGGAAAGATCTCCCTGGGACCTGCTCTGCTCTATTTCTCCTTGCCTACAGGTACATGGCCCCGATACATTACTCTCCCTGCTGGCAAACACATGCATGTGTATTTTAACTTTGGGGTGCACACCTTAATGCAATAGGCTGCGCACACCTATGGGCGGTGTAGGTGGAAGCGGCGGTGGAGGAGGACCAGGGCCGGATTAACAGCATCATGGGCTTGGTGCTGAGGATTTTGAAGGGCCTTAGGGCCGTGCCTTGCCATGCACCCAGAGGAGGAAGGGTGCAGCCATGCATGCCTAATTCAACATGGGATGCTGTCTCTGAAGCCCATAAACACATCCATGCATCGCCAACTGTCCCTCCTTGTCCGGCCTTCACGCTGTGTGGGGAGGTTCTGAGGGTGCTGCCTGGGGAAGCGAGCATAGAAGCCAGACTTCTGTGTTTACAAGTGACAGAAGAGCGGTAACAGTGAATATGGCCAACCCGGGGCCTATATAAAAGGTAGGGGCCTGGAGCTGCAGCTCCAATAGCCCCTACATTAATCTGGCCCTGAGGAGGAGGACGAGGTAGCCAACACTGCTTCTTTTCACAAATTTTAAATGAGGGTACACCCCAAAAGAGTGAGAAAGAGCAAAAATGGAACAATGGGTGGGTAAGGTCGGTATCCATTGCTATTCTGCATAAGGTACGGAAAAGTCCCGTGGGATCCATGCCTGGTTCATTTTAATGAACGTGAGCTTGTCCACATTGTCTCTGGACAGGCGGCTGCGCTTGTCTGTTATAACGCCCCCAGCCGTGCTAAATACCCGTTCAGATAATACACTGGCTGCAGGGCACGCCAGCACCTCCAAGGCGTAAAGGGCAAGCTCAGGCCATGTGCCCAATTTGGAGACCCAGAAGTTGAAGGGGGCAGACCCGTCATTCACTACATGTAGGCGTGTGCACACATACTGCTCCACCATGTTGGTAAAATGCTGCCTCCTGCTAAGACGTTCCATCTGAGCTGCTGGTGCTGCTGTTTGTTGTGGCGTGCTGACAAAGCTTTTCCACATTTCGGCCATGCTAACCCTGCCTTCTGAGGTGCTGGCGGTGCCCTGGTTGCGTTGGCGACCTCCTCCTCCTCCTCCTCTGCCTTGTGCTTCCACTGTGGCCCCGCTGTCAGATGGGAATGCCAGCAGCATGGCGTCTACCAGCGTGCGCTTGTACTCGCGCATCTTGCGATCGCGCTCCAGTGAGTGAATTAAGGACGGTACGTTGTCCTTGTAACGGGGATCCAGCAGCGTGGCCACCCAGTAATCAGCACAAGTTAGAATGTGGGCAACTCGGCGGTCGTTGTGGAGACACTGCAGCATGTAATCGCTCATGTGTGCCAGGCTGCCCAGAGGCAACGAAAGGCTGTCCTCTGTGGGAGGTGTATGGTCCGTGTCCTCTGTATCCCCCCAGCCACGCACCAGTGATGGCCATGAGCTGGCCTGGGTGCCACCCTGCTGTGAACATGGTTCCATCTCCTCCTCCAGCTCCTCCTCCTCCTCATCCTCCTCATCCTCCAGAACTGTGCCCCTGCTGGACAATTGCGTCCCTGGCGTTTGCGTGTGCAGGAACCCACCCTCGGAGCCCCTTGCGAATGACTGCCCTGAAAGCCTTGGAAATGTTACCTCTTCATCCTCCTCCTCCTCCTCATCCTGTGCCACATCCTCTTCCATCATCGCCCGAATTGTTTTTTCAAGGAGGCATAGAAGTGGGATAGTTAAGCTGAGAACGGCGTCATTGCCACTGGCCATGTTGGTGGAGTACTCAAAACAGCGCAACAAGGCACACAGGTCTCGCATGGAGGCCCAGTTAAATTAAATAGCGGAATAGAAAATATGATCCAAAAAAAGTGTATGTATATCACACGTACACAACCACACTAGGCCCCAATTACTATTGTTTGTACCCCTAAAAGGCTAGATGAGGAGTAGGGGGAGTATGGAACAGGCAGCACCCTCAAACCTTCAGAAGTATGAGATGAACCCCAACAACTTGGAAAGGTGGATCTCTCTCACACGTACCGACACAGACTATCCCGCAATTCAATTGATCCTCAAAGGTTTTTATTGAATAGCGGAATAGGAAATATGATCAAAAAAAGTGTATGTATCTCGCACGTACACAACCACACTAGGCCCCAATTACTATTGTTTGTACCCCTAAAAGGCTAGATGAGGAGTAGGGGGGGTATGGAACAGGCAGCACCCTCAAACCTTCAGAAGTATGAGATGAACCCCAACAACTTGGAAAGGTGGATCTCTCTCACACGTACCGACACAGACTATCCCGCAATTCAATTGATCCTCAAAGGTTTTTATTGAATAGCGGAATAGGAAATATGATCAAAAAAAGTGTATGTATCTCGCACGTACACAACCACACTAGGCCCCAATTACTATTGTTTGTACCCCTAAAAGGCTAGATGAGGAGTAGGGGGGGTATGGAACAGGCAGCACCCTCAAACCTTCAGAAGTATGAGATGAACCCCAACAACTTGGAAAGGTGGATCTCTCTCACACGTACCGACACAGACTATCCCGCAATTCAATTGATCCTCAAAGGTTTTTATTGAATAGCGGAATAGGAAATATGATCAAAAAAAGTGTATGTATCTCGCACGTACACAACCACACTAGGCCCCAATTACTATTGTTTGTACCCCTAAAAGGCTAGATGAGGAGTAGGGGGGATATGGAACAGGCAGCACCCTCAAACCTTCAGAAGTATGAGATGAACCCCAACAACTTGGAAAGGTGGATCTCTCTCACACGTACCGACACAGACTATCCCGCAATTCAATTGATCCTCAAAGGTTTTTATTGAATAGCGGAATAGGAAATATGATCAAAAAAAGTGTATGTATCTCGCACGTACACAACCACACTAGGCCCCAATTACTATTGTTTGTACCCCTAAAAGGCTAGATGAGGAGTAGGGGGGGTATGGAACAGGCAGCACCCTCAAACCTTCAGAAGTATGAGATGAACCCCAACAACTTGGAAAGGTGGATCTCTCTCACACGTACCGACACAGACTATCCCGCAATTCAATTGATCCTCAAAGGTTTTTATTGAATAGCGGAATAGGAAATATGATCAAAAAAAGTGTATGTATCTCGCACGTACACAACCACACTAGGCCCCAATTACTATTGTTTGTACCCCTAAAAGGCTAGATGAGGAGTAGGGGGGGTATGGAACAGGCAGCACCCTCAAACCTTCAGAAGTATGAGATGAACCCCAACAACTTGGAAAGGTGGATCTCTCTCACACGTACCAACACAGACTATCCCCCAATTTAACTGATCCCCAAAGGTTTTTGATTAAATAGCGGAATAGAAAATATGATCCCAAAAAAGTGTATGTATATCACACGTACACAACCACACTAGGCCCCAATTACTATTGTTTGTACCCCTAAAAGGCTAGGAGTAGGGGGAGTATGGAACAGGCAGCACCCTCAAACCTTCAGAAGTATGAGATGAACCCCAACAACTTGGAAAGGTGGATCTCTCTCACACGTACCAACACAGACTATCCCCCAATTTAACTGATCCCCAAAGGTTTTTGATTAAATAGCGGAATAGAAAATATGATCCCAAAAAAGTGTATGTATATCACACGTACACAACCACACTAGGCCCCAATTACTATTGTTTGTACCCCTAAAAGGCTAGGAGTAGGGGGAGTATGGAACAGGCAGCACCCTCAAACCTTCAGAAGTATGAGATGAACCCCAACAACTTGGAAAGGTGGATCTCTCTCACACGTACCAACACAGACTATCCCCCAATTTAACTGATCCCCAAAGGTTTTTGATTAAATAGCGGAATAGAAAATATGATCCCAAAAAAGTGTATGTATATCACACGTACACAACCACACTAGGCCCCAATTACTATTGTTTGTACCCCTAAAAGGCTAGGAGTAGGGGGAGTATGGAACAGGCAGCACCCTCAAACCTTCAGAAGTATGAGATGAACCCCAACAACTTGGAAAGGTGGATCTCTCTCACACGTACCAACACAGACTATCCCCCAATTTAACTGATCCCCAAAGGTTTTTGATTAAATAGCGGAATAGAAAATATGATCCCAAAAAAGTGTATGTATATCACACGTACACAACCACACTAGGCCCCAATTACTATTGTTTGTACCCCTAAAAGGCTAGGAGTAGGGGGAGTATGGAACAGGCAGCACCCTCAAACCTTCAGAAGTATGAGATGAACCCCAACAACTTGGAAAGGTGGATCTCTCTCACACGTACCAACACAGACTATCCCCCAATTTAACTGATCCCCAAAGGTTTTTGATTAAATAGCGGAATAGAAAATATGATCCCAAAAAAGTGTATGTATATCACACGTACACAACCACACTAGGCCCCAATTACTATTGTTTGTACCCCTAAAAGGCTAGGAGTAGGGGGAGTATGGAACAGGCAGCACCCTCAAACCTTCAGAAGTATGAGATGAACCCCAACAACTTGGAAAGGTGGATCTCTCTCACACGTACCAACACAGACTATCCCCCAATTTAACTGATCCCCAAAGGTTTTTGATTAAATAGCGGAATAGAAAATATGATCCCAAAAAAGTGTATGTATATCACACGTACACAACCACACTAGGCCCCAATTACTATTGTTTGTACCCCTAAAAGGCTAGGAGTAGGGGGAGTATGGAACAGGCAGCACCCTCAAACCTTCAGAAGTATGAGATGAACCCCAACAACTTGGAAAGGTGGATCTCTCTCACACGTACCAACACAGACTATCCCCCAATTTAACTGATCCCCAAAGGTTTTTGATTAAATAGCGGAATAGAAAATATGATCCCAAAAAAGTGTATGTATATCACACGTACACAACCACACTAGGCCCCAATTACTATTGTTTGTACCCCTAAAAGGCTAGGAGTAGGGGGAGTATGGAACAGGCAGCACCCTCAAACCTTCAGAAGTATGAGATGAACCCCAACAACTTGGAAAGGTGGATCTCTCTCACACGTACCAACACAGACTATCCCCCAATTTAACTGATCCCCAAAGGTTTTTGATTAAATAGCGGAATAGAAAATATGATCCCAAAAAAGTGTATGTATATCACACGTACACAACCACACTAGGCCCCAATTACTATTGTTTGTACCCCTAAAAGGCTAGGAGTAGGGGGAGTATGGAACAGGCAGCACCCTCAAACCTTCAGAAGTATGAGATGAACCCCAACAACTTGGAAAGGTGGATCTCTCTCACACGTACCAACACAGACTATCCCCCAATTTAACTGATCCCCAGAGGTTTTTGATTAAATAGCGGAATAGAAAATATGATCCCAAAAAAGTGTATGTATATCACACGTACACAACCACACTAGGCCCCAATTACTATTGTTTGTACCCCTAAAAGGCTAGGAGTAGGGGGAGTATGGAACAGGCAGCACCCTCAAACCTTCAGAAGTATGAGATGAACCCCAACAACTTGGAAAGGTGGATCTCTCTCACACGTACCAACACAGACTATCCCCCAATTTAACTGATCCCCAAAGGTTTTTGATTAAATAGCGGAATAGAAAATATGATCCCAAAAAAGTGTATGTATATCACACGTACACAACCACACTAGGCCCCAATTACTATTGTTTGTACCCCTAAAAGGCTAGGAGTAGGGGGAGTATGGAACAGGCAGCACCCTCAAACCTTCAGAAGTATGAGATGAACCCCAACAACTTGGAAAGGTGGATCTCTCTCACACGTACCAACACAGACTATCCCCCAATTTAACTGATCCCCAAAGGTTTTTGATTAAATAGCGGAATAGAAAATATGATCCCAAAAAAGTGTATGTATATCACACGTACACAACCACACTAGGCCCCAATTACTATTGTTTGTACCCCTAAAAGGCTAGGAGTAGGGGGAGTATGGAACAGGCAGCACCCTCAAACCTTCAGAAGTATGAGATGAACCCCAACAACTTGGAAAGGTGGATCTCTCTCACACGTACCAACACAGACTATCCCCCAATTTAACTGATCCCCAAAGGTTTTTGATTAAATAGCGGAATAGAAAATATGATCCCAAAAAAGTGTATGTATATCACACGTACACAACCACACTAGGCCCCAATTACTATTGTTTGTACCCCTAAAAGGCTAGGAGTAGGGGGAGTATGGAACAGGCAGCACCCTCAAACCTTCAGAAGTATGAGATGAACCCCAACAACTTGGAAAGGTGGATCTCTCTCACACGTACCAACACAGACTATCCCCCAATTTAACTGATCCCCAGAGGTTTTTGATTAAATAGCGGAATAGAAAATATGATCCCAAAAAAGTGTATGTATATCACACGTACACAACCACACTAGGCCCCAATTACTATTGTTTGTACCCCTAAAAGGCTAGGAGTAGGGGGAGTATGGAACAGGCAGCACCCTCAAACCTTCAGAAGTATGAGATGAACCCCAACAACTTGGAAAGGTGGATCTCTCTCACACGTACCAACACAGACTATCCCCCAATTTAACTGATCCCCAAAGGTTTTTGATTAAATAGCGGAATAGAAAATATGATCCCAAAAAAGTGTATGTATATCACACGTACACAACCACACTAGGCCCCAATTACTATTGTTTGTACCCCTAAAAGGCTAGGAGTAGGGGGAGTATGTAACAGGCAGCACCCTCAAACCTTCAGAAGTATGAGATGAACCCCAACAACTTGGAAAGGTGGATCTCTCTCACACGTACCAACACAGACTATCCCCCAATTTAACTGATCCCCAAAGGTTTTTGATTAAATAGCGGAATAGAAAATATGATCCCAAAAAAGTGTATGTATATCACACGTACACAACCACACTAGGCCCCAATTACTATTGTTTGTACCCCTAAAAGGCTAGATGAGGAGTAGGGGGAGTATGGAACAGGCAGCACCCTCAAACCTTCAGTATGAGATTGTGTTCACTGTACCCCACAAAGATTGAGTTCACTGCACCCCACAATGATTGTGTTCACTGCACCCCACAAAGATTGTGTTCACTGCACCTCACAAAGATTGTGTTCACTGTACCCCCCAAAGATTGTGTTCACTGCACCCCACAAAGATTCTGTTCACTGTACCCCACAAAGATTGTGTTCACTGCACCCCAAAAAGATTGTGTTCACTGCACCCCAAAAAGGATGTTGTTCACTGCACCCCAAAAAGGATGTTGTTCACTCCACCCCAAAAAGATTGTGTTCACTGCACCCCACAAAGATTGTGTTCACTGCACCCCAAAAAGATTGTGTTCACTGCACCCCAAAAATGATTTTGTTCACTGCACCCCAAAAAGGATTTTGTTCACTGCACCCCAAAAAGGATGTTGTTCACTCCACCCCAAAAAGATTGTGTTCACTGCACCCCAAAAAGATTGTGTTCACTGCACCCCACAAAGGATTTTGTTCACTGCACCCCAAAAAGATTGTGTTCACTGCACCCCAAAAAGGATGTTGTTCACTGCACCCCAAAAAGGATTTTGTTCACTGCACCCCAAAAAGATTGTGTTCACTGCACCCCACAAAGGATTTTGTTCACTGCACCCCACAAAGATTGTGTTCACTGCACACCAAAAAGGATTGTGTTCACTGCACCCCAAAAAGATTTTGTTCACTGCACCCCAAAACGATTGTGTTCACTGCAGCCCAAAAAGATTGTGTTCACTGCAGCCCAAAAAGATTGTGTTCACTGCAGCCCAAAAAGATTGTGTTCACTGCAGCCCAAAAAGATTGTGTTCACTGCAGCTCACACACAGAAAAATGGATGTGGATCACTGACACCTGCCTATCTCCAATCCCACACCACACAGCAATATCGATTGTAGTTTGTAGAACACAGTTTCCCTAAAATTCAGCAGACTCTGTCCCTAACAGGATTGAGAAGAGATCGTAGATCAGGATTGAGTGCAGACCCCACCCCCCACACAGCAATATCGATTGTAGTTTGTAGAAGACACTGACCCTATATAATTCAGCAGACTCTATCCCTAAAATGCCTACAACTCGCCCTGCCTAAACACTCCGACCTGTCCCTCAATTCTATCCGGACACAAATGGTTTTTTCCTGCCTATCTTTCCCTAATCAGCAGCCAGCACGTTGATGTGTGCTCTGTCCCTGAATCTAAGCAGCATAATGACGCCGCTGCGGCTGCCTCGAACTTATAAAGACTTGGTCACATGCTTCAGACGGCCAATCACAGCTACTGAGACATTTGCAGGCATGGCTGGGATGGCTTAAGGCACACCAGTTAAACGATTGTTGATTGGCTGTTGAAAGCCCGCCATGAAAAGAGCGCCAAAGCATGCAAAACCCGGAAATAAAACGACCGAACACGGATTTTTACCCGAACATACAGTAAAGTGTCCGTGTCCGTGTTCGGGTACAAAAAATCCAATTATTCGGTACGAACACGAATAATACAGTCCGTGTTCGCTCAACACTATTTGTCACACATTTCACAGAGCCTGCCTTCTGAACTACAGAGGTGCTGAGAGAAGGAGATGGCCAACAGTCAGGTAGCACCCACAATAGAGAAGACTTTTTAAGTAAGCTTATACTAGATTGTCAAAGAAAAAACTACCGTATTGTTTGAATGGTTATTACAATGCTGATGGTATAGAATGAAAGTGTACACTTTTAACATAGATTTCTTTTAAGGAGATTCATAGAAATGCATAGTAAAACAATGCAATAATGCACAGTTCTGTGTGTTATCATGCACTTTTACTACATGGTAAAGATATACTTGTTTCAATTCTCTAATTTAAAGTGATACTAATGTCTCATAATTTTTTAGTTAGAAATAACAAACATGTTATACTTACCCCCTCTGTGCAGTTGGTTTTGCACAGAGCAGCCCCGATCTTCCTCTTCTTGGGTCCCTCTTCAGTGCTCCTGGCCCTTCCCTCCTGTTGAGTGCCCCCAAAGCAAGCAGCTTGCTATGGGGACACCTGAGCCGAGTAACAGCTCTGTGTGTCCCTCTCTCTCCTCATTGGCTGACTGATTTTAATTGACAGCAGCGGGAGCCAATGGTGCCGTGCTACTATCTCAGCTAATGAGGAGGGCAGTCCTGGACAGCCGAGACATTCCTGCAAGATCGCTGGATCTAGATGAACCTCAGGTAAGTCCTAGAGGGGCTGAGGGGAGCTGCTGCACACAGAAGGCTTTTTATCCTAATGCATAGAATGCATTGTTATAAATAAAAAAATAAAAAACCTTCTGCCTTTACAACCACTTTAAATGCAAACACAGAAAAACGTAAAAAATGCATGTAAGCCTCACTGCTGAATTCTTTTGTGATGTTGGAGAAAGAAAACAGTGCACAGAGGAAAACCCAGGCATCCAATGCTGCCGGAGGTGCAGTATTCTGAGGAGACTTTCGAAAGCTGCAGTGCTGGAACGGAAGGGAGGTAACATAAACCTAACAGTTATAAATCTTTAGTTACCTGGCAGGATCTTTTTAGCATGAATAAAGGAAAATTAACATTAAGGCCTTTTTACACTTAGCGTAGCGGGAGCGCCCTTTATTGCAATTTTTTTTATGCATTTTTACACAACCCTCACATGGCAACCTATTCATTTTAATTTTCCCAACACATGATAAACATGCCAAAGAAGCTCCTGCACCTTTTCAGGCATAGAGCTTCAAGCTATTTTACCATTACATGTAGCGTATTTTGCCACATGTAATGGCCACATTTGGGATGCCATTAGGAATTAATGACACCATTTTTCACAAGTTTCTGGAACATGCAGATGTGAATGCAACCTAAAGTGGATGTAAAACATAAATGGTTGACATATCGCTTTCTAATGTGCAGTAACAGGCCTTGAACCGTATGCATAGCATAGGTAAAAGACCTACATGACTGGGTTTGGAAGCCCAGGATGTTGTAGTGAGAGGGTTAACAGGTCTGTAGTTTGATAAAAAATAGCCTTACCTTATTGGTGGAGCATAGGGAGTGGCAAAGTGTGCGCCAGTGGTGCAGGGTGAGGCAGGGTGTGGCTTGGATGGTCTGGCAGGGGGTGATGACGTCCTCGTCTGTCGCCAAGCTGCTGGTTTCCATAACCCTTCCATGGCCACGGCAGTAGGGGCTAAAGAGGACAGGTCTGAGGATGAGGTGTTGGGTTTGGAGGAAGAAGAAAGTGCCCCTGGGGAGGACCAGGCACCTGCAGAGGTCCCTTCATGTCAGGGATCTGGATCTGTGGCTGAATGCAACGGGACAGCCTAGTAAGTCTGTCAGCTTGTGTCCTGTCTCTGCTGCATTGTCTGCTCGGTTACCAGTTGTCCAGTTCCCTTTGTCTCCTGTCTGTTCTGTGGGTGTCTTGCCTATGACAACACTCAGAGACTGATTGGTCTTCTGCAACACAATAAGCCCTGGCCCTCCCCCCCCGTCTAATATTCCTTTATTTTTTGTATTATTTTCTTCTTGTGGGGGTTTGATTTGCCCCTAATATAATATTCACTCCCCATCACTGACATTGATCCACTTAAAGGGCTCCTGACGTCTGCACAGGAGTCCGGTTCCCTTGCTTGCTATATTTTCTCCATTGTGAGTGTTTCAGGTCAGAATAATTATGAAGCTATATACCAATGTGATATTTGATGTAAATGCAAAATTGTGATTATAATGTATATATATTTTTCTCATATTTCTTTAGTGCAGCACGTATGTGGTCTTTGTAGTGCCCTGACGAAGCTATAATTGTGAAAAGCGTTGGCTTATCAGGGACCGTTAGACTGCACATACATCGAGATCCGTTGGTGTGGTATATTGTATCCATCACAAGTGCACAGTGATCACGGATCCATGTATTTTAATATATATGTCTGTTATTGTGTTATGTTATTCTTGTCTTTTTAATAATATTACAATAAGGTTGTATATGTTTTTTATATAGTGGTGATGGGACTGCCTCTTTCCAACCATACACATGCCGATATAGTCCCGCTCTTTGTTTTTTTTTGGTATTTCATTATTGGGGATGATGGAATGTACATCACGGTATTATGTTTTTGTACTATGGCCTTTCAGTACTGCTGATGGGGTTTTAAGAGGAAAGGGGTCATAGGGGACTCAGTCAGCCATGGCCATAGGTCAGGAGGGGTTAGTGGCCAAAGTTCTTCATGCCCTTCTTTGGGGCTTTAATGTGGCAATGGTGCGTTATGATCCGGGGACATCTTCTACTACAGCGGTCACTCTGATCTCCGCCTGGATCTAGCTAGTTGATTGGGGTCCCACAGTCTCACTGTTTGTCAGACTCTGCAAGATGTGAGGTGTACGTGTGCTTTGAGAGCCTATTAGGTGCGCATCTCAAACAGGAGGTGCAGGAGAAGATCTCGAAAGGTGCATATGTGGAGATCTTTTCCTTGCTGCCCCTTAAAAAATGTATTCTGGATAAAGTGAAGCTAGATAACAAGTAAAAAAAAAAGGAGAACTGCTTGATTCCACAGATGTTTCCCAACTGGGTTTAGACATTTCATATCCTGGCTAGCATTATTGGGGAAAAAGGCTCCCGAACATTGATCTGAGCTTTTCTGTTATCTGGACTCTGTCAGTAAAGCCTAATGTGTGTATGGCATAAGGGCTTGGTTGAGGTACGACAAACAGTTTAGTCAACTGAAGGCAGTTTGGCCCGCCTTGAGATGTGACCACAAAAAAATCAGTTTGTGGATGAAGCTTATGACTCAAGCGAAGAGTAATACCGCTCCCTTTCAGGGGGGGGACAGAGGTGGATCTGGAACCTCAACGCCATCAGCCACAAAGCGCAAGGGGTTTTGTTGGCAATTCAACAAAGAATTGTGCAGATTCGGGGGATCCTGTCATTTTTGCCACCAATGCTCTGGTTGTAGAGGCTCGCATTCGTTCTCCAAATGTTTCAAACAAGTAAAAGGAAATCAATGATTTTTGCAGAAGGTAGGACTCTGGCGAAGGTGGAAAAATGGCACCAATTCTAAGTAGATACCCGAATCGGGATGCAGCGCTGGTTGTCAGGTGGCTTTGTGATATGTATCATTTTCCTCCAATCTCATATAATTTAAAATCGGCACAGTTACATCAGGACGTTGTTTCAGAGAAATTGTCAAAAGAAGTTTCCTTGGGAAGAATGGCTTGCCCCTGTTTGTCCCCTCCGTTAGACCTGCTGTTTTTTTTTTTCCTCTTGGGGTTGTTCCGTAAAAGGAACCCAGGAAAACCTGCCTTACATTGTTGGCTACGATTCAACATGTCTTTGAGCTTTTCGGAGTGCAGTTGGCGCTAGAAAAAAAACAGTCCCACTACTGACCTTACATTTTTGTTGCAATAAAATGCCATTTGCCAATTGACAAATTGGTTGGCCTGTGTGGGATAGTTTCTTCTCTTGGAAGCAAAAAAATCCAATTACGCTCCCGGCAATTGCTGCTGGGTAAGGTAAATTTTTCCTGCCGCAATATGCTGATGGGTAGGTTTTTTTCAGACACTTGGCAGCAGCTACTGCTGAGGTCCAGGCTCCGCATCTTTTCATCAGACTATACAAGTAACATAGGGAGGATCTTTGAGTGTGGGAAATGTTTCTGGATAATTGCAATGGCCATTCCTTGTGGATGGATGCTGCTGCAGTTTCGGATTTTGATCTGAAATTGTACACATATGCAGCAGGCTCGGATGGGTGTGCAGCGTTTTTCCATGAGCAGTGGAGTGCGTGGAGCTGGCTGGATTCATGGAGGGAGGCTGATTTTTTGGGAAACCTCATTTTGCTGGAATTGTTCCCCATAGTGTTGGCTGTGGATTTGTTGGGTCAGGAGTTTAGAAACAAGTGGGTTAAATTTAATTGTGACAACATGGGTTAGTGTACGCCAATAACAATATTCTGCTTCATCCCTGCCAGTCGTTTGTCTGCTGAGGCATCTAGTTTTACAGTGTCTTCTTTTGAATTCCAAAAAATAGTCTTCTCATGTGCCAGGAGTTGCTAACACAGTGGCTGTGACATTTCTTGCTTTCAGTGGGAAAGATTCTGTCAGTTGGCACCAGAGGTTGAGCAATGGGGAATTCCCTGCCTCAATCACTTGTGGAATGTTGCCTTGCCAATCTTTTCCACAATTCTGTTTGTGTTTCAACATGGTCAGCCTATGAAAAGGTTTGGAGGGAATGGCATGCATTGGTAAGTTTGGTTGGAGGTTTCTCTCGGGATGAGGATCTCTTACACACCTTGCTGTTCTTGATTGGCCGGAACATCAAACTCAGGGTATCTGTATCGATGGCGAATTACAAGCTTGCTGGATTAGCTTTCTTTTTCCAGCTTTCTGGTTTTCAGGATGTTACTTACTAAGTCCTTCTGGGTCAAGAAAGTCATGAGGGTTTATAGGAGGGGCAGAAGTGTTCCAGGATTCCTGACCCCCTATTTCTTTTGAGATACTTAGGACCATTCTGCGCTGCCTGCCGGTGGTCTGTTCTTCACCTTACAAGGTGTTACTTTTCAGGACAGCATTTGGGTTGGCTGTGAGAGTTGGTGAATTTGTATGTCAGTCTAAAAACTGGGTGGGGGGTTAGAATTTTCCAAAGTTGTCTCCAAGGGTAACAAGGTGCCTTTGTTCATCAGGAAATCAAAAACTGACCAGTTGGTTCATGGGGCCTAGGTGGAATTTGTCCCCAACAATGATGCTTGTCAAGTCCAGGAATGGTTAGTGCTTCGGCCAGCAGGACCTGGGCCTTTTCTATTTTATGCAGATGGTTCTACATTGTCAAAGTGTAAATTTGATTCTGTCTTGAGGAAGTGTTTGTTTGTTTTCTACCGCAGGAATACTCCTCTCATTTGTTTTGGAATGGGGCGGCCACTGAGGCAGCTTGCTGGGGCCTGGATGATCGAGTGGTTCAGCATTTTCGGCTGTATGTTTGTCCTCATCTTTTATGAAGCTTGTGGGTGTTGGTTCATGCCTTATCTTCCTTTCACCCCATTATCTGCTTTGCTTTTTTATGCTGACTTTCAGAGATTTTTGTCGTATTTTCCCTGCTGTCTCTTGTGTGTGTTCTTCTGATGTGTTAGTTGTTCGCGGAGTTGTGCACAGTAAATCATAATATTTCTGCCTTTCTGTTTTGCAGGGTTGAAATGTTTGTTGTGGATCCTCTGCCACTACTATGTTTCTTGGGGAGCAAAAAGGGCTACTGTGTGACCGGAAGGCAGGCAATTTCGTTTTCCTTGGGAAGAGGTTAGGGTTCAGTGGATTGGGGTCCCTGGCATGTTGTGGTCCAGGGTATTACCTGAGGTACACTACTACGCAGGCTAGAATGACCTCCGGATGTTCTCTTTTTGCATGTGGGAGGGAATGATCTTGGGCTCTGCTCCACATGTGAATTGATCAGGGATATCAAATTTGATTTCCTGAGACTGAGATCCTTTTTTCCGGATACGATTTTGCTCTGGTCCGACATAATGGGCAGGTCTTCTTGGTGCATGGCCCGGTCTGTGGACAGGCTCAACAAGGCCAGAATAAAAGTCAACAAGGAAGTGACTAGATTTTATGTGCGTAATGTGCAAGCTTGGGTGTTGGTGGCAGAGGTGTTAACGTTTTTGAAGGTGGGGTTGTTCAAAAGAGAACAATGGGTGGGCCCATCTTGGGTATGGGCGTACTTTCCCTGTAAGTTTAGCAGTAATGTGATACTGGTTATTGGGGCAGATGGTAACTTAGTAAGGAGTTGTCCCCGAGGTGGTGTAATTGTGGCTGGGGGCCTTATTATGCAAGCTGGTGGCAAATACAGCTGGTTATTCATTTACATATGCTTTCAAAAACCTGAGATCTATGATAAGGTCAGCAAATTATGTTATTGTTATTATGGTTTATATAAAATGTAATATAAAAGATGTATTTTGTTATGGAATATTATTTAATAAATAATAATTATTTAATAAATAGGCAGCTATGTCCATTAGTATCCAAATAAAGGTGGTCAAGTGTGAATTATTTTGGTATCATCTTGGATATAAATGGTGTGTCATGGCAGCTGGAACATTGACAATACCCCAGTCATGTGTATTATAACTAATTGCTATGATTTTCTTTCGGGAAATACTGTTTCCATCTTTTATTCATTCTTTCACCCAGCCTCTTTGAAGCTACCATCTACCTGATTAACTCCGATGGAGTCTGCATAGCATTTTTCAGGATGGCCTTCCTGATGATAACTGAGAAAAATGTATGTTAAATGAGCATTGATGCAGCTTCCTAAATAGTCTCCATTGGAGGTTTATGTGACCAGGTGACAAAGCAGCAAGCAGCTGGGAAACAGGGACATAATCTTGTCACCCCACAGCTGTAGCTACCCAAAAAAGAAACTTCATGGCCTGACTACAAGGTATTATTTTAATGAAACAATGCAGATATTAAAAAGATTGAAGATGATTTTTGAAAGTGCATGCTAAAGATTATATGAGATGTAAAGATTTTAGTGTTTGGGTTTATATCTACTTTAATGCAAAAACACATATGTTAAACTACTGCAAGCTTATAGATGTGAAATGGCCCTTAGAATGCTTTAATATATTTTGAAACCTTGATAGACACTGTTTTTTCAAATGTAACCTCACAGAAGGATTGTCACATCACTCTTCTCTCTAAAGTATAAAATATAATAATAGTAAGTATTTATGTAAAAAACATTACAGACTTACCGTATTTAATAAAAAGGTATTAATGCAAAATCAGTAAGAGCTAAAGTAAATGTATAATATACAGTATTTACTTTCAATCCACTGTTTGCCAAGTTTATCTACTTAAAAAGCAGGAAGAAATTTGCAAATGCTGCACATTTACAAGACTAATGATAGGGGAAGGAAAAATACCACATCAATGCAACATGCGATACACAGCTGTATATCTGAAATTGGGTATTAGTTGCAAGTTACTAGGTACTAGTTAGAACAAAATGTCAGGGGATCTTTTGACCTGCATATATATAGTATTTATGAACAATATATATTTTCTTGTATGTTTTTGTATTTGTTGGTCTCTTTGCTTGTCCTCCACTGTTGAAACTTCATGATGCTTTTCTGTGGAGTACAGCCACTCTGTCAGTATCACCTTTCTTTACATAAACTGTATTTTCAGTAAAAATATTTTTAAATGTGGTCATCTCAGTCAGGCTTTCAGGTTTACATGTTCTGGATCTTTTTCCTTGCATAGCTCAGGAACAATTTGGAAAAGCATAAATTTATTATCCAATAGGAAAGAATGTTTTTTTCACATGTGCATTATAGGGTACAAGGAACATTTTTAAAAATAAATAAATAAAACAGGATTTTTTTTCCTGCAAATGAATGGATGATTGATCCATTTTTGTGAACTTTTTATTTGCAAAGTGAACAATTTGTTTTCCTTGAACCCCTTTACGTTTTTGTACTTTTTTTCAAGGATATTTAGATGCATTTATTTTACATATGATTTTTCATAATTAGTATTCTTGTGTAATCAAAATTCACAAATCGCTCCATCCTTTCTCTCTCCCAACAATGACATTTCCATGAAGCTTTCAAGCAGTGTTCGTGCAGCATATTAGTAATTTTGGATTGTTTGCTGGAACTGGTTTTTAACTTATGTACTGAGTAATAAAAATGAAGAATAGTTCTTTTTCCCCCTTTTGTCCCCTTTTCTTTTTTTAAAAAAAACTTTATTTTAATTGTAAATAACTTTACAATGCTTGGTACCAAAATAACAGTATAGTGTAGTAAAAAATAGAATATAAACATAAAGATATACTAATATTAGGAGAAAATATGTGTGTATTCATATATTTATTCTTTATTTTTATTCCATGTTATGTTATTGTAACATAAAAGTGCTCTGATTTTTGTTATTTATAAGCTCCCAGTGTAAGTACTTTAAAAGCTTTTAGGAATTATTTATGTATGACTTTATATAATAGCTTTATTTTTATTTATTTTTTTTGTTTAATCATTTTTTATTGTGTATTCAAATGAAAAACATTCATTATATAATACAGGTGCATCATCAAAATAAAAAGAAAGAAATGCTTGAATATATCACTGTGTGTGTAATGAATCTATATAATATATGAGTTTCACTTTTGAATTGAATTACTGAAGTAAATTAACTTTTAGATGATATTCTAATTTTTTGAGGTACACTTGTATATGAAAATAAGCAAATATAGCCACAGTAACTCATTTTTAGACATATAGCTCACAGAATAATGTTTAGTTTAGGTATCAAGTTTAGTTTAGATATCAAGCATGCATATGACCTACAGTGTCTTCTGCTTAGAAGGAAACTTTTTTCCTCCTTCTCTCTCTCTCTTTTACCCCCCAAAAGGGAAAAGAAAGAATTGAGATTATTTCATAGTACAGTGTAGTAGTATTGTATTCAAACCAACATGCCCACATCTTGGAATTTTTATGAATTAAACCCTTATTCATATGTGTTAATTCTTCCATTAAGCAAAAGTCATTGACCCTGCATAACCATTGAGAAAGATTGGTATAGATCGTTGTCCCCAAAGGGTTGGAATCAAAGATTTAGCAGCATTTCATAAATATGGGGTCACATACTTCCTATATTGGCCTATTGGTTCTGTTATACAATGAAACAAAAATGTCCATGGTTCAAGTCTGATTACTTAACCCTGTATCAGAGAGATCAAGTCTGCCACCTCCTCCCAAAACGGTAGTATCACAGGACAAAAGCACTATATATGGCCATGCGTTGCTCGGCCTCCACATTCTGTCCAACACAGGGGTGATTTGGACATATACATAGAGTGAAGTTTAACTGGCGTAACATGCCATCGGGTAAGAAGTTTATAGTTTACCCCTTCCATTCTGGAGGAAGTAGCAGACATATAAGAAAGTTGTATGACCTATAAAGTCTGGGTAGTCTAAACTCTGTTGAGTCAGCAAGGCTCTGTAATATTGAGAGACACTGGGTTGATTTACTAAAGGCAAATAGACTGTGCACTTTGCGAAGTGCAGTTGCTAATTTACTAAGCTCTAGAGAAACTGAACTTGAAGAGTGCAACTGCATTTTGCAAACTGCACAGTCTATTTGCCTTTAGTAAATCAACCCCACAGTGCTGTGGTGGATCCTTATATTGTATGATGGCTTCAATATGGGTCAATTAGTTCAGAAAATAAATAGGTTGTGAAAGGCTCGGAACAAATTGAGACAGTTAGGCATATTGCCACTGGTCCATGAATGTTGGTTACGTTAGTCCACACAGGGACTTTAAATGTATAACCCTGGAGTCCCTAATACATGGTGCAATAATGGTGTAAACTGCATGACTTAAAACCCTTATCTAAAGCACCTGGATTGAAATAGTTATGTTTAAGCAATGGCATTAATGTAGAATTATACTCCCAGCTATATTGAGAGTGCAAAGAGTCCCACATTGCCAAGGTAGATGTAGTCAATGGAGATGCTGTGGGTCCCAGCCCTCTCTATGAATGAGATAACCATAATGCAACCACAAGCGTGTCTGCAAGTGTCGCTTGAAGTCTTACCCAGAGTTTAGACTCTCCAGCATATTTCCAGTGTACTATATGTAGCAAAGTAGTTGCTTGATAATATAATTTAAAATTTGGTAAGGCCAGCCTGCCTGATCTTTTAGGGCTATATAAAACATTGCATGAAATAATGGTACATTGCCCCTTCCAAATGTAATGTGAGATAATAGACTGAAGTATCAAAAAAATACTAAAGGGACTCCTAGAAGTAACATTTGAAAAAAAATGCGTAACTCTTTAAAACATTAATCTTACCTAACTAAGTATGGAAAACAGAAGACCACTTACATAGGTATGAAGGGAAATGGTTGACATGGGTTTTCGATCCTTGACTATGAGTAACCATTAATCTAAGGTTGGGTGTGTACTGATTAAAGGAAAAAGCTTCATACTGCTAATAGACTTTTGAAGCCATTAGACATTTGGAATAAGGACACAAGGTCAATTTTAGCAGAAAATAGTCTTTTCTATTACCTCCCTTAGCGGTAACCCCGAGCGTGACTCGGGGTGGTTTTTTCATGCTAGGATCGGTATCCCCAAGTCACGCTCGGGGTAGATGTGCAGAGCCTGCATCGGGGTTCCTTACCTTCTCCTGGCGATCCAGCGATGATCTCCCATTGCTGTGATCGCCGCCGAGATCCCCGCCGCGCCGTCCATCGCTCTGATGACTTCCTGGTTCTGTTCCCTGCAGCAGCAATGGTGCATGGGGGCGAAACTGGGAGGGAAATTCAAATGTTGCACCAACACAAACACATAAAAAGGAGGCGATACAATGTAATCTGAGAGGATTACACTGTATCACCTTAGTATCAGAAAAATATCAAATATTATAAATTATAAATTATATTATTAATATATATTATACATATTATATATATATTATATATATTATAATATTTATATTTTATAATATATATATATATATATATATATATATATATATATATATATATATTATAAATTATAAATATCAAAAAATTGGACCGCTTTTGGTACATAATTCCTGACATAATCATATCGCCAGGGAGGTTAAGATCTCTAGCTACCAGGCTTTCCTTGTACAAAGTCATTCATAACTGAAGCCCAGGACACCAGAGATGGTTTCCAGCAGTTTATAGAGGTAGTAGAGCAGCCACTAGACAGTGCTTTAAGAAATATTTTGATAAGCTGGAAGAAGCCTAAGAGTATGAATAATAGAGATATATGAGATGTATCTGGCACTTCGGTTGATTGCATTTTTAAGTAGGTCTTAAAGACTTTCTTGTAAAAGGGTTAAAGTTTTGTGCAGTTCCACAAGATGTGGATGTAGCTGCCCCGTTGTTGGTAATATCTTCTGCTGATGTTGGAAGCTGATGGAAGCAATTGCCTCAAGGTAGTGGGACGCCTGTACCACCTGGATATGGTTTTATGAATTTTATTCTGGTGATGAATTGACATGGAGAAAGTATGTATCAAGATATACAGTATCCCAGATAGCAAGCAATTGAGCTGCAGTTTAAAAAATGACTTGCTAAACTATTGCTAGACTTGCCAGGCTTCACAAGTTTGTTCTGCTTAATTGCAGCAAGTCCGCATTGCATGACTCCAAATCAACTTTCTTTGCAAACATTCTGCAAGTCTTCTGCAAGTTCTGGTTCAGTTATCTTGTGCAATAATCACCCCACACCAGGGGTTACTGTGACTTGTAGAGCTCTTGAGGTAGACTCACCATTGCAGCTTTTCTCTCGCAGAGACTTGCCATGCAAATTGGCTACAAATTGGAAAAGTGTCAACTAGAGCTTGTGCTTCAAGTGCTTTGCAAGTGTACAACTTTTCAGTGAAGATGTGCAAGTTAACAAGACTCACAATTCAACACTGCCACAAATTTGTGGCAAGTTATTCTTGCTATCTGGGATACCCTAGCCCATGTCATAGCCCATGTCACCTTCAGGAAACTTTTACCAAGGGCCTATTTTCACATGGCCTCAAAATGTTGATAGTTTTTTGTAAGCAATTTGTCTCAGGAACACGTGTTGGTCTTTCAAGTGATGTAAATGGACAATTTAGTACAGTTCCTTTTGACAATGACCAAATTAAGTCAGCTAACTGCTGCATGGAGACAGTTCTTCATGTTAAATTAAGCTTAAAGCATAGAATCTGACAAAGATATTCAAAGTCTGGATTAAAAACGTGTTGCACCTGAAAAAACTGGTGTGTAATTGAGGTTTAACAATGTTATGGGAGAAAACACATGTAATTGTGTCCACTAACTGCACCCAAAACAACATAATTTTACAGCAACTGTCACATCCTGTGCATGGAACTGAGTCTAAAAACATAACAAAAAAAAAACAACCTTTAAAGGAAACACAGCTATCGCCTCTCTCTCGTATTAATCAGGATGACCAAATTAAGCAGATGTACTCTAGCTAACTAGACTAGACATGCTGAATTTCTTTGCAAAACCCAGACTCTATTGAAATGTCAGAACTTCCACAGTTCCTTCCCAGAAACCCTAATGGCTGTAGGCAAGACATACAGACTGGGAATGAAAAGCATGCTTGAAAAGTGGTTGCTGCTAGGCCCTTGATGTTTATTCGTTTTTAATTTATTGAAAACCTAATACCAAAGGACAAACATGGTAAATGTAAATTAGCTGTATACCGAACTCCAAGGTGAAATAGGGAAAGGTGGAATTCACTGCTAGTTATTCCCTTCTATCTATGGGCTCAGTGGCGGAACCTTCTCCAACCCTAAATATGATCATGGCAAGGTAAAAAAAAAAAAGCAATGCTGCTTCTTGTCAGAATTCCCTTTCTGGCACCCACAAGTGTACCATTCAAAGGAATAGATTGAGAACATACATGCTGCTTATAACAGATAGCGTAGCACAGATACTGCAGATCTTGCTAACTGCCTCCCAGACCACAGACAAGAGACTGTGGATGAATGGATAAACTGTTAGAAATTCTATATATAGCCCTACAGAACAGACAGACTGCTGCTTGCAGACAGGAAACAGGAACTTTATGCAGGGAAAAGACATAGAGCATACCATAGATGAAGCTACAAACTTATAAACATTGCCATCTACAGTTTGAAGAATATATCTCCACTACTAAATACTGATGTACAGTAGCTGTTGCACAAAATAACAATTCTGTATTCCAACAGGTTGGAAGAACTATCAAGGCAAGATCCCCAGAAAGCAGGGTTGAAAATGTTTTGACCTCCCTGTGTAATAAGTGACATTTTCCGAGGAATGTGTTTGGAGCAGAAGGATTGCAGTGGTCTATTGCACAAATGAAAAGCTTATATTATGGACTAATTCTGATATTCATATGACATTTTTATCATTTTTTTTCACACATTTAGAGCTTTCTTTTGGTGGCATTTAATCACCACTGGGCTTTTTTATTTCTTACAAAAAAAAAGAAAAAAGACAGAAAATTTTGAAAAAAAATGTTTTTCTTATTTTTTGTGAGTAAATTTTGAAAATAAGTCATTTTTCTCCTTCACTGATGTGCACTAAAGAGGCGGCACTGATGAGCACTGATAGGCTGCACTGATGAAGTGGCACTTATGAGCACTGATGAGGTGGCACTTATGGGCACTGATGAGATGACACTGATGAGGAGGTACTAATATGCCGCGCTGATGTGTGATAGGTGGCACTGATAGGCAGAACTGATGAGCACTGATATGCAGCACTAATGAGCACTGATAGGCGGTACTGATGGGCACTGAAAGGCAACACTGATGGGCACTGAGAGGTGGTACTGATGGGCACTGACAGATGACACTGATGGGCACTGACAGGCAGCACTGATGAGCACTGACGGGCGGCACTGATGGACACTGATGGGCAGCACAGTTTTGCAGGCACTGATGGGCACTGACTGGCAGCACTATGGGCACTTATTGTGGGCACTGTGGGCACTGATGGTGGGTACTGATGGTGGACACTGTGGGCACTGATGGGCTTTGGTTGGGGGGACTTATGGGCACGTTTTTTTACTTCACAATAATCAGGGCACTGATGATCAGTGCCATGATTACCTGTCCTTCTTTCCCCTTTGAGGAGGAACTGCTGATCGGCTCTCCTCCCCACACACTCTGACAGTGTGAGGAGAGGAGAGCTGATAAGCACTTCCTCATTTACATGTGACAGGCTGTGATTGGACACAGCCAATCACACGGATAAAGAGCCATGTCATTGTCATTTACCAATATCGGGGACATGGCGCGGCCACGATCGCCGCACTGCGCGCCCCCATGGGCGCACGTGAGAGGCTGTTCTGGTGCGCCGTCATATGACGCCGTCCCAGAACGAGTGCCAAACGCTCCGCCTCTATTTGACGGTGGGCGGGCAACAAGTGATTAAGGGCCGTACACATGAGCCAAATATTGGGTGGCATTGGCTGGTTCAATAGAAACCGCCCGACATTTGGCCCGTGTGTACGGCAGCTGGTCCATGACCAAAAAAGGTCTGCCAATCAGCATCCGATCAGTGCTCTCAGCCAATGGCTGAGAGTAACGATAAGATAGATATCACTGAGCTCTGTAGGGTGTCATTTCAGCTCTCCTCCCCCTTTTTTCTGACCTTTCAGAAAAGCTTTATAAATTCAGCACTTTGAATGGATGTATAGAAGAGAAGATTGCAAATAAACCTGTACAACTTATGTAGGAGGATTATTTTCATCTCTGTGTATCACCTGCGGCCTGTCACTTCACTGGGTATATTTAAGGGTTTACAGATACTTTAATTCAGAATATGAGTAGTTATCATTTAAACAGACACAATGAAAAAGAATAGCCTCAAAATCTTTGCTGTCAGTAGGATAGTAGCCCCAAAGGAGAATTTCACCCTTCAAATCAATGGTGTTAGTGGAATAATGGGTCCCAGGAGAGAATATCTCCCCATATTATTGCTATAAGTGGAATATTCAGACCCTGGAGGAATAACCCTCTAAATCATTGCTGTTAGAAGAATAGTAGGCCACAGGGGAGAATAGCCCTCCCAAATCATTGCTGTCAGGGAAATAGTCACCCCCACAGGAGAATAGCACTCCCAAATATTGAGGAAGTGGTTTTAGTCGGCACAGAGGGAGAATACCTCCAAATCAATGCTGGAAAAGTGGAACAGTGACCCCGGGGGAGAAGACACCCCCATCCCCAAATGCCAGTTAAATAGTGGGAAGCAGGAGATAACACTCCCCAAATTATTGGTGTTGTTTGAATAGTGGCCCCCAGGAGAGAATAGCTACTTCCTGAAAAAATTGGTGTCAGTGGAAGCGGGTCCCATGGTAACAAAAATCCCCAAATCATTGGTGTCAATAGAATTGTGGGTCCCAAGTGAGAATGTCTCCACAAATCATTGGTGTCAATGGTGGTCCTTACCTTAGGACAGCAGCAATTGCCTTAGACCTAGCAGCTTAGCTAGCTTGGCAGTCTGAGACAATTTTCAAATCCCCTGATGTACAGTACATTTAATCACTACGTATTTCTTAGAAAATATATGGGCATCAGTTTGGTTACTGCCATTCCTGATTCCCAGATCATAGCATCTGATTACGTTGCTTGCCCATACAAACCTATTTAGGTGGAAGTGCAGTCCACACATCACCTTGGCGGAGTGCAGAATGCACATGAGGCATGAGAGGCCCTGTGCCTTACCCAGAGGAGGAGGATCAGGATGAAGGAGAGAGGCAATGCCCCACTGTCTTGAGGGGATTCCTGCAAACACCATCCCCTAAAGTGTTGGCAAATAACTCTGCAAGGGACCAGAATGGTGTGGCTCTGCATTGCTCACAGGATCCTGACTGACTGCCATTCCAACATAGAGCTTCTCAAAGTTCTCGTCCATTCATGAAGGGCAGGATGCCGAAGCCCAGCAGAAGAAAGGTCTGGGCCTAGAATTATTGATGTCACTCTGGCGTGCACAGCAATATGTGTAGCACAATCAATATTTTTGTGCGTAGGTGCCCTTGATGCATGTGTTCACATTCATATGTGGGTGCATGTGCTGGTGGGGTGAGGTTCAAAATTGTTTTGGGGGGTGTATTTAAATGCTTGGGTGTAACTTTCTTTTTTACATTTTGCTATTTTTTTTTTCTAATCACATAGGGGGCAACAAAACCCTCATGCAATCATTTTTTGGTGACAGATTGTCTATAATGAGACATTAGGGGTCTAAAAGAGGTAAAATGCTGGGTAAGGGTCTAAGCATGAACCACAATGCCTGCTGATCTGACTAGCACAATGAGATAATAACCCAAACAGTTGAGGGGGGGGGGTGTACCACGTAGCTAAAACACCCCTACTGGGTGAAAATCATTCTCATCTGCCAAACTGTGCCTGCATATCCCTCAAGGAGCAACACAAATATGGACCCTAGTAGATAGATAATAAGCCTGTAAACATAAAACTTTAAACAATAAATAAAAATCCTCAATGGGATGGTCAGAGTGCACAAAGACCTGCTGAAGTGAATTAGGATCATGAAGTGAAAAGTCAATTCCTTGGCTGTAGGATGATGCAGCACAGGTGGACGATGAGCCTTGCTCAAATCATGGATGAGTCAGCTGCCAGTACGCGTATGAATAGATACATTTCTAACAACGGCAAGTTACACATGTTACATGTGGAGTATACTGGGATGCCAGTCTAACAGCCAATGTAAACAAAGGATCACTAAAACATACATGAATAGGGCTGTATAATGACAGTCTAGTTCACCCTGGTTGGTGATAAGTGGAAGTCCATAACAGATGTACCATGAAGATCATTGTACCAGCAATGCTTTGAACTGTCATGAATGGGTTAAGTTTGTGACAGCTGTGAATACTACTGATCTGCGATTGGCTACAGCTAATCACATGGTACAGGGTGCTGATCTATGATTGGCCCATGTACAATGTGATAGCTGTGGGCCAATCACAGCTCACTAGTAAAGGAAGTAAAGCTGTTATGAATCATATTGATTCATATTAGCTTTGCTGACATTGTTCCCGAGCACTGGGATCTGCATTTCAGGTAATAAACAGTTTACAGGTTACAGAAATCAGCGAAAGGGACGGTGAAAGATGAATAGATTGTCTGTATAGGCAGATATCAGATGTGTCGTTCCAATGAACAGTGATTTAGGGTAGTGTCACATACAGTGACACACACTAATTTTTCTGCACACTACCATGTGTTGTGTTACAGCAGACTTTTTATTTGAATATGTCACACTTACATACCTAATCGCATCAAAGAAGTGCGTATACCCTTTATTTGTAATGTAGCACACTACAACACACAGTACCATGCATTTTGCCACATTACAGAATTTATTTTGACATGGTGATATATGTTTCCATTTAACCAGGATCAACTTTGCTGTTCTGGATCCAAAAATATGACCCTTAAGAAGTCAGACGTGAGAAACGCATTGACCAGGTAGATCAATAAAAATGCAGTACAAGTTATAAGATTTGAATAAGTAATGAAAATGCTTTATTGAACAATTTGAGATAATTATTGAACCTTAAAGTAGAACTATAGGCAAGATTTTTTTTTTTTTTCATTTTGGATAGGGTAAGGGAGGGTTGTAACCCCTGTCAGATTTTTTTTTCACCATCTGTGTCCCATTATGAAGATTTCTCTTCAATTCTTGTTCCATAGCCAAACACAAGAGGAAATCCCTGCAAATTAAGGGGATTCCTTGCGGACCCCCAGGTCACCAGAACTAGTGACCCCATTGGAACATCTCCCCTCTATGACTTTTCTGGGGACAAACCATAATTTGGGATTTTCTTTTATTTTCACTTTCAATGATAAAAACTAACAAACATTCTAATGCCTCTCCACTCTATCAAAAATGTAAAAAAATAAAGTTTTGCCTTTAGTTTAACTTTAAATGAAGACACTGTTTTTTTCACACTTTTTTATAACACTTTTAATCTAAAAACAATAAAAATGTTAACCTTTTGTATGTGTCACTCAATGCACCAGTAAATTCCATTATGGTGCTTTTTTATCTTTTGGTTCACAATACAGAATACTTAGGCTGGCCATACACTATACAATTTTCTTGTTCAACTTTCCTTTAGATTTACCAAAACCATGTAATATAGGGTCAAACCTAAACACTTTCAATTTGTATGCAGTTAGGCAGGCCCTTGCACTACATAGTTTAAGGTAAATCTAAAGGAAATTGAATAAGAAAATTGTATAGTGTATGGCCAGCCTTAAAATACCATGGAACTATGAGCTGTAAAGCATACATACTGAATATTCAGCACCAGAATAGGCAGAGAAAGAATCCCACAGCACCTGGCACAGGTTCACAGATCACCTACCGTTTACAGGCCACAATTGGACAATCCCTCATCTAGTGGTTTCTAGGATTGTCACCATTTAGAAAGGTACTGTGTACACCAATTAGAATCTGACATCATCTGTCAATTTCACGTAAACTGAAGTGTTTATTGCAGGTGCTGAATTCTCTATTTAGAAACCTTTTAATCTTAACGCTGACTCTTGAAGAACCCCATTACAACAACAGAGGATCAGTTCAACTTTGCTGTCAAAAAAGAAAAAAAGCTCAGGAAGTTATTTCTCAAAAAAGACAAGCAGACGGCAGTCACCAGTATTGCCTGTGGCATCTCTGCAGCCAATCTTCATAATCTGTAGGTGTCTATCTTGGTCAAGTTTGAGTCTCCGGCAAAGTGAACAGTGAGTAGCACAACCATGACATCACCAAATTACACTACACATCTTCGATGACTAGCAGCCAAAGAAAGAAGTACTTTTTAAGTGACTGTAAAGGTTTTTTTTTTTTTTTTTTTTGCAAAATAACAAATATGTTGTACTTTTGCATAGAGCAGCCCCGATACTCATCTTCTGGGGTGCCCTGTTGGCTCTCCTGGCTCCTCCTCTTCATCAGGTGCCCCCCAGAGAGCCACTTTCCATGGGGGCACGAGTACCACTGCTGCATCCATTGACACAGACAGCAGGACTCGGCCCCGCCCCCCCGGCTCCCGTGTCACTGGGTTTGATTGACAGCAGTGGGAGCCAATGGCTCCCGCTGCTTTTAATCTATTCAATGAGGACCCGAGACAGGGGCCTGTGCTGCTGGGCTCATGCTCATCGCTGGAACAATCAGGTTCAGGTAAGAATAAGGGGGGTCGGGAGGGCAGCTGCTGCACCAAAGGTTTTCACCTTAATGCATGCATTAAGGGGAAAACCTTGAGACTTTACAACTCCTTTAACCACCTTGGCGGTAATCCCGAGCGTGACTCGGGGTGGATTTTTCATTGCAGGATCGGTAACCCCGAGTCACGCTCGGGGTGGATGTGCAGAGAGGGCAGCGGTGTTCTCTTACCTTCTCCTGGCGATCCAGCGATGATCTCTCATTGCTGAGATCGCCAGCCGAGAGTCCCGCCGCTCCTCCGTCCTCCGTCGGTCTGATCACTTCCTAGTTCCGTTCCCTGCAGCAGCAATGCTGCATGGGAGTGGAACTAGGGAGGGAAATTCAAAAAAAAAAAAAAACATTGCACAAAACACAAAACACATTTTATATTTTATATATATATATATATATATATATATATATGCATATATATATATATATATATATATATGCATATATATATATATATATACATATATATGCATATATATATATATATATACCGGTGTATATATATATATATATATATATATATATATATATATATATGTATATATATATATATATATATATGCACACACACACACATATATATATATAAAATTATATTATTGATTCAATTAGAATTCATGCGTTCTATATTATATATATATATATATATATCTGTGTGTATATATATATATACACACACACACATATATCTATATATAATATATAATGCATGAATTATAATCTAATCAATAATATAATTTTATTATATATATTATATATTAAATAATAAAATAATATTATTGATTCGATTATAATTCACGCGTTTGTGTTTCAAATTTATCACATCTGGGATGTCTACTAGACTCTTGTTTTGGTCAGGTTTAAGTCAGTAATTACTAAGAATTGTAGGTCTATAATACATAACGCCAAATTTCCATGAAAACAATTGTACCGCTTTTGGTATGTAATTCCTGACATAATCATACCGCCAGGGAGGTTAAGGTGACTGTACACCATACAATTTGATGGTACAATGTTCTTTACATCTACAACCAACTATATAGTATATGCTGTGACAAGCATTTCATAACTTTCTGGTAAACCCCTTAGTAATAGTGCTGCGGCACAAACATCTTTTATTTCTTCTCCTATACCTCTCAGGCGTTCAACCATTTACAAGATGTGCCTTATGTAATCTGTCATACCCTGGCCTTTCATCAGCTTGGTTTGGTATAACTTTCTAATCAAATACAGTTTGTTGTTGAGATTAGCTCTTTAATGCACTTTTTGCAATCCTTCCCACATTTTATTAGTAGTTTCACACTTACAAATATGAATGATTTGATCATCTTCTATGCTAAGAGAGATTGTGCTCTGAGCTTTTTGGTCTTTCTCTATCCACTCATCTGAAGGGTGTGGCCAGTAACATAACTTTGTTGCAGCTGTGTTACTGGTCTATTTCTTTTAGGGTCCTTTCACACGGCCGCTCTGTGTGTCCGCAAATCATCCTATTTTTTTGCGGATGATTTGCGGACATCAATGTAAGTGAATGGCACTTCGGATGTCAGCGGAATACCATCCGCTGACATCCGATTTTCCTCCTTTCAGTTCTGTTCCGTTTTTACGAATGGAACAGAACCCCATTTTTCCATCCGTGTAAAAAACGGAAAGGAAGGAAAATCGGATGTCAGCGGTGTCATCCACTGACATCCGCAAAGCCATATACTTACATTATGTCCGCATATCATCCGCAAACGGATGGGATGATATGCGGGCACACGGAGCGGATGACAGAAATGTCATCCGCTCCGTGGAAAAAAAAAAAAGTCCCGCAGCGGACTTAAGCAGCGGGGCGGCCGTCTGAAAGGAGCCTTAGTCTGTTGCAGTCTTCTTTCTTTTGCTGTATCTTGCACTTATTTGCTGTAGATGGCTATGACTGGGTGTCTGGGTTCTCAGCTTTTATCTGGGTCGGTGACTGGGCTATGCATGGGCCCATAACCTTATAGAAAATCTGAAAATAGCCCTACAGAACAGACAGTGATCAGTCCACTTGGGCTTTGCTGCTGCTTTACTACAGACAGGAAACAGGAACATTATTATAAAGAGAAAAGACATCAGGGTTTATTTACTAGAGGCAAATAGACTGTGTACTTTGCAAAGTGCAGTTGCACTCTGCAAGAGCAGTTGCTCCAGACCTTAGTAAATGAGCAGAAGCTCTGCTGACTTCCATCTTCTAATTATGTGCAAGCAAAAATACTGTTTGTTTTTATTTTTCTTGCACATGATTGGGTATTTTTTTTTTCAAATTGAATCTTTCCTCATATACTAAGTCCTGATCAACTGTACTTGCAGAGTGCAGCTGCACATTGCAAAGTGCACATTCTATTTGCGCTTAGTAAATCAACCCCATAGAGTTTACCATAGATGCAGCTACAAACTTATACTGCCACCTACTGGCTGAAGACTATATCTCTACTAAATATTGATGTACTGTAGTTGTTGCACAAAATACGATTCTGTATTCCAACATAATCCAAAACAGATATTCATCTTTTGGCTGCTATGAGCAGCCACTTCCAACATGCATGCACCATAGTTATGACTCATTTCACAGGGCAGGTTGACCTGTAGTGACGTAAGCTGAATATGGCTGCATAATATATGTAGAAACAACCACCTGTAGTCTCTGTTGGAACCTTGGTGACAGGAAATGTTGGATAAGGGATCTTCATGGCAGGACCACAAGACATTATTTGGATTTTGAAGATACATCTGCTAAAGGTAAAGGTAAAGGTAAACATCAGATGCCATATGAGATTTTAGTAATTGGCTTCTTTAAGGCTATGTGCCAAGATGTTTTTTTTCTTACACCAAAAATAAAGTGTGCCTTATACCAATAGCTCATTCACACTTATTTGGGAATTTAAATGGAAAACACGTGTAGGAAAGTCATGTGAAAAATACTGTATAAGAGTCCGGCATTGCTAGACAATGATTAAGATGTGTGGGTGGGGAAGGGGGACTACTGTCACCATTGTCTACTGTTTTAAATTAAACTGTTATCACTTACCGCTAGCATCAACAGATGGGCGATGAGATGATAAAGTCTGTTTACAAGCTAATAAAGTCTTATGGTGGCCATACACCTGCCGAAAAATCGTTTGAAAATCTGTCATTTGGTCCGAACGCCCGTTTTTCGTCCAGTTAATGGGCACAAATAGAAAATCGTTTTCAGCTTTTCAGAGCCGAAAAATCGAAGGAACAGTTTTGAAAATCTGCCGGTCGAACGATAAACGAACGATAAAATGAAAGGTTAATGTGTTTCTCTGCCGACCTGTTTGTACTAGGTATATGTGACAAACTGAATTCATTTATGTCCATTGAACGATTTATCGTTCGAAATTCGGTCATTACATGATGGCACGCGATCGTCTGCTCTCACGGCTGATTTTTGTTTTTCGAAAATTAGTTTGCCCGATATTTTGGCTAGTGTATCACCAGCATTACGGTACATAGCAAAACAGTTAATCTATTTCCTAACATCGTATGCATTTACCAGTTAAAGACCAGGCCTTTTTCTGACATTTGTTGTTTACAAGTAAAAATTTGTATTTTTTGCTAGAAAATTATTTAGAACCCCCAAACATTATATATATATATATATATATATATATATATATATATATATATATATACATTTTTTTTTTAGCAAAGACCCTAGAGAATAAAATGACAGTCATTGCAATATTTTATGTCACACTGTATGTGTCTTTCAAACTCATTTTTTTTGGAACAAATACATTTTAATGAATTAAAAAAACAGTAAGGTTAGCCCAATATTCTGTTATAATGGGAAAGATGATGTTATGCTGAGTAAATAGATACCTAACATGTCATGCTTTAAAATTGCACACACTCACGGAATGGTGACAAACTACAATACCTAAAAATCTCTATAGGCGTTGTTTTAAAAATATTTACAGGTTACCTTTTTAGAGTTATAGAGGAGGTCCTGCACCAGAATTTTTGCTCTTGCTCTAGTGATCACAGCGATACCTCACATGTGGGGTTTGAACACCATTTACATAAGCGTGCATGATCTATGTATGCATTCGCTTCTGTGCATGAGCATGGAGGGATGAGTAAACATCCCTTGCAATAGAAAAAAGCATGACAGGTCCTCTTTATTGAGAGATCTGAGTTTAAAAAGACCCCAGATCTCTCATTTACCCTTAAAAGTAAAAGAAAAAAAATGTTTGACACTTTGACTTTATAAGAAAAAAAAAAAAAGCATTTCTTTAAGCTTGAGAATCGGAAGTGACGTCAGAGGTCTCTCCAGTCCTCCAAGGGCATAGAGCTGAGTGGAGGATCTCTTGCCCTCACTCGACTTCCTGCCTAGCCATCAGATCGGTTCCGGGCTTAACAACGTCTCTGGTAAGCTCCGAAATGTCCGAAAAGCCATAGGGGGGGGGGGGTGTCAAATCTGCCGCTGGGATCACTTTTATCTAAAAACTGGCTGCCTAGGGGAAAAACCGGTACTGGGGTTATGGCAGCTAGCTGCTGCCATAACAATGGTATTTAACGTCTAAATCATGACATACATTCCCATTTAGGTGGTCAGTGGTTATTTTACTGCTTGTTTAATTCAACTTAGTCAACCCAGATGTAGCACAAAATCAAACAGAATTATTAATGGACCCACCATTACATAACTGATGTGGTCCACAAAGTCTGGCCAGGTTTGTTGGACTCTTCGATAGTCTAGTTCGAACTCACTAAATATATTCAGTATTATCTCATCTGAGTAACTGTTTATATTTTGAGACATTATCTGTATCTGATTAGTTTCTCAGGCTCAATTTAAACATGTCTGGTTGGTTGCCAAGGAAAACTAAATGTTTTTAAAAGAAACACTTTAGACAAGCTATTAGAGTTATCCTGTGGGTTAAAGCAAGTTTGCTGTACACTTCCATAATAAGTCTGTTAGGACGAAAGAGACAAACATCACATATTTCTGTTTACAGTTCAAACTTTAGTGTTTGTCTTCTTTCCCTATGTATTAAAGTCTACAGGCTTCCTATATTTGCAGATACACTGTGTGTACATATCAAGTTAAACATGAATTGTCTAGAAATGAGTATGTACCATAGCAAAAAGTTAAATAATAGTACGAACTGTAGAAACATAAAGAAGAACTGTACAATGTAGATCTGGGGGATGAGTGTAGAGTTACATGTTCCTCTGTGCTGGATCACAGGCCTCCCGAGACAATATAACTGGTTATTGAATATTTCTTTGTATTCTTCAAAAATGCTGTAGAATTTTCTGTACACATCTATAGACTGAAGGCATTGTACAGAGAGGTATTAATAATGTGAATAGGGATACAGAGAATGACTGCCTTGCTACTAGTACTTTTAAAATGTATGGATAACCCAAATTGTGTTGTTTTAGTTTGAAAAAAGAGATGATTAGGTTTTTTTTTGTTTTTTTTTGTGTTGCCAGGTGCTGGGCTACACCAATATGAAAAAGGAGAAATTATTCTTCTCTCCCTCTACAGAGATACTGATGTTATGCTGCACCATTCTCCTCCTGTCAGCAGGGGGAGAGCTAAAGCCAAGCAAGGCCATAGACTTTTAGTTTATAGTTCGAGATGGCAGCCATTAAAATGTATTGAATTTAATCCTTACGCTATAGATCCCAATATGCACTGTGCAGTAGGAGAAGTGGAGAGATGATTTTTATTACACAGCCCAGAAAAGTACTTTCTCCTGGCACCAAGGGATTTAGAGAGAAAACACCTCTGTCTAGATATTCGCCTGTCAGCGAGAGACCATACCAGTGAAGATCCAAGACTTAGACTGGGAGTGGGGACAGCGGAGGGCAACACAATACTGTCCATATCACAGAACCTGCACTGTGATATGGACAGGTTAACTGGGACTGTTGTTAAGTGGTTCAACATTCTTAAAAGGCCCCGAAAATGGCCAGCAGAAGAACTCCTTAAAGGACCTCCCCTCCCCCCATTGTTCACATGCCCTCCCCCCCCCCCCCCTTTCCTTCCTCCTTTTCTTTTGGACAGTGTATATCCAGTCAGTCTAGTACTAGCATCACTGCCATATATGAACTCTAGCAGTATAGATCCAGCACTCTGTAGAATAAATGTTACTACTGCTCACTGCTGTAATTGAGGTGGCCTTGCTACTCTTTATGCTGATCTGAATGCCAAATGTCATTCAATGTCTAGTCTCTACTGTTAATCACTTTGTATGCAAAATTGTGCTATTACTATTGTTTTCTATTTTATGCTTGCTTAGTTACCAACCATATTGGATGACAATATCTGAAGTTTGCCTTTACTACATGGTTTGGTGCCTGTTTTCTTTGATAAAGCACTACTATGAGATACTAAGTATTACTTTCAGGGAATTTCAGTGATATTGTATGTTTATGTACCTAACCTGGTGTTTCAGAGGAGCTAAAGTTCTTGAGAAGGTTAAGGCAAACTACAGAGGACCCGTCATTTCAGCGGCTCCTCTGGGGGGGTAGCACTACATTTGCTATCTGTGTCATGCTGGGGAGATTCATCTTTACATTCCTATTGAATGACTCCCCCCCTACCTTTTACTATTCAAACAACTTTAACGTTTAGTATTTTCTCTTATATTTTGTCTCACTGACAATGGTCAGCAGAAGAAAGTGAGTGAATCGCTGGTTGTGTTATTTTATTATATACCCAGGAGTGCAAATCCCTTTTTTCTTCTTCTCTCTCCCTCTGGTGATGAATAGGAAGAAAAAGGGAGGCTAGCGAAGGAGGATTCTGAGTCAGGACTATACATGCTTCTGGCAATGAGCAGGAAGAGCTTCTGATTGGCTGCAGACACAAGACCACCCCAGCAAATAGGACAGCGCTCTGGGGACTCGTGTGGAAGAGGGGCAGCCTGGGAAGTTATTTGTGAAGTTGGACCTGTGAGCAGATTGGGAGTGCCCAGTTAATTCAGTGATAGGACCACATGCTGCCTAAGTGCCTGGGGAGGCCTGGGAAAAGGACCTGGGGACTTGACAGCTGAATTCAAAGTGGCTGCTGCTCCTGCATCTGGGGTGAGTGTGCTAAGAGATCCCAAAGCCACATGGCTGCTGTGCTGCTGTTCGAGACTCAGCTGCTTTGGGTGAGCGGTTTCAGAGACCTCAAGTCTGCTGTTGCTGTTAGAGTGCTTAGAAGTGCTGAGTATACTGTGCTACGGCTACAGAGCTGACTTTAATTATCCTTATCTGGTGAGAGACTGCAGTAGAAATCTTGTGAGTGACTGCAACTGAACCATGGCCTTTAAGAAGAGGACTGACCACCTGCTACAACTGTTGGATGCCAGCTGAAAAGAGGGACCTTTTGCTGGCCTATGAGGGACCACTGGTGAGAGGACTCTTGACCACCATCTTGTTACAAGTCAATTATGTGCACCAACATAACAGTAAGGGCCTTAACACTGGCGAGGTTGTGTTACGGAGTATCTAGTCCCAGGGAACCCTAGAGTAGAAGTAGACAGGGCCTCCTGCTCAAAGATAAGCTATATTTATGCCTGTTTAGTTGTTGCATTGTAAACCACTTGAAACTGTATTGCATTTGTTGTCTAACCATTTTTTTTATTTACAGAGCTTTTACTTCTTTCAGTAAGGCCCATTCAAACTGTTCGGATATGTTGGTGTTCTAAGACCCAGATACATGAGCGGGTCATTACTGGATGACAGGCACATGATCAAAACAATCTAGCGGGTCCACCACAGGCAGCCCACCATGAAATTTTGAAATCCAGTCATATATACTAAACTGAATCTTGAAAAGATTTGAAGTATCATGTGAATACAAGATTACAGCAAGATTACTAGAACTGTAACACCACAAACTTAAGTCACTTGGTTCATTATATAAAACTTTCAATATAAGCCAAATATACATTTATTTTATGTGTGCTGTTAGTTCAATGAACGTAAGATAAAAACAATGTTCTCTACTACCATAGTGTGTGCACCTCCACTCTTAACCCTCCGTCTACCAGCAGGGTCCAGTGGACCCTGTAGGTAGTTTGTGTTGTGTTTTTTTAATGGAATCTATTATTATTATTTGTTAAGAACTTAAGAATTTTTTAGTGCTAATTAGACAGTTAAAAATCTTAAAGCATGAATTTTTTGTATTTACACTTTTTCTGTAAATTCTAAATATAGTATCGTACACTGGCAGGGTCCATCAGACCCATGTTGCTCTTCAATGGTTTCTCCGTTATGACTCAAGTGTTACATGATTGCTGTACTACACTCTGTGAGCCATTTTCAGTCTGCAAGTTAAGACATGTTTCTGCATGTTAGGACTTGCTTTCTTAGCTTTTGAAGATTTGTTATGCTTTCCTGACTTAGTGGTATAGTTTCATCATGGCTCGTAAACGCCTCAGTAATGAAGAAATACAGATTCTGAGGAAGATCAACATGCATCAGAATACGAGCCATCGGATGACAAAACCTAGATGACATCCTTGTAGAAGACAACTCAGATTCTGATGATAGCACCGTCACAGCACCTACCACCCAAACCAAAGACGGACAGACACAATCAAATCATCATTTGTGCTTTTTTTCGGAAACCGTTTGTTGAAACCATCTGTAAATGCACCAATAAAGAAGGATCGACTGTATATGGAGCTTGATGGTCTAATCTAACTATAAATGAATTGTACAAGTTCATTGGTGTAATCATTTTGATTGGCGTCTACAAGGGTAAGAATAAAGAAGTGTCTCATTTTTGGAGCAGAGAACATGGTCACCCAATATGCAGCAAATCAATGAGCATAACTCTCTTTCAGAACATTTCCAGAGTTCTGAAATTTGATGATGCTGCTGCTAGACGACCGTTCTACTGATAAGTTGCAGCCCATTTGAGAATGCTTCGATCTGTGGGCAAAAACTCTTTCTGAAGCATTTGTCCCTGGAGAGTCGATGACAGTTGATGAACAACTAGTAACCTTTCGTGGTCGTTAACCATTCAAACAATATATTCCATCAAAGACAGGGAAATATGGCATAAAAATATAGGCAATATGCTACAGCAGAACTTCCTATGCATACAATATGCAGGTGTACACAGGAAAATGTCAAGACCAAGGAAGGGAAGTGAATCAGGGGGATAGAATGGTAATGGATTTACCTCAAGGAATATTACATTCTGGAAAAAACATCACTTGTGATAACATCTTCACGAGCCTGCAGTTAGCTAAAAAATGACTGGAGTAGAAAATCATAGTTGTTAGAACAATTCGTAAAAACAAAAAAGAACTGCCCCAAGAAATTGTGACCACAAAAAAACAAAATGTCTACTCTACTTTGTTTCCAGAAAGATGTGATGATTGCATCATACTTTGTTCTATTTGGCCATCATTTGCTGACTAGGGGAAACTAAGATATAATTCTTTTTAAGGGATGATTATGGGTATCCACCAATCCCTTATGGGCTTTCTCTCCTCTCCATCTACATAGGAATGGGATTGTTAGCTTTCTATTTGAAATACAGGTTATTACATTGGCACTGAGATGAAATTTATCATTCCATCTTTGAGCCTTTCCTATCATCCCCTTCTCAAAACAATATGGCCAGCTTATATCATTGGACCAACATGCTTCTATGACCTTATATCTCTCCCCTGTAGCTGATCGGCCAATCATTGGGATCCAGTTGTTCTGACTTGATGTCTTCCTGGGATTATCCACATATATGGGCACAATCTTTCCCCACAATACAAGCCTGTGAGGGCCTCATTTGATGGATTTTACCAACCACACAGTCAACCCGTGCTTTCGGCAGAGCGCATAGAGCACCTATTTTTAACATATACCGGCAGGTATATAGTTTTATCCATCACTGCACAGAATGTAAGTTATGATTATACTTCAAATCTTTTTATACAAACTTATGTACTGTATGAATATCTGTATTATTATTCGCATTTGATTGACTTCTGTTTGATCAATTACCTACAGACCACCACTCAGGGTCTCCTATTTTGTCCCCCTGAAGAAGGAGTAGTTGTATAACTCCGAAACTAGTCGGGTCTGGAGTCTTCACCCTGAAACTGGTGTTTTATTCAAGTGCATATGTGATGTATTTCTACTTATTTACTTGCCTTTTATTACCTTGTTAATTTTGTTATTTCAATAAAATATTAAACATTTTGGAATTAAACTTGTGTAGACATGAGTGCCTAAAAAATCCCACCAATAGGGGAAAACCTTTCTTTTTTGAGATTATACTGGGATGTGGCACCACCCCTAGCACCCAACACAGGTCATCCCCCATTTGACTTATTCAGGTAGCAAATACCATTCCCCGCTTAACCTGTGTTGTGTCCTATCTGTTCCCCCGCGAAGGTGATTTTATCCCCTTCCCCTCCGCGGATAAACAGAAAAAAACTTTTTTATATATTATTATTTTCAAAAATATTTGTTTGAACTATTAATCATAACCTGTTAATGTGAACAGATAACCAGTGTTACCACATTTGGTCTTGCATATATTGGGAGTCATCTTCCAATTTTGATTGTATCGAATTCATCGTCTCTCCAATACTTATTATCAGGAACCCCCATTTTCTTCCTGTTTGGTTCCAGTCATTATGGCCGGCTACACGGGAGATGAATGGGAGAGCCTTATGTCTCAATATCTCAGGGACTTTGGACAAAGGGAGTATGCAGATGCGGACCTGTCCGCACTCTTCTTCCAATTGTCCAAAGCCCTTGAGAAAAAATCAGCCAATTTTTGGCATGTAAAATCTTTCCAGGACTATCTCAAAAATAAAACAAACCCTGCAGGCCTTAGAATTCAACTGTTTCCACTCTTAGAGGACTTAAGCCCGGAATTTAAGACCAACTGGGAACAAGCCCTGACTGACTGTTCAGCCACCCTTATGACACTACTAATTAACGAATATACTCGTCGATCTGTGATCCTAGATAAAGAAATTGACAGTCTATGTGATAAAATGAAAAAATACAAAACACATAAACATTTTGATGAAAAGGAAAAACAACTTAAACAACATCTAGAAATTCACAATCGCAACATTTTGATAAAAAAACAAAATAAATTAAATAGAGACACTATGGCCTTTGAACAGAAAAAGGCATATAAGTGGAACACCAACAAAATATTGTACAATGGGCCACCTAAAAAACAATATCAGACCAATACATCTCATCCTCCATCTAAAAATACATCACATGCTCCACAAAATTCAACTAAACAAAAAGTTAAGGAAGGAGTAAAACGAGCATTCCAAGATGAAACAGTAATTGGACAGACAATGAAAAAATCTAATATCCAACAAGAACGAACCCCTAACCTTTCACTATTCAAGCCACACACTTCCCACTCGGATAATACCACTCAACCACCACTAGATGTCACCTCTCCTCTCACCAACACACCTACACCCAATATATCCCAAATACCTCTCTCACTTGTATCCACCACTAACCTCCAAGATGCCACTTTTTTAGAACTGGTTCATCAGAGAGCCCCGACTTTCACACCAATGACACAATAAAAACCCTCACACCTCACTTTTCTATGGGCCCCACCACCAATCCGGTACAAACGGACTTACCAGTTATTAATTTGTCTGACTATGAGCTATCCTCAGATGAAATTGAGGTTTTATCCAAAGGTCTTAGCTTTTGTCCAAATACCTCCCTTAAAAAATTTGACTTTATCAAAGATCTTCACCTTTTCGCTCGTAAGTTGAATTTCAAGGCCGCATATGATAAAACTAACACATCCAATATACCCAAGACTAAAAAGGACTCCATTTTAGATACATTGATATCTTTATTGGAAGAGAACGATGATTTGATCGACAAAATTGACTTGCCATCACTCCTGGAGGGTGCAGACCCCAAACAACCAAATCCGATTCACAAGACTGAATCTCTGAGGAAAAAATCTGACAAGTTTCCCATTTCTACTAACGCCAACGTTTCCGCCCTTTGTAAAGCTTGTAACAAAAGAGGTCGAAAAAATAAATATTCGGCCATCTAAAACACCAAACATCACGACTAGCCAAAGATTGGCCATTAATAAATTATCACAAAATCATTTAATCACAATCAAACAGGCTGACAAAGGCGGAAACGTTGTCATTATGAACAATTCACAATATACAGCCATGTGTTATAAAATTCTTAGAAATCAGAATTGGTATCGCAAAATTACATCAAATATAGTGATCAAGTATCAACAAGAATTTTATCAATTAATTGACACAGCATATTTGAATAACGTGATTCCAAAGCATACATGGGAATTTATACGCATACCATTCCCTGTCACTCCAACGTTTTATTCACTCCCTAAAATTCATAAAAATGCTACTGATCCACTCGGACGGCCAATTATATCAGGTCGGGGTTCCATCTCCGATAGCGCCAGTAAACTGGTAGATGCTTTCCTCAAACCCTTGGTAACGGCCCTACCCTCACACATCCGTGACACTATACATTTTCTGCAACAAATCGAGGACATACAAATCCCACAAGATAGTCTACTCGTCACCATCGACGTCGAGGCCTTGTACAGCTCTATCCCCCATGAACGGGGGATAGCAGCTGTACAACACGCTATAACATCTAGCTATACCCTCGACGCCTATGGTGAATTCATCCTGTCTGTCTTACAATATATTTTACATCACAATGTATTCACCTTTAATGGCTCCCACTACCTCCAGATACAGGGCGTAGCGATGGGCACTTGTTGTGCCCCATCCTACGCCAACCTGTATCTGGGGGAGTGGGAGAAATCTTTTCTTACGAGTGAAACTACTTCTATGTATACGGACCATATCAGTATGTGGTTACGATACATAGACAACATTTTTATGATTTGGCAGGGTTCATCTGAACTTCTTGCCAATTGCATAGACAGGATGAATCGAAATGACTTCAACCTAACTTTTACCATGAATGCAAGCAGGGATGTGGTCACATTCTTGGATGTGGAAGTGGTGAGGGGGGAGGATGGTGCTCTCCACAGTGACCTTTTTCGGAAGCCCACTGCGGGGAACACCATCCTCCATGCATCTAGTTTTCATCTTCGGTCTCTGGTACACTCCATACCATATGGGGAGTATTTGAGAGCCAGACGCAATTGCAAGGATCTAGAAGGCTTCCGCAAAGTAGCGGATGATCTGAGAACTAGACTCCTGGCCAGGGGGTACACAAAAACAATCCTGAAAAAAGCTTACAAAAAAGCAATTTCCAGTGAAAGGAGTAAACTATTGTCCCCCAAAGAGAATAAAGAGGATGACCCAGTTTTAAGGATAATAACAACATACTCGGAACAACATTTAACAATTAAAAAAATAGTATCCAAATACTGGCATGTGCTTGCTCTGGACCCTACTGTGGGCAAATACGTTTCAGAACAACCCCATTTTACCTATCGCAAGGTACCGGCGCTTAAAGACAAACTAGTTCAGAGTGAATTTAAAGATCAAGAAAAACACGATCCGTGCAAATATAAGGGCACTTATATTTGCGGCAGTTGCAGATATTGTGGTTTTATGCTGACATCTAAAAACCCTATCCTGCCGAATGGCCAGGTATTTAGGCCCAAACACTTTGCCAACTGCCGCACTCACGGAGTGGTATATTTGCTGCTCTGTGAGTGCGGCTGTTTTTACGTCAGCAAGACTAAGTTAGACTTCTTTAAACGTGCCAACAGACACATAAAAAGTATCAAGACCTGTGACCCTGATCTCCCCCTCGGGCGACATGCGGCACTTGTTCATCCAGGGAAATGTCCCAAAATCAAATTTTTGATTTTGGATAGGATCCACCCTAGTTCCAGAGGAGGAGACTGGAACAAGGTCCTCCTGCAAATGGAACTACAGTGGATCTATCTCCTCAAAGCCACTGAACCCCCAGGATTAAACGAGATGGTATCTTTTAAACCTTTCTTAGAAGGTTTCAGCTCGGGAGGAATGGAGAAATAAGCCCTCCTTCCCCCTTTGCTGATAAACTTCCATATTATTTCTGAATATGAACCATCATGTCACTCTAATTTGTCATCAATAGGGGTCAGTATTGGCAATATCATCACTTTTTTCAAATGTATCTTGTGTTCGATGCTTGCATATAATTCCATTTCTGGTTTCTGTTCTCTCAACAGATGCTCCTGCGCTCATCCAAAGCCTCTATGGTTTGCAATCAAAATGACAAGAAAAACTTTTGTATTTTTGTCTCTTTTTATTTATGCCTTTCGTTCTTCCCTTGCATATTTACAAGGACAGCAAAAGATCGGCGATGATAGCCTCAATGGGGCTACAATATACAATTTTTCCTTAAAATATACTCCTTCTTTACAATGAGACAATTCTTTATATAGTGCCTGTCATTTTCTGCCCGTATAGGACAGAAGAATGTGGTATCTGTCACCAGTGAATCTCTATCAAGCAGACAACCCGGCACGGAAGGCGGCCGCCACCTAGTGGCGAGCCGCATTTTGCGTCTTCTGTCATGTTAAGGTCTCGCATCGCGAGACCCACAGACGTTGACGCATACCATACCCCGCCTGCGTTCCACGCTGACGGGTTAGGTTACGTGCCGGTGGAACGCAGGAGCCGGCCGAACTTCCGCTTTATCGCTCTCCGGGCCAATGGAGCGGGGGAACGCCCGGCCCCTCCGCACCAGGGACCCCATCAGGCAATCAGCACAGGGAGAAGTGAACGAAGTCAGTTAAGTACACACAGCTGTGAAGTCCAATTGACTCCACACATAAACCCTCTTCTCAGCAGTGAATTCATTGTTCGCTTGCTGAGAACACTGTGAGGACCTGACCTAATCTAGTCTGTTGAAACATCGTGCAAAAGGTAATAACTTATATTTCCTCTTTCTTTATCGACACCTCACCAAATCTTTCTACAGATGATGGGGGTAACTGTGTTCTATTTGGCCATCATTTGCTGACTAGGGGAAACTAAGATATAATTCTTTTTAAGGGATGATTATGGGTATCCACCAATCCCTTATGGGCTTTCTCTCCTCTCCATCTACATAGGAATGGGATTGTTAGCTTTCTATTTGAAATACAGGTTATTACATTGGCACTGAGATGAAATTTATCATTCCATCTTTGAGCCTTTCCTATCATCCCCTTCTCAAAACAATATGGCCAGCTTATATCATTGGACCAACATGCTTCTATGACCTTATATCTCTCCCCTGTAGCTGATCGGCCAATCATTGGGATCCAGTTGTTCTGACTTGATGTCTTCCTGGGATTATCCACATATATGGGCACAATCTTTCCCCACAATACAAGCCTGTGAGGGCCTAATTTGATGGATTTTACCAACCACACAGTCAACCCGTGCTTTCGGCAGAGCGCATAGAGCACCTGTTTTTAACATATACCGGCAGGTATATAGTTTTATCCATCACTGCACAGAATGTAAGTTATGATTATACTTCAAATCTTTTTATACAAACTTATGTACTGTATGAATATCTGTATTATTATTCGCATTTGATTGACTTCTGTTTGATCAATTACCTACAGACCACCACTCAGGGTCTCCTATTTTGTCCCCCTGAAGAAGGAGTAGTTGTATAACTCCGAAACTAGTTGGGTCTGGAATCTTCACCCTGAAACTGGTGTTTTATTCAAGTGCATATGTGATGTATTTCTACTTATTTACTTGCCTTTTATTACCTTGTTAATTTTGTTATTTCAATAAAATATTAAACATTTTGGAATTAAACTTGTGTAGACATGAGTGCCTAAAAAATCCCACCAATAGGGGAAAACCTTTCTTTTTTGTGATTGCATCATACTGTCCCAAGAAAAACAAAGTTGTTACCCTCTTGAGCTCTATGCATTCCTACCTACTGTTCAAAACCGAGAAGACAAAAAAACAGAGATAATTCAGTCATACAAGACAAAAAGAGGCATTGATATGTTGAATCAGATGGTTTGTAGTTACAGTACTAAACAAATGACCAGAAGATGGCCAATGGTTATATTTTATCACGATCCCCCTTCAAAAAAGTCAGTAAGTGACGAAACGTCAGGAACGTGGCCATACGACGTGCCTGGTGATTGATCGGGTGAGCGGCGGTGTCTCACCGGAGAGACCTGGAGAGCACTGGACCTGAACGCTGGTACATAACATGTCTGGAGCAAGTGAGCACCCTGATTCCCACTCTTGATTATGATGTGCTTTGCATATTTATATCCCATGTACGTGCATATTAGTGGATTTTAAATGGAATAAACTAGTTCATATGTTATTGCACTAGTTGGCTCTTCTCCTTCTTTTATGGTTTATGTGGAGCGGCATCTTGAGAATCACCAAGGATCCATTATTCCCTATATCCTGTGCAGTGGTGCATATTCCAAAACGTTATCAGCCCTATCCATGAGAGTGGAGGACAAAAACTGGGGTGAGTGTTCTAGCTGAGGGGAGTGGAGCATAAAGGTGGCGGACACTTTGTTGGTGTGTTTCTGTTCAGCTTACACTGGAATCTCATTGGATCATCACATGTCACTATTCTCCTACTATTGGACTTTTAGTTTTCCTACTATTGGACTTTTAGTTATACATTGATTTATCCACTGATTTTTTTCACTTGATTTATTGTCCACTAATTAATTTTATGATTGGATTTTTAGTGATTATTTGAACACATGTATATATACTGTATCTATTTATTGATTTAATTGTTTGTTTATTTTGTTCACATATATTGTGTGCACTTTTCTGAGTTGAGTGCTGCTAGGTGGGATTATTTTTATTTTTCACTTTTTGGTATATTGTTTGTTTTTAAGCAGCAGCACAATCATTTAAATATTTTTTCTGAGGCAGGATCAGTTCATCAGCGCAGGAGCCTGCTAAATATAATATATATTTTATCACATGTTGGATGCTAGTGCTATCAACTCCTACATTATCTGGATGTCACTAAAACCAGACTGGAAGGCAACTAAATCAAACAAAAGGAAGGTTTTCCTTACACATCTTGGGAAAGCACTGACTGGAGTATCTGAGGGGCCTGACGTTCCTCAAACTTCTACCTCAGAAGAACCACCAAGAAAGAAAGCACATTGCAGTATCTGTCCTAATGGCAAAGACAAAAAACTCAAACCGTGTGTTGTGTGTGAAAAACATATGAAAGTGGTGTGTTTCAACTGTGAACACTGGAAGTGCATCAGCTGATTAATAATGAAAAGGTCACTCCCATTCACATTCACTCTGCCTATTGACATAAAAAAAACAGCTTTTTTATGAGCAGAAACGGGTAAGAATTTGGAGTTTGTTAAAATCATTGCGAAGTACCATCCCATAAAGCTCTGTTTGTGGGGAAAAAAAGGACGCCAATTTCATTTGGGTACAGCGTCGCACGACCGTGCAATTGTCAGTCACGCAATGCCGAATCGCAAAATAGGGCCTGGTCTTTGAGCAGCCAAATCCTCCGGGGCTTAAGTGGTTAACCACTTTTTGCGCTATAAACAAAAAAAAGAGCGACAATTTTGAAAAAATAACGATATTTTCCCCCCTTTTTTTTATATGAAATTCCCCCCCAAAAAAATGTAAAAATCAAAATTTTTTAACATTTTAGGCCAATTTGTTTTCTGCTACATATTTTTGGTGAAAAAAATCGCAATAAGCATATTTTGATTGGTTTACGCAAAGTTATTGCGTTTACTAACTACGGGAAAGATTTATGTCATTTTTATTGTTTTTTTTTTAACTAGTAATGGCGGCGATCTGTGATTTTTTTGCGGGACTGCGACTTTGCGGCGGACAGATTGGACCCTTGACTGACATTTTTGACACTTTTGGGGGTACCAGTGACATTACTACAGTAATCAGTGCTATAAATATGCACTGTTACTGTAAAAATGACACTGGCAGGGAAGGGGTTAACTTTATTAGAGATCCAGGGGTTAAGTGTGTCCCTAGGGGCGTGCTTCAAACTGTAAAGGGGCGTGGCTTTTGATGTAACCACAGAGACATACGATCCTATATAGCGGGGTCATATGATATCTGCTGTTACACCAGGGAGAATGACAGGCGGCTTTGTTAACATTAGCCGCCTGCCGTTCTCCCTCTCCAGTCGGGGATGGCAGTAAACGAGCGGGGGCAGGAGCCCGCATCCAGCGGCGCACGCTCTCTCCCTATTGGCTTGCGGGCGAGTGACGTACCTATACGTCACTTTGCCCAGGGGGGGCTGAACGCCTCAGTATATGTACTTGCGGTGGTCGGCAAGTGGTTAAAGAGTAACTCCACTTTTTTTTTTTTAAGAAAATGCCCTTTGGGTGATCAATATATATTGCAAGGATTTTAACAAACTTTGTTGTAGATTCCTCCCTGTTTCTTCTCTGAAGGAAAAGTTGTTTGTTGTTTCCAGAGTGAATTTGAATGGGAGTAACTTTATAATTATTATTCAGCTGATGCACTTGCAGTGTTCTAATGAAAAAAAATGCGGGGTCTACATCACTTTAGAAGTAATTAATCCATTGGGAGTATCTTAGCAAAAATACATTTTTTTCGTTGTGGAGGATGCCTAAAATCTGACTTGTATCTTAGTGCAGACTTTTTGGGAAAATCAGTGAGCCAATCACGTAAGTAGAAATTGACATTTCTGGGCGTTTTCCATGCACCAATGGCGTGGCGTACAGAATGTCTCCAAGTTGCCACATTGCATTGAGTTTTATAGAAAATAACAGCACTGCAGATTAAAAAGGAAAGGTCATTTTAATACCATTTGATTACAATGTGCCTTGTGTGCAATTGTATATACTATTTACATTTTTTATTTTTCACAAAAGCGGAGTTACTCTTTAATGGTTCTGAAGAGGTTCAGGAGAGAACCAAAATAAAAAATAAAATGGCATGGGGTCCCCCCCCTAAAAAAATCCATACCAGACCCTTATCCCAACATGCACTCAGGCAGGACAGGAAAGGGGGGGGGGGGGCGAGCGAGAGCCCACTTCCTCCTGAACTATACCAGGCCACATGCACTTAACCTGGCAGGGTGTTTTGGGGCAGGGAGGAGGCTCTGCCCCCCCACCCCAAAGCACCTTGTCCCCAAGGGTCTCTTCCCGACAACCCTGGGCTGTGGTTGTCAGGGTCTTTGTTCAGGGGGCTTATTGGAATCAGGAAGCTCCCTTTAACAAAGGGGCCCCCAGATCCCGCCCCCCTATGTTAAGAAATCTTTGAAAAAAAAATAAAAAAACAGTGTCCCTTAAAGTAAATCCATTGTCAATCATCCCACTTGTCGACCCGACCCGTGCTATAAACAAAAAAAGAGCGACAATTTTGAAAAAATAACAATATTTTTCACATTTTTTTTACATGAAATTCTCCAAAAAAAAATGTAAAAATCTAATTTTTTTTACATTTTAGGCCAATTTGTTTTCTGCTACATATTTTTGGTAAAAAAAAACGCAATAAGCGTATTTTTATTGGTTTGCGCAAAAGTTATTGCGTTTACTAACTACGGTAAAGATTTAAGTAATTTTTATAGGTTTTTTTTTTAACTAGTAATGGCGGCGATCTGTGATTTTTTTTTGCGGGACTGCGACATTGCGGTGGACAGATCGGACCCCTGACTGACATTTTTGACACTTTTGGGAGTACCAGTGACATTACTACAGTAATCAGTGCTATAAATATGCACTGTTACTGTAAAAATGACACTGGCAGGGAAGGGGTTAACTTTATTGGTGATCAGTGGGTTAAATGTATCCCTAGGGGCATGATTCTAACTGTGGGGGGGCGTGGCTAGGGAAATACCCACAGAGACATATGATCCTACATAGCAGGATCGCATAGCCTCTGTCATTGCTTCAGGGAGAATGACAGACCGCTGTGTTTACATCAGCCGTCCGTCCTTCTCCCTCTCCTGTGGAAGATCGCGAGTGGCTGGCGGACATCAGAGCCACCGGTCACACGCGCGGAGAAGGCAGGGAACAAGCGGGGGCGGGAGCGAGCCTCCGGCGGCGCGCGCTCACCCCCTACAGGCTCCTGGGCAAGCAAAGTAGGTCTACGTCGCTTTGCCCAGGAGTGGCTCACTGCCACAGTAAATAGTCGTGCGGCGGTCGGCAAGTGGTTAAGACGCAGAATAGAAATAAATTAAGCTGGCCTAGTTTGGTTTTAAATAGGTTTCAAATGTATATATTCAGTTAAATATATTCCTCGCGCCTAGGAGTGCCTAATCAAATGGGTAATGTGGCTTCTAGATAAAATGAATAAATGTATAGGGTGAGCAGCTGCTATAAAGTGCAAAGTGAATGTGTAGGAAATCCCAAACTAGATGGGAAAATATAGCGCTTGCTGGTGTGTGCAGGGAGCTATAGGAGTGGGTGTGCAATATAGTAATATCTAAAAATCTCTAAAACATTAAAATGGGCTGTACCCCTAAAACATAGATATCATAAAAATATTATAATTAAATAATTATTGTGTCAAAATCAAGTCCAACAATTCACTGTGATAACAAAGTGCTGAGTGATATTCAAAATAGTCCATGGGTGACTCAGTGATGAGTATTCCAAAAAAGTGCCAGAAAAGGGGAAAAAAGTGCTGGTGCTTGGTGCTGGATCCTCCAATGGGACAGGATATCCAATCATGCAGATATTAAGGGTATGATGTAAACTCACCAGATAGGGTGGGTCTCAACTACCACTGGCAAAGAGACCAGTGGTGCTTTGGTGACTCTCCAGGTCAGAATGATGGCAACTGCTGGGCTCCTATCCCTCTCAACCGGAATCCCCCAGATGGGGTAAACGGGTTTCTCATGGTTTCTCCGGATATGATTTCAGGGAACAAAAAGGACAGGCTCCCAATGCTGTCTTTAAATTCCAGTGATGGTGAATACCATCACAGGGGGCTCCTTCTTCTATGAGGCTGCAGGCTGTGTACATTCCTCTCCTCTCTTCTCCACCAATCAAAGGGCCGAAAACCCAACACCCAGATATAGTCAGGGAGAAGATGACTGTGGCCAGCTAGGAATTTAAAGAAAAAATAGGGTGGTGTTGCGCTAAGCAAATACTCAATGTCATGGTCTGATGAGTGATATAGCTCCAATAAATGTCACAAACATTAAACAAGATATTGTGTGGAAAAACAATCTTCAAACGTGGGAAACATTGTAATAATAGCTGATGACTCAAAGATGTAAAAGTATAACACAATATGAGATGTTAGGTAACAATGTAATAAAATCAAAGAATGTCCAATAAACGTGTGGACAACTTCAAAATCAAAAGTGATAGGAATAATGCTGAAAAACGAGGCAGTGATAGGCACTTTAACAATATTAGAGTGAAACAATGTGTAAAATATCACAAAACCAATGAATAGTGAAAAAATAGTTAGGAAGGATCAAAATTGTCCATTCAACGTGTGAACGTCATCAATCCAGAAAGTGAGTCAAATTCAATGATCACCTGGAATAGTGACAATGAAACACCAGATGGTATTAAGGGGGTGAAGTGAGTGTGTCCCGACACCAATTGTCAGACAAATAACAGGGAGAAAATGTCTCCTCCCATACCTTACTGTTGTACATGCTTGCTGCATGCAGGGCCGCTGTTAGAAATCATGGGGCCCCTACAGCCTACCGGATGGGGCCCCCTTTGATCCCACCCTTGGCCCTGCCCTCTGCCCCGCCCCTGCCCTCTGCCCTCTGCCCCACCCCTGACCCCTCCCTTGACTCCGCCTGTTCAGTTTGTGTTTGCATGCACCATACAATGGACAAGGGTGGAATTGTGATGGCTCTATGGGTGACCATTTGTAAATCTGCTCTGGAAAAAAAAGAAAAAGATGCAGTCCTTTTCCATAGTTTTTTCTATCCTGAACGGACATAGACGTAGGTGTAGACCTTAATAGTGCTTTTAATTAGGTCCACATGAAAAACTGACAGGCGGCCCTAACTGGAAAGCTTGGAACGTTCTTAACCTCTTTACGCCGGATGCACGCATCAATACAGCCGCTTGGCGGGTGGACCAGAATGTTCACATTGCTGTGCAGAAAGCGTGCGCCCTGTGCGCTCCCTGGACAGTTATTGGCGATTAATGGAAAGCTCCTAATCTCTACTTGCGATTGGGATCTTTCCGATCATGTGTCCACCAATCATGGTCAGGAACACTGCCCCACCTCCCAGCATCAGAAACATCTTAAAAAGTTTGGAGGCACTGGCATTAAGGGGTTAAAGAGGAGTAGTTGGGGCAGTAAAAATGCACAGCCCCTCCCCCCAAAACACAAATGTAAAGTATACTCTTACTGTGTCTTCTGAACATCAGCATTAGGATATACACAGAGTACAGCAGGCTCACAGTACATCACATGGCAGTTCATTGCTAACTTTATCATGGCTGTACTGGGCTGCAGTCTGTAACACTCAGTACAGCCATAATTGAACAAAGTCAGCAATGAACTGCCATGTGATGCGCTGTGACAGAGCTATAGATCGCCTGCTGTACTCTGTGTATATCCTAATGCTGATGTTCAGAAGACACAGTGAGGATTCTGGGGACTGTATCCACATACTAGTGTCACTCACTGTGTGATGCTGCCATGCTGCTGCCTCCGCAGCTGGGACTAGTGCTGCTGCTTCTCCCTGTCAGTGTCAGCAGCCTCAAGTCGGTCTCTGCATCTGTCCTGATAGAGTGGGACATGTACACAAAATCACTCCGCCAGAGCATGCAGCTGACTGACTGACCGGAACTATAACTTAGCAGAGCAGGTTGCAGCATAGGGCATGTTCTTACGCCCCGAAAAAGATTAAAAAGTCCTTGCAATGCTATGACTTCCTGGGCCCCACAGCTGATCTGATGGGCCCAGAAAAATGTGTTTATACACCCCCAAAGCATGTAGGAGTGGGGAGGGTGTATTTTAGTAAGCCCTGTTTCTTTATTTGGGAGACACTGACTATAAAGCTTTCAGGGCCCCTGATGGGGCCGGGCCCGGTACAACAGGGCCGGTTGTACTGCCCTATCAGCGGCCCTGGCTGCATGAGACAGATCCACTGGCAATAATGTAGTATTCCCTTGTTAGAGGTGGGGGAGATCCTCTGTGTGACCAGGCATCTTGGATGGAGTTTTAATATATCGTCAAGAACTCGGACAGAGAAACATGAAAGAACAAATCATCCATATGGTATAGTAGGTAGCAACTTGTTTTAATAAAACATGTAAAAATACAATTCACATTTGAGTAGAGTACATCGAGCATAAGGTGAGGATGAGGTTTATCTGCCGGACGCACTTCCGGGTTCGCCTATCCTAAATGTCCTTTTACATTTCTTTTACATCTTTAAAGATAGCGCAGGGGTCACTCTCCCACTATTACAGGGGTCACTCTCCCACTATTACAGCTACAAATTTAACTGTTGCATCGCTGGAATGAGGAGGTGAGTATATTTTTTAGTTTAGTTAGGAAACACAACAAATATACAAATCCTTTAAAGTGGTTTTAAACCTGTACATATGCCCAGTGAATTGACTAGCATTAGGCGATACATAGAGATTAAAAAATCCTCCTACATAAGCTGTGGCTGTGTATCTGCAGCCATTTCTTCTGTAAATCGTTCTGAAAACTCAAAGAGGAGAGGATTTCTCTTTTGATCCAGGATAAAAGGGTAGGGATACCCCCCTTCATGCAGTATGGAGAACAAGCACAGCTGTGATTATGAGTCACAGGCTGAGTGCTGCAGCTCCCTCTATTCATTTTTAAGTATGGCATGTAAGTTACCAGAAGTGACTAATGCTGATAACAGAGGAAAGGAGCATAGAGAAATTGCACTGGAGAGAGGCAAATATATATATATATATATATATATATATATATATATATATATATATATATATATAAAATGGTGTGCTTCTTTTATATTTCATGTCCAAGGTTTGCAACCACTTTAAATAATATGGTTTTAGGATGACTTAAAGCTGTGCATGCTGTTACAGAACAGGACAATGTAGTCCTTTAAAAACCACAAGTGAAAAAAAAAAAAAAGATGTGGTATTCCCCACAAAACTCCAACCAGGTCCTTAAATTGGCATGTAGCCTGTGTTTCCAGAAAAGGAAAGGCAGTGAACCAGACCAGGCCACATCATTTTAAACATTGTGGGGGCATTGCTAAGGCATTGCGTACCCCCTTGCAAGGCAACTTGTCCCAATGTTGGTGGAAAGAAGTCTTTTCTGCACATCTGGTTCTCCAAAAAAGGATGTGGGGAGTTTGTGGGGGTAATGTCAAAAACATTAAAAGCAAAAATACCCCGCGTCCCTGTTAGACTCAAGCAGCAAACTCCAAACACTGGAATGTTGGAAAAAAAGTATAATAAAACAGAGTTGCGCTAAAGAATGCAAATCATGAAAGTCCAAATATGTTCAATAGCTTGAAAATGCAGGCTAGCAAGGATATCAACATATACACTTGATAAGAGTCCACATATGATTAGATGCTAGGAAATGTAGGCATGCACATTCAATAGGTTATCCACCCAGGTGTTCCATCAGCATAAACAAATGTGAGTTCCCAGCCACCACATACTGACTCTTACCAGATATTGGTGGTATTAAAGCAATGAGTGGTTAAGGACCACTGCAGCCTTTCTCCTGAGTTACACAGCTCCAGAAGCTTCCAAATCCCAATTATTAAGGACAATTGTAAGGCAATGGACACAAGATCCCTTCTGAATCCTGATGGCACCGTATCTCAGAGAGAATGGGGAATATCAAACAAAAAGGGACAGGCCCATAGTGCATTATCTCAAGACAAAGTGTTTATTAAACATAAATAGGGTATGCACTCACCCACTGTATATAAAAGACAAGCATGTAAAAGATGCAAAGAACCGGCGACTTTCGGTAGTGTTCCTCCGTATACCATCCAAAAGATGGCCGGCCTCGGACTTCCGGGTGTGACATACACAACCCTTAAATAGCCCGACTCCGTAGAGCCAGGATTAAAACATCTGCGAAATCAATCCAGGCGCAGCCAACCCCGGAACCGGAACTGACCTATGCGTTCCACCGGCAAACACCGGAAGCCACGGGATACATAATCGGAACCGGAAATGCAAAATGTAGCGATCCCATGGGGGACACAGCCCCGGAGACCCAATGAAATCAATTATTAGCTGGAGAAATTAACTAAATAAATTGAGGAAGCCACACCCAGAAATCCGGGAGGAACACCGTTACAAGAAAGCCAAATCGGTGTACTTACATCAAAATTACAAAATATGATGCATATGATTACATAACAGATAAAACATATTATACATGAAGCCATAGATAAATCGATCAATAGAACAAATTAGCAAATGTGAGATAGAGAAAGTAATAGAGAATGACCAAAAGGAAAAAAATAAAAAAATATAAAATTAAAAAATTTATAACATAATGTCAAGAACATATTTGGTCAGCAATGTCACGCGAGATTCCTGGTTAATTTCTATCCATTTAGCAGCCAGGGATCTGGGTACTTGCAAAATACCCCCAAATTTTGAAAGACATGTTGCCTGGTATAGTGCAGAAAGGAGGCCCCGCTCTGCATAAGGGTGCTGTTGAAATATTAAGGGGAACCCTACATTGGGGTAATACAAGCTGCTGGACCTGTCACAGACCCATGTCAAAAGTGTCAACTATGCCTGCCCTTTCAGTCCCCTGCTCTATTCATAAAAGCTGTGCTATCGCTTCTAGCAATAAAAAGTGCTCTATGAATGGAAGTGGACCTTCATTCATCTGCCTATCCTCCATTTATGGAGCACTTTCACCGCGGGAACTGATAGTATAGCTTCTATGAATAGAGCAGGAGACAGATTAGGTGGGCATATTCAACAGTTTTGACAAGTGAATGGAGCAGGAGACAGATTAGGTGGGCATATTCAACACTTTTGACAAGTGAATGGAGCAGAAGACAGATTAGGTGGGCATATTCAGCACTTTTGACAAGTGAATGGAGCAGGAGACAGATCAGGTGGGTATATTAAACACTTTTGACAAGTGCCTTTGACAGCAGCTCATTTTTTAACCGCACAGCATAGTAAGATCACAGCTGTGAGAGGTATTGGGCCTCAGGTGTATGAAGATTCCATCAAGCATAACAGCCACCAGCACAAAGGACACTTCACATTCAATGTAAGTACCATTCCTTGTGCTGAAAAAAAATAAACTGAAACTGAAAGACAAATTTGCTTTAATGAAGACAGATATACAAAAGACTGGCAAGGCTTGCAATGTTTAATAGGAGAAGAAAATCAGGTAATGATCTGTACTAACAGTTGCTAATATTCTGCAATGAATATAATACACTTTGAGTTTTATTTTAAAGGATGATTCTCAGAGCCATAAGGAAAAAGATGGTCTCATCAACATTGAGAAGTGCAATACTAGAATTTTGTCATCATGACTTCTGCCAAATGTATGTTATATGCTTCATAATGAGATGACTTCATTGTTGTCTAGGAAACCACTTGGCAGGAGAAACTGAAAGATAAGCAAAACACAACAGAGTAGCACAACTACAGCAAATGCTGATGTAGGTTAATGGAAATTCTGTGTCATTACAGGGCAATAAACTATTCAGACTTTTGCACAAAGACAAAAACTTGTCAAATCATCCTTCACATTTAAAATGTATAGAAAAAATATAAATGAGTAGACAAAATGTATATAAACAATAATAAATCAGTGAACATACAGATATAGTCCTCCTGCATTAACAAAGTATTAGCTAATTGAAACTGATAGTTATCCAGCAATCTGTCAGCTTATCCTCATTACAGTTGGCAGTTTTGCCTTTCATCACCAAGACGTTTCCCACTGCACACTGCCAAGATAATCTTTCTTATGCGTAGCGAGTATGCCATGCTTATCCTGCTCTGCTTAGCAATGTTACTTGGAAGGACACTCGTATTAACAACTGGCAATGAAAATGTATTAGTACAACACAAATGCGCTGCCAGTGTTTGTAAACATACATTAAATGATGGTACCTACTGCAAGCATGGTAATAAATGATCTATAGCATAAATATCGTTGTTTATTACAATAGGAACAAAATGCTTGTATTACAAATTAAATGAAAATGAGAAACCTTGTGCAAGCCAGCATTGCCAATACTTTGGTAGACACATGCACACCTCCAAACTTTCAGAGATGAAAGAGAGGGACACCTTGAAAAAAAAAAAGTATGTAAGCAAAGGACACCCTCTTGCCACATACTAAGTTAAACTGATCACAAGGAAGTAATATACAAAAATGATTGGTTAAACTCACAATTGTTTTTTTTTTTCACCACTGCTTTTCCTTTATACTGTTTTTTTTAATTATTAATGCAATCTTCCAATGAAGATTGGATGAAATGTTTAATTTAGTAAAACACTTTTTTATAGAGTGTTTATTTAGAAATCAAGAGGGGTTAACACAGACATTCCAGTATAACATTTGACAGGTTGGATGAAAGATTTAGCTCAGTGAAACAATTTTAATACAATGTTTATATAGAAAACAAGAGGGGTTAATACAGACATTTCAGTATAACACTTGACAGGTTGGTTGAAAGGTCTAGTTCAGTAAAACACCTTTTTTTTTTTTGCATAATCTTTCTTTAAAAAAAAAAAATAAGGGTTATTACAGACATTTCAGTACAACATGTGAACGGTACAATTTCCATTTTGGTAAATATTGAGTCGTACACCAGATGCGCCTGTGAGTTTTCTTTTCACCAACTCTGTTTTTATGATTAAAACACATGCAACAATTTAGAAAGGCTAATGGGGAAGTCACTAGAGAGAGTAGGGATGAGGAAGAACATGTCTGGAGGTGATAGTAGGGAGGGAAGATGGAGGGAGAGGTTAGGATCAATGTAAGTATCATAATAGACAGTGCAAAACATTGCCTTGGTTATGCCCCATTTGCAGGTACTGTATCTGGGTCCCAGTAGAAGTTAAGTAAAGCCAGATAGCCCAGGTATTGTTGATAAAGATGGACCTATCGTTCTGCCTACATTGCCATTCACTTAGAGGAGGATAAGATCTTTTGTGCGATTTTGCAAGTGAAGTGTGTGTGTGTGTGGTGGGGGGGTTGACACTACTTTTATATGCATTTGTACAGAAGAGGTAGGATGAAAAAGTATAGGTAAGGTGTCATCTGGCAGGGAGTCACCAGTAATGTCCAATCATTTCCAACCTTTTCATTTCCAATCATTTTTATTGAATTTTTGTTTTCAAATCAAATCAAACATAAAAAAAATCAACAGAGTAAGTCAAACAATACAGCAATACAATCCACATGGAAGAACATAATGCACTTAAAGCCCATGAAAGGACAAGCATGTAGAGGAATATGCATCAGAATCTGCTTCCTAATATTAACAATAAAAACCATACCCCCCTATAAATAGACTCAAAGCTCAGAGCACTCTGTCACCAACATGGCGATCCGCATCCAGGCACCATGGAAGGAGCGTGTCGCCCCCCCCTCCACCCGACCTCAATCACTTCAGGGTCGTAGGGTAGGAAGGTGAACGCCACAGCCGGAGCTACCATCGGGCCAACGACCCCTGACCCCAACATGGCTAAAGCACAGAATCATAAGAAGTCAGAGAGAAAACAGAAAATAAAAGTAAGAACAACAGTAAATAGTAGGGAAAGAAAGAGAGAAGTAGGAACAAGAGATACCGGAGGTATCAACCCCCAATGGGTTTTTAGGCAGCAAATTTAACCAAATCTTGGAATGAAGATTTCAAAAAAGATTTATAAAAAGTTTTCTTTATTGAACAAAAAAGGTAGAAAAAGTGACAAAAAATGAAATAAATATACATGTTAAAAACAACCCTTAAACGGGAAGTATGTTATGAGCTCCTGATTGTTGATACATGTTAATTGGATTGCATAATGATATTCACAAGGTAAATACAGCGCAACACCCCAAACACTTAATGGTGGAGGGGCATTAGCCCCGACGTGTTTCGACCTAATGGCGGTTTTCTTCAAGGGGACTGTGCTATCTAGAAAAAACATATCAGCATTATCAATATGTTCACATCATAGGACAGCAACACTTTTTACACGGTTGTGTAATAAATTTTACCATTGTAGCAATCAACGGCTGGAAGCCAAGGAGCAAATTAGATAGTTAGAACATCCTCGAGAGTTAAAGGGCATACCCTCTACCACCATGCAGGACAGGGTAGGCGTAGAGGTCTGCAGGGAGTCACCAACAGACGATCGCCAAAAAAAGGGGCATAAAACACCTGGTAAGAGATGTGTATCATGATAAAACTATCCAAGCAGAAAGGCATATTAATTTATGAGGCTATGGTAGCGATAAGGACAGGGCAGTGGGTGGAATAGAGGGGAAGAGCAAGGAAAAAGGGGAAGGAAAAGAGGGTGACTGAGAAAGAGGTAGGGGGCAGCAAAAGGCCCACTGGAAGAGTGTGGAACAGAACCAGAACATAAAAAGAAAGAGAGAAGTAAAGATTGACAGAGATTGAAGTCCAGGAGTGAGCACCTCCATTTGAACAGTGCTACATTAAGGGGGCTCCGGCACAGCCAGGCTACAATGAAGCAGACAGATATTGGATCCAGTGTTCCCAAGTGTTGTCAAATTGGAGTCAACTATCGGAGAGGGTAGCAGAGAGATGTTCTTTAATCATAATCCAATTAAGTTTATGTTTCACAAGCTCGAACGGGATGGTCGGAGACCTCCAAGACCTAGCCACCACTAGTTTAGCCGCCATGAATATAAACCCTACAAGTTTCCTGGCCCTGCATGGGACCTTCACTAAAAGAATGCCCCAGCAAGGCTTGCTCAGGGGACTTAGGTATATTGACATGTGTGAGAGAGTAAATAAAGTTATAAACCCGGATCCAGAATCTCTTAACCTTGGGGGAATCCCACCACATATGCAACATTGTACCTGTAGCTGAGCTGGCCCTGAGTGTCATCTATTTCAGTCATCAACTACACCAGTCTAATGACTATACATTAACTGCATACCCCTTGATGCTATATAGGTATGTGTGATGCGCCAACTCTTATCCTGCTTGTCAGGCAAATGATAATCACTTTCTGAGGGTCATGAGAATGAGGCCCAATTTGGACTAACACTTCTGAATAAGCACAAGCCCTCCTTCGGTAGTCTGTGAAGGAACAATTTATATGAGAAAGATAGGAGACATTTGTAAGTGTGTTGTCCTACAGTGGGGGAATTAAAGGGATTTAGGGAGTCCCTAGGCCTTAGGTCTTGTATAGTTGAGATATAATAATTGAGTAGTGTGTATCTCTATGTGTATAATGGGAACCTACCATACTTATTCTGTGGATATGCAAGGGATGCAATTTCCCATCTTAAGACAAATTTATTACATGTCTTTTCATCCAAGGCCCAGGATTAGAAACTTGCACAGTATAGCCAGCAAGGATGTCTGGGGAGCATAATTTCATTGTTTACCCTGTCCCAAGCTAAGTTATATCCATCCATGGATTTTTCTACCCATATTTTTTTGTCTGACATGAGAATGCCAGGTAAATATTCTGGTAAGGGTGATCGCTTTGTGTATAATAAGACAGTATATCAAGATGAGTATCTTCAGCAACAGAATCAAAATTCTAGATAACATATTCATTTTAACAATGTTGATTTCCCCATCCATGTAAAGGATACCTTGTTCCAGTTATTAAGATCTGTTTTTACATTGTTTAAAATGTACCATATTTCTTTGAGTAGAATAGGTGGTGACAGTCAGCAAGCTGGATGCACAGGTAGATCAATTATTTATTGGTTTTGCCATACAAAGTAGTATGAAAGTTAAAGAGCGTCAGCCTCTGCTGGTGACATTTTTAGAGCTGTAGCTCTGATTTGTTGTGTTAATTTTTAAATTAAATTAAAGTTTTAGAGGGTCCCAAATCCATGAAGCTCCAACAAAAGGAACACAATATCATCCTCATTTTCAGAGAATATATGTTACATGTAACCTATGTGAACTCTCTGGATGCTCTGATTCAGTCTAATTTTGCAGAAAAAATCTTCAATTACTAGGATAAACAGCATAAGTGATAGTGGACAATCCTGCCCATTGACATTTGTGATTGTAAAGAGTTGGGAAAGAGCTCCAATTACTTTTACTCTGGCTGTGGGGCTTTGCCATATGGTATAGGGCCAATATCTAACTCAACATACTGGGGCCAAGAACCAGAATTTTAAAGGTTTCCTCGAAAAAAACATCCAATCCAACCTATCAAATGCCTTCTCGGCACCAGTGATTCGCAGAAGACAAGATCAGGGATGTGGTTGGTGTGTAGCCAGCAAACAACCTGCAGGGTTCGGGGAGAGTTGTCTCTAGCTTTTTGCCTGGTATAAATCTGGTCTGATTTGGTTAGATTAGATCTTGGAGGTATGCCTCTATTTGGTTTGTTAAAATCTTAGAATGGATCTTGATATCCATATTGAGTAGGATAATACGACGACAGTTTTAGCAGTAGGAGGGGACTTTTCCTTCCTTTAGAAGGATTGTAATGCATGCTAATAGTTCCTGCCTTGGAAGGACCCTTTTTTGTTGGGAAGTTGATGTAACAACTTAAATGAGAGGTGATGTATGATACAATGTTTTTTATATTAAAAAGTGGTGTAACCATCTGGACCAGAGTTCTTTCTATTCAAGAGTTACTTGATTGTGTGATCTGCATCTCTAGTTCTAGAAGGTCTAAGATTATTTAAGGCAAAACAGCAGGCAGTAGGGATAGTATTAGAAGTGGTGCATCCTCCAGACTTAATCAATTTATGTATGTGTCTGGTAGAGAGGGGCCAACACCCCCTGGTTCGGTTCACGCACAAACTTTCGAACACCTCGAAAGTTGGCAACCCTATTGAAGTCTATGGGTCTCGAACTGAAAAATCATAAGGGCCCATTTTGAAGGCTTATATGCAAATAATTGGGCATACAATGGTTATAGGGGGTCTGAGTACTGCCCTGGGGAACATGTATCAATTAAAAAAAGTTTGTAAGAAACATCATTTTTAAATGAGCAGTGATTTACTGATGCCTAAAGTGAAATAATAAAAATGAAAAATTCCTTTAAATATAGTGCCTAGGGGGTCCCCTTAGCCTAAAAGCTTTCTTTATTTTATAAACAACAGCTTGGGGAGCCAGTCTGTATGATGAGGCAACACTTTAGTGCACTTGGAACAAGAGTAGAGATTTTTTGAAAACATTCTGGTGTCTCTTTTGCAGACGTTGGAAAGAAGTGCGGAAAAATTGGGATTTGGGTGTTGTTTATGCCTTCACACTGTAACCCTATAAAGGTACTCTTGATGAAAGGAAGAATTGGCCTTGCTGTCGAAAATGAAAATTATATGCCCTGGCCAAGCAGTGGAAGAAAAATTGGTCTTTGGGTGTCGAAGGTGCATTCACACTGTAACCCTGTAGAGGTACTCTTGATAAAAGCAAGAACTGGCCTTGCTGTCAAAAGTTGAAATGATATGCACCTGTTAGACAGGTGCAGAAAAATTGTTCCTTGGATGATAATTGTGCACATGAAACCCACACCAAAAGTTTTTTTACAGAAAAAATCAACAACCACAAAGCTAAGTCTTTCAGAGATTCCAGATCTAGAAAACACGTAATTGGCGACATTGGCATCAGGGGCTTATTAGCTGCTGCTAATACAGGACTGATTAAATTTGATAAATGTCAGTGGGTCCACAAAGTGTGTGGACAGGCGTGCTCTCTTATCTGTCACAAAACCTCCGGCAGCACTGAATGCCCATTCGGAAAGCACACTGGATCCAGGGCAACCCAGCCCACCAGCTTAATTGCATACTGGGAAAGTTCTGGTCAGTGATTTATTTTCAGGACACAGTAATCCAGTGGATCATCATCTGGATAGTTCTCCATGTCTGTTTTCACCACATAGATAGTTTCCCACCATATAATGCAGATGTTGCCAATGGAATATGGAAGCTGACCCATCATATGCCAACCTGTACCTGGGGGAGTGGGAAAGTACCTTTCTCTCAGATGAAGATCTTGTTGATTATACTGGCCACATCTCTACGTGGCTAAGATATATTGACAACATCTTCGTCATCTGGGAGGGACCAGAGGATGCCTTGTTAAAATGTCTAGAAGTCATGAACACAAATGACCTGAATCTAAAGTTTACCATAACATACAATAAAAACATTATCACTTTTTTGGATGTCCAAATTGGACGGACTCCAGATGGTCATTTATGCAGTACACTTTTCAGAAAAAGTACAGCAGGTAACACGCTGCTATGTGCAGCAAGCTTTCACCCGACTCCCTTGAAGGACTCAATCCCCTTCGGTGCAGTATCTGCGTTTGCGGAGGAACTGCTCAAGCGATAAATCTTTCAAGGGGGAGGCCCAAAAACTTCAACACAGACTACTCGAGAGAAGCTACAGTCGCTCATGCCTTAAAAAAGCATATAACAAGGCTCTTTCCAAATCACGACATGAATTATTGTTTGGCAACAAAAAACCAAACACTTCAAAAAGCACAGATAGAGATCCATCACGCATCATCATGCATTATTCCCGTCAACACTCGGCAATCAGAAATATTATTGGACAACACTGGTCAATATTAACAGACGATCCAAAAATCAACAAATTCTCACTGACAGTTCCATCTATCATATTTAAAAGAGCTAGTTCACTTAAAGACAAACTTACACGCAGTGAATACCGTGATATAAGCAAAAACAAACATTGTCCAACTGTGGGCTCTTTTCCATGTGGACATTGCTCTCATTGTCCTTACATCAAGAAACGGAAATCCTTTAAACTCCCAAATGGGGAACTGTTTATCCCGGAACATTTCGTTAATTGTCAGACACGTGGCATTGTATATCTCTTTCAGTGTGAGTGTGGCTCTTTCTATGTCGGTAAGACGAAACAGGAGTTCTGGAGATGTCTATCCAAGCATATATACAATATGCAAATCGGCAACCATTATCTTCCTTTGGGAAGACATGCAGTGTCAGTACATCACCACAAGATGCCCAAAAGTAACCTTCACAGCGTTAGATCGTGTTCATATTCCAGATCGCGGGGGGCGACTGGAATAAAACTCTATTACAACTAGAACATAGATGGATATACAAATCAAAGGCCACCATAGCTCCTGGGCTAAATTAATCTATTTTTTATATGTTCCTTTCTTAAAGGGCTTTGCCTCTGGGAAAACCCAATAAGGACCTTTTCCAATAGCCCCCCCCCACCCCGTTTTTCAACTAAACCCACCTCATACCTTTTCAGTTTGTATAAAAATATAAAATTAAGCAAGTTTCTACATATATAGGAATTCTGAGTGTATCCAGTGAGTGAAATCTATACTATTCACATTCCCTCCATTTACCTCCTCCCCCCCTTCTTGTCCCTTCCCCCCCCCTTTTTTGCCCCCTCCCCATCCCTTCCTTTCCCCCCTTCCCCCTTTTTCACCTCTCCCCTTTTTTCCTTCTTTCCCTCTTTTCCTTTTTTCTTTTTCATCATTGTTGTTTTTTTGTCACTGTTATGATTAACATTATATGATGTATTGTTATCTCTATGCGTACTTTTGTTATTGTATCTTTACGCATTGCTGCAACCATATTGATCCTACAGCTTTAAGATATAGATTTAATATAAATAATATATAATATATGTGTATTGTATTATAATGCTCTTTGTATTATATGATCTCATATTGATTATGATGTTGTTATTTTTCTTCCATGATTTTTTGACTATTCAGTCTCTTCCTTGGAGGTTCTCTTGCCCTGGTCTCCCAGCATGGGGAGACACCCAGACAGTTCTTCTGGCCGGTCAAATGCACCACCAATTGGCTGTGGCCTATTGGGAGGAGAATCCCCATGCTGGTGCCGTCCCGGATCCCCCTGCCCCTGTTGCGCCGGTGTGCATGCGTGGCTCGCTGATGCTGGTGGGAGGCTTCCGCCTCCCCTTCCGGAATGCCGAGGGAACCACGACATCCGGTCAGCGGATGATATGCCACTAGACCACCGGGGCTACACACCTGCCTTGGATCTGCCTATTTAGTGTCTCTATATATACAGGCTTCATGACCCTCAACATTCAGATTATTCAACATGGACATACCTGAATCTATGAACCATGTCCACATATCGTGGTGATACCAGTAAGTTGAAAGCGCTCCTGCCCCTCAGCTGTTTTCCTATGGTTATTTCTTTGTTCATTCATCCTTTCAAGCTTTTACTATTCTTGCCCTCTTATTACCTGTACACCTTGAGTCATACATTCTTTTCACTTTCTCCCTTAACAGAGTCCATCTATTTTAATCCGTATTCAAGCTCCCAGTTTGTCCTTTCATCTTGAATACATTGAACTATTTACACTTTTCTTACTGATAAGGGTTCCCCCCCCCTCCCCTCTTCAAAGATCTATCTTTGTTACTATTTGGTTTATATTGGCACTAAAGCATATGTCCTACACTGCATTCACAGCTCTAAGCATGTGCAATCCATTCATTTTTTACTCTGCCATCTACCATTCCTCTCCTTCTTTCCCACCCCCTTCCCCCCTTCCCCCTTCCCCCCTCCCCCTTTTCCTTCCTTTCTTTTTTCCTCCCCTTTTTCCCTTCCTTTCCTCCCCTCTTTCCCTTTCCTCCTCCTCCCCCCCTTTCCCCCCTTCCCTCCCCTTTCCCCCCTTTCCCTCCCCTTTCCCCCCTTCCCTTCGTCCCCCTCCCATTCTCCCATTTTTTCCTCCATGTTCCTCTTCCTTTTCTCTTTTCTTCTTTGTTTCCCTCTTCCCTTTCTTCCCCCTCCCCTTCTCTCCCCTCCTTTCCTTTTCTCTTCTTTCTTTCTTCTTTTTTCTGATTTCCCCCCCCCTCCCCCTTTTCCATCCTTTCCTTATAGGGCATGTGTGGGCGTTTTCTATTGTACAATACAGACATAAGCCCCTGACTCTCACAATAAGTGAATACTATGATTTTCCAGGCAGGTATCTACACCCCATTTGGTAGGCTATAGATGTGGTTCCTTGTAGCCCTGTGCATCTTCTTCGCTGCCTCAGTGGGAGGATTCATGCCTCTATTTTGGAAGACGACATGCTTTTTGGTTCCTGACTAATATCGCCAATTTGGCAAAGTTGTTCGACATGTCTGTACACTCATGTGATAATATACAATTTGTGTTTGTATGTGTCCTAATTGTAAAACATGTTCTTTCTAGACATCACAGACCCCCTGAGGAAGACCTCATCTCATAGGTCGAAACGCGTTGGAGTTTTTTGTATCTCTATGTGATGATCTTATCATGCGATTGTCATTCATTTTTTGTTACACCATGTCATTATGTTTGTAACCAGAGCTCATAATTTACCAGTTTTTCTCCCCTCATGGGGATTGTTTTATTATGTGTGTTTTTTATACATTTTTTCTATCTATAAATAAAAGTAAAAATTTGTTTTAAAAAAAACCCACAGTTTGATATGCTGCTAAAAAAAAAACCTGGAGGTTTGTACTTGGGTACTTTCTTTCTCCAGTTCCTACTTTGGGGTGTGCAGCCTCTCCATTATATGTGTTGTTTTCTGCTTGCCATGGAATATGGAAGCTGAGAACCCTGGACGCCAAGGACCAAAACATTTTGGAATAAATCACTGAGGAGGCCCCCTTTTCCACCATTCCTCTTTTAACCAACAGAAGCCTCAAAATATGTTTTTCATGAGACTGTTACCTAATAAAGTCTGGAAAACCTTTACATAAACTCCTCTTTAAAGTGTCTTCAAGATATTTCATCCTCTGCTCCCTCTGTGGTAACGTGATGAGTTCTGAGATTTTACCCTTGTAACGGTGGTCAAGGAGGGTTGTCAACCTATAATGATTCTTCTCCTTGATGCCATGTATATTCTCAGGTCCTTTTGAAGGCTTTAAAGAATGAGGGAGCCCATGCACCGCAAGTTTGCGGAGGCATGACAAGCAGACTCCTCGGGATCACTGAGGGTTACAGTATCTGGAACTGCCTCCTCCCAGCCATGTACTACTTCCAAGGGTTTTGGGGATAGAAAACTATCTCTTTAAGGTTGATGTATATCTTCCTCTGCTTCAATGGCTCCAAAACTGCCAGAATCCTCCCCCTCCCTCTCCTCTTGTGTGTTCTGTGGCAACACAAAAATGGTGTCTGCATAAAGTGGCTTTTGAGAGGAAAGGAAGTCCTTCTCTTCCTAATGCTTCCCTGCCTCGAATGCCCTGTCCATAATGCCATGCAGAGTCTGCTCCAGAGCAGGTACACAACAGATATGTTGTCACTTATGCATGATTGTCATGGCTCACCCTGTCGCCTCCTCAAATGGTGACAGTACAATGCATGTATCCTTTATAAGCAGCCATTGGTGTGGGGGAAAAAAAGCCAAGCAGGTTTCAGCCTGTCGTTGTGCCTTACTGACACAGGTACTCCTTAATGGCCCTCTGCTGCATGTGCAGCCACTGAAGCATTGCCAAAGTCGAGTTCCATCTGGTGGGCATGTCACAAATCAGGTGGTTTACAGGCAGGTGGAATTGCAGCTGAATTTCAGCCAACTGAGCATTGGCTGTGTAGGACCGCCTGAAATGGTTACAGACTCTTCTGGCCTGCTTTAGCAGATCTTCCAACCTTCGGTACCTATTTAAAAAGCACTGCACCACCAAATTGAGGACATGTGCCAGGCATGGTACATGTGTCAACTTTCCCTTACTAAGGGTGAACAGGAGGTTAGGGCCATTATTGCACACCATCCTTCCAGACTGGCATGGCGTGAACCACCTCTGGGCCTGCCACTGCAGAGCTACAAGAATCTCTGCTCCAGTGTGGCTCCTGTCCCCTAGACAGATCAGCTGAAGCACTGCATAGCATCTTTTAGCCTGACTTATTTAAAAGCCCCTTCAACGCTTAGGGAGTACTAGTGGATCATAGGACAATTCAGCAGAAGAAGGCATGGAGGAGGAGGGGGTGGAGCTGACAAATCTTGTATTTTCACCACCAACTGTATAAAGACATGACAGCAAAACAATCTGCAGCACTGAGCCCAGTCTGCATCCTTCCAAATTGCAAGCAGAGTTACCCAGTATGCTGTGAACTAAATATATCGTTCCTGACCATGCTTGCTAGACCATGTGTCCATGTAGTAACATGTGACTATGTAGTAACATAGACCTTACGGCTGACTGCTGTTGTCATTGATGCCACAACATCGCCTTCCATGTGATGGTACAGAGCTGGAATGGCCTTACGTGCAAAGAAATAGCAACTGGGAACCTGCCAATGTGGTACTGCACATTCTGCAAATTCACAAAAGGTGCAGAATCCACCAGATGGAAAGGCAGGAGTTGTAAAGGCAGCAGCTTTTACAAGCTTGAATTTAGAAGCTGGGCATGTGGGTGGCAGTGACTTTTTTTTTTCTTGCTGCAGCAGATGGGGCAGAGAAATTTCCCTGCTATAGTCTACAGCTAGTGGTGTGCTATTGGCAGACGTGCTGCAAGGCAAGCCACCAAGGAGAGCAGCATCACTACGAATATCTGAACCATCAGAGTGAGAGCTGAGGCTTGACTGAGTTTGGACTTGCTGCAAGGACCTGTGACACCCTTCACTAAATTATCATTCCTGTCAGTGGAGGCTGCTGAGAGGTCATGAGAAATAGAAGGGGTAGACCGGAAAGGGGAGGATTGAGGAGAAGCAGAATTGTGTCCCTTTTATATGGCTTTCAGGTGCTCTTGCCAAGGGGCTGAGTGGTGGGAGCCTAAATCACTTGTCAAGCAATTGGTACCTAAATGGCTGGTGCTTTTGCCATGTTTAATCTGCTTGAGGCAAAGTTTGCAAACTGCAACACTGCAATCGGCTGCACATGTGCTAAAAAAGGTCCAGACAGCTGAGATGTGGGAAGTGGGCCGGAAGATAACAGCTCCACAATCTAATGGAATAGGGTGGCTGATCTCTACTCTGCCATGATGGCTGCATCTTTGGTGTTGTGCCTCACACTCACTTTCCTCCTCTACTCTATTCAGCACCCAAGTCACGTCAGTGACCTCATCATTCCCTCTATTCTCATCATCACTGGAGCCAACTTGGCAATACACTGAAGCTGGGTGAACATGACTGCTAATTGGTTGTTTACAAGAGTTTTTCCCTCTCTGTAGGCTCATGTTCCTACCTTCCTCAACCTAAGAACCAACATCTGAAATAAGAAATGGCTGTGCATCGTCTAGGAGCAAGCGGCTGACGCTGTGTTCAAATTAATGGGATGATAAGCTGTGGACAATAAGGCAGAATAAGTCGCTCTGGCAGCAGAGGTGGACTGTGCACTATTTTCTGCTTGGGTGATGGAGAATGAGAAGGATGAGGATGATTTACTAAGCCAGTCCAACACCTCCTCTGAATGCTGTGGCTGGATAGCACAGGCAACATTACTAAGCAGAGGAAATGGTGCCCTGCCTGAGGACAGACCACGTCCACCTTTACCTATGGACACAGATGCTGCTGGCCCCTCAAACTGCCATGGGAAAGTTTGCCTCTCCTTGTTGGCCTTCCAGACATGATGAGGCGGGGCTATTAATTTAATAGAGATGGGGAAATGTGTACAGGGATGCACTTTAATCAATGGAAAGTGGTATTTAGTTCACTTTAACTTCAGTACTCACTACACAGACACGTTGACACACTACAATATACTGCAGTAAAACTGCATTGATGCACTTCAATATATTCCAGTAAAACGTGTCCTGACTCACTTTACTATACCTTGGTAAATGTGCACTAACGCAGTTCACAATACTGCAGTAAATCTGCACTGACGCACTGCAATATACTGTCGTAAATGTGTGCTAATGCACTGCAATATACTGCTGTAAACTGTTGATAGTTGCACCACGGGGTAGAAAATCCACATGGATAACCCAGAATTGTCTCAGAAAACACTTGCCATCACTTTACCTACAGATGCAATTGTTTGAAATGTTTTTGGTGGTGGTGAGTCTGCATGCTTCCACTGCTTTGATGTTCTTTTTGATTCTGGAGTGAAATGATGTGCCTAAGTTTCGTCACATGTAATGAGGCGATCCAGAATATCCTGGCCTTCCCTGTCAAAATATTCCTTCAATGCAGTGCAGACTTTAACTCTTCTGTGCCAGTCAAAAGCAGAAAGCTGTCTTGGTACCCAGCGAATGATAATTTTTCGAAAATGCAAATGTTTGTGAATGATTGTGTTCCCCTTTTCCACAGAAATATTTGTCTCTTGTGCAATTTCATAACAGGTTATTAGTCGATTATCCAGGATCAGCTGTTCCACGCACTGAATGTTTACAGGAATGACTGCTGTGGGCTGGGAAACACCACAGCCAGGATCGTCACTGATGGACATACGGCCATCTTTGAAACGTTTACACCATTCAAATATCTTACTGCAGCTGAGCATCTCATCAGCATACTGTGCTTGAAGTCTTCTGTAGATATCCATGGGTTTTACACCTTTGTTCACAAGAAACTTCATCACCACATGCTGTTCCATGCATGCGCTAACACTGTTAATGGCATCTTGATTTTTGGTCTGTGGACTGGCCTGCAATATGTATGTGCTCTGCCTATCAGTAATAAGACACACTTGTCACTTACTACTATGTGTAGTACCCCCATGTTGCATCCCTTTTTATACTGATAAATTAAAAGTCCCAGTTTGACTTGAACGCCACTCATATATATTTGTTGTGGGTATTTATCAAGAAGGGAAGTTGGTTTTAGGCAGCTTACACTCGTCAACCTCCAGTCTTTGACATTTATGTTTGATTTCCGGTGTGTGTGAATCAGCGAAAACACTTTTGAAATTCAAATAATACATTTTTATAGCAGTTTATATTTCAGACCAAAAATCGTGACAAATGGTAAGGACAGAGGGTATTGGTTCAAAAAAGCGACAGTCTGTCAAAATGAGGGACAGTTGGAAGCTGTGCACAGAGAGGAAACTGTGTGAAGTTTGCATCCCCCAATAAAGCTTCACAGATTCAAAATGTACTTGCTGTTGAATAGTAAGTAAATCAGACACCCCAAATCAGGGTATTATTGTTGCTTGCTGACGAAAATAAAAAGTAGCTTTGTGTTTTTCCTAAATAGTGCTTCTGTCAGTCAGATACTTAATTTCCTATGCAGGCTGTCAAGTAAAAATATAAGAGAATTAATATGCATTGCTGTATACATTACTGTCCATTGAAAAAAAAAATACAAAAGATTTGGCAATGCAATGAAGTGTTGCTGAGAAATGTAAAGGGTAGAAGGCAAAGCAGAGAATAGAATACGGAGCATTGTGTACAAGAGAGGAGTGAGGAGAATAGCACGTGGAGCATTGTATACAGAAGAGGGGTATGTAGAATAGGACATGGAGCATTGGGTACAGAAGAGGAGTATGGAGAACAGGACATAGGGCATTGTGTTACAGAAGAGGGCTTGGGAGACTACAACACGGGGCATTGTGAACAGAAGAAGAGTATAGAGAATAGGACATGGGGCATTGTGTGCAGAAGAAGAGTATAGAGAATAGGACATGGGGCATTGTTTTCAGAAGAGGAGAATGGAGAAAATGACATGGGGCATTGTGTGCAGAAGAGGAGTATGGAGAATAAGATATGGGGCATTGTGTACAGAAGAGGAGTATGGTGAATAAGACATAAGGCATGTGTACAGAAGAGGGGTGTGGAAAATAGGAAATGAGGCATGTGTACAGAAGAGGGGTATAGAGGAAAAGACATGGGGGATTGTGTACAGAACAGGAGTATGGAGAATAAGGCACGGGGCATTGTGTACAGAAGAAGAGAAAGTAGAATATGACATGGGGCATTGTGTACAGAAGAGGCATATGGAAACCAAGACATGGGGCATTGTGTACAGAAGAGGTGAATGGAGAAAAATATGTGGGGTATTGTTTACAGAAGAGGAATATGGAGAATAAGACATGGGGCATTGTATACAGAAGAGGGGCACGGGGAATAGGACATGGGGCATTGTGTACAGAAGAGGAGTATAGATTATAGAGCATGTGACATTGTGTACAGAAGAGGAGAGTGGAGAATAAGACATGGGGCCTTGTGTACAGAAGAGGGATCTGGAGAATAGGACATGGGGCACTGGGTACAGAAGAGGAGTATGGAGAATAGGACATCAGGCATTTTGTACAGAAGAAGCTATGGAGAATAGGACATTGGGCATTGTGTACAGAAGAGGGGTATGGAGAACAGGACATGGGGCATGGTGTACAGAAGAGAAGTATGGAGAATAGGACATGGGGAATTCTGCACAGAAGAGGAGTGTGGAGAATAAGACATGGGGCATTGTGTACAGAAGAGGGGTATAGAAAAAAGGCATGGGGCATTATGTACAGACAAGGAATATGGGGCATAGGACATGAGGCATGTGTGCAGAAGAGGGGTATGGAGAATAGGACATGAGGAATATATACAGAAGAGGAGTATGGAGAATAGGATATGGGGTATTGTGTACAAAAGAGGAGCCTGGAGAATAAGACATGGGGCATTGTGTACAGAAGATGAATATGGAGAATAGGACATGGGGCATTAGGTACAGAAGAGGAGTATGGAGAATAAAACATGGGGCATTGTGTACACAAGATATATATGGAGAATAGGACATGGGGCAATGGGTAAAGAAGAAAAGTATGGAGAATAAGACATGGGGCATTGTGTACAGAAGAGGAGTATTTAGAATAAGACATAGGGCATTGTGCACAGAAAAGGAGTATGGAGAATAGGACATGGGGTATTGTGTACAGAAGAGGGGTATGGAGAAAAGGACATGGGGCATTGGGTACAGAAGAGGAGTATGGAAAAGAGGACATGGAGCATTAGGTACAGAAGAGGAGTATGGAGAATAAAACATGGGGCATTGTGTACACAAGATATATATGGAGAATAGGACATGGGGCAATGGGTACAGAAGAAAAGTATGGAGAATAAGACATGGGGCATTGTGTACAGAAGAGGAGTATTTAGAATAAGACATAGGGCATTATGCACAGAAAAGGAGTATGGAGAATATGGCATGGGGTATTGTGTACAGAAGAGGGGTATGGAGAAAAGGACATGGGGCACTGTGTACAGAAGAGGAGTATAGAGAATAGGACATGGGGCATTGTGTACAGAAAAAGACTATAGAGAATAGGACATAGGCATTGTGTACAGAAGAAGAGTATAGAGAATAGGACATGGGGCATTGTGTTCAGAAGAGGAGACATGGGGCATTGTGTTCAGAAGAGGAGAATGGAGAAAAAGACATGGGGAATTGTGTACAGAAGAGGAGTATGGAGAATAAGACATGGGACATTGTATACAGAAGAGGAGAATGGAGAATAAGACATGTAGCATTGTGTACAGAAGAAGAGTGTGGGGAATAGAACATAGGGCATTGTATACAGAAGAGGATTATAGGGCATGGGGCCTTGTGTACAGAGAAGGGGTGTGGAGAATAAAACATGAGGCATTGTGTACAGAAGAGGAATATGGAGAATAGGACATGGGGCACTGGGTACAAAAGAGGAGTATGGAGAATAGGACATGGGGCATTGTGTACAGAAGAGGAGTATAGCAAACTTGACATGAGGCATTGTGTACAGAAGAGGAGTATGGAGAATAGGACATGGGGCATTGTGTACAGAAGAGGGGTATAGAGAATTGTACATGGGGCATTGTCTACAAAAGAGGAGTATGGCGAATAGGACACAGGGCATTGTGTACAGAAGAGGAGTATAGAGAATAGGACATAGGGCATTGTGTACAGAAGAGGAGTGTGGAGAAAAGGACATGGGACATTGTGTACAGAAGAGGAGTATGGAGAATAGGACATGGGGCATTGGGGTTGATTTCCTAAACCCAGAGAGTGCAAAAGCTGGTGCAGCTCTTATGTTATGTTATTTGACCTTCTGTTATTCTGAGCTATCTACGACACAGGCTATTTTGGCTATTAAATGCTGGTTATTTCAACTATAAGTCAGTTTGCTGCTATTGTAGGCAGTAAATAAGGACATCTTATGCAATATTCCAAATATAGCTGATTAAGAATAAATAAATACAATTGAACATTACAAATGTCTATCAAATATTCACTTGAAAATAAATTGTAATAATAATCTAAAACTTTGAAAATCACATTACCGTATTTTTCGCCGCATAAGACGCACCGGCATATAAGACGCACCCAATTTTAAAGGAGGAAAATCTAGAAAAAAAAGATTCTGAACCAAACACTGTAGGCTCTCTTAGACCCTAGGTGTGTGTGGGTGTGTATGCACATTTTACATTTCATTTACCCTGTAGTTGGTCCGCCTGAACACTTTCTCACACACACCACACGCTGCCTGTGATCTATCCAGAAGCAACAGTATGACGTAGGGAGGGCGGTGTGTCTTCTCCCCGTGATTTGGGGGCGGAGCTTGTGGAGCCATTCTTCATCAATCATGGGCATCCAATAGAGTAGTAGGCGAAGTGGGGGGCGGAGCAGGAGCAGCAGTATGAGGTAGGGAGGACGGTGTCTTCTCCCTGGGATTCGGGGGGTGGAGCTTTGGCGGATCAATTCTTCTGCCCATCAATCACAGGCATCAAATCAAATAGGAGCGGGAACGTATGGAGCAGGAGGGGCAGACGTGTGGCCCGGGGAGAAATGAGGAGGCACAGCCCGCACTGATGGATACCGGTAAGCTCAGTGTTGGCATGGTGCCCGGGCAGCACGTGGATAGACTGTCGGGAGGGGAGGACAAGGCGCGCTATAGGAGGGAGAGGGAAGCCCGAACACACACAGCCTGGCCGTGCAGGGAGGGTCAGAGAAGTCTCCACAGCCCGCAGTACATGCAACAAATCCAGCCTGCAGCACCCACAGCATAAAAAGAGGACTGCGAGCAAGCACCACACAAAGTTAGGGGCAGTTTTAATACAGGGAAAATGTGTATTTGTCGTATAAGATGCACCAACTTTCCCCCCCCAGTTTTGGGGAAGAAAAAGTGCGTCTTATACGGCGAAAAATACGGTACTTTTTTGTCAGGAGTTAAATGATCAGCATGCATAAAAATACTTTCTAAAAATACTTCTATTTTTATATAATCATGAAATATTTTATATGTTGCGGTTAAATCTCCCTTAGCTGCTTTATAGTACTTTTAGATTGTGAACTAAAAAAATATACTGTATATATATATTGTTAATCTAATCTACTGGTATACACATTTTATAGTGTCTTTGTACAAACAGGACTAGTCACCGATAAATATTTGGCTAACAGGTTTAAAAGGCACTGAAACGTGATGCAGTAACCTGTCTTGAGCATGGGGCACTGACCACTGACTGGAAGTCAGATGAATGTGTTGATTTGCTACTGTATGTTTTCTTTAGGGATGAGTATGCCAACAAGTAGAAGCAGACACGCTGGAAATAAATAGGGAGAAAAAGGAATCATTGTTACTATTGGACTACGGAAAAAAAAAAAAAAAAAATCACTGCCTGTCCATGGATGCTAGCCTGAATCTCAGAGGGGAATCTCTGTGGTAGTTGAATCTGTGAACTAAAATAACATCTTGGATACAAATGGACAAGGCTGTCTAATGTATATTATGATTTGTTCACTGGTCAGATGGTTCAGATAGAAGAAGCAGGAGAAGCTCTCGTCTGCTAAATAAATATAAAAGAAATACAAATATGAGAGGATCCATTCAGTCAGTTCTAACACTGTATAATGAGCGCAGTGCAGTTTTCACATCGACACAAAACCACCAGGCTCATGTCCCTTCTCACCCCTAATTACAAACCACACTCATAAACTAGCAGTCCTGAAATAGAGCTGATTTTAACAGCAGAATACATGCCGAAAAAAGAAACTGGAATTTGTAATATGTCTGCATTTATCTAGAAGAAAAAAAAAGATGGAATGATATGGCTAATGTGAATCAGGGGAATTAAGGTCCAATAAACATTTTACAATTAAAAAGTAACTAAAAATAAGCGCTACACACATGTAATATGATATAATATAAACTGGCTCTTTGTCCTATGCTATGTTCATTTTTCTCTTTCCAATAGCTGAAATTTTTGGTCCAGAAAAGTTCATTTTGACCTGGTTTATATAATTCAGTTACAATTTATCAGTGCTAGTATTGTCACCAGCATGAGTCTACTAATCCCAGCAGGAGCTCCCTGATCACCTGGCTAACCAGGTTAGAAAAAATGGCTGTTTGTCAGGCAACATACTGAAGCTTTATCCGGGAGCATTCTGTCAGAATGTTAGAAAGTTTAAAATGTAATATTAAATATTTTTTGTTCATCCAGGGCTGATGACTTTAGAGACCCAGCTTTGGCATACCCACCAACTTTCAAGATGCAAATGAGGAGTACTTTTTAGCAGAAAGTATGTAGGCAAAGAACACAACTCTGACATGTCCCCAGTTACACTCTGGCTCCAATATCTCAGTCTAGGGGATGTCTTTTCCAAATGTATTTCTTGAAGAACTTTAAACAGGAAAGTGGTTGGAGCACAGGGTCCAAAATACTGCACAGTAAATAAGAGGACACTCTTCATTAGGCTCACTTTCCATGATTTGGCTGAAGACAGAGGAATGGCCAGTACTCTGAGACCCTGTGAGGGCAGCCTCAGTCCAAGCATCTCTGGCACTTATATCCCAAAAGCAACACACAGTCACAAGGAATCAGTCCAGGATCATTACTCACAAGTCCCCAGAACAGCTGCACACCTTTCAGCTTCCTCCAGACATGGTCCAGTGAGGAAGGCAAACCTTTTTCAGACCCAATCCCTTGTGGTGCAGTCCCAAAGCCAAAGTCCCAAAGCCAGATATTCAGAATCACTCAACCCTGACACAGCTGAGGCCTAAAGAACAGTTATACAATCCATAAGCTACCTCAGAGGGGCAGCAGCCCCCCTAAGGCTTGGAACTTTCCTGGGGAGAGGGAACAATTTCTCCAAGGTCTCAGACTGTTTATCACTTCCCCTGCCACCTTATGGGCACTCCTCTCCAGGGATCGAACAAGCCATAATAAATAATAAAAGCCAGTCATTTGAATTTCCCTCCCCATGTTCCGGAAGCTTCTTCCAGAGGCAAGGGGAAGCAATCAAACTCCCAGTCTTTGAAACCCTGAATAGACCAGACCAAAAATTCACTGTTCACTTGGCTACAGGAGTCTAAAACTAAATTTGTCTAGCATCCTATGTTAGGAGGGTGCTACATATACAACAATTTTTGTAGTTATAAAGTGCATTTGATTAGAGTGTAGCAGATTGGCTAATTACTCACTGTGTTCTGATGCCGAAACAGACCCCCTTTAACATTTCCCACAACTTCCTGTGTTCCTGGAAATGAGCAGGTTTTATGAATTCTTTAGTTTTCCTCCCTCAACTGCTCACAGAGACAATCCTGATGTGGCAAAGGTTGCTGAGTGAATGATCTGCAGCCAGGGGAGAGGCCCTACACTGTCAGAACTGACATGTGAAATGTCTAATAGCATGCACTTTCTCCAGCCACTTTGCAGAAACCCTTTTGCTACCACAGTAGTCCAGTTCCAAAAGGGTAGCCCTTTGTTCTTGGACCTTGGATCCTCAAGGGTTACTAGAGCTACCCTAAACATTGCTGAGAGGGAAGATGTTTATGAGGATAATCATAAATAGATGTGTTCTAGAAGTGTTTTACTTAAGAAAGTATTCTCAGCTAGACTCTGTTATAAAGTCTTATGGAGACTATGCTATGCAGCCACATGCTACCCTGATTGAGTCACAAAGACATTGTTGTTAAGAGTCGATGTTTGCAAATCTTTCATAATCAGATTCTGAACCTGTTTTTTATTATTGCACCTAATCTGTTTAAACTGCAAGTTATAATTATTGATCATTTTGCGGATGACTCTTTTAAAATACATAAGACCAAAAAGAAAGACAATTGGGGAAGAAAGAGGGACAAAGGAAATTGGTTCCAAAGGAGAAACAGCCACTACAAAGTAGGGACAGTTAAAGCAGAACTAAACTCTTTTAATCAATAGTACCTATATGTATTCCTTATGCTGTTACCTTAGTAAACAGAATAGGAAGGTATATTATATATACTTGTTTTAACCTGTTCATGACTGTGCTATTGCCAAATGACGGCTACAGCGCGGTTGCACTTTGCCGGGAGGCCGCCATATGACGTCCTCCCGTAGTTGTACTCCCGGCGCGCATCTGCAGTGATCTGTGATTGGGGTAAAGAGCCAATCACAGCGGTTCTTTACCACGTGATCACATGTGTCCAATCACTGCTGATCACAATGTAAACAGGATTTGCCGGTTATCAGAAATCCTGTCCTTTACGCCGACAGCGCGTGAGGAGAGCCGATAACCGCCAAATCCAGACAGGGGACATCTACTCTAATAATTAGGGCACTGATCATCGGTTTCCTGATTACCAGTGCAGACCCATCAATGCCCACCAATGCTGCTAATCAGTGCCCACCAGTGCTGCCAATCAGTGCCCAGCAGTGATGTTAGTCAGTGCCAACCAGTGCTGCCAAATATTGTCCATCAATAAAGCATGTCAGTGCCTATTAGTGCTGCCTGCCATTGCCACCTATCAGAGCCCATCAGTGCCATCTATCAGTGCTTATCAGTGCCGTCTATCAGTGCCCCATAGCAGTGCACCCTATCAGTACCCATCAATGCAGCATATCAGCGCCCATCAGTGCAGCCTCATCAGTGCATATCAGTGAAGGTCCTGAAAATCATTTATTTACAAAATTTTATGACAGTAACTAAGAAAAACTTTTTTGTTTCCAAAATTTTTGGTCTTTTTTCGCTTGTTTAACAAAAAATAAAAACCCCAGTGGTGATTAAATACCACCAAAAGAAAGCTCTATCTGTCTCAAAAAAAATTATAAAAACTTTATTTAGGTACAGTGTCGCATGACCGCGCAATTGTCATTCAAAATGCGACAGCATCCTTGATTCTGGCCAAGGCCAAAATAATGACAAGGAGTCTTCATGGGCAATTTTTTCTTTCATTTGGAGGAAGGGGAGAGAGACTTTCTCAGCTAAGCAAATCCTCCTGCCTGCGTGCCTGAGCTATAGGCAGATGGATTCCAGGAACTAAATGCTACACAAATCATCTGCCCTTACTAAAAAAGATCATGGCTAGAAATGCCAGGGGGGAGGGGGGTTCAAAGTGATATCTCAGTAAAATAAAGCATGGAGACATAGATACATAGCTGAATTTGCTCTGAATTGTAAAAATTAATTAAATAGCGCTTTTCGATTTGTGGTGCTCTTTTTTTATATATGCACGATGAACTCAATTCTTTTCTCTTTTTTCCCATCAACATATTGTCCCCACACAAGGAAAGAGCAGGAAAGAAAGAGGAGAGTCAGCAACCCTTAGTGCAGTGGTTCTCAACCTTCCTAATGCCACGACCCTTTAATACAGTTTCTCATGTTGTGGGGACCCCCAACCATAAAATTATTTTTGTTGCTACTTCATAACTGTGATTTTGCTACTGTTATGAATCGTAATGTAAATATCTGATATGCAAGATGTATTTTCATTGTTACAAATTAATGCAGGGGCTGCGGTCACGGAACAGGAGATGCAGGGGCTGCAGCCATTGTGCAGGAGATGCAGGGGCTGCGAACATGGTGCAGGAGATGCAGGGGCATGGTGCAGGAGATGCAGGGGCCGCAGGCATGGTGCAGGAGATGCAGGGGCCGCGGGCATGGTGCAGGAGATGCAGGGGCCGCAGGCATGGTGCAGGAGATGCAGGGGCTGCAGGCATGGTTCAGGAGCTGCAGGGGCTGCGGGCATGGTGTAGGAGATGCAGGGCTGCAGGCATGATGCAGGGCTGTGGGCATGGTACATGCAGAGCTGTGGGCATGGTACAAAAGAGGCAGTGCTGCGGGCATAGTACAGGAGATGCAGTGCTGTGGGCATGGTACAGGAGATTATGCTGGAGAATCTCCTGTACCATGCCAGCAGCACTGCATCTCCTGAGGAGATGCAGGGGCTGCAGAGGGGTCTCACTTACTGTTTGGTGAGGTACCTTGCATTTAAAAATGGCGTTGCGCATGCGCCATCTGCCCGAGAATAGAAGAGCGTTTACGGCTTTCCCGAGCAGCGGCGGTGCATTCCCAGTGTACCTGTTGAGCTGGCTACGGCCATTTTTTTTCCAGATGCCGGTACCACGCTGCGTTCCCTGCCTAAGACCATCAGAAATATGTGTTTTTCAATGGTCTTAGGCGACCCCTGTGAAAGGGTCTTTTCGACCCCCAAAGGGGTTGCAAACTGCAGATTGAGAACTGCTGCCTTAGTGTGATACTAAAGTCTGTTTTTTTTTTAGTTGACAATAACAAACATGTTATACTTACCTGCCCTGTGCAGTGGTTTTGCACAGAGCAACCCAGATCCTCCTCTTCTCGGCTCCCTCTTCAGTGCTCCTGGCTCCTCCCTCCTTTTGAGTGCCCCCACAGCAAGCAGCTTGCTATAGGAGCACCCGAGCCAAGCCATAGCTCCCTGTGTCCATTCCCCTTTCTCTCCTTTATTGGCTAACTGACTTTGATTGACAGTAGCGGGAGCCAATGGCGCCACACTGCTGTCTCAGCCAATGAGGAGGGGAGTCCCGGGCAGCCGAGACACTCTTGCAACATCACTGGATTTAGATGGACCTCAGGTAAGTATTAGGGGGGCTGCTGCACACAGAAGGCTTTTTATCTTAATGCATAGAATGCTATACAGCCTTCTGCCTTTACAACCATTTTAAATGCACTGTGAGATCCAATCATTTTGATAGGTCCATAGCCTAAGGAGAAGTCAATATAATGAGTGGTGGTGGAAAGCACTGAATAGCTGTGGAGAGTGATAAATCACTTTGGAGCACATCTGTCACTGAAGAAAAAATATATTGTACACTTGGGAAGGATATTGATGGATCAAATATACACATTTTGAAATATAAATGAAGACACATGGGTAGAAGACTTATGGGCATATATTGAAAAACACGGCGAATATTTGGACTTATTTTATGGTTTGTTTGATGTATTGACACGATTATTTTGAATACAAAGGAGCGATCACTGTGATATTTATTATCAAGGAAGGTGCACATGGTATATATATTATTTAATTATTTGTTGGATTTAGTTTAAGTGCATACTAATACTACTAAGTAGCGTGGAACCAATACTACTAATAAGTAGGGAGGCACTAATACTACTACTAAGCTACTACTAAGTAGCGTGGCACTATTTAATTTACTTATTATTTACTGAAATTGAATGGACTTGGCTGTAGCTCTGTAAGACTATAGGGAACACACTGACTCTTTCTGTATACTCAGGCCAACAGCCCACCACTTCAAATTATCATTGGAACAGTGATTGTATAGAATCCCAGCGTGCATTCTAAAATGAACCAAATAAATTTGTGGACACGTACCTTATTTTTTATCTACAAATCTATACTGTTAAATAGGCATACAACAACTTTTATTTAAAATCCGATAATTACGTTTACTAGAATACCTGGTGAGTGTTATCCTTTTCTAGACATCTATGTATAGATTAACTGTCAGCTCAGTAAGTGGTATGCGACAGCAAACATTCCTAGAATGAAATCTGCCTGTCAACAATCAAATATACTACTACACATTTTCACTCATTGTAATAAATAACCTATTGCTAAGAAAAGGCTGTATAAATATTCCAATTAGAGCCATATTGGAGGTAATTATAATGTGACTGTCGGCTATAAACGAAATACAGCGTGGGAGTATCACTACAATGAGACATTGAATGAGGGGGTGCACACTTAAATCTTTGGTTTTGGCAATGATAATAGTATGTTTATAAATATTTTCAAAAATTCCAACCAATTTACAAAACACGCTAAATGTAAAAATGATAATATTTATATGTAAGTGACCAATAGATCCTACAGGCTTGAAAAGAGAAGCACATCTGTAGTATTTTTAAAACATATGACCAAGAATGGGTGAGCATGTAAGACTTTTATGCACTGATCAGCCATAACATTGAGTAGGTGCATCAGCCTAATATTGTGAGTAGGTTGCCCTTTTTCTGCCAAAACAGGTTTGCTCATTAAACTATACTTGAACCATTTTGCGGTGTGGCAGAGTGCATTATCCAGCTGAAAGAGGCCACTACCATCAGAATGCTGTTTCCATGAAGGGGTGTACTTGGTCAGCAACAATGTTTAGGTAGGTGGTAAATGTCAAAGCGTGTGTGATCCTGTAGAGGCTGGAGAGGAGTTGATCCAGGGATACAATAATTACAAAGGATGGCTTCACCATTTCTTCTAAGGTGTTCTTAGATTGAAAAGGTGGTGGTTGCACAAGGGTGTACACACTGTGGATGAAGATTTGGCATTTCGGACAGATGAAGATACTGTATATGTACTTTTTTGGAGCACGAGTCACTTTATTTGATGCTCTTTATTTGATGCACTGTGAGCATGGCACATTTTTGGATGTTTATGAACTTTGAGATTACATGAATTTTGAGAAGGATGTATTGCAATAAATAAATGGATATATAGTATAATTATTTTCACATTTCGCACATGAATTGAAAGTATATTTTAATTTATTTGTGGAATTATCAAATCTTTTGGCTTGTAACATATTGAGAATAGTAGAACTGTCACACATTTATTTTTAATCTTATTTAAGAATTATTTTTGTACTTTAATGAAAGCAGCTGCTGTATTTTAGGACTCACAAGTTTATTTACAGTTGAATTAAACTGTATCACTGGCATCACTTACCAAATATTATTGACATCGGTGAACACCACATCCAGTTTGTTTACATTCAGCAGCTAGACAGGGATACAGTTAGGTCTATATATATATATATATATATATATATATATATATATTTGGAAACAGGCACAATTTTAGTTTTTTCAGGTATTTGCCAAAACATATTTAAAGCGGAGTTCCGGGCACAGATCTCATTTTTTGATGAACATACCCCCGGAACAGTCAGGGCTAGCACATTCCACAATGGCTAGCCTCTGATCTGTCCCAGTTCGCACTTACCTGCAAGAAGAAATACTTACTTTGAAAATTTCTTCCACAGCGTTTCCATCTCTCTTGTGGGCAGCTGAAGCCGGTGCGGTCCTCTTCGGTGTCTTCTTCCGCGTCTTCTTCTCCCAGAATGTGCCGCACCGGCCCCTCTCGTCACTTCCGGTGCGGCGCCGCATTCCTAAACAGCTTCTGGGCATGCCCAGAAGCTGTTTAGCAGGGGAATGCGGCGTCGCCCGGAAGTGACGTGCGGGCCCGGTGCCGTCGCATTGATTCCTGGGAGCGATGACGTTCAGCTCCCAGGAATCATCGCGAGGCAGGAAGTGACGGGGTGAGCCTCGGCGCTGGAGGAGGAAGTACCCTGAGGTGAGTATTTACGATCTTCGATTACAAGGTTAGTGTACAAAAAAAAAAAAAATAACTATCCAATTCCTTTTCAGGTTATGTGTAGCTAGCAGAGGGGCACAAAAAAAAAATACAGATTTTGTGCCCGGAACTCCGCTTTAAGCTATAGTTATATAATATGGATATGGGCTTAAAGTTAATTTGAGGGTATGTACATCCAAATGAGAGGGTTTAGGAATTACAGGTCTTAAGAATAGCCACCCCCTCTTTTTCAAGGGACCAAAAGTAATTGGACAATTGACTCAAAAGCTGTTTCATGGCCAGTTTTGAGATACTCCTTCGTTATTTATTCATCAATTAAACAGGTAAAACGTTTTGATTTGATTCTAAGTGTGATATTTGCATTTGGAATCTATTGCTGTGAACCTACATCATGCATTCAAAGGAGCTGTCCATGCAATTTAAACAGGCCATTGTAAGGCTTCAAAAACAAAGCAAATCCATCAGAGAGATAGCAGCAACATTAGGAGTGGCCAAATCAATAGTTTGGTACATTCTGAGGAAAGAAGAATGCGCTGGTGAGCTCCGCAACATAAAATGGCCTGGACGCCCACTAAAGACAACAGTGGTGGATGATCGCAGGATCCTCTCTATGGTAAAGAAAAACCCATTCACAACATCCAGACAAGTGAAGGACACTCTCCAGTAGGTGGGCGTATCATTGTCAAAGTTTACAATCAAGAGAAGACTTCACAAGGGCAAATACAGAAGGTTCACCACAAGGTGAAAACCATTCCTAAGCCTGAATAATAGAAAAAGCCAGATTAGACTTTGTCAAAAAACGTTTAAATAAAGCCAGACCAGATCTAGAAAAGCATTCTTTGAACAAATTAAACTAAGAATATTCTGTACCAGAAGGAAGGGAATAAAAAAGTGTAGAGAAGGCTTGGAACAGCTAATGATCCAAAGCACACAACGTCATCTGTAAAACATGGTGGAGATAGTTTGATGGCATGGGCATGCATGGCTTTCAGTGGCACTGGGTCATTGGTGTTTATTGATGATGTGACAGAAGCAGCCAGATGAATTCTGCAGTGTTTAGAGATATACTGTCAGCCCAGATTTAGCCAAATGCAGCAAAGTTGATTGGACGGCACTTCACAGTTCTGATAAACAATGATCCAAAACAAATGGTGCAACAAATAAATGGGTGTGTTGGTGCTCCCAAGAACAGTGACAATGAGCTCAAGTCAGTTATCTTGAATAAAAATGACAAGTTTATTGAAAGGCTAAAAATGCTGATAAATCTAATATGATGCCAGCAGATGTCTGACAGAGAGGCTGTACCTTGAAAGAGGACCCAGGACTGAGGTGGAGACGCCTGTGGAGTGTAGAGACTTGATGGTAGAAACACTCAGGGGCTGGATGTGGAGCGGGGGAAGCAGAGAAGGGGGGGGAGAGGAAACCCCAGAAACCGCAATACACTCCAGCCGCGAGGATCATTCAGCTTACACTGCGGCGTCCGCTCCCGACCTCGAACAGCTGAGATGGCGCTAGGAGATGACGTCACTGGTCGCCCGCTGCTGAGTCACGGAGACATGCTCAACGGACCCTGCTTGCCTCGTGACCAGGAGCGCTGAAACAAAAAAAAACGTTTTGTGGCCACCTATGTCCCTTTAAACTGGCCGACAGCACACTCGGCGGTGTGCTGTGCCCGGCACAGTGAGGCTTCCTTAGTTTCAGCGCTCCTGGTCACGTGGCAAGCAGGGTCCGTTGAGCACGTCTCCGTGACTCAGCAGCGGGCGACCAGTGACGTCATCTCCTAGCGCCATCTCAGCTGTTCGAGGTCGGGAGCGGACGCCGCAGTGTAAGCTGAACGATCCTTGCGGCTGGAGTGTATTGCGGTGGCTGGGGTTTCCTCCCCCCCCCTTCTCTGCTTCCCCCGCTCCACATCCAGCCCCTGAGTGTTTCTACCATCAAATCTCTACTCTCCACAGGCATCTCCACCTCACTCCTGGGTCCTCTTTCAAGGTACAGCCTCTCTGTCGGACATCTGCTGGCGTCATTTTTATTCAAGATAACTGACTTGAGCTCATTGTCACTGTTCTTGGGAGCGCCAACACACCCATTTATTTGTTGCACCATTTGTTTCTCAGTCAGGATCTGGGTTTTGGGTGGGCTGCAACCCTGACATGACTTTTGGCTGATGGTGTGTTTTTTGGATACAATTTGCCCACTCCACTCCATCCTTGAGCCCTGGATATCTGTCCCACAGCGCCAGGATTTTTTTGTATGTTAATGATCCAAAACACACTGCAAAAGCATCGCAGGAGCTTTTGAAAGAAAATAAGTTAAATATTCTGCAATGGCTGAGCCAAATACCTGATCTCAGCCCAAATGAGCATGCATTTACTCTTGCTGAAGGCAAAACTAAAGGCAGAAAAACCCACAAACTAAGAACAACTGGAGACAGCTGCAGTTAGAGCCCCTGGCAAAGCAACAGAAAAGAGGAAACCCAGTCTTTGGTAATGTCCATGGGTTCCAGACTTCCGGCAGTCATTGTCAGTAAAGGATTCTCAACAAAATACTAAAAATGAACATTTTATTTATGATTATATTCATTTGTCCAATTACATTTGAGCCCCTGAAAATGGGGGGACTGTGTATAAAAATGGTTGCAGTTCCTAAAATTTGTACTTGATATTTATGTTCAACCCCTTGAATTAAAGTTGAAAGTATGCACTTCAAATTAATTTGGATTATTTTGTTTTAATTTAATTCTGGTGGCATACAGAGCCAAAAGTATGAAAATTGTGCCTGTGTCCAAATATATATGGACCTATCTGTACCGTATATAATTTGTGAGGGCGTATTGAAAGAAAGGATCATCTTTAAACAACTACTGCATGAGACAATTTTGGACATTGCGGACCATTATATTTTTGACATCATGGGATTAAATAAATGGTGTGTGGTGTGTGTGGATGTGTGTGTGTGGGGGTTTATTTTTTATGTATCAATATTATATTTTTTTTGTGAATGAGCAACCAGTAAGTACCCCTTACTCATTTATGTAGTCAAGTAGTAGATATATGGGGGCCCCTCATTCTTAAAGGGGTTTCTAAATTCTTAAAAGTTCCTCCCAAGCCCACAGATTCCTACATCCACTGAGCCAGGAATGTGAGGAACAGTCCCTTGGTTTGCAAGATGCTTTGCCAGATAAGGGTCTGTTATGGACTTTGGGGGGATCCCATGTGCTTTTTTTTTAATTTTTGTTCATGGGCCCCCCTGAAAATCCATACCAGACCATTATCCTGGACAACCCCCCCCCCCCCCCCCCAATCAAAGGATATTCTTTTTTGTCATTGGCACAAGTCTTCATGGCACTGCCCAATCACCCATGCTATTTTTTAGTTGTAGCTTCAAAACTCGAAATAAACAGTAATACATAGAGTATAGTTAGTGTGTGAATGAACTTCTGCTTTATGTGTATATCTGCTTTATGTGTATTTATATTAAATCCCTGTAAGTCTTAAACCTACACATTACTTAGGATATACACCTAAAGCAGAAGTTCATTCACACACTAACTATACTCTACTTCCCCCATTCTAGGCCTATTCTATCTACCTTGTGTAAGATGTGAATATATTCCTATTCTGAGGGCACTTGGGTGTGATTACATGATCTTGTCCCAGCGCCGGTTTCAGTGAGAGGATGGACACAGGATGGACAGCCAACAATGAATGCCCCCTAGTAGGATTATGGGTGACATCATCACCCAGGCTCTACAACCACTGTTGGCAATCTCTCCACTTCACTGAAGCCAGCGCTGGGACTCTATCATGTGACCAGACCAGAGCACCATCAGCATAGGTAAGTATACAAGTCTTTCCTTTACAGGGTAGATAGAATAGGCTTAGAATGGTGGTGGCAGTAAATTTAAGTATAGTTAGTTGGAACTTAGAACTTCCACTTTAAAGTATAGTTGTCTGAGTAAGTGAAATATTCTATTTTTGGTTATAACAATCAGGTTTATTTGTAACATATTAAAATATTTTTGGCTTATAACATGCTGCTGTCCCAAGATTTAGTTACTGCAGGTGGAATATGCAGGCAGCGTGATTGTATATCAGCTAGAGAAGAATAAGGGGAGCAGGACTTAGATCCATTGATGCTTTGGAGAAAAGCCAATAGGAGCACTAAGATAAAGAGTTATTTGACATAATTACCGTATTTATTGTCCATTTTGATGTACCATTTGTTTTCAGTATAGATAACAGTGCTGTATTTTGGCCTAGGCCAACAAGGCCCAGGCCTAGGGCGGCACTTTGCAGGGGGGCAGCAAAAAAGCCGCACCCCCCTCCACCTGAGACTCTATTGGCCACTGGTTGCTAGAGCCGCCTCTCTCATTCCCCCCTCTCTCTCACCCCCCTCTCTCTCGCTCTCATCCACCCTCTCTCTCACACCCCCCCTCTCTCTCACCCCTCCTCTCTCTCTCTTTCAGCCTCCTCTCTCTCACTCTCTCACCCCTCTCTTTCTCTCTCTCTCTCACACCCCCTCTCTCTCTATGGCCACTGGTTGCTAGAGCCGCCTCTCTCATTCCCCCCTCTCTCTCACCCCCCCTCTCTCTCGCTCTCATCCACCCTCTCTCTCACACCCCCCTCTCTCTCACCCCCCTCCTCTCTCTCTCTCTCTCTCTCTCACCTCCTCTCTCTCTGGCCACTGGTTGCTAGAGCCACCTCTCTCATTCCCCCCCTCTCTCTCTCGCTCTCATCCACCCTCTCTCTCACACCCCCCCCCTCTCTCTCTCTCACCCCCCTCTCTCTCTCTTACCACCCCTCTCTCTCTCTCTCTGGCCACTGGTTGCTTGAGCCGCCTCTCTCATTACCCCCTCTCTCTCACCCCCCCTCTCTCTCGCTCTCATCCACCCTCTCTCTCACACCCCCTCTCTCTCACACCCCCCTCTCTCTCTCACCCCTCCTCTCTTTCTCTTTCAGCCTCATCTCTCTCTCACCCCTCTCTCTCTCTCTCTCACCCCCCTCTCTCTCTCACCCTCCTCTCTCTCTCTCTCATCCCCCCCCCCCTGTCTCCCTCTCTCTCATCTCTCCCTCTCGCTCTCCCTCACCCACCCCCCCTCTCGTGAGATCTCAGGGGTTAATTCTGGGACTTGTAGTCCTTCAATTTTGGAGGGAGCCACATCCGTTTAAAAAAGGAGTGGGGCAAATTTACATAGGAGGGGGGGGCGCCCAATTTTAGTCTTGCCTAGGGCAGCACGAAACCCAAAATACACCACTGATAGATAAGTAAACACATTGGTACTTTGAATTCTATTTAGCACACACTGCACTTTTCCTTCTGTAAATGTTTTAGTGACATGTCCCTTACTCCTATCTTGCAATTATTTGAAATAAAAGTGTGTGATAGAAGTTTTTTTTTTTTTTTTTTTTTCTTTGCAGCATACAACAAAAACTTTTTAGCACTTTTCAAACTTTCTTTTTCTTGTCACTTTTAATACTATTAGGTAGACTGCAGACTTCCCACAATGTAAGCAGAAATTACTATTTTCAGGTTCAGTGTCTGCAACATAATTCAAGTTGAAACATGAACCAGACCTCAGCTTTCACTTAAATCTCTGAGTATAGTTCTAATTATGATTAACAATCTGGGAAGGCATGTTACATAAAATGTCAGCTATTATAATTCCCTCTTATATAACAAAGTCTATTCATTATGATAATTATAAAGATAATGAATGATGCACAAAGTTCTGTGTGCGTCTCAGTAATGTCATTTCATTTCAGCATAACAGTGCACAACATTATTACATTAAAAAGATTACTCCATGGGCAACCTAACCTTTATTCACCTGTACTGGTTACATTAGCTTTAGTACAGCTTTCATGCCAATGCAAATTACTTTTAAGACCTGTTCCGCAATTATGTTTATGCCTCTGTATTTGTACAACTGACCTGTTTACATGTACGCATTTTCATACTATTTAAAGTTAACACATGTACAGTATATTATATTTTTTTTAACTAGTAAACAGAAACATGTTAGTTGCTTTTAAATTAGACCTATACATAGCAGTATCTTAAAGCCTTCAGCCCAATTTTTTTTTTTTTCATTTTGGATAGGTTATAAAAAACTGTTATGCCCTTAGAAGAAATGGGGGGTGCAGTGGTCTCCAGAAAAGGGAATAATTAAAGAGGAAGTAAAGTCTGCGCTTATTTTTTTCTTTTTTTTCTTACCTGCAAAGTAAATGCTTATGTCACATAATGTGCTAGTATGCATCGCATACTAGCACATTATGTGACACTTACCTGCAAACAAAGCCCACGTTGTCCCCGCTGGAGGCCACATCCCTCTTCGCCCATCTTCCTTCCGGGTCTGCAGGCTTTGCCTGTACTACTGGCCGGAGCGGCGTGACATCACTGTTGCTGACAGCCACGGCACAGGGCTCTGAAGAAACGGCACGGGTGGCTGTTCCTTCAGAGCACATGCGTCGATGACATCATCGGCTGCATGCAATGTAAATATCTCCTAAATGGTGCAAGTTTAGGAGATATTTACAGTACCTATAGGTAAGCCTTATTATAGGCTTACCTATAGGTACAAATTATAAAGGTAAATTTACAACCACTTTAAGCCATTGATAAATCACTGTCAGAAGGTCTAAACCTTCCCCACTTATAAGGTGGTTTTGTAGAGAGATTTCTATTTACTGTACTTCGTGCCTTGATAGAAGGGAAGGGGAATTCTCCCCCATAGGAACACAAGTGGCAGTAAAAATCGAACACGCGCTCTAGCTATCCCCTATAGCCTGATTCGGAAATCCGTCGATCACAATCTACCTGTCGATCGTAGGAAGCTGACAGGTAGATTACGATCAGGGCTGTGCCAATGCTTTCCCCAGGCTCTGCCAGCGCCGCTCTCCCTTTACTAGCAGAGGGGAGCAAGAGGCAAAACCATGCTGGATGGAGGGCGGGACCGGGAGCTGCTTTAGTGAACTTTGCAAGTAAGTAAACTTGAAAGAAAACCTCTCCTCCTCTGAGGAGGGATTGCATACTTAACCAGGTTCATGTAGGCAGCCATTTGCAGCATAGTCCCGCACAGTGTTCTCTCTCCGATCTGGCCATTGCTGAGCCAGGGATGGTTTCTCAAAGAAGTGGACTTCACCTTTTGCTACCACACGCAGCCTGACCATGTATAACATAACATATTGAAGGTCTAGGCTCCTCAACCCTTTCTTTATGTCAGTAAACTGGGCCCTTCTCTTTTGTGCATCCACCGAAAAGTCTGGAAACAAGGAGATTTTGGAATTATCCATTACCATGTTAGGACTCATGGTTCTGGCTTTGGAAAGAGCTATGCCTGTGCCCTTGTAATTTAACATTTTAAAAAGAAAAGGACAGGGAAGGGCGCCCTGTGACAGTGGGGCCCATTCAACTTCTAAAGTGTTTAATCTGCCTTCTAAGGCCGCAATGCGGTCTCTTCGTTTCTGCATGTCCTGGCGTATAAAGGACACTTCAGCTCTAACCCCCTTGATATCAGTAGCCAGGGAAACAATAGAAGTATTACAGGCTGTGGCCGCAGATATTATCTCCCTGAGCTTGGGCTCTGGCTCTGCTTAGTCAGAGTGTGGGGTCTGTGAAGGTGGCATGGCATAGTTATCTGCCTGTGTACTCACTGTGTCCCAGTCCTGCAGGGGGATAGCAGAGGTATCCAGGGGTACTGTATCATCAGTCTCAGAGTGTTCTCCACTACGGTCCCCTGGAGAGGAAGATTGTGGAATCAGAGCCCTGGGAGCTGATTTACAGAATAACTTCTGTGTTGCTTCACGGTAGGTGTCCTTCCCCTGCCGAGACGGGAGTCCGCCATCTTGAGCCGCATGGTCCGCAGTTGATCAGGTAGAGGAGCCCCTCTTAGACATGGCCAATATTTGTCCGGATACCAGCTACAGATTACAAAGGGCTCGGGTAGTCAGATTCTGTAGGTGGTGTCACCCAGTAAAAGGTAGAAGAGGTGCTAGCATGATAAAGTCAGGAGTCTCAGCGGAGAGGGCTTTCCACACATCCATCTACATCCTCTGGCAAGCCATGCCCCCGTCAGGCAAATTTAAGTACTCTCTGCCTAACAGGGAGCAGTGATCTATTGATAGGGTCTGCTCAGTGTGATCAGATGCTGCTCATGTTGTCTGCTTGTTTCACACTGGTCCAATAGGATGGTACATATTGAACAGTGGGAGAAAACATGACAAATGGGAGCATGGGTGTAGATACAGCACTGGCCACATTGGCAGAGTAAAGTTTCTCAAGGCATGCTGGGTGACTGTATATATACCAAAAGAGCACATGTGCAGGAGGTCTTCGCCTGGACAGCAGGGTCCCTGAGGGAGGGGGCTGTTGCCCCTCCTTTGTACAGGCTGCCATGCAGCCTCAGGTGGATGACCTGAAGGCTAGAGTTACAGAAGCTGCAACCCAGATGTCCTGCAAAGCTGAATGAGAGGAGGATATACCTGGAAGAATCTGTTCCTGGTTGCTGTGAGTACAGATTCATGTCTAGGGGCCTGTTCGGTGAGGGCCATCCCTTCAAGCTAGTGAAGTCAGTGGACGGGTGCCAGCTGAAGAGGATACTGGTTAGTGTCCTGAAGAGTAAAGCCCCCTACACACGGCCGATTGTAGGCTTGTTAGTATGACGCTTCCGACAGCCGACAGTGCATTTTCAGCCGAACAGAATCTGTCGTGCAGGCATTAAAACTTTTGTACGTCGACACCAGAACGGCCGATTGTTCGCCAGTCAGTACAGAATTCGGCCGACAATCAGCAGATTTGCAAGACTGGGCATGCTCAGAGAAGAAAAAACACACGGAAAGTTAACCATCACATGACATCACTTCTGCAGTCAGCTGTTGTTGGCCAACAAAATTCGTGTGCAGTCTTTTGCACTTTTCAACAGACAAGACAGCCCTGGACAAAAGACGGCCGATCGTTCGGCCGACGATCGGTACGTGTGTACGGGGCTTAAGTGTTCATTGAGTCTGTTGGCAGAGCGAGCAAAGGACTTTTCCTTCCATACAAATGCTGTATTGGTTTAGCAGAGGGTCTGCTATTCATTTTAACCAAGTGAGGCAGAAAGAGAGTTGTCCTGCTCTGTGTATAGTTAAAGTTGGAGTATCCCGCTAATCCCTTCTCCTATCCAAGTTCTACCAATAAATACAAAAAAAACAAACACCCTAAACTGGTCATTGGATAACGAGCGGGAGAGTGTACGGATGGTCTTGTGAAAAATACTCAAGTGTCTGGCTGCAGGATAATCAGAGGGAGGCCCAAGAAAGACTACATTCAGCAACCCCTATTGGGGCAGTGCTACATGGATATGCCTTATATACCTTTCAATCTATTTACTAAATCTGGCAGAATAAGGTTAAAAAGAATTTAATGTTGATTGAGAGAGATTAGCTCCGCTTTAAGTTTCTTTCTTTTTTTGTTTGTGCCATGATTGCACCTAATGGCTACCTTTATTCCTTGATGTACCTATACCTATCAGACTTGTATAAAGTACTCGAAATTTCTACTTGAGTAAAAGTACAAGTGCTCGATCAAAAAATTACTTGAGTAGAAGTGGAAGTGCTCGCAGAAAAAGTTACTTAAGTAGAAGTACTAAAGTATTCAACATTTTTTTTACTTAAGTATTGCAAGTAGTTTTTTCAAAAAATTTGCTACTTAAGTACTAAAAGTAAAAAGTACCAGTAGTTTTGAAAAAAAAATTCTACTCAAGTACTGAAAGTAGAAGTACAAGTACTGTGTTATGTAGTTATTAAAGAAATAAGTCAAAAGTTTGAACATCATATTGTTTTTATTATTTCAAATGATTTATTCAAATGATTAACCTGTGTTTGTTAGTAGTTTCTTGATGCACTTTAAGCGCTGTAGCACCATTTATTTGTTTGTTTCATATTTTCTTTTTATTGGAAAGATTTGGTATAGCAGCTTTTATTATACACAGTCTTTATTTTCGTATGCACTGATTTACAAATGACATTATACACATTTTTTTGAGCTTTATGCAACCTGCCATCTACTGTTCCGGCAGTGGTCATTTTTTTAAAAGTAACGAGTAACTATGCAGCACAAAAAAAAAATACTTGAGTAGAAGTATCGAAATCATCGAAAAAATGTAGTGAAGTAAAAGTAGAAGTAGGAGAAAAAAATTCTACTCTAGGAAAGTACAGATACCGCATTTCAGTACTTAAGTACAGTACTTAAGTAATTCTACTTCGTTACTATACATCTCTGATACCTATCATCCACTAATTTCTGCAGCCAGTGGTCACCAGGATTCAGTGTTACGAATGAATGTGAAACGGTTCTATATCAGTAAACAGTCTGTCATCAACTCTGCTATAATCATAGCAGTATTCAGTCTTGTGCACAAGACATTTTAAAATGTTTTAAACTATGTAGCTGCTTAGGGTATATGTGTACCTTCTTCTCTGGTGTATTCGATTGATATACTGCTTCATAGAAAAGCAAATGAATTATGTGTCACAAAAAATTACGCTTCAATGACTGATTGCCTAAAATAATATTCAACATAGATCATTTCATAAATTCACCACTCCTTGGTTTGTCAATCCCATCAGTAAAATCACAGTTTACCTCCTCACTATGGCGGACTTTGTATTTAAAGTGTATGGCAAAGCAAAAAGAAAAGAAAATTGTGATGTGTGATTTTTAGAACATAGAGATGCATTGGAAGCTATTGATTTCAATGGGCTGCCTTGATGCAGCATATGTTAATGCATGACGTAATGTGTATTAAAGCTTATGCTTTAATGATCCACACAAATGTGTTAGGAATAAGAAACCAGTTTGTGGGTAAACTAAGCTTGGGGTCAGGGTTTGGTTAAGGGTTATAGGTTTAAAGAGTAACTCCACTTTTGTTGAGAAAAAAACTATCCCCTTTGGGTGATCAATGTACATTGTAGGGATTTAAGCAAACTTTGTTGAAGATTCTCAACTTATTCTGTTCTAAAGAAATGCTGTTTGTGCCACTTGGAGACTGTGTCCCTGGATACTAATTCTGAATAGAATTGACTGGTTCTTTATAATCAGCTCGTGTTCTGATGAGAAAAGCTGCAGTGTCTGTATCTGTTTTTATTAAAAGTGGTTCTAAAGGCAAAAGGTTTTTTTATCTTAATGCATTTCATGCATTAAGATATAAAAAAAAACCCTCTGTGTGCTGCAGCTGCCCTCAGCCCCCCCCCCTCCCCCCTCCAATACCTACCTGACTCCATCTCTATCCAGCGATGTTGCAGAAGAGACTCGGCTGCCCGAGACTTTCCCTCCTCATTAGCTGAGACAGAAGTGCGGTGCCATATACTCCCGCTGCTGTCAATCAAAGTCAGTGAGTCAATGAGGAGAGAGAGGGGGCAGCAAGCTGCTTGCTGTGGGGGCACTCGGTAGGAGGGAGGGGCCAGGATCACCGAAGAGGGGTCCGAGAAGAGAAGGACCGGCTGCACTATTAGAACTATTGTAGTGGGGGGGGCACAGTCCCATCTTAAGAGCATTAAAGGGCCCCGGGCAATGCATTGCACTGGGGCCCTGCCTACACGATCACCCATGAGAATAAAAATGCTAATTATTGATAAGGCAATATTTATTGGTACAGCAGGGCAAGGCTAATTGACAGCTTCCAAGTTCGGTGGCTGGGTCTGGTGATCACGCACATGGACGGGAGTCAGGCTCGACTGTCCGGTGTGTGCCTGTTCCCCTGGAGGTGGATAGACATTCCTGCAGTTGTGGGCTCCCGCTCCACGGCATAAGTGGCCTGACAGCAATGCAGGGCCGACAGGCGCTTGCAACCTGCTAAGTTCGGTAGCGGGATGTACACAGGAATGGGGACTAATGCTTGGCTGGAGCTGGGTCGCTGGGCAGGTGGGGCCCCCTGGCCAAGTGGGGCCCCTGGGCAACTGCCCAGCATGCCCATTTGGTAAGATGGCCCTGGGGGGGGCGTGGCCTGGAGCGGCATGCTGTAGGACGCGGGTGAAGGGAGCTATGTCGGCCAGGTATCTGTTCACTTCTATCCTGACTCCCCACACACCTTGAAAGTCAGCTGCATATACCTCGCAGGTTACCTGGACCCCTGGATCATGTCACAGCCAAAGAAAACTGCCGACACAACGGCCAAGCTTGAAAAGTTTCGCCGGCAAGACAAGGAGCTCTCTCCTCAAGATGGCGCTGACGCTGGCTCAGAGGCAGGCACATCGGAAGCAGACACGGCCAAAGTCCTAAAGGCCATTTCTGCCTGCCAAGCCACTCTCACTACAAAGATTGAGAAAGTAAACATCTCCCTGGTGAGGCAGGATCTACAGAAGCTCCGTGAGAGGCTGACTGAGACTGAGAATAGAATCAGCGGTGTTGAGGACTCCCTCCCTCCCCTGCAGGTCACTAAAGATCATCTAAAATTACAGGTCAACCAAATCTTACTAAAACAAGATGACATGGAAAACAGACTCTGCCGCTGCAACCTCCAGTTTATAGAACTCCCGAAGGGAGCAGAGGGTCCCGATCCAGCACAATTCCTGCAACAACTAATCGTTACCATTTATGGGCGGGAAGCCATGTCCCCTACTTTTGTGGTTGAGAGGGCGCATAGACTGTCGGGCCGACCACAGCCACAGGGGGCGCCACTACGCACTTTTTTAGCGAAATTCTTGATTTACAGAGACCAGGACGCCATCCTCTGTCTGACCTGGGAAAAAGGAAATATTCCATTTAGTAATGGCAGAGTTGCGGTGTTCCCGGATTTTTCCACTGAAGTGCAGAAGAAGCACAAGACCTTCCTTGAAGCGAAGCGACGGCTCTGGGTTAAGTACATCAAGTATGCCATGCTCTTCCCGGCCCGTCTACGCATAGAAGGTGAGGACCGCGTACACTTCTTTGAAGACCCTGGAGCAGTCATCCCCTGGCTCGAGCATTTGGAGGCACACGGCTGAGGAGTTCCCTCACCTGGCTCTTTTTTCCCCTTGTCCTATTAATCCCTTTGCCTCTCTGGACACCCAGGTCAGTTCTCATCTCCTTGGATTTACTAACCCCTGTTGAACTCTGTGAGAAGTTAAACTTATCCACTTCTACTGTCCGCACCTCCCACAGTCTGATGGTGCCCCTTGCTGGAACTTTGTCACCTCCACGGGAGTTCTTGGAGACTGTGTCCCTGGTAAAGAACTATTGTAGTGATGTGATAATTACTCTGCTTTTTTAATTTTCTAAAGTTGGCCTTCGATGAATAGAACTTCCAACAAAAATCCTTAGGAAAACTCTTAAGAAAACTTTGACGAAATTCATCAGAACATTCTCATAACATTCGAATGTCATTCAAAAGACCTTGCTTTCAACATTGATTTTGGAATAAATAAACTTTAACTAACGAAAACCACATACACTGTTAGAAATTCTTAGGTTCAAATAAATGCGCAGGAGCAGTGCTCATCTTAGCACACAGAGAACGGTTGAGCTGTGCATGCGCAGCTCAGTTTACAGCGTCAGAGAAGGCAGTGAGCAGGTCGGTAGGGGCCTTTTTTTGTGCAGTAGATACATCGCATGTCTCTTCTGCAAAACAGGCCTGCTTGCTCACTCCTTGTCACAGTGGAACCTAATTTCTGTTTTAAAGCTGACATTTTTTTTTATTTCTTTTCTGTACAGCTTTAGTTGCATTACCTACCAGTAATGAAGTATGTCCTATGTCTCACAAGCAGCTGGACCTTGTAGAAATCTTCTGTGTCCTCTTTCTGTCTCTGAACTTCCAGCACGGGTTACTAGCTTCGGGCTCTGGGCAGAGCTGCTGTGAAAAAGTTGTGCTAGAGAACCTACCCATCCTCCATTAAGAAAAGTTCTTTCATTGTTTGAACTGCCTATAAATAGGGTAGAGTCTGATGATTTACAGGATTCCCTCCTACATTCCGAGATCCTGTTACAAACAGTGTAAACAATGAAAGACCTATTCTCAATGGAGGAGAGAGGGGGCGGGTCCCCGACTCATTTTTTCACAGTAGTTTTGCTGCATTGAAGATTTCCCCAGGATTTATCTGCCTACATACTTCATTACTGGTAAGTAATGATACCTAAGCTATACAGAATATAAATTATCTAAACCTTAGCTTTAAATCTTAGTGGGCAGATCTAAGTTCATCCCTGAACCATTTATTTACATATTATATACCCCTTTGAAATAAACCTACTTTCTTGTATTGCAGGACTTCCAAATAATACCCTTTAAAGTGCATTAGATTCTCAAAAGCAGTGGTCTCCAAACTGCGGCTTGAGGGCCAGATGTGGCACTTTGCTTGCTTTTATCTTGTCCTTGGGGCATGATTTTATTCACTGACACCAATAAAATGTGTAGAGGTCCTCCCAAAGGCACTATCGATTGGGCGCAATTCCAAACAATGGAACCCAATGACACAAATGATGGGGCACAATTCCTCCCAATGACACCAATAATGGGGCACAATTCCTCACAATGACACAATGATGGGGCACAAATCCTACCAAGGACACCAATTACAGTGGACCTCAAACCCGCTTTTGGCGCTTCCCCACCCCCTTCCTTCTCCACCTTTTTTCTTCTGTTTGTTTCTCATCCCTAGCCTCCTCCCTCCTGTTCTTCCCCTCAACTTCCCCCCCCCCCTTCCCATCCCGACGTTCCTCCGATCATTCCCTGGATACGGACCCGACCCCCCCCACGGGCTTACACGATTGCCTCCATTGCTTCCCTCCTGTGGGTTTCCTTGGAATTCCACACCCCGAGACGTACCACACACATTTGGTGGTGGCCCCCTGTGTCCGGATACAGTGTGTTCCCCCTTGGGGGTGTCCGAACATGGGAGGCACCATCTATGCCCCTAATTGTGCCTTCTCCGTAACACATCCCACACCTCTGGAGGTCCACACGGCCTCTGACTGTACGTTCTCCCTGTGGCCCCACACCAGAGTATGGGAAGCAGGACTGTTCCCGCACTACTTAAGGTATATACTACATGCTCAGTTTCAGTCTTGTACACCCATGTGCTCCAATGTACGATTGTGTCGTGGTTTGCTCCTCCACCCTTATATTGTATTCTGGATGTTACTGTTGATATTTCTGTAACGCTTTGTACCATTCAAACTGCTGTTCAATTGTTATTTCATTCTACTGTATTTTATTTCAATAAAATGTTTTGGAAAAAAAAAAAAAAAGGACACCAATTATGGGGTTTTGTTTACTCCCACTGATGCTGGGACATTTTGTACTCCCGATGGACAGAGTCCGGCCCCCCTAAAGTCTGAAGGACAGTAAACTGGCCGTTTGTTTAGAAAGTTTGGAGGCCCCTGCTCCAAAGTAATGCTTGTAATAATTGAAGTCAATAAACCAATGGTTGAGAAATTACAAGCCAAGTTAAGAAAGGGTAAATTATCCAAAATCCCCACTAATTTCCATTAATGGGTTTTTTGAAAAAATCTAGAGGCTATTGCAGCTCCATTAGATTGTTATACAAATGTATTAAACTCTTTATAAGTTCAGAAAATAATTGGAGTGGCACAAGCAAGATGCCAAACACATTTTTAACAGTTTCCAACCTCAGATCTTGAAGCTCTTTTTAATATAAATAGAAGCACTGTCATTTTAAAGTTATAGGTAAATATTGCTAAAAACTCTTTCCAAAGCATATGTAACATCAGATGTACAACTGAAAATATCTGAAACTTGTCCTTAATGCAAACTAATTAGAGATGATTAGTTTCATTAGTAATTGCTTTGACAGCAGGTATGAAGACATTTTTATCGCTTTTTGTAAAGTGCTTTTAAAGTAGATATACACCCTAATTGGAAGCCATTTAATTTGCGAAATCACTAAGTATCATAAGCATTTCCCTTTTTACATAAAATACCGTATTCACATCACACTCCTTTTTGGAAAGGGCCTAGTAGTCAGCAACTACTGACTAATTAAAATGGAACTTAAGTTCCGCTGTAAGAAACAGCAGGCAGGCTTTTATTGCAGGAGAGACATGCAATGTCTGTTCTGCAATAAAATGCCCCTACCTGCCTGCTTGCTCCCATGGTGCTGTAACGTGAGATGCACATGCACAGCTTAGCTCACAGTGCTGGCTTCTTAGGAATGACTCCTGTGCATGTGAAGGAGTGACATCATCCCCCTCCATCCAAGGAAGAAGCTTAAACACTGGCATTCAGAAGAAGATGCTGGTGCCACCGAGGGATCTTTTAACAAGTAAGTATTCACCCTTTAGTTCCACTTTAACCAGTATGAACTGTAGAGGAAATATGTCACCAGCACATCAAGGGATATTTATCATAAAGTACAAATTTTTTTTAGAGGGACTACTTTATAGCCACGAAGAGCCCCTTCGTTAGTCATGTGTGAACTTCTTTGTCACAGGCCTGGGAATGGGCCCTGAACAGCCCCCAAAATGTGCCCTATCAGCACTATGATATGATCTCTAATAAAAACTCAGACTTTATGATAAAGAACTTTGGTGTATGATTATTCTATGTTCTTGACTCTTGACTCTGTTCTGAAATCTGATGGACAATGGTTGATTACATCTACAATGCAGTCTAATTCAGTCTTCAGCTGCTGTTAACATGTGGAGAAGAGCATATAAGACACTATAAGAGGCTATTTTAGGTACCTGAGCACATGCAAAACTACGCCTTATTGCCCTGGTGAACTCTACTAAACTCCCCTGAAATTGAATAGATAAAGGGACCCTTAAAGCTCACACATGAACTGTTAATCTTTTGACACCGACTCATATTTAGAAAGCCAATGGAGCTACCCAATTGCCAGATGATATAATAGGCATCCCTGCTGTCAATCATTATGGTGCAGTTAACCCAAAAAAAGCAGTATTGAATTATGTTATTTTAATTTTATAAAATTGTTATCACGTGACTTGAACAAAACTGTGGTTACAATCATTTGCCTACTTTCTGGCATAACCCCAAGCCCCTTCTTGAACTGTTGTGGCTCAATTACTTTAATATATTCTGAATAGTTTTATGGAGATACAAGTTTGGATCTATGTGTAATAGGAAGCAGTATTTCGAGGTTACGCTTAACTTCTGCTGAACATGCACATTTCAACCACAGTACAAATTATGTGACATTTCATGCCAAGTCTTCTGCATATTAAGTGTGATGTGTCAAATGAGAAATTGTATGTTTTTCATTAAATACAGGGGTATATTTGTACTGCCTAAATATTTTGTTGCAAATGTTAATGTTTTACCTTTAACTTACTGTATATGAGAAAACAGCACAATGGCCTCGTTATTTTTAATATTAACATAAAATAAATAGGAAAAAGAAAAGCTGCTTAACCCAGAAAATGCACAGGAAGTTTTTCCATTTGCTACTGCCCGTATTTTCAGGCCATGTAGCAAAAGGGGAATGCATAACTTCAAAGATTGTGGATACTAGGCTTCCTGTTTAAACGATTGCCGACCAGAACATGTAGTTTTACTGCTCTTCGCGGGACTGCTAGCGGGGGACAGGCCCATGCACGCGCCCATTGGCCACAGGAGGAGCCAATCAGCCGGTCCAGCAGCCGCAGTTGTCGCCAGGCACCTGCTAATCGCTCCCCGTGGAGACAGAACAGTGGTCTGCTGATTTAAACACGGCAGACTGCTGTTCTGTCAGTTTTGAACACAGGGATCCTGTGTTCCTCTTATTTAGGAACACAGGTTTCTGTGTTCATGCAGCAAGCCCACCCCCCCCACAGTTGAAAAACACCCCCTAGGGACGCATTTAACCCTTTGATCGCCCCTGGTGTTAACCCCTTTCCTGTCATTAGTACAGTAACAGTGCATATGTTGTATATGTGCACTGATTACTATAGTAATGTCACTGGTCCCCCCAAAAGTGTCACAAATGTCAGTTAGGGGTCCGATCTGTCCGCAGCAATGTCACAGTCCCATTAAAAATCGCTGATCGCTGCAATTACTAGTAAAAAAATAATTAATTAATTAAAATGACATAAATCTTTCCCCTAGTTTGTAGACGCGATAACTTTTGCGCAAACCAATCAATATACACTTATTGGGATTTTTTTTTACCAAAAATATGTAGCAGAATACAAATTGGCCTAAAATGATGAAAAAATTAGATTTTTAATTTTTTTTTTTTATTGGCAATGTTATATAGCAGAAAGTAAAAAATATTGTTTTTTTCAGAATTGCCGCTCCTTTTTTGTTTATAGCGCAATAAATAAAAATTGCAGAGGTGATTAAATACCACCAAAAGAAAGCTTTATTTGCGGGGAAAAAAAGGGACATCAATTGTATTTGGGTACAGCATCGCACGACTGCGCAATTTTCAGTTAAAGTATTGCAGTGCCGTAATGCAAAAAATGGCCTGGTCATTAAGGTGGTAAATCCTTCCAGTCCAGAAGTGGTTAAATACAATAGTACTTACAGTGCAGTGTAATATTCAGATAGATAAGCTGTAATATAAGTTCCAAAAGACTGAGATTATGATTCCATGTCACAGAGACATAAAAATATCTGGAAACAGTTGTCATAAAATGGACAGAAAACAGGACTTGCAGCAGCTGGAAGAGAACTTTATCTAAATAAAGCATGCTGTGTCATAATTTGAATAATATGCCACACTGAAGAAGCCATTTTAAAACAAAAGTTGCACCACTCTCATATATAACAACTGCATCTGTACTGTATACATATTTATTGAAAATATAAATATACATTTTAACACGTTTCACATCTCTTACTACAATACTAAAATCTACACCTCATATTATTAACATTTTAACCCCTTTATGACCACCAAACACATAGGTGTGACAGCAAAAGGGTATTCTTTAATGTCCACATGCTGCACATATACATCGCTGGGGGGCTGATGTTTATGTGCTGTCAAAGGCAGCTGTTGGTCTGGGCTAAAGATCGGTAGCCCACGGGACCAGCTACTGATCATATGACCACAGTGACAGTGATCACATTATCACTGAACCTTCCCATCTCGCGGGCATTCTAAACCGTTTAAAGGGTTGCTGGGGCGGGCAGGAAGGGGTTCAGCTAGGGTGCCCACGTGTCCCGGAATTGGCATTTGTGTCATGTGTCCCGGCACCTTCATTCTGTGACAATACAGTGTACCAGAAGGAAATAGAGGACACACAGCCACCCTAACTGATCGCCAGAACTGGTTGCTAGGGCCGCCCCACCTGGCGTCTAGCAACCAGTGACATCACACACAGTCAGAGCCTCAGAGTGAAGCTGAGCGGAACAAGGCCTGCGTCTAGTACTGCACTGCACTGCTGACTGTCTCCACCCACCTCCTCCTTCTTCAGAGCCAAGACTCTAGGGTGACTTGCAGGGCAGGGATGAATCTTTTTCACTCCAGACTCCAGTGTCTGTCTCCACCCAACTCCTTCACCCACCGCCCGGTGGCATCTGCTAAACTGGCTCAAATCCACGGCTGCCCACAGTACCCGACTTCTCCTCCTCCCTGTTCCCTTCTATGGCCCGACTGTCTGGGACCCCAGACCAGTGGACTGGACCACCGCCACTCACTAGAGGGATATAAGAAGGTGAGGAACTGAATTGGAGTAAAAGGTGACACAAGTGGGAGCACTGGGGGAGGGGGACAGTAATGAACAGAAATTACTCAAGTTGGGGACAGTATTGAAGAGGAAGGTGACACAAGCGGGGGCAGTAATGAAGAGGAAGACGACAGAAATGGGAGGCAGTAATGAAGAAAAAGGTGACACAAGTGGAGGACAGTTATTTAGAAGAAGTAGGCACAAGTGGAGGACAGTAATGAAGAAGAAGGAGGCACAAGTGGAGGACAGTAATGAAGAAGAAGGTGACACAAGTGGGGGGGGGGTCAGTAATATGAAGAATGGGACACAAGTGGAGGACAGCAATGAAGAAGACGATGACACAAGTGGGGGCTGTAATGAAGAAGAAGGTGACTCAAGTGGGGGCAGTAATTCAGAAGAAGGCGACACAAGTGTGGGGCAGTAATGAAGAAGAATGTGACACAAGTGGGGGGGGCAATAACTGAGAAGAGGGTGACAAAAGTGGGGGACAGTAATGAAGAAGAAGAGGACACAAGTGGGGGAAGCAATGAAGAAGAAGGGGACACAAGTGAGGGACAGTAATGAAAAAGAAAAGGACACAAGTGAGGGACAGTAATGAAGAAGAAAGGGACACAAGTGGGGGACAGTAATGAAGAAGAAGGTGACACAATGGGGGGCAGTAATGAAGAAGAAGGGGACACAAGTAAGGGACATTAATGAAGAAGTAGGGGACACAAGTGGGGGATAGTAATGATGAAGAAGGTGACACAAGTGGGGGGCTGTAATAAAGAAGAAAGTGACACAAGTGGGGGGGCAGTAATGAAGAAGAAGGGGACACAAGTGGGGGGCAGTAATGAAGAAGAAGGGGACACGCGTGTGGGATAGTATTGAGGAAGGTGACACAAGTGGGGGGCAGTAATGAAAAATAAGGGGACACAAGTGAGGGACAGTAATGAAGAAGAAAGGGACACAGGTAAGGGACAGTAATGAAGAAGAAGGTGACACAAGTGGGGGGCTGTAATGAAGAAGGTGATGCAAGATGGGGACAGTAATCAAGAAGAAGGTGACTTAGTTAAAGCAGGTGCACATTGTAAACCACCTGTCTAAACTAATTGGCAAAGAAAGTATAAAAAAATCATATTTTTTTGGGCGGGGGGAGGATTAGATGGGGGGGATGTTGTCGGGGGGAGTCCCTGAACGGCAGTTTGGAAATGTGGTCACCCTAGGTTCAGCATGAACCCCCACACACACACACTCAATAAATTCCATAAGATAGGACAATGCTTTCAAACCATAAAATCATGAATATGATATAATCTAGACCATGATCTCTCTAAAGTGCCAATTACTCATAATGGTCTCTATGATTAGTGTCCTACTGGGTGAAACATGTTAGAGGGAGCTCTCCCATGGGTAGGTGACTGACTTAAAGCCAATTTTTACTAAGAGGAGCTAACTATATGCCAAGGCAGTGTGCAGACAGGCTGTATTTTGTAGCAATTACTGGTAATGCTCACAGTTTAACACATTGCTTGCCAAGAAATATTACTAAAGGGAAGCAAGTCGTTTAGCGTTTAAAGTCTATCTCCAGCTTTACTGTTTTAAATTAAAGCTGAACTCCAGGATAAGCAGAAAGTGTCAAAATACAAGTGTCTTGTGTATTCTTATTGAATCTTGGTGTGCATTGTCTATTTCTTCCAGATCTATTTAGTAATTTAGCGTGAAACTTGTCTCTGTGCAGGAGCTTCCTGTAATAAAGACTGATCAATGCTGCTCCACCCCTCCTGTAGTTTTTTGCAGGTAGAGTGGGAAGAGCCTGCTTGGTCTCTCAAACAGCTCTGCTCTCGGCACAGGCTATGTACAGCACAGTGATGATGTCATCGCTACATATACAAGGTAATAGTTGGGTTTCCAAAGGTATTTGGTGCACACAAAGTAGATTTTCATCCTTTCTGACTATTGAGGAAAATATTTGAATGAAATTTGTTGTGACCAAAGTTCAGCTTTAAATCACTGTGCAGTAGCGGTCTGGGAAAGAAATGCTCCTTTTTCTTTGTCTCCTTGCAGGCTAAGATATTATCAATGCAGCCTATTTCCATAGTGAGTTGCATGTTGCTCTTCATAGCCCCAGCCATCTATCAGCGGCCTAGTTGTCATAGACACACCCACCTACAGTTCTTTAACACTTCAATGGGTGTCATTACAGTCATCCCAAATGGCAGCAAGTCACTATGACATAACAGCACCATTAATTACTTCCCACCAGCGGCAACTTGCTTGAGGAATAAAAGAAGGTGGAAAGTCAAAACTCCTTTATGTGTACTGAAAAATGAAATAGATTTTAGGGAGGGGATGTGCTAACATTGTAGAACCACCTGGTTATATGATTTTGTTATTCCAAAAGCAAAACAAATTTTTTTTCAGGGTACAAATTTTTACAAAAGAATATCCTATGCGAATGAATCAGCTGAACATTGCGTGACAAACCTGAAATGTGTACTTACTCATCCTTCAAAGTTGAAACCAAATGTGTCTAAAATTGTAATAGTAAAGATAAACATCCAAGCTAATGTGAAATTAGGACTTGTGAATGTATTTCGTTATGGAACAACTGGTTTTGATTATAGCATTGGTGTACTCCATTACCAATGATACCAATGATAATGGTTTCAAAACTGACACCTACATGGTACTAATTTAATTAGTTCAGTGTGTGTTTATTTTGAAAATGAGGTCATGGAAATGTAGGACATTACAAGTCAAGCTATACTTAATTGTCCATTATGATGCGACCCATATGTTTAGTCAGATGGTAAAGATAATTTAATCCCTTTTTCTAAAATTATCTAATTTAAACCTAGTAATTATGAATGTGTCAAAAAACAACTCTACAGTAAAATATTACAGCAGGAGCTAATCTTCACCTGCATATGCAAAATCACTAACAACCACCTAAAAAAGAGCTAAAAATGTGCAAGCTGTGGCCAAATAAGGCAGGCAGAGATTGGTTACCTGTATTGCCTGTGGTCTCCATTCAGTGGATTGTTATTCCATTATTGACCTAGAAATGTAAATGTTCCTTTTTTGAGTTCTGGTACAGTTGAAATTAAGTCTATAATGAGGAAGTATTTTGCTTGCTAATGTTGACCTCCCCTTTTAACCACTTAAGCCCCGGAAGATTTTACCCCCTTCCTGACCAGGGCCTATTTTGCGATTCGGCACTGCGTGATTTTAACGGACAATCGCGCAGTCGTGCGACGCTGTACCCAAATGAAATTGACGTTCTTTTTTTCCCACAAATAGAGCTTTCTTTTGGTGGTATTTGATCGCCTGTGCGATTTTTTAATCATGCGCTATAAACAAATAAAGAGCAACAATTTTGCAAAAATAACAATATTTTTCACATTTTTTTATATGAAATTCCCCCAAAAAAATTTAAGTTTTTTTACATTTTAGGCCAATTTGTTTTCTGCTACATATGTTTGGTAAAAAAAATAATTGCAAAAAGCGTATTTTGATTGGTTTGCGCAAAAGTTATTGTGTTTACTAACTAAGGGAAAGATTTTTGTCATTTTTATTGTTTTTTTTAACGAGTAATGGCGGCGATCTGCGTTTTTTTTTGCGGGAGTGTGACATTGCGGCGGACAGATCGGACCCTTGACTGACATTCTTGACACTTTTGGGGGTACCAGTGACATTACTACAGTAATCAGTGCTATACATATGCACTGTTACTGTAAAAATGACACTGGCAGGGAAGGGGTTAACTTTATTGGAGAAGGAGGGGTTAAGTGTGTCCCTAGGGGCGTGCTTCTAACTGTGATTGGATGTGGCTTTTCATGTAACAGAAGAGATCTATGGTCCTACATAGCAGGACCGTATGATCTCTGCTGTTACACAAGGGAGATTGACAGGCGGCTTTGTTTACATTAGCCGCCTGCCTTTATCCCGGTGTAACCGACGATTGCGAGTGATCGGCGGACATCGGGTCCGCCGCTCATACGCGTGGGGGGGCCGTGAGCGAGCGGGAGCGCGCCTCCGGCGGCGCACGCTCGCTCCCTAGAGCCTCACAGGCTAGCGACGTAGTACTACGTCACTTTGCCTGTGAGGGGCTGACTGCCGACGTAGATAGTCGTTAGGCAGTCGGCAAGTGGTTAAAAATACTAGTTATGGTGCCTGGCGGTTGTCTTGGTCCAATGCCATCAGTTTTTTCTAAGGCCCCCTACCTGGGACTCTAATCTTTATATGTGTAACGCTCTTTTGGGGAGGGGGAGGGGTTATGAGGAATGGCTCTCCCCAAACAGTGAGCTATGACTATGCGCTAAGGGAGTGTAAAACATGTTAGCTGGTGATGCGGTTCCCTTCAATTTTTTTGATTTTGAACATAGTTTTATGAACTTGATGAAATAATGGTGATTTTACTGGACGTGTGGCCAACCAGAATTCTTTTTTGCTCATTAAAATCCGTGATGGACGGGGCCAGCACCTGGTCTGTGTGTTAGTTGAGGTGGAGATGGGAGACTAACCTAGAGCGGTGTTCACACACATCTATCCTCCCCAAAGAGGTTATTGCGCAAAAGCTGTAGATAAAAAAAATAACTTGAACCTTTGCTAAGTGGAAGAGTGAGTTTGATAATAAAGTCGGCACTGCCTCCACCCAGGACAAGGCCTCTGTGGTCAGAGGGGATTCCCTTTCTGGGAAGTTAACCAGGAATCTAAACAAAGTAATTGGGAGCCGAGGAACTACTATAACCAGCAAATAATATTCAACATAAGTATTTAGATGCACACTAGTATGGAAATAATGTGAGCTTTATATGAGAAAATATCATCAAGGGGCCCAACAAGAGTCCTGTTGGAAGGTCACAAGAAAAAGGTGCAGGGGAGACTTGCTGCTTTTTTCTGCTTTTTGCTGCTTTTTGCGTCTCCATCTTGGCCTTTCCCAATAGGGCTTAACTTGTTTTTAATGGCAATGGACTATAAGAAAACAGCACAAGGGAGTCGTCCTGTATCCCGTTTGTCCTATTTTCTTTTAGTGGCAAATATGACCTGTTTTCTTTTAGTGGCAGTGAACCACAAGTAAATGGTTCAGGGTAGTATTCCTGCTTTTTAAGATTTTTAGCTTGATACTCCTCAGTATGGCTCATCTTATTTTCAATGGCAAAGAACTACAAGAAAATGGCGCACTGGAGACTTCCCATTTCCTGTTTCTTGTTTGGTCTCCTCCAAAATAGCTTCTTCCTTACTAGTAGTAGATCACAAAACAATAGTGTACTGGAAGTACAGGCAGCTCCATCTTCTTTTTAGCTCAATAAATGTATAAAGCTTGGAGAACGGCGCAATTCAGAACCCTTGAGGATTTCACTAATTGATGAAATGCGCATTGGGGAGCCAGATGGGCCGAGGTCACCACATATTGCACTTACCACTGATTGGGATTCCGAATATTTTTACTGATTAGCACTATGGTACATTGGCAGATGCAAGTGTTTTTAATCCTTCTTTTTATTTAACCACTTTAATATTGGGCACTTTAACCCACTTCCTGCCCAGGCCAATTTTCAGCTTTCAGCGCTGTTGCACTTTGAATGACAATTTCACTGTCATGCAAACTGTACCCAATTCTTTTGGTAAATAAATGAGAAAATGCTGAAAATGTTGAAAAAACTTTTTTTTTTTTTTTTTTAACAAATTGTTTCTAAAAGTGCAGTGCAGCATCATAATATAACTGGTGTGGTAGTGTTTAAGGACACTGACTGGTGACAGTATGTAAAAAAAGCATGGTCACAGCGATCACATGGTGCCGACAGTGGCCCAGTACACTGATCTGTCATGGGTGACAGATTGCTCCAGAACAATTCCTGTGGGGCACCCACAAGGAGTGATCCTGGGAGGACATCATGTGATGTCCACCCAGGATAACAGAGCTCTCAGTCAGCCTATAGACAAATGATGGATGGATCGGGGTTTTAACTGGTATACGCTATTGGAGTATATTGATTCGTCTTTCATATATAATAATTGTTGGGAGAGATGGCTACATGTGGAAAGGGAGGAGTCTGTGACTGAGCCTGGAGGACATGTTACAAAGCTGCATATAATCACTCAATCTTTTTATGGGTCATTTGCCTCCGGTAAGAGCTCTTTGATGACGCTGTGGTGGCATGTATTCACTGGGAGGATCGGGTCACAAAGGAGAACACAGAAGTTTCACTTGACATTTCATGGGACTTTAATTTGTGTTTTGTGATTTTTTAATCATTGTATGTTAGTATGATGTAACAGGTACTTTTCAATATAAGTTATATGCACAGGCAGACTTCTGGACATTTTTTTCATTTTTAATAAAACAAACATATAGTTGGTTTATTTATTTATTTAATAGAAATAGCACTGCATATTTTAATTTTAGTTTGTATTGCACTGGGGTTGATTTTCTAAAACTGGTGAGTGCAAGGTCTGGTGCACGGTAGCCAATCAGCTTCTCACTTCAACTCGTTCAATTAAGCTTTGACAAAAAACATAGAAGATGATTGGTTTCTATGCAGAGCTGCACCAGATTTTACACTCTCCAGTTTTAGTAAATCAACCCCATAGTGTATCACGTGTTGTGCAAACTGGTTTTTCTGGGTATTTAATGTCTTTAGCACAGCTCTACTTTTATACACCATATATCAAATACATTTTGGCAATACTTACTTATTTTATCAAAAAAAGAATGTAAATATAGGTATATACCAAGCATGTATGGCGCTATCCCTTTAAATGCAAAAAAGTAAATGTGCAATTTTATGTAACCACTACCCCTTTAAAAGATGTGACTACAGTATGTATAGCCACTGTCCCTTTAAGAGGTGCGAACAATATAAACATCCAAGTTTTAATCGCTCTAAATCCGGGGTCCTCAATAGGCGGAATCCGGGCCACGTCCGGACCCAGATGCGCTTAAATCTGGACCGCGCAGCTGGACGTGAACACAGGGAGCAGCAGCAGCGCGCGCCATCCACCATCTGCTGGGGCTCATATGTGGTAGTCGTGCTCGTTCAGTGCCTGAGAGGGAGAACATCGCATATGTAGCGTGACAGTCAAGGCACTTTCATTCCGGGACAAAGCAGTGTCACGGAATGAAACACACACTGTGTGATTCCTGAACTGGTTGCTATCCGCCTGCCGCCTGGCGTCTAGCAACCAGTGACGTCAGGCACATGGACAGGCAGAGGCCCCAGCATTCACAGCGGAGGAGGGTTTAACTTCCTCCCCGTGCCGAGAGAGTAGCTCCACCCACCTCCTCCTCGTTGCAGGTAAGTCAAGTGGATTGTTCATGTTGTCCTCTGCTCTGCTCTTCTCCGTGGGTTCTGAGGGTGAGAGAGGGCATGATCTCCCTCATCACAGGGTGGGGGGGAGAGAGGCCTTACTACAAACAGAGAGTGCGACCTTATCTTCCAGAAAGATTCTATAGTCAGCAGGTTCTAAGCACCAAAAAGATCACTTTAGGTAAACATTACTGGGAAATAAAAGTTAGTGAAGATGGTGATTGGTCTGTAGGTGTGACCTATAACAGTGTTCGGAAAAGTGGATTTTGTTCCCAGCTGGGCAAAAATAATAAATCCTGGTGCATAAGGGAGGGGGGGGGGGGAGTGAGGAACAGATGCCCACCTCCACATTCAATGCAGGTTAGGCTGTTTTATGTTAGTGATCTAGTGTAATTTAACCACTTTAGCCCTGGAAGATTTTACCCCCTAATGACACGGCCATTTTTTGCAAATTGCCACTGCGTTACTTTAACTGACAATTGGGGAGTCGTGCGATGCTGTACCCAAAAAAAAAAAATTCTGTATTTGGAATTTGACAGTCACTTTTACGGACCTCGGACTGAATGGAAAATTGGTAAGTGGACCTTTCAAGTTTATATTTGAGTACCCGTGCTCTAAATAATAGTATCCATGCTACAATCAAAATACAATGGGTATAGAAAAGAATCACCCCTCTTTAACCACTTAAGTCCCAAGCCTATTTCTGACACATCAGTATCTTTTGCTAGAAAATTACTTAGAATCCCAAACTTTATGTATTGTATGTATTTTTTTTAGCAAAGACTCTGGTGAATAAAATGTTGGTCGTTTAAATATTTTTTGTCACGCGGTATTTGCACAGCAGTCTTATAAACGCAATTTTTTCACTTCACTGAATTAAAAAAAAATAAATAAACAGTAAAGTTTGCCCAATGTTTTTGTATATTGTGAAATATGATGTCACATCAAGTAAATAGATACCTAACATGTTACGGTTTAAAATTGCGCACACTTGTGGAATGGCGACAAATTAACCTAAAATCTTAAAAATCTCCATAGGGGATGCTTTAAAATTTTTTATTAGTTACCAGTTTAGAGTTTTAGAGGAGGTCTGTTGCTAGAATTATTGCTCTCGCTCTGACGATCGCGGCAATACCTCACATGTGTGATTTGAATACCGTTTACATTTGCGGGCGCGACTTACATATGCGTTTTCTTTGGTGCGCAAGCTCATGGGGACGGGGGCTCTTTACATTATACTACTATTATTATATTACATATCATATGGTTTTGGGGCCAAATAATTCAATTTTAGTCTTATCTGACCATAACACCTTTTTCCATGGGGCCTCAGAATCTCCAAGGTGCATTTAAGGTGGTCAGATGAGACTAAAATTAAATGATTTGGCCTCAACACCAAATTATATTTCTGGCCGAAACCCAATACAGCTCACCACCATCCAAATAACACCACTCCTACAGTAAAGCACGGTGGTAGTTATATCCTGTTATGGGGGTGTTTCTCTGCAGCAGGGACTGGAGCAGAGAAGAAGAGAATAGAAGAAAAATTGGATGGGGCAAAATGCCGTCAAATTCTTGAGGAAAATCTGCTGCCCTCTGCCAAAAAGTTGTCATCGGGAAAAAGGTTTACTTTCCAACATGACAATGACCCAAAGCACACAGCAAAAATGACCACACAGTGATTCAAGGAGAAAAGGGTGAATGTCCTTGCATGACCTAGTCAGAGCCCAGACATAAGCCCCAATAAAAATATGTGGAATGACATAAAGACTGCAGTCCACAAATGGTCACCATCCAATTTACCTGAACTTGAGCAGTTCTGTGAAGAAAAGTGGGAAAACATTGCAAAGTCTAGATGTACAAATTTAGTAGAGACCTATCCCAACTGACTAAAGGCTGTAAATAAAGCCAAAGGTGGTTCAACAAAATACTGACATAAGGCGATGATCCTTTTTTCAACTCAGTGATTCTGTTTTTGATTTTGTTTTTATTTTTTTATGATATGTTGGTGTTATATCTTTCACTTGGATGTTGTAAGTTGCACTAGTATACACTGCTGGATAAAAACAAAAACTGTGTCTGTCTTCATTTCAGGCTGCAAAGCAACAAAATGTAATTGTTTCAAAGAGGGGAACTTTTCTATACCCTCTGTATGTCAAATGTGTATTAGATCAAGTCCCAACATGTGCTTCCTCATTCCTCTGAAGGCACACATTCTGATGTCATCAAGTTGCCCATGCGCATAATGTGTAACGTGTGAGTAACTTGGATTTAAAGAAGGTAGAGCAGCCAGCTCGGGAATGGGAGCAGTGGTGGCCGGGAGACAGAGATTCCATAGGTGGGGTGGTCCAGAAATTGAGTTGCACCATTCCAAGCAATTGGGTCTCTATTGTGTAGGGCTCAGCTGCAGAAACAGAAGAGCCTGGAACCACGAAGAGCGAGGCCTTGCAATTTGTTACAGTGGTTCCCTCCCCAGCCTAGGGCTCAAATTGGTAAAGTACTGTGTGGTAGGAACTAGTGGGAGAGACAGAGCTCTTTGCTGGGACAGTGCTGGAACAGTGCTGGAACACTTGTTTTTGGGGCCTCAAGATGGTAATATGGCCACCAGCCATGAGGGGAACGCTAACCCACATGCTAAAACAAGTGGCTGTGTAGACATGCATATCCACATGGGCCTAAAACTTTGGATGCAGAAACTCTGTAATTTCAAGTGTCACGTTTTATTTTGTATTGCAATAGTTCAAATAATACCTACTACACGAGCAAGCAATCTTTAAATTATTAATAACATGTTAGTTTAGGTTATTAAGAGTTTTAGTGGGGTATCTATTTAGAGCTGTAGACACAGGGTTGTAAAATTGGCTGAGATTATTTACTATTTTAAAACATTTTCAAGCAGCTGTTATTTTTGGAATGTCAGTCTTTCATCAAAAATGTTTCTATAAGATCTATTTCTCATTTAAATCATACTGTACTTAGCAGCTTTTAAAATAATAAAAATGTCAAAAGTCTAGCACTGAAAATATATAACTGTTGGTTTCCCATGGCATTCTCTATTTTGCTTATGTTATCAAAACCAGGATAATCATTATGTATAACGTTTAGCATGAACATTCCTAAGTAATGTTTAAATATCATTTTTCTTATGACAGCACATGCAGATAATATATTCCACTGAATTAAATACATATGCTATCAAAAGTATTTATACATACTCCATTCATGTACTGTATAAAGAATAAATTGTTGAAATGTGCACACTGTGATCCTCCATCTGGACAATTCATGGGTTTTTCATCAGAAACAAAATTTTCAAGATTTATTGTGTATCCAAAAATATATTCTTGAGCATTGTTTTATAAAATAAACCTATAAAATTGGAACATTTGCATTTCTTAAATCAAAAGTATTTGTTATATTAGTCTGATGGATTTGATATAAATGACAGTTGGAGTGCAGAATTCTGGGTTATCCACAGTGCTTCGCAGAGGAGGTGTTCTCCTATTTAAAACTTGTCCAGTGATTCCAGTAACACAAATGTTATGTTATTAACCACTTTAAAGCGGAGTTCCGGCCTCAAATAGCATTTTTAACTAAAAATACCCCTATAATACTAATCCATCGCCCTTTGCAGAACCGCTATTCTCATACTTACAAGGTGTATAGTATTGGATTTTAGTCAAAATCTTTCTTTTAAAAACGCTGTCTGGGCGTGGCCATTTTGGATGTGGGCATCTGAAGCCGCAGTGTAATCTGCTGTGACCTTCTTCCTGATTCCAGGGAGTGTTCTGGGAGTTCTTCCTGATTCCAGCCTCCTGGGAGTGATGACAAACAGCTCCCAGGATGCAATGCAAAGGTGGAAGTGATGTCGGTGACCGTGGCCACAGAGGGGGGAGAAGGAGGAAGTACAATCAAAAATGCCCTGAAAATAAGGTAAGGGACCCCTGAAAAAAATTTAAAATGCCCAATTGTTGATCAGCATAGCGAGCACTCCAGGAATCACTAATATTACAAAATAGGCCGGAACTCCGCTTTAAGACCGGAAGGATTTGCCCCCTTAATGACCAGGCCCTATTTTGCGATTCGGCACTGTGTTACTTTAACGGACAATTGCACGGTCGTGCGACGCTGTACCCAAATAAAATTGACATCCTTTTTTTTTTTACAAATAGAGCTTTCTTTTGGTGGTATTTGATCACCTCTGCGATTTTTTTTTGCGTTATAAACAAAAACATTGCGATAATTTTGAAAAAAAAAAACAATATTTTTCACATTCTGCTATATGACATTCTCAAAAAAATGTAAAAATCTAAATTTTTTAACATTTTAGGCCTATTTGTTTTCTGCTATATTTTTGATAAAAAAAAAATGGCAATAAATGTATTTTGATTGGTTTGCGCAAAAGTTATTGCGTCTACTAACTACGGGAAAGATTTATGTCATTTTTATTGTTTTTTTTTTTTTTTACTAGTAATGACGGCAATCCGCATTTTGAGGGACTGCAACATTGCGGCGGACAGATCGGACCCCTGACTGATATTTTTGACACTTTTGGAGGGACCAGTGATATTACTACAGTATTCAGTGCTAAAAATATGCACGGTTACTGTAATAATGACACTGGCAGGGAAGGGGTTAACATTATGGGTGATCAAGTGGTTAAATGTGAGCCTAGGGGAGTGATTCTAACTGTGGGGGGTGGGGCTTCTGAAATGACCATAGAGACATATGATCCTATATAGAAGGATCACATGAGCTCTATGATCATTGCAAAGAGAAGAACGGTCAGCTGTGTTTACACTTCTCTCTCAGGGAACGATCGAGGGTGTCGGGCGGCAATCAGAGCCATCCGATACACGCTTCGGCTTCCCCCCGCGCGCTCGCCCCCTAGCCTCCTGAGAGCGAGCGACGTATACCTACATTGCTTTGCCCAGGAGTGGAAGCCTGCCGCAGTAAATCTGCGGTAGGCGGTCGGTAACTGGTTAAAAACATTCATTTTTATATAAAAAGTCTACTTTTTGACAAACATGTAATTGCACTCGAATGGTCTATTCCTAAGTGCATTCTATTATATGAAAACTAACCAGTGCCTTTCTTTACAATGCAGTGTTTAGGTTTTGGTTATCAGTTTGTTTTTAGCAATGGTCCTCCCAATTATGGTAGAACAACACAAAATTTAAGTTTTCTGATTTGGAAATTACAAAGATGCCCCTATCATTAAGGATGCATTAAACTTATACAATAATGTACGGTTTCCTGTCCATGTTTTGGCAATTTCTGAATAACAGATTCAGGCTCCATCTAAATTCTGAACACTCTGTCATGGTGGGAGATGTCTGATATAGTGTACTTAAATCTTAACCCTTGAGGCTTTTTTATTTTTAATTGTTACTCCTGCAAATAACACACCCTGTCTTTGGGTGGCTACCCTCAATCCTCCACTGTATCTATGTTTGCCACTGCCAGTCAGGTTGGTATTCAAGCATTTCTGCCTTTAGTCGTTCCATTACATTTAGGATGCAGAGAGTACTGTTTATAACTCCTTTTAATAGCGCCCTCTAATACCTCCAGTCCAGCTCACAGGAAATAGGATGGACACTGCATGTTTAGATAAATCAGCAGGCATTTTCTGTACTGAAAACTTCCTTACAAAAAAAAAAAAAAATAATAATACTTAAAAAAAAAAAAAAAAAAAAAAAAGAATACAGCCACCACAACTTAAAACTGAGAATCTGAAATTTACCACATTTGCTATTCTGTTTAGTTATCCTTTAAGGGAATTATTGTATGTCAGTGAGAAGGCATATCTGTAAAATTCATGGTGGCCTGTAGAAGCTCAGAGCTTGATGCAAACAGAAGTGTGTTCTGGGTTGTTTGCCTGGAGTTCAGCTTTCAATAATCCCAACTAGACTTAAATTTACTGTACCTATTGATTTAATAGATAACCATGGCTTATTCTCTATGGGATACTCTATGTTTTTACATGCCTTTTATATAAGCATTAAAATCTTTCTTTTTGTGAAGGCTTGTGTGTTTTAACAGTATTGTATAAACTGTATTAAATAAGTGTCCCTGTAGCAATGTGAAAAATATTTGGGCTAATACAAAAATGTATGAAGAATAAAAGCATTTTTTTACATATGTGAAATTTTTGCATAAGGTGCTACTGCCTAGACATGACTTTTGCCTTCAGCAAAACATATACAGTCTATGAAAGGAAAAGCATATCATTTACCAGAAAAGCACAGCCTTAATTTATTTTATGAAAGAAAATAAAACAGTTTAACAGACAGAGACTAATAGCTAAATGTTCTAATACTATGCTCTAAACATGTTTGACAGGCAGAAATTATATTTACTACTGATTAGATTATATGACCACACTGTTTCTTTATGTCTATATATCTTTAGGTGTCAAAACCAGTGCCTGCTCTACCAGAAGTTTCTTCAATGTATATTCCCTTATGTTTTATACAGATAATAAGATATATAGCCATATGCTGTAGCCCCTCCAGTACTAAAAATATGCTTATTTTTTGGGAGAAATATGTCTTATACACAAAAAACATATATAGCTTGTGACATGAGGACTCATTCCAACTTGTTTTTGTGCAACAATGTATGAGTGTTAGAGAAAATTTACAATTGTTTTGATGGCATCCCAATGTGAATACATGGGCAAAACAAACACAATTGTCCACAGTAGCCCAGGACAGACATTTCACATTTTGTCTCTTCTTCCTAGGTGTTCCATTAAATCCTGAGCCCATTGACGGTAGGGTTACTGTCAAAAGAAGCTCTCTCTCCACCCAGACTATACTTCTCCATGGAAGTGAATGCTCTTGTCTTATCCCTTAATGTATGTTATTCAGGGCTTGTTGGCAAGGTCAAAATTAGAACACAAAGGCAGTGGAGATGTAGTTCTGGTTCCAACTGCAGAGCTCCGTTCATGGGTTCGAAGTCTTCGAAAGATTTAGGCCAGTATTAGCTCTGAAGCTCTCAAACCATTACCTTCAAGTGAAACTATTCAAAATAGTGTCTATAGCGATCATAACAAAGATTGTAATGAAAGGAGATTGGCTACTACGTATCGATCGGGCCAATGCGTATCTATACATCTCAATATTCAAGCCACATTAGAAGTTCCTGGGGTTCTCCATCCAGGGTCAAAATGTCTAGTAGGCTTGGTAAATTAAATAAAAGGAATCTGGGCTTCGGTTCAAGATAATTTAGAACCGAGACGCTAAATCTTCCAATACAATATTCAGATAAAGATATGTTTTAAATTAAAATAAAAAAGGTGTGGCACTATCAAACAATTTTTAAAAAGAAGTAAAATAACTTAATATAAAAATTGTGCCTAATGTGTCTGCTGAATACAATTACCTAGTGAAAATGCCAATTAACAGTAAAACATACTCCCCTGTGCAAACATGCGATAAATAAAAGTGCAAAATAACTGTACCAATATACTGAGAAATTAACAAACAGTACTGTGGTAATACATAACAAAATCGCTATATAAACCAAGTGAGACTTTTTCATAAGACTCTAAAATACACAAAGTCAAAAAGCAAAACATCATTCTGCTGCTTGTGAAGTACATTCAGTCCACACGACAGTAAACAAGAACTAAATGTCCTACCACTGTAATTACAGGGCTACTTACCAGGGAACAATGACTACCTGCTTAGAGTGGTCATATGAGCTGTTATAATCAAATTCTCAAGGAAATGCACAGAACTCCACCATATTCCTCTAACCATTGAAGTCGGTAGTATATCAGAGAGCAAAGCCCCCCCATGCTTAGAGTGGACACAAAAGCTGTATAGCTTAAACCTGGTGTTGCACAAAACTCCTCCACTTTCCTCTCTCAGAACGGCCCATTAGTGCATACATGTAAAGGGCAAAACAAGAGGAAAAACTCCCAATAGTGTAAAACTGTTAAAAAGATTTATTGTCTTAAAAAGTAAAGAACTCACACGGGCTATCAAACATAAAACAGCACTGAGTACAGGTAAAACCCCATAATTCCAGTATCCAAGATGGTGACCAGCTGACAAGCATGCGTGATGATGTGAGTCCGAGCTCCTCCCAGCGCATTTCTTCATATGTATGTCAGGGTGCCAGGAAACCAGACCACAGGAAGATGCATGTAAAATAACGCTGTTTATTAAAGCAAAAACAATAAACGCAAAGCAAAAGTGAGAAGCGGAATCAGGAACAGCCGGAGTCAAGTCCAGAGCAGGTAGACATCCAAGCAGGGATCAAGTCTAGAAGCGGGAAGTCATCCAAGCCGGGGGTTAAGTCCAGAGGCGGGTAGTCTGCCGATGCCGGGTCGTCTCCCGAAGCCGGGTCATCTGCCGATGCGGAATTAAGAGCCAGGAAAGTCGTCAGCCAAGCCAGGTCATGCACAGAGGAACACAGAGAACAGAAGACTGCTAGCAGTGATGAACCTTGGAGCACAAACACAGGGGCAAAGGACTGCAAGCCAACAGGTGATGTATATAGTCAGGTGGGCAACATCATCACTGAGCGATGCCCAGGCAGCAGGTAAGTAATGATGCAAACAGAGTTTATAAAGACTGTACATGTCTAGGATGGCTGCCAACAGGAAGGCACGGTAAGAATATCTTGGTAGACAGGTTAAGCTGAAATGTTGCCATTCCCAAGGAATGGTCATTAACACACACCCCTCTAATAGATCTTCTCCAGGTGGGGAGTACCATGTGTAAATCGTATTACCTTATGTCAAAATGTCAAGCTTCCCCTCCATTTTTTGAAAGCAACAGATTCCAGTTCTTTGGGAGTGGATGCCCTGGAGATCCACGGATCCATGTATCCTGGTCATTGATGTTTTTATGGGATGCTCTGTGCCTCACGGAGGTTCATTTTTAAACTATGAATAATAACATTTTTACTTTTTAAATAACATGTTTCTGGTTCTATTGGTTGCTGTGTAAAAGTCCCAGAAAGAGGTGTATTGGATTTTTGTATGAAGGGGCTGTCCTGGGTCTTATAGATAGAGCGTAACCACACCAGTGCTGACATAATGATGTGCTTGGAAAGGAAAATTATGGTATAAATCTGATTTTATTTTCTGTATTTCTATGTTCTACAAAACACCTGCAGAAATTCACATTTCATAGTACATTTATTTTGGAGACTGAATAACCATTGTTGGTCTGAGTGGGTATGGGTGTACTAAATCACAAAATATTCCTTCAGAAACCGCACTTAAAATGAATCTTTGTCACATCAGCTACAACAACAAGTATAACAAGTGACCCACTGTAATGATACATGATTAATCTGAAGTAAATCAATTTCCTTTTTCCCGTGCACATATGCAGTATTTTGCACATTTACATATTCCTAAATGGGCAGTAAAACCTTTCACTGTCTGGCTTCAATGCAGCTTATTGCAAAGAAATTTGCATCAACATAAACACGTCTTTTTACAATGTTGCATTTTTGTTAGTGAAATGGGGCCTATTTATATGATTACCCTCCTATAAACAGCAGGGATCATAGGAACTCTTCTTACGCAGAGAAATTTCTTACAGAGGTCCCCAAGTCCTTGGTGAGGGTGCCCAGTGTGCTGCAAACCAGTCCATATTCAGCCTTTGGATTCCGAGACTTCTTAAGGTACTTCTACTCTTGGTGGTTCCACCAGTTAAAACATCTTAATCAGTTAGGGCCACAGCTCATGGGGAAGTCCAAACACAGTTTACTACAGAGCTAAAATATTATTTGTAAATGAATAAGCATATTCTGATTGATCCAGATTTGTTACCGTACTTTGGACTACTATACATGACCGCACTACTGCCACTGCGACAATGAGCATACTGTCTCATATAATCCAACCAAGTGGTTCCCCATTCTGTCTTTTGCTGAGCATGTAATCACAGAGCAGGCATTCCCATTGAAAACCACATTTCTCTTTCAGCTGGTGTGTGACAGATTTTCCTTGCTGCCGAGGGAACATATAAATTAATTCAAGTGATTTTCATAATATTTGCCTGGGGCTGTTCTTTTATATTCAGGGCAGGCAGTAGAAAAAAGCACTATATTCAGTTTGTTAGAATTTTACTAATAAAAATGCAAAATGAAAAAAACCTAAAGAATGAGAAACATGCTTTTAAATGAAAGTTCATTTTTACAAGTTATTATCTGGTGTTAAGGAAATTGTTTGAAGCTGGTCCTCCAAATACAGTGTTCCAGAAAGGACATTTTTAGCCTATTGTTATAAATCAGTGTTCTGATAACAGATGCACAGTTTGCACACTATTACATTGAAGTTACTGGCAAAAACAGAAAAGCACAAAGGCATTGCCTGGACCATAATGCTCTGAAGTTATTAAACCTATTATATACAATTACATGGTTAAGTACCTGGGAACAAGCCAATGCTCAGTCTCAACTCCAGCATTCCTAAATTTTCCAATGCATTATTTTCATGAAAAGTTTTGTAATAACCCCTGCAATGCCCCCCTTTCGGGTGAGGGGGGGCTGCAAGGACTGTTTTTATCCTGAAGTTGGGATTCAAAGATCCTCCGTCATCGTAATAGAACTGAAAATTGCTGCAGGTATTAAGTATAGGGGGCCTAGCAGTGTCTGCAGCTTGTTCTCAAATGCTCTCGTTATGGTATAATCACAGTTGGTTCTGGCAGGCAAAGCTTCAACACTTCAAGGTTCTGTCTCTGTCCCTCACATGTTCCCACTGGCCCATCGGTATAAACTGCAGCCTTAGTGAATGTGCAGGGGGTGGGAAGCTTTGCCTGTCAGAACTGGTTGGGCTTTCACCGTGACAAGAGGGTTTGGGAGTCAGCTGCAGATATATGCAGGCAACTCTAGGTACCTGCATTTTATAACTGTTGTTTTATGGCTAAAGTGGTTGTAAACCTCAGATATGAAATATGAACAAAGTACAGTATATCCCTCTATATGTGTACTTGTATAAATGAAGAGCACTAAGCGTCATTTCTGTCTGCTGCTTCATTCCTCTGCTATCTGCATGAATCAATTCTGACAAGTTTTCCTGACACCAAGAGAAAAATGATGACAAGGGAGGGACCTCCAGCAGATTGACAGTCACAGCTCTGTTTCTGTGAGCTGTGTGGAAGGGGGTGTGTGTCTGCCCTCCAATCAGCACTCACACACAGCACTCTTCACTGAGTTCTGCAGTGTGAAATTTCATCTCTCCACTCCCTTTATAAATTCAGCACTTTGAAAGACTGTAGAGAAGAGGTGTGCTGCAGATAGACAGGTACAACTTATGTAGGAGGATTTGATTCATCTCTATGTATCACCGGAGGTTTGTCACTTCACTGGGTATATATAAGGGTTTATAATCACCTTAATTCTCTTTAGTTTTTTAAAGTTAGAGAGTTTGTATTATCACTATGCTATACTGAACAAATTCTGCTTCCTGCCCTCACACACTAGTGCTATATAATGGCACAGCTGTGATGTATTTGCAAACGAAGAAAGAGAGTATGTCTGACAGTCTGACAAGTCTGTTGCTGATTATGGAGTTCACTAGATATAATTGTGGATTATTGGACTCCTTGGTCAAATTTAGATTTAAATTTTGTAGCAAGCAATACCCACCAGGAGAACACAGTGATTGTTACTAGCTGCTACAGCCGCTGGCAATATTTATGTAGCACCCTACAAGGTATTTGCTAGGTAAAGTGTAGTAGGCCTTGTCTGCTTATCAGCAGGGCCATGATTTTCAGCTGGGCTGTCATGGTTCCCAGGTGTGGCTGTTGAGACTGGGGAGTCTCCCCACTGTGCTCAATGAGGACTCTCATTGGACAGTGGAGGAAACCCGGCCAATGGCACGCCCAGGCTTGTATCTACAAGAAAGGCAGATTCTGCTGCACAGCATTCTGGGAGTGGGTATAAGTTTGAGGAGAGCACATGACACAGCGTCTTTGGCAGAAAGCAGAGTCCCAGGAGGGAGAGTATGGCTGTCTCTCCTCCTGTCAGAGGAATCGGGTGTCCCAAGCGGTTTGCCTGAGGGGACAGAGAGCTGAGCTGAGCTGCAGAGAGGATCCTGTGTGCCGAGGACCAGCGGAGCTGAGAGGAACTGCCCCTGGGGTTGCCTAGTGAGAGGGGGCCACTCTGGAGAAGGTCAGAGGGATCCAGGACCTAGCTAGCCATTGCAGGAGCAAAGTAAAGGGGGTGCCAGTGTTGACCCTGAAGAGTAAAGGGGGTGCCAGTGATTGGGCCCTGAAGTATTCAGTATACAGTGGAAGTGTACAGCGTGCAGTGTACAGTGGATGTGTGCAGCGTGCAGTGCACAGTGTTGAGAGTTGCAGCAGCAGCAGTGTTAATAAGGCTACCTCAGTCAGGAAGGACTGGAGGGAGCAGTTTTAGAGACTTTTGAGCTAACCAGAGCGTCAGAAGTCAATCTTCAGTACAGTCCAGGACTTTTGAGCTAACCAGAGTGTCAGAAGTCAGTTTTCAGTACAGTACAGCAAGTCAGTGAATCAAAGCGCCAGCAAGCGTTGGTCGGCATCCAGCCGGGGTCAAGTCAGCACTGAAAGGCATTTTCTTCTTCAAGTGTCCCAATTTGTACCTAGTTGAGCCAGAGGAGTATCCCACTTATTCCCTTCTCCCATCCCCATATACTATAAACAAAGCAAACCAAAGATACCAGACTGTTCTTTGACTGAGATCTCACACTTGGGCATTCAGCTTATGCTGTTGGTGTTACCGGTGACCATGGCAGACCCACATTAGTCCTAATGCCGGGAAATATTGCTACATTTACATGTAAAAATCTGACATGCTGGTGGTACCCAAGTCAATCCACCTGTCCATAGATGGTTTGAATCTTGGCGACACCCTGCTGAACCAGATGAGATTCGAACCATCTATGGCTGGCTTTGTAAAGGTTTGGTTATTTTTATTTTTTAAAACATGTTATACTTACCTGCTCTGTGCAAGGGATTGGTACAGATGAGCCCTGATCCACCTTTTTGGGGTGCCCCGCCGTTGCTCCTGGCCCCACCTCTTCATCAGGTGCCCCCACGGAGGGCCGCTTTCCATGGAGGCACCCGTATGGTCACGCTCACGAGTCCTACTGCTGCGTCTATTGACACAGACAGCAGGACTTGGCCCTGCCCCTGGCTCTTGTGTCACTGGATTTGATTAACAGCAGCGTGAGCCAATGGCTCCTGCTGCTACCAATCTGTACAATGAGGACCCGAAACAACGGCTGAAGCCACTGGGCTCATGCTCGTCGCTGGAATGATCGGGTTCAGGTAAGAAAAAGGGGGGGGGGGCTCTGGGGGCAGCTGAATACATTAAGGTGAAAAACCATGAGACTTTACATGAGACTTTACAACTCCTTTAAGGCCCTTGTCTGTCTCCTCCAGAATGTCTTCACACACAAGCTTTGTCCATACAGCTTGTAGCCCCTTTGCTGCTCTGGCTCCCCCCTATCTCTCTTAGGTCGAGCCCTCCTGACTCCTGGGCAGAGACCTCTTCTGTCTGGCAGGGTGGGGCCCAGAACCCTAGTCAGGTCTCTTCTAAAATCCCAGCACACACCTACCCAATTAGTGTGCTGGTGGCTCCCAAACCCAGGATCCAGGATTGTAGATTTCATCCTCCTAGATCTCTACAAAATCTCCAGACTCTAGGTCTCAAACCGGGTTTTACCATATGATGAGGAGACTGAAAAGCCAAGTTTTCTCAGAAAGACACAAGTTCCCTGGAGCCCCCAAAACTGCTTTGATGAGAACCTAATTAATAAACTCTTTTTACACCATGGCAGGGTACATCACTGTCACAACACATATAAAAGTGAACAGATGAATGCACTCTGATAAGAACAGTCATTGCTATGACTAAGTGCTACACAGCGTGAAATGTGTTAGAAGTCTCCTTTTCTGCAACTTTGTGGATGTCATTTTATACTGATGAAATATAGAAGCAGATTTTTATCAAAGTGCAGTCATCCAATCAGGTTTATATTTAACTGGGGAAAGCAATAACGACTACCCCATTCTCATTCTGTTAGACCTCTCTGCTGCCTTTGACAAAGTTAATTTTATTAAATCTCAAACAGCTCCACTCCTTTGCTCTTTCCCGGTTCTCCTCCTAGGTATCTAAGACCTCCTTTAATTTCACCTATAAGTCTATCTCCTCCTCTCCTCTTTCCTTTCCCCTGACTCTTTCATCAAGATTAATAATCAGAATATAGAGTCTTATCCAAGATGGCGACAAGTCAGTACACAGGCATGAAGTAGAAATGCTGACCCTGTGGTGCAATCATAGCAACCTGGAGCTTAACACACTTACACCAGTACTGAGTCAATTGGAAGCCTTTCGATTTATGGGTTTTATTATTTCCCAGGACCTGCAGTGGACATCCAATGTCAACAAAATTCCCAAAAAGGCCCAGCAAAGGATGTCCTTCTTCAACCTGTCCTAAGATCTGCAGATACAATTGTATACAGTATTGTCTGTTCCTTGCGCTTCCATCACTGTTTGGTTTGGTTCAACCTCCAAACAGGACATGAACAGACTACAGTGGACAGTTAAGTCTGCAGAAAAAAATAGTTGGTGCTGACCTGCTTACAGTCCAAGACTTTTACAACTTCAGAGTCAGAGAAGATCACTGCAGACCTCACACCTGAGCATTGTCTGTTTCATTTGCTCCCTTCTGGTATGTGTTAAAGATCGCTGTTTGCCAAGATTTAACAGACATCACAGTTTCTCTCCCCAAGCTGTCACATTCACTAACACCTGTATTCTCATCTGCACGATTTCCAATGTGCCCTGTGTTTACTACTTCAGCTTTTATATATTTACAGATCTCAGAGTAAGACATTGCGTGTTTGTATAGTATTAGCACACATACAGTATATAGTAACTGGGTGTATGAATTTAACCTGCATATTATATTGTTGTCTCAATGGGTGTAGGTATGTATGCGTATGGAGGTGGGTGGTTGCACCATATGCATTAATGTTTATCTATATGCAATGTACACTAAGAGCCATTTAAACATTTAGACACATTCCTTGTTTGCTCTACATACCTCAACAAAGCTGATTGTGATGTTATTCCAATCTGGTTTTTGCATGTTACAATGTGCAGGGTAAATGTGTCAACTTCGGGCCTTGTTCTAGGGCTCATTCACACCACATACAGGTAAACACAGGCTTACTGCAAGGACACAAAAAACAAATGTTTGCATGTGCCCTGTTCATACATTAATGCTGCATTAAGGTGTTTTATGGTGCGTTGCAATGCAGACATGCTGAATTGTTTTAGCACTGCACCTCAACTCCTGGTGCATCTAACCACATTACAACTCAGCTGCAGAGCAAATAGATAAATTAGACAGCATTTTGTAACACTTCAATAAAGTTATTAAAGTAAAGCTTTACAGTACCTTGCACAGTAACATCCCAAGGCACCTCCGCCTTACCATTGTGGCACAATGGACACCAGTCAGCACACTAAAACAATCCATTTGGTTTAAAATAGAAATCCAAGGCAAAATGTTCGTGTGTGTGTATATACAGTATCTCACAAAAGTGAGTACACCCCTCACATTTTTGTAAATATTTTATTATATCTTTTCATGTGACAACACTGAAGAAATGACACTTTGCTACAATGTAAAGTAGTGAGTGTACAGCTTGTATAACAGTGTCAATTTGCTGTTCCCTCAAAATAACTCAACACACAGCCATTAATGTCTAAACTGCTGGCAACAAAAGTGAGTACACCCCTAAGTGAAAATGTCCAATATGGGCCCAATTAGTAATTTTCCCTCCCCGGTGTCATGTGACTTATTAGTGTTACAAGGTCTCAAGTGTGAATGGGGAACAGGTGTGTTAAATTTGGTGTTATCGCTCTCACTCTCTCATACTGGTCACTGGAAGTTCAACATGGCACCTCATGGCAAAGAACTCTCTGAGGATCTGAAAAAAAAAATTGTTGCTCTGCAAAAATATGGCCTAGGCTATAAGAAGATTGCCAAGACCCTGAAACTGAGCTGCAGCACGGTGGCCAAGACCATGTCATCATGGAGGAGTGGAAGAGGACTCCAGTGGTAACCTGTGAAGCTCTGGTGAACTCCATGCCCAAGAGGGTTAAGGCAGTGCTAGAAAATAATGGTGGCCACACAAAATATTGACACTTTGGGCCTAATTTGGACATTGTACTTAGGGGTGTACTCACTTTTGTTGCCAGCAGGTGGAGACATTAATGGCTGTGTGTTGAGTTATTTTGAGGGGACAGCAAATTTACACTGTTATACAAGCTGTACACTCACTACTTTACATTGAAGCAAAGTGTCATTTCTTCAGTGTTGTCACATGAAAAGATATAATAAAATATTTACAAAAATGTGAGGGGTGTACTCACTTTTGTGAAATACTGTATATGTACAGTATGTATATATATATATATATATGTATATATTATCAAAAGTATTGGGATGGCCGCCTTTACACACACACATGAACTTTAATGACAGTCCAGTCTTAGTCCGTAAGGTTCAAGATTGAGTTGGCCCACCCTTTGCAGCTATAATAACTTCAACTCTTCTGGGGAGGCTGTCGACAAGGTTTAGGAGTGTGTCTATGGGAATGTGCATTTGTGAGGTCAGGCGCTGATGTTGGACGAGAACGCCTGGCTGGCAGTCTCCGCTCTAATTCATCCCAAAAGTGTTATATTGAGTTAAGGTCTGGACTGTGCAGGCCAATCAAGTTCCTTTACCCCAAACTTGCTCATCCATGTCTTTATGGACCTTGTTTGTGCACTGGTGCGCAGTCATGTAAGAACAGGAAGGGGCCATCCCCAAACTGTTCCCACAAAGTTGAGAGCATAAAATTGACCAAAATGTCTTGGTATGCTGACGCCTTAAGAGTTCCCTTTTTGAAACTAAGGGGCCAAGCGCAAGACCTGGAAAACAAGCTCGGTCACGGACCCCCCGCGCGTGTGCCCGGCGGACTCGGCGGGAGAAAAGGCAGGCGGCTAGTGTAAACAAAGCCGCCTTTCAGTTCTCCCTGTGTAAGAATGATGATCAAACGGTTCTACTATGTAAGACCGTTGATCATTGTTCTTACACACACAGCCACAGCCAATCACAGTTAGAAACACTCCCCTAGGACACACTTAACCCCTCCCTCTCCAATACAGTTAACTCCTTCACTGCCAGTGTCATTTTTACAGTAACAGTGCATATGTATAGCGCTGATTACTGTAGTAATGTCACTGGTAACCCCAAAAGTGTCAAAAATGTCAGTCAAGGGTCCGATCTGTCCGCCTCAATGTCGCAGTCCCGCAAAAAAAATCGCAGATCGCCTCCATTACGTATTAAAAAAAAAACAAGAAAAATGACAAAAATCTTTCCCTTTGTTAGTAAACGCAATATCTTTTGCGCAAACCAATCAAAATACGCTTTTTGCGTTTTTTTACCAAACAAAAAAATTTTGATTTTTACATTTTTTTGGGGGGGGAATTTCATATAAAAAAATGTGAAAAATGTTGTTATTTTTGCAAAATTGACGCTCTTTTTTTGTTTATAGCGCATGATCAAAAAATCGCACAGGTGATCAAATACCACCAAAAGAAAGCTCTGTTTGTGGGAAAAAAAGGACGCCAAATTTGTTTAGGTACAGCGTCGCACGACTGCGCAATTGTCCGTTAAAGTCACGCAGTGCCGAATCGCAAAATAGGCCCTGGTCAGGAAGGGGGTAAAATCTTCTGGGGCTAAAGTGGTTAAAGACAAAGAAATCTAACCCTTGTCCCTACATTCCTCTATCACATAAAGATTGCTAACATACCTGGACACCTGAGTGGGTTTAATGACAGCGGATACCAAGCCCCTGAAAGCTTTCGGTTGCCTGGAGGAGCTCTCTGCAACATGGATGGTGGACTCAAAGTCAAGGGACTGACCCGTTTTAATTAATGGGTCACACAAGTTCTGGTAAGCGCAATAGGAGCTCTCTTTGGTAACACTCTGGTTTTCCTCCTATTGATCTCCACCTCCTGAACACGGCTTGTGGGACTGTCAGTCTTCTATTTACCCATTCAGATTCTGGAGATTTGTTACTTTATTTTACATATATTCATTTTTTTTGGAGCATAAGTCACCATTATCACAAATTTTTGCATAGTTCATTCACTTATTGTATATAACGTTTAGCGCTGCACTGTTTGTTTTCAAGTTTGTAATGTCACGTATCATGGCATAGTGCACAGCAGCTTTAGTGGTTTTGTATACTCAAGAACAGATTTGCTTTATTTATACACAATTTCATATTCGAATTCAGTTATTTTGGTCACTAACTGCTAAATTTAGAAAGAAAACTTGCATAAGATCAGAAAGAATCAATTACATATCCAAATGACCTCGCATACAAGTACAGCTGTGTACACATTTAACCAAATAAATCCATTGTTCATGCTAATGATGTGTGTTTTTATTTGCCTTTGCATTTTTGAACAACTCTGTTTGCAAATGCATGTTAAAAGGTTACATACCAAATGTTTAATATAATAATAAAAAAAAAAGCATAAATAGTATTGTGTCAGTAAATGTTGGCATATAGTCAACTTACCGTATCTGTTCTAATAGAGTATCCTGGTGGATCACTTCACTGTTTCAAAAACTTTTGCAGTTTTACATTATTTTGGAATCATCATTGTAACCCCCAGAACAAGAGGTAAGGGGAACTCTTCTAATGGCCCGTACACACGATCCGAAAATCGGATGAAAAATAAGGCTTGTGAAAAGATCGGACGATAATCTGATCGTTAGTACACAGTTTACGAGAGGCGATCACGACAGTTCGCCCGATATTATCCGGTCGTGCAAGCATAAAAATTTTGATCGTATTATAACACATCGTACGATAATCGTATTATCAGTATGTTGTTCGTCCGAAAAAAATGGTGAGCAGTAGACAGTGCATGAGCAGTAGACATCATTTCCCCTCACACGCTACAGCGTGGTTACGCATACCGGAAGCTTTTGAATCATCGTCCGAGAAAATTCGTATCGTAAGTAACCTCTCCCATTTGTGAATATAGTTGAGAGTTCCTAGCAACCAAACAAAAACGGACGGAACGTCGTTCGATTTTCGGATCGTGTGTACTGGGCATAAGGCCTCCTGCACACTGCAGTTTAAAAAAAGCTCAGTACAGCTTTTTTTTTTTACTGAGCTAAAATATAGCCCATTCATTGTAATATGCCAATGCAAATAGGCACATAAATAAGCAGCTTGCATTATTCACTTAAAACAAAATTGAAAATCTGCATTTTTTGGTAAGTAATTTACACCTCATGCTCACAAATATGCACCCATGCAGCAAATGCACGCAAATGATCATTTGCATATTGTGCAGAATGAGAATGCGAGAATAACTTTGCGAGCATTTACGTGGAAATGCGCGACTGCACGCACACGATGCGCGAATGAAAATATGCAAAAATGTGCGTAAATACATAAAAAAAAAAAAAAGGCCTGAAATTACGTCTGAAAAAGTAGATGCTCAAACAGGAGTATCATGTGCAAGAGGCCTAGGTACCTAGAACCAGGTAGAAATAAATATCTGCAAATTAGAAGATTAGAACCCAGTGAAACAGACTGTGCAAGCATTTTAGGCATTTTGCTTACAGAGAAGAATATTAGCATTTCAGTCATCTTTACTTTTAGCACCATTGTGTAGAGTAAGAATGTATTATTGAATATGCATTGTTGTGGTAAAGTTGCCAGGGCAGAGTTTTATTTTGCAAACATATTTAATAAAAAATTATTTCTTTGGAGACTGTTTTCACATTTGCCTGTGTTCACTTCAAATATACAATAAGGTTCATGGTAACCTGTGGTTTTCATATTCCCCTGACCAGAGCTCCTGAATGGGCTCAGGCCCCATCAGTTCAGATGTTGGGAACAGGAACCTGATAAGTAGGAAGTTCAGCTGTACTGCCTTATCATTGAAACAGATCCCCCAGTGGCTCTCCCTGCAGTGCAGTGCAGCACAGCTGGCGTCGCCTCCTCTCCCTCCCACCAGCTTTCAGCTACTGCAGGTGGAGCCACAGGGGGATCGGTTCCAGTATTTGGCCCTCCCTCCCCCCTGCTGCTCATATCACCCCCGACTGCTCCAATCCCCCATGTGTGTGTTTCTCTGCAGGCTCAGCTGCAATGTAGCTGAGGCTGCAGAGAAAGGGATTGAGGAATCTAGGTCCTCAGTCATTTTCTCTGTCTCAAAAGAGAGACATCAGGGATCTGTGTGGACCCCTGATATTTTACCAAAAGACTGTTAAAAATGTAAAAAAAATAATAATAAAATTGTAAAAAATAATTTAAAAAATAATAATTAAGTGCTTGGTTACACATGCCTTGCTCTCTGAAGGGCAATCTGCATTCAGATCACTCTTCACAGAGTATTTGACAGTGGGGAAGCATTGTATCATCTCCTTAACCCCTTCAACTTTGCACTAGTGCACCGCGACTACGCACACTGTGCATTGCTTGCAAAGCACCACCATTCACTTGAATAGGTAATGTTTGAAAGAGATTAAAATTACTGCATGGCTACGATGCAAAACATCCCATCCAAGGCATGTGTACACCCCCAGCCAATGTCTCTGCAGCTAAAGTGATTATGAATTTATATCCGCCAATAATGGTTTTAAGTGTAATTTTAGAAAACATATAATTTAATTTATTTGACCCTGAAGACACCACACAGTATGCTGAAAATGACACCATTAGTAAATCTTACGCCATAACAGTTTTATTATATATTATGGATGTGATTTTTTTTATTACTGTCTGCACCTAACAATGTGAAATAAGCTTAGCTATGGGAAATGTATCCCCAAACATTGTAGAGAATAATGTTGTTCTAGTCTTCACCAATTACATCAAAATAATGCCACAGAGAAATGTTGTCACTGACAAACTCAACCTATTCAGTTCTGCAGCCTCATCATATTGCATTACTGAATGTCAGAAATATAACTAAGTTGTGTTACATTTCCTCAAGTCCTCTCGTGTCTTCCTAGATTTATTTTGATTGTGTATATAAGGGTCATTTAGCTTCAGAATTCATTCTAGCTAACATGTTCAGAAATAAAATGCATTTAAATGCAATAGTTGTAAAGCCCAGGAGCCTTGATACATAACCTGCTATACGTGCATTTAGCAACCTCGTTTCCCTGCTGATGAAGCCACATGGGTCAATCCAAGGCTGAAAATTTAAAATTGTCAAACCAACTATATTGGACAAGATTAACATTGGTCATTATTTATACCATGGTAAGTAATAGTAAACAGTAAATGTTCCACTAAAAAATTCAACTATTAGTGCTGAACATGGAATATAGAATATATAGATCCAATATAAATTTTAGAACCAGATAATTAGTCTGTATGGCAATAGCAGGTTGGATTAAAAATGCAGAAGATGGCAGGTGTCTGGAGGTTTTTAACTCTGTCACATATAAATACTGTGGTCAGGCATTTAGAAGCCTTCTGCCCAGGAAAGAACATCAGATCTTTGAACCCAGCATCATTGTAAGTGATGTGACTAACCTATAAACAATACTTGTAGCTCTTGGCATGTGCTTTCAGCTCTGAACACAAGCTAAGATGTATGGAAGACATACTGTATGTCCTCCATACATCACTAAACTCTAGTCAATTAAGAAAGGTAAACCATAGCCAAAGAAAAAAAAAAAACCCAGTCCCTCCCCCCGACCCCCCAAATTCAAGGGCTGGTGCAAATGTTTGCATTTTTGTAGAAGATTAATGCACAATAAACTGTTGAAAATATATAATGAAAACTGTGTCATTATAGAGAACACCATTGGTCTTATCAAGGCATTTTCATCCACAATGATTGAAAAAAGTCTTTCAAGCATAATTTTGGGGCATTTTAACATGAATGTGCCTGCCACAATAATGAATGAAAATCCACTATGAAAGTAACAAACACATACAGTATACAGAAAATACACCATGTCAACTTGTAAACAAGGGTTAAGCTCCCTTTAAGGAAGACACTGCCCTGCTCAGTATTTGGGGGTGGGCTGAAACCTAGCCCCAAAGAAAGTGGGTATAAAAGAGGTAGTCGGAGCTTGAGGAGGGAGGATGGAAGAAGTCATAGAGTCCTCAGGATGTGGTAGTAAGGGGCCACTAGAACTTCACTGTTGATGTAGCAGGAAGCTGCCCCTAGGCCAGCAGGTGATGTGGCTGGTGACCACCACAGGACCTGCTTACATTTGATTTAGTCAACATGATGAAGTTACTCGATCTCCTATTGGAAGAACATTCTGAGTGGCTACCCTTTGAGTGGTAGAGCTAGAGGATAGTGGTACAGCAGCCTTGTGCAACAGAACATAGGATTGGGAACAGAGATTGCAGCCATGTTCCAGTTCCCATTGAAGAGGCTGTTAGAGTAGGATATCAAACTGCGACTGGTGGGTTTATTTGTGAGGGGAACAACCCTGGACACAGATTTATAATTTACTCCCAGAAAAGGGCCGGCGTTATGTTGTGATGGAGTGAGTGAGACTCTGGTGCTGCTGGGTCTGGACTGTAGCAGGGTAACACTGGAAATAGCACCCTGGGCGCTTTTTTGTTTGAGGCCCTCTCTGATCATGCTGAGCACCAGGATGTAAAAATCTCTTGGGACTAGAAGGCTGATTGGGAGGAAATACCTGTAGGTATAAGGCGAGCCACTGTGTGAGTAGTGGTAGGCTCCCTGTGCTCTCCTGGCTCCAGCCGATCTTAGCCACAGGAGCTGTGGGTTTATTCCCTTAAAGAAGCAGGAGTTTAGTCAGCCCATGGGGAGCCTGAAGGTATGAGTCAAAAGACAGATGAGCCCCAAATTTTAGAGACACAGTGCCCAAAGCCTGTACAGTCTCCACAGAGGAAGGAGGACAGCCTGTTGGAAGAAAGATCAGTCAAGAAGGAAGACATCACAGGTGCATTGGACCTGGTCTCTGGCCTGGAGAGTGAAAGAGGATGTTCTGGTCCTAAATAGTGCCTGTGGGTGTGTTTTAGAAGGACCCAAACTTTGGGCCAACCTCTACTGGAAGTGTGGTTGATTACTTTGAACAGGCTGAAGGGGTGTTGGACATGCCAAAGGCATATCTTCCGTCAGGGGTGTAAGCTAACCTGGTTGTCCTAGTTGCAAAGATACATGGTGTTCAAAGTGCAGGAGGATGATGAAATGGAATTCTCTTGCGGGGTTGGGGGGGGGGGACCCGCATCTAAGTTGCATAAGCCTAAGTCCCCTTTTAGGGAAAGTCCGACCCCTGTTTCTTATTTGGGTATAGGCTAGAACCTGGTTCCTGAGTAAGTAGGTATAAAAGAAGTAGGTGGAGCTTAAGGAGGGAGAAGAGGAAGAAGAAACCATATGGTTATCGAGATGTGGTATTAAGGGGCCACTAAAACTTCCCCTTGGTGGGCCATGTTCTTTTTTACATTACCTTCAGGGTATGGAGGTATAAGGAATAATAGCGGATGATGGAAATCTTGCTAGCAGCATTTCTCTGTTAACTGCAGATATTCCCTGGGGCTGGGGTGGGTTAGGTAGTTTTCATGTCAATAAGTCTTTGGAGAATCAAGGTCTGACTGAACATTCTTTATTGGGGAGAGGGATCTGGATTCCCATTATAGGACCTTGTGCCTGGTGCACGTGTATGAAGACAAGATGGAGGATTCTCTGCTGAAGATAGAAAGGTGGAGCTCCAATCCCCTTGTGTTCCACAAGGGTAGCAACAGGTTGTCTCTAAGCTACTATGGGACCTGCTTACAAACATACGCATACATTTTTAAAATGAATGAAAAATTTAACACCATAGGCGTGCGCACAGGGTGTGCCAGGTGTGCCTGGGCACACCCTAATCACCCCTTGTGGTGCAGATTCCCCTAGTTTAGACCCCTGATATTTCACCAAAGCTCCCTAACTGGGCCAACCAAAAAAAATTGTAAAAAAGAATAAAAAATAACAAAAAAACTATAGACACCGATCTCTAACCTACTGACAGTATATACACATGGATATGTGTTTGAGCTTTGGGGTGCACACCCTAATGCAATAGGCTGCGCACACCTATGTTTAACACATTAATACACACTGATTTTCTTACACTTAAAATGCATGGACAAAATGCATACTCTGAATAATAAAAATATGAACAAGGCCTTATAGCAAACCCTACCCTTAAAATGAACCCTTAATTTAACCCATAAAAATCCATTTGTAAAAAACCCATTCTTTCCTATGTGGCTGGTTCTTATCTATGCAGTAAAGAAACTATAGGGGAATCAAGTCATTTTTATGGTTTTCATTAGCATGTGTGTTTCATTTTGCAGGTATAAGTATTAATGGGCCCTATTAGTAAAATATTACTGTAACCCATACAAAAAGCAGCATATGAAAATCTCCTGGCTCTGCATTTGCAATCATCTTTTCTGTAAACAAGATGTTTCTGTTTTCCACAAGAGGGAACTGTTCAGAGACCAACTGTGTACTGGGCTGAATAAATAGCCCATCTCCCAGGACCAGATTTTTAGAGCACAGCAGGATGTATTGGCAGGAGACTATAGGAAATATTGCTGGAAACAGATACTATCTGCAGTTCTTTATTATAGGTGTAGGCCATTTATATAGCTCCTTAAACCTGGCTGAAAAACTCACTGCAATGATATCACCCCAACCTTACCTGTTGCTAGGATGTTGCTAAGAAATTCCCAGCCAATTCAAACCCCTGCTCATGCACACTCTCTCCCCTAAGAACGGTAGTTCTGAGCTCAGCGTGTGTGCACACACATGGGCAGGCTTTTGACAGCTCGCTCCTGTGATGGTGAAGGTGAGAAGTAATGACTGGGAGTGTTTTAGCACAGTTTGTTCTTGTCTATAGGTGCTGCTTCCAGGCATAGGCAGTTTTTTTCTAGGTAAAGATTAACTGAACCTTTAAAGTGTATTTAAACCCCCCAAAAAATATTGCAGCTTACCAATCCTTCTATAGTGCTATCCCCAAAGAGCCACTTGGTAATTTGGGCTCTCTGTTCTGCTCCTCGACTCCAAGAGCCACCTTAGCCCCTCTAAAACACCTGGTTGAATGAAAGTCACTATAGGCACTTATAAGTACATGAGCATAAATACCTTTAACTTGGTTTTGAGTTAGTACCAGGAAAAAGACATTAGGCTGTTTAATGGTAAATTAACTTAATGTGTTGGTACAAGTTAGAATAAATGGTGGTTTGAGTATAAATGATCACACAGAAGGTAGGTTCAGACACAGTTCGCTAGACAGTATACAGTATTATCTATCCCATGGTAACTTAGAATAATAGAGTTCTGTACTACTAGAAAGGACTTAACTCATGAATCAGCAATGTCAGCAAAACACAGTGCACAGTGCATATAAGCCTTAAGTGCAATGTAAATAATAGTACTATAACTAATTTAGAGTGTACTCTAAGAGAATGGCTAGGATATAGTGCAATGTTCCCTGAGAGGTATCTCTTAGCATAAGCAATAGGTAAAGGTCTCAGTGTAGCAGCTGTAAAGAGGCAGTCTTTAATCCTAACTCTTCAGCCAGTAAACGTTGGGGCCCAATTGTATTGTTAATGCACATAAGTACCATCCCAGTCACACATGCAGGAAGCAAAAAAGGCTACTACATGGTTGTATGGTCAGTTCCTAGAACTCAGCACTCTGATATTCAGCAGTGATGATGCACCCTGGATAGCAATGTGCACTCTCTGGGGTCCCTCACAACAAGAAAAAGCTGTGTCCTAAACAGCCTGGTCTGTAAAAAAAGTTAATAAAAAAATGATTTGCTGGCAGGATCACCAGGTAAAAATAAAGGGAAAAAAAAGCCTAAAAAGTTAAAACAGCAATAATAGCCTGGTAGAGGTGATTTGTTGCAGTCTGTGTCCCCGCTAGAATTGTTTCTTAACAGGAAATGTTCTCAACTGAGACACAGAGTTATATCCCATCCCCATTCTGTCTAAAACTAGTATAAAAAAAAAAATCGTCATTGTTCACAATATTTTTAGCAGTCTATAAAATGCCCTAGGCCTACACAAGATTTATATAGTAGACAAATAATATAGGAACCAGGTGTAGTAGAGGACTGGTGAGAGAAGGGAGGAAAGAAGGAAGAGGAGGGATTGTATCTACCAGACCTGGAAAATTGGGATTTAAATGTGCCTCTAAATTAATGAAAAAGTATATATACATACAGTATAAAAGAATAATGCATATTTATTGAAATTTACATACAATCCGTTAAACTAGATACAGTCATAATCAAGTGCGACAATGCATGTACATAACAGGTCACATGACCTTAATGTGGACCATATAATCTGCTGATGGATCTACAGGTTTCATTCACATGTCAGGAACTTCTTCAGGATCCAAGCAGTACATGCATATCATACAGACTTTCATAATGTCATAGTATCCTTGATTAAAATCAATCGGTAAATCTCCGACACAATTTAATAACAAGTGGTCACATCATTGCACAAACTAACCAGTTCCCAACTGTATACGTTATATTTACTGCGGCAGGCTGGCTCGAACAGGCAAAACGACGTAGATCTATGTCGCTCGCCTGGGAGGAGCTAGGGGCGAGCGCGCTGGTGGTGGCGTGCTCCCACCCCCAATCGTCAGCGGGGAAGCTGATGCGTGTGTCAGGCAGCTCTGATTGCCACCTGCCACCCGCAATCTCTCCCCGCAGAGAGAGAAGGAAAGTCGGCTGTTGTAAACACAGCCGACCGTCCTTCTCCCTGAAATGATCACATAGCTCATGTGATCCTTCTATATAGGATCACATGTCACTGTAGTCATCTCAGAAGCCATGCCCCCACAGTTAGAATCACTCCCCTAGGGTCACATTTAACGCCCTGATCACCTATACTGTTAACCCTTTCCCTGCCAGTCGTCATTTTTACAGTAACAGTGCATATTTAGCACTGATTACTGTAGTAATGTCACTGGTACCCCAAAAATTGTCAAAAATGTCAGTTAGGGGTCCGATCTGTCCGCCGCAATGTCGCGGTCCCGCTAAAAATCGCCGCCATTACTAGTAAAAAACAATAAAAATGACATACATTTTTCCCGTAGTTAGTAGACACGATACCTTTTGTGCAAACCAATCAAAATACGCTTATTGTGATATTATTTTTACCAAAAATAGGTAGCAGAAAACAAATTGGCCTAAAATGGTAAAAAAAAATTAAAATTGTAATTTTTTTGTTGGGGGGGGGGGGGGATGTTATATAGCAGAAAGTGAAAAATATTGTTTTTTTTTTTTCCAAATTTGTCGCTCTTTTTTTGTTTATAACGCAAAAAATAAAAATCGCACAGGTGATCAAATACTACCAAATTATAGCTCTATTTGTGGGGAAAAAAAGAACATAAATTTTGTTTGGGTACAGTGTCGCACAACTGCGAAATTTTCCGTTAAAGTAACGCAGTGCCGAATTGCAAAATGGTCATTAAGGGGGCAAATTCTTCCGGTCTTAAAGTGGTTAAATAAAAAAAAAATAAAAAAAATCCACTTGAGGGAAAAATATCCATATATTGATAAGGAAAAATGTACCACACAAAACCAGATGAGAGAAGCAGGGAATGACCAAAAAACTCCCTTGCTCCAATGGCCTTGGGAGTAAACCAATACAATCCCCAGGGATCTATCTCTCCCTCCAAATGGCAGAGCGCAGAGAGGTTAACATCTAATCTTAACAAGGTCATCCTGTGTATCCCAGGGATAGGCCGTGAGATTTATATATTTTGGTAAAATAGAACCAAACATAAGGTTAGGCTACATATATAAACCTATGAACAAAATATAATATTTTGTAACAGATCAGTCCTAAGATGTGATGACTGCATCCATTTTCTTTTAGTCTTCATAACTGATGATCCTATCAGTTACACATTTCCTGTACTAAGGTGACACCAAATACTCACTGTTCTGCATAAATGGAGGAACAGTTATATCACCATAGGGCAGGAAACATGATAGTACTACAGAACACCTATCTCTCTCCTCATCGCCATAACATTGGGCGGAAGTGTTCTCTAGTTCAAAGTTTAAACTGATCAAGGCTTCCTCTCCTCATCTCCATAAAATATAGAGAGGTGTTCTCAAGTTCATAGATGTGAACTGGGCAGGGCTGATTACATTGGAGTTATTACTATAAAGAGCACAGAAAAATACTAACTGGATTTCTGTAGAATCAACAGGCATTTGTTACACTTACTGAACAGATACAGCAAAACATTTTGAATGATATATTAAAGCATGGGTGTCCAACCTTTTGGCTTCTCTGGGCCACATTGAGTGTAGAGAAATTTTCTCGGGCCGCATATAAAATATATACTATAGTTAAGGTATATAAGTAATAAAACGCTGCCGCGCCCTTCCTGCGCTGCCGCCCCCCCCCCCCCCAGCACTAATTTAACACAACTAGAGGATGATCCCTTCCGAGGCAGCCTCTGCCTACAGTTAGTTGGAAGCCGCTGTGGCCGTGCCCCCGACCCGACTTCCTTCCTCCCAGCAACAAAAAAAAAAAATTGTCAGGGGGCAGTGGGCCGCAGGTTGGACATGCCTGTATTAAAGCCTTTGTTTACCTAAAACGAAAAAAAAAAAAAAAAAAAAAACTCAGCACAAGAGACATTACTTACCTTCAGTGAGATGTGTCCCTTGTTCTGCTTTGTCCTCCTTTTGCCTGAAATCTTCCTCCTGCCATGCCCCCCTCCCCCCGCTGCCATAATCTTATGGTGTGGTATGGGGTAATAGGGGCTATGGGGCTGTGACAGGCACTCATCTAAAGTGCCTTACTTTGCCCACCTTTTCCACCCAGCTCCTTCATTCATAAAAACCAATACTACATCTCAATGAATGATATACAATCTATGAATGAAGGAGGGAGCAGACCTATCATGGAAGCTGTATTAACAGCTTCTCTGAATGAAGAGGTTGGGGGGGTAACAGGCACTCGTTTAATGAAAGCCCCTGACAGCTAACCTAATTTTTGGTCTCTGGTGCGATAATCCTCCTCTGGGGGGGACATTGAAAGGCGAAGATTTTGGCAAAAGGAGGACACAGCAGCACAAACGACACATCTGGCTTTCTATTAAAAATGTTCCATCGACTGTACAGCATACTCTCAGAGAAAAAGAAAAAGTTCTGCGGATGCCCATGCTTACGCTGATCTAATTCCTCCCCCCTCTCCAGTGTCACCTTTCAGGGGGTAGGGGGGGAGCAGGTAACTGCTGGGCCAATCCTCCTTCTACCGCAACCGGGCCAATTAGAAAGTGCAGAGCACTTCGCGCATGCACAGTAGGGAACTGGCTGTGAAGCCGAAAGACTTCACTGCTGGTTTCCCTTACAATGAATGACAGCAGCAGCACCCGGCAGCCAATCCGAAAATCAATTGGGGTGCCAACATCACATGCTCCCTGGGCAGGTAAGTACCTATATATTTAAAGTCAGCAGCTACAGTATTCATAGCTGCTGACTTTTAAGTTTTTTTATTGGAACACCGCTTTAAATTTTTAACATGACCTTGGCTCTATCAGGTAAATACATCATTCAGATTCATGATAATTGCTTCAGATTTGATAAAATAGTTTATAGTGCAGAAGCACTTTTTTAAGTTACTTTTGAAAAGTTTATCTAAAGTAATCCTAGTGTGACTTTCACACATTTATGTCTTACCTGGTCATTTTTCCATTATGACATTTTTATGTTAAAATATACATTCTCACATTCCCTCTGTTATCTGTGTGTCAGTGAAATTAAAAAAAAAATGCTGAGATACAGGCTAAGTTACTTAGAGGTGGCACTGTGTATGTTTCTGACACTAATATAAGTACTGAAGTGAAGCACACTGTGATGTACACTTATACAGGAAGCAAAGCATAAACAATGTGCACACATACTGTATATGACTGAGTTTATGTACAAACATAATTATAAGCTTTACACCACAGCAAGGTTTTTACAGAGTTAACACAGCCATAAGATTATTTATACTAACCTGATTATATTCATGTATGTATTTAGGACACTTTCAGGTGAATTTATAGTATTTTGTATTTATTTTTTATATTTAATCATTTCATTCCAAACTAAAACATTACATTTTTCAAATCTGTCTTAGTCTTTTTCAGGTAAGTATGAAATATAATCATTTGCAGGAGCATAAAGCAACATGTGGCAAGATTAGAAAATACTGGACTAAAAAAAATGTTTTTCTTTTTGATTCAGGCAAATGGGAAATATGAAATATGTGTAGCGCTACCCACATAGGAGCTGCTGGTAGATTTGGGTCCTCTGCTCTTGTCCAGCCCTGTGTAAAGCCTCAACCTCAGTGGCACCACCAGTATACCTTTCTATAAACCACAGCAGGCACACAAGAATTGGACATTCAACTCTATAAAAGAATAACAGACTGTATTGATAGGTAAATTCGGATGTCGCTGGATGACGGACGCTGGAGCGGGAGCGAGGGATTACACGTCCATTACGGTCCCACGCTGGCCACGCCCCCCTCATAGGTAAAGTCATAAAAGTATCAAAGAATGAAGAGAAAAGGGAACGAATGGCCCCCTTTTATTCATGGGGTAGTGGCAGGTGAGGATAGTTTAGGAGAAGGAATAGGTAGAGTTTAAGTTGTCAGGCAGTTTAGAGCCTGTCAGAGTTTAAGTTAAGCTGATTGGCTATAGGGTTTAGTTAGCTTACTTGAGTATCTAGGGAGAATAAGCCCCTGACCTGTCTGAGCCGGTTTCTCCCGCCTATGAAGAAGTTCAAAGTTGATTGGCTGAAGGGGTTCAAGAGGACCCATTTAAGGATCCCCTCACAGAGGAGCCGTCACTCCGTCGGTCAAGCAGCGAAGAAAGAAGACAGCCCAGCGGTTCCAGCGGTTCCAGAGTCCATCGTCGGCGGGAGCAGTTGTCCACTGTCGGTAGTCCAGCAGGCGGTCGGGGTGGAAGACGTCAGCGGCGGCTTTCCTGTGAGAAGAGGAGAAGAGAAGAAGAAGAGGAGTTAGGCGCCCCCGCTTACCTCAGCCGAGATGAGCCTCCTCAGAAGACTGATCGAGCGGGCGGGAGAAGATGGCGGCGAAGATTGGCTCCGGCGGTGTTTCGAATTGCCGCTCGTCGCTGCATCTGGGGTAGCGGAAGGTGAAGACCGCGCAGGACCGGCGCCGACGGTGGCCGCCGGAAGAGACGTCGGAAGAGGATCCGGTGACGCGGCGGGCGCAGAAGGAAGATCGTCATCGTCGGTGACGCCGGGCGTGGAAGACGTCACGGAGAGGGGTGTGCGCAGGCGCGCCACACCCGGAAGAACCGGCCAAGGAATCGGGCCGGCGAAGAGGCGGCGCACTCCGCGCCAACGGTTCTCCCCTCCGGCGGGCGTCAGGCACGCCGGGAGGGGAGGTGAAGACTCGCCAAGGAGAAGACCAGCGGGAAGACCTGCTCCAGGACCCGGAGCGAGGGCCCGGTCGGAAGCGGCGGGATCGATCGGCGGGACCAGGAATCCGGAGGGGATCGCGCCGGCGAGATCAGGTGAGGGGAACTTCATGGACACAATGCCAGCCCCCACATTCCTCGCTAGGCCCCCAGGGAATCTGTCTCTCACGCCAGCCAGGCATTTAGACTCCGGGCCCTCTGGGACACAGCAGCCCGGGCCTCCAGCCCCTACTAGGGCCCCTAGGCCCCCCGGGACACAGCAGCAGGGGTCACCAGCATCTGCCTTGAGCAGTGGGCCCCCAGGAACACAGCAGGTTACCTCAGATATTAACACTGGGGGTGCTGTCGCTCAGGACGGTACCCCCCTACCAGCCATTGCAGGTTTACTTCAAAATTTCTTAAAGGATTTTAGGTCTGTGCTTGAGAACAGTCCGGTTGCTGGGTCCTGCACTGGTACACCGGCCAATACTACGGCAGTATCTGCCAACCCCGTTGGCGATATGGGGTTATCACAACATGCCCCTTCACCTAGGGATGTCTGGGTTCCTCATATGGGCAATTTGGAGGTTGAACCTCATAGGCCCCAGAGCTTGCACTCTGAGATGTCTGCTTCTTATCTCCTGGCTCAATCACAAAATTTACCTGAGACTTCCCTTAGGGAAACTCTCACCTGTGAAATGTCCCCGCTAGGTTTCCACCTATCCGAATCAGTTAAGGAGAGGATATGGCAGGGACATTTTATTGATATGTTGTCACTGTTGCCTTCGGCTAGGGATTTTGTTGCTAAAGGGGATAGGAAGGATGATGAGGAACGAAGGCGCCCTGTTTCCAAATCTTTCAATAACTGGTTGCAGGGTTTCTTTATTTTTTCATCAGTAATGTGTGAGAAATTCCCTACCAAAAGTGTGGGGCTTTTTCAACACGCAGATATCATATTAGAAGCGTACAAAAATTTCGGTGGGACGTCATGGTTCCAGTATGACGTGGCTTTTCGCCAAAAACTGGCGGTGCAGCCTGCCATGAGATGGGGAACTAAGGACGTCAGCCTTTGGCTGGACCTTTTTCTCCCCCAGAGGTCTATTTTTTCCAGACAGCCCTTTCCGAGTCAACAGTCCCAAGCAGCCTCTCCGGGTTTTCAATTTAGAAAAGGAGTGTGCTTTAACTTCAACGAATCCGTCTGTAAGTGGCCGGGTTCGTGCAAGTATCGGCACGAATGCGCCTTTTGCTCTGGAGCCCACCCCATTGCAAAATGCTTCAAGAAGCAAGGGGGTCAGGCACCGGGTTTTCTACACAAAGGCGGTAACCCCAGTGAACCTCACCGCCATGCTCCCGTGGCTCCAGCGCTACCCAGACAGGGTGAGAGCCACCCTACTAATTGAGGGCTTTCAGGATGGTTTCCCTCTTCCCAAATTTTACGGTAAGGGTTGTAAGTTGGTAGATAACCTTAGATCCGTGGCGGGTTTGGAATCGGTTGTGGCCAAAAAGGTAAGTAAAGAAATCGAGTTAGGTAGATTCGCTGGCCCTTTCTCTGTCCCACCCTTTGAGGATTTTAGGGTCTCCCCTTTGGGCATTGTCCAAAAGAAGGAGCCTAATTCTTACAGGCTTATTCATCATTTGTCGTTTCCTTTCGGGGATTCCTTAAATGATGAAATAAGCGAGGATTTAGCTACGGTCCAATACTCTTCGTTTGACGATGCCTTGGTTAAATTAAGGGGTCTGGGTAAAGGGGTTTTGATGGCCAAGGCGGACATCAAATCGGCTTTTCGTCTGCTGCCGGTTCACCCGGACGCCTTTAATTCCCTGGGGTTTTTCTTTTCGGGTAATTTTTATTTTGACAGATGTCTCCCCATGGGATGTTCATTGTCATGTTTTTATTTTGAGTGTTTTGCCACCTTTTTGGAATGGGCAGTTTCGCTACTTTGCGATTCGACTGACATCGTCCATTATTTAGACGATTTTTTGTTCTTGGGAAGGGCAGGGTCTACAGACTGCTCGCGCTTGCTGAATGGTTTTGTTCAGTTGTGCGAGCTGTTTGGGATCCCGTTGGCACATGAGAAGACGGCTTTTCCGTCTACTTGCATTCAATTTTTAGGCATCACAATCGACTCCGATGAGATGGAATTTAGGCTCCCGCTAGACAAAGTGTCTAAATTGAAGTTTTGCCTGCTAACTTTGATCCGGAGACGTAAGGTTCGCCTTAAGGAGATGCAGTCCTTGCTTGGTTTGCTGGCGTTTGCTTCCAGGGTTATTCCCCTGGGTAAGCTATTTTCCAGGAAACTGTATGCAACGATTGCGGGTCTGAAGTCGCCAAATTCTCACGTGAGGTTAACTCAGGAGGTCAGGGAGGATATGCTGGTGTGGTTCCAGTTTTTAACGGATTTCAATGGCAAAAGTCTTTGGCAGGAAGAATTTGTTCTTGACAAGGATTTTTGTCTCTTCACCGATTCAGCGGGTTCGGTCGGCTTTGCCGCCATTTGGCGCACGCATTGGTGCGCTGATCGCTGGTGCCAGAAATGGGTTCAATTGGGTTATACACGCAATAGTGTTCTTCTCGAGCTCTTTCCCATTGTGGTGGCCCTGGAGATTTGGGGCCATCATTTTCGGAACAGAAGATTAATGGTTCGGACTGATAACAGGGGGGTGATGTTCGCTATCAATTGTTTGTCTTCAAAATCCCCTCCTGTTATAGCCTTATTGCGGTATTTAGTAGCTAAATGCTTATCGTTTAATATTTGGATTAAGGCGACTTTTGTCCCCGGCAAAGATAATGGTTTGGCGGATGCTTTGTCTCGCTTACAGATGGAGCGATTTTTTACGCTGTTTCCGGAAGCGGACGAGCTGAGCTGTCATTACCCGAGCCACCTATGGCACATAGTCTAGACTTGGTAGCAAAGAATGTTTTGCGTTCTTTGGCTCCGGCGACCATGGCGGGATACCAATCAGCATGGTCATTATGGGTGTCGCATCTTCAGTCCTTGGGTGCATCCCCCGATAGTTTTTCGGAAAATTTGGTTTTGTCCTTTTTAAATTCTTTATTCCATAAGGAATATGCTTGGTCTCATGTAAACAAAATTCTGGCAGGAGTATCCTTTTTCGTTAAGCTAAAAAATTTCCCTTCATGCTCTTCCTTTTTTACAGTGCGTCAGGCCCTGAAGGGTTACCGTAAAGCGAAATTCTTGCCCGATTCTAGGAAGCCCATTACTGTCCCACTTTTGGAGAGCTTGTGTGCAGTTACGTCGGTCGTTTGTTTTTCCTTTTACGAGTCGGTCCTTTTTCGGGCGGCTTTTTTCGTTGATGTTTTTTGCGGCACTGAGAATATCGGAGCTGGTGCCGACGAGTAGGACGCTTAGCTCTGGTCTTTTTCTCTCGGATGCGGTTTTATCTGACGTGTCATGCTGCATTTTAATACGCTTCTCTAAGACGGATCAAGTGGGTGTTGGGAAGCGCGTTATTTTGCACAGGTTTCGCAACTCTTCCATATGTCCGGTGCGTTTATTACAAAAATTTTTGACAATCAGATCGGCCGGTTCTGCATTCTTGTTCAATCATCGGGATGGTAGGCCATTGACTGGCTATCAATTCAATGCTGTTTTTAAAAAATGTCTCGTTCAATTGGGTTTGGAAGAGGAAAGGTTAACTTCTCATTCATTTCGTATTGGTGCTGCTACTGAAGCGGCAAGATTGGGTCTCGATGATCAAGTTGTTAAAAAGTTGGGCAGGTGGAAGTCGGATGTTTTTCAAACTTACATCCGCCCTGACACTGTTTGTTAAAAAATTTTTCAGGTCAATGTCTGGACGTGTGGATCATCGGACATTCGTTCGTGCACTGGGCTCGTGCACGAGCCAGAAGACGTCCTTATGGCGAAAACATCGGTTTAGATCCCAATTATTTTAGGGTTCAGTGGTTTAGCAAGCGAGGAATGCTGTGGTCGGAATTTCGTCCGGAAATTTTTAGACTACTGCAGTTTCTTCCCCCCCCGGATGTATTAGTTGTACACCTTGGGGGGAATGACGTAGGCAGAGCGAGAACATTAGACCTGATTTTTGCGATCCGGGATGACTTGCAATTATTAAAGTCAACATTCCCTTTTTTGACCATTGTTTTTTCAGAGATTATACCTAGACTCGCTTGGTTCAAGCACTGTTATTTGAAACCGCTTGAGAAAATCCGTAAGCGCGTAAACAGGGCTTTGGAGAAGCTGCTGCGCGTCGTTGGTATTTTATCCTTTCGGCATATAGAGCTTGAGGGAGGTACTAGTGGATTATACAGGTTTGATGACACCCATTTATCAGACATTGGCCTAGATACTTTTAATGCCAATCTGGGTACTTGCGTGGAAGAGGCCGCGTGGTGGGGGTGTGCCAGGCGGGTGTGAGCCGCCTGCCTTTTGGATGTGTCGATGTATTTAGTTGAGTAATGACAACCTGGGTCGTTGGGACCGGGTTTGTTCTATACTGCTGTTATTTAAAGTTTAAAAGATTTATCGATCTTTAATGTGTAAAATAATAAACGGCCGCGGCCTCTTTCATTCCAAATTTAAAGTCTGAAGGTGTCTTATTTAATAGTTATAAGTAAGCTTAAGAAAATCCTGCCTACTACCCCATGAAGAGAAAAGGGAACGAATGGCCCCCTTTTATTCATGGGGTAGTGGCAGGTGAGGATAGTTTAGGAGAAGGAATAGGTAGAGTTTAAGTTGTCAGGCAGTTTAGAGCCTGTCAGAGTTTAAGTTAAGCTGATTGGCTATAGGGTTTAGTTAGCTTACTTGAGTATCTAGAGAGAATAAGCCCCTGACCTGTCTGAGCCGGTTTCTCCCGCCTATGAAGAAGTTCAAAGTTGATTGGCTGAAGGGGTTCAAGAGGACCCATTTAAGGATCCCCTCACAGAGGAGCCGTCACTCCGTCGGTCAAGCAGCGAAGAAAGAAGACAGCCCAGCGGTTCCCCTCCCACCCCCCCCTTTTTTGTTTGTCGCGGTCAGTTTGTTATTTTAGGGTCACCTTCGGTCACGTCGAAGGGGGACGTTTGTTGTATTTTAAGTTGGATGTGTCGATGTATTTAGTTGAGTAATGACAACCTGGGTCGTTGGGACCAGGTTTGTTCTATACTGCTGTTATTTAAAGTTTAAAAGATTTATCGATCTTTAATGTGTAAAATAATAAACGGCCGCGGCCTCTTTCGTTCCAAATTTAAAGTCTGAAGGTGTCTTATTTAATAGTTATAAGTAAGCTTAAGAAAATCCTGCCTACTACCCCATATATTGGCATGGTAAAGTCAACAACAATAATGAATTATAAAACATAGAGAAATATCTGTGTTTGGATGAAAGTACATAAAGGCAGCCAACACAAATGGTTAGATTACACACCAAAAAATTAAACAATGAAAAAGGGCAGCGCCTATACAAAGTCTCTATAAGATAGTAAAAAGTCCATGTAGTATGAGAATGAGAAGAATCACCGCACACCAATGACTAGAAGGGAAAGATGTGGCCACATCACCAACATTGTGTGGATAAACATCAATCTGCTTACCAGAATGCGTTGACTCTCAAATTATAGAGAAGTCAACACCAACATGTGAAATATGGGTTAGATGGAGCTCCCAAACCATCGCTGGGCTGTCCGTCATAATCAACTTGTACCTGAAATGTCCCACTTCCAACTAGAGTACAGGATCACTTTCTTAGAAAAGCAGTGATGTGCCAGCAATGGTCTCCGCTGTCAGTCATAGGCAGTGTGCTGTCCTTGTACAACTACTTGTATGTTATCAACGATAATCAATGCACATCAGCTTCACCAGGTCCCTAAAAGGCTTCAAATTCCAGCTTGTACTGTGACCCCAAGGGCATAAACAGTAGCTCTCCGCATAAGATAAATCACCCCAAGTGACCAACAAAGTAACAATGGGAATCAGCTATTCCACTTGTGAGCTCTCAAACAAAGGGGCTAGGTTTAGACCTGTGAGATTAGGTTCAAAGTTGAACACAGATTCTCCCTCAGGGTAAATTAATCTGAGTATAGTTTTTGAGGTGAATCTTCTGCCAGCTATGTTGGAGCCCTTTGAAGATGATGGTGTGTAGAGAAATATGGGGTGTGTCTTTAGACTGGGTGTTACAGTATTATACCTAAGAGGTTGGCTTTAGCAAGGGAGGGGGATCTTTAGATGCAGATGAGTACTTTAGACAAAGGCAGCAGTTAGATAGGAAGGTGCTGTCATGTATCTGAGAGGAGACTAAAATTACAAGGTTGCCCTTTCTTGTATTTCCAGCCCAGGCCTCGCTGGAAGTGAAACAGAGGGTGCCGACAGACAGGGGGAACGCGAGTGCCTGTAGATGTAGATCGAGAGACTTGCAGCAGGAGATGAGGTTCCAAGGAAAGAGGAGAACCATCAGGTCAGGGACTGTAGCCATGCACAGTAGTTCAGCTGAGGTTAAGGAAGCACTCCACTTGCACTACAGGGCCAGGATGTGTGGCTGGTCATAGCTCTCAGCAGACTTGCTGCAGGAACACACAGCGGGGTGCAGGACTGCAACAGCAGACAGCCAGGCAGATACTCGAACGGGTCAGGAAGCCAGGATCAGAGACAGAAGCATGGTAACAGGATTAGCAAGAATCATAGACAGGTGGGCAATTCAGGAACAGAGCCAAATTCAGGAATTAGCTGGGTCAGGAACTAACGACAAGACAAAAGCAGAATCCGAGATCAGGTCAGGAGTAAACCGGGTCAGCAACCAAGGGAACGCACTGGAAGTACACAGGACACAGGGAACAGCTGAAGACCAGTCTACCATTAGAACACAGACAGAAGCATCCTTAAATGGTCCGTCTGGTGCCAACATATACCATGCGCATGCGTGTGCACATGCCCCTTCGCATGCATGTGCATGTGCCCCTTCGCATGCACACATTCCTATGCGCATTCTGCAAAGATTTTTGCACGCATGGGCATTTCTATTAGCCAAACGCCTCACAGGAATTCCATGACAGGAGCACAGTTTCAGCACTTTGAAGAGCAGAACAGAAAACTTTGCTACGTTAAGCCTCACCTAGCAATAATATGAGCATTTAGCAAAACAGTAGATGCAGGGTTTATATTTGCAGTTACTTTCAAATGAGGACCAACAACTTCAACAAGGGTTCAGCTTAACTGTGGGTCTGTGACCCATTCACCACTCTCTCACTATCTGTGTAATTCTTTTGAGGCAGTTCATTGGATTAACAGAGGAGGGCCCCCTTCTTTGCAGACTATTGTCATGTATGGCGAATGGCAGGCAAGATGGTGAATGCATTGGCATTTCACTCCTGTGGTTCCCTAGCAGCCTGGGTCATGGACTGCCATTTCAAAGAAGGCACCAGAGCAACCAATTGGTTCAGGATACAGCAGGGTCCACCGAAACTCAGCACAGCACAGCACAGTGCTTCCTCTCCCATCCTCTCTTAGGTTGGCGTGCTCCCCAACTTCCCGCTCCTTCCTGGGCTTTTTCTTTTATCCGACCCCTCCTAAGTATCACTGGGTATTGTAGTTGGTTTCTCAGTGATGGCCATGGTTCAGATCCTTCTCCAGCCTACAGTTGCAGTGCATGTTATAGGGTAAGGGTGACTTAGTGGAAGAAAAAAGTGAGATAGAGAGGGCTGTCTGCCTTTATTAGGAGGTGCCACAACAGGGATCCTGACAGGTTTTACTTTAATGAAAGCTGAAGATTTAAAAAAAAAAACATGATATTACTTTTTAAATTTAGGCCAAAATGTATTCTGCTACGTGTTATTAGTTTAAAAAAAAAATCCCAATATGTGTATATTAATTGGTTTGTGTAAAAGTTAGAGCATCTACAAACTATGGTATACATATTTGAAAATTGATCAATCCTGATGTACCGATCATCTAATTTCTTAAGGCCCTGACAAATTCCAGGACAAAATAAATGCCCCCCCAAATTACCCCTTTTTGGAAAGTAGGCAGTATGAGGTATTTAGCAAGAGGTGAGTTTTTGAAGTTGTAATTTTTTTGTCACAATTTTTTGGAAAATGAAGAAATTTAATAAAATGTGTTTTTTTTTCACATTTTTTTTTTTTTTACATACTGTCACAAGTGCAGTATAGTGTCATCATATTACTAGTGTGGCTCTGATTGGGCCATGTGCAATATTATAGCTGTGGGCCAATCACAGCATCACAATATTAAGCACAGCTCATAAACCCATTCATAACAGTTTTGTCTACATTGTTATCATGGGATCGCATAGCATAACTCAAAGCAGCCAGGTACTGGGGAGGGGAGTACATAAGTGATACGTGAAGAAGAAGGACATACTTTCCAAACGTGTCAGTCAGCAAGGACCCTGGTGAGGTTCCCCCTCTTCCAAATGCTAAAGGCATTAGCCAGTCTGGGAGAGTGTAGCCACAAGGAGTGGCCTGATGAGTGCTTACACTAGCAATACTTGTGAGTAGTATTTATTTGTGTTACTTTACTCCTAATAAAAAATTTGTGGGATAATGCACAAGCCCAGTGTGCCCTCTTTCTTTTATCTATTTTTACAGTGTTTTCAGGACTACCACGGTCCCAGAGGGTAACAAGGCTTCAAGAGAATAATCCATATTTGTAATGGAGTTACACTTCTTATTGGGTTATTCCACTCATGTGCAGGAGTATTGCTGCGGTTTTTGTTGATGACATACGTAATCCAGCCAGCCCGTGTCGCCTGCGCTCAGTAATTGATTATAAGATCCTTATATTGGTTTTTTGAACATAAAATTCTTGCAGATTTTCCTTTTTTTTTCTTATTAAATACCAGTTACTATTCATCTACCATTATCTCTTTTTATATATTTCATTAAATATCTACTACACTTCCATTGTGGATTCCTATGTGGTCTTTTTGAGAAAAAGACCAACACAGCAAGTCATAGATGACATAATACTGTATGACTTATATAAGTAAGCATACAGTATACTGTCAGTTTATTACTTTTAAACCCATGACTTGATATATATTGAACATGAGGTTTTGATAAAAGTGTTTAATGTGATATGTTTAGTTCCTCTCTACAGCACAGCACCTTAAAATAGTATGTTCCTTTGTAACGGATACATCTGCTACTTAAATAAAAGCCAGATGCCAGGCAGACTTTTGCTGCTAGTCTGTCCTTCTATGTTAAAAAATACATGAGCGGAACATATGATACAAAAAGCACAACCATCATCCCAGAGGTCTGCGAAAGTTGTCATATATTTTTGTTTTTTTAAAGCCCCTAAAATTATTTGTACATGGAAATAGGACCCAATAGATTTAGGAAAGAACTTTCCATTCAAGTTCCTTGAAAAGAAAAGGCTATGTCAAAAGAGAATAAAGAGGGAAAAGAGCAATGTACTAGCACTAATCTTTCCCATTCTTCTAAAGGTAGATAAAAAATGATGGTGGCAAATGCAGCAAGGGGAGTAGAGTACAGTATGTACAACAGACATCTGAGAGACATGAAAATACAAATACAGCTACCATTTTTTTCAAGGCTTGATGTTCATTCAGAGAAGAAGAAAGGGAATGTTCAGATGGAAGAGGATGGTGAGGAGTCTTTGTAAAAGTCCACTAGAGGAGTGTCAGTGCTCATTTATTTGTTACATAAGTCCCATACTTCTCAACATTAGTGCAATACAGTTTTACATTTAAAGCTGACCTCCAGGCAAACAGCCAAATACAAAGATGACATACATATGAGGTAGTTATTTTTCATGCCAGAGGATTTCAATTTCTGCCCATCCAGTCCTGAGATTTACAAAGCCCTGTCTAGCACAGCAGGAGAGACCTGATTTTTTCTTTGCTACAATTAATGAGGAGCTCCAGGCCCCCCCCCCCAAAAAAAAAATTTAAATTCAACAGCTACAAATACTGTAGCTGCTGACTTTTAACCACTTCAGCTCCGGAAGGTTTTACCCCCTTAATGACCAGGCGTTTTTTTGTGATTTGGTCCTGCGTTACTTTAAATGACAATTGCGCGGTCGTGCGACGCTGTACCCAAATCCAATTTTTTTCCCACAAATAGAGCTTTCTTTTGGTGGTATTTGATCACCTCTGCGGTTTTAAGATTCTGCACTATAAACAATATAAGTCCAAACATTTTGAAAACAAAAAACAATATATTTTACTTTTTGCTATAAAACATTCCCAATAAAAAAATGTAAAAAATCTAATTTTTGTATCAGTTTAGGCCAATTTGTATTCTGCTACATATTTTTGGTTAAAAAAAATCCCAAAAAGCGTATATTAATTGGTTTGTGCAAAAGTTATATCATTTACAATCTATGGTATAGATTTTTGGATTTTTTATTATTTTTTTTGTCTTTATTAGTAATGGTGGCGATCAGCGATTTTTAGCAGGACTGCGACATTGCGGCGGACAAATCTGACACTAAGTGACACCTTTTGGGGACCAGTGACACCATTACAGTGATCAGTGCTAAATAATATGCACTGTTACTGTATAAATGACACTGGCAGGGAAGGGGTTAATACTAAGGGTGATCAAGGGGTTAAATGTAAGCCTAATTGTGCTTACTAACTGTGTGGGGGGAGGGCTCTGTGACAGCCACACAGAGATTGGTGTTTGATCTTAGCTGAGACACACAATCTCACTGTGCCTGTCTGACAGGAGAGCTGCCTGCTTTGTTTACATAGGCAGGCGGCTCTCCTGTCAGTTTCCCAGGAGATCGTGGGAGACTGGTGGCAATCGAGCCCACGAGCAGTCTGGCTCCCGCTGTGTTTAATCACAGACCGCGTGCACATAATCACATACATGCACGTGAATATGCGCAGCCGAGCCGCCCTGCCGCAGTAAATCTGTGTAGGGCAGTCGGCAAGCAGTTAATATATTGATACTTACCTGTCCAGGGATCCAGCGATATCCTCACCCGAATTGATTCTTCAATTGGCTTCGGATGCTGGCGTAGGCATAGCAAGTAAAGGAAACAGGAAGTAAAGCCTTGAGGCATGCGAGAATGGTCCCGCAGTCTTCTGGGACCTGTGATGTGTCCCAGAAGACTGTGGGGGAAGGAGGTGGGCCAGACTTCTGGCTCAGATCACCATGGCTAGCTGAACCAGATGTGGGTACCTGTCAACAAGTACCTGCTTCCTCCCAAAAAGTTCCAAATGTGACAGTGGAGGGTGCAAACAAGCAAAACTCCCCATTTTTGGGTGGAGATCTGCTTTAAGCACTAATTTCAAGTCTTGTCCACCCCCCAACCTGTCACTGGACAGTGAAAGTAGAAGAAGAAAACTGTGGGTGGACAAGACTTGAAATTAGTCATGCTCCTTGATTGCACATGAGAAATACAGCACTTTTCCCCCCTTCTCAGTACAAATTCTGGTGTACAGAGATTACAAGACACTGATATGAAGCCAGACTAAGGCACTTACACTACTTTTACTAAAAACAAACAACTTTTAATGGTTTATTAAATAATACAGTTACATTGGTTTGTATAAATTCTGCCGAGAAATCAGCTTTGTAGATTTAACATTTGGGTATCTGTACCCATGGCAAATATAATCTGATTTTTTACAGGCCACTTCACCAGCATACATAAGGACATGATAGTCCAGGAAAAATGTAAAATAAATATTTGTCTAAAAATATACTTCTATATCTCTTGTGCATGTAGCACCCTACAAAGTAGGTGCTAGGTAGGGATGATCAAACTTTTCAAAAGTTTGGTTCGACCAGAACACCCGAACTTGCCGAAAGTTCGGCCCGGATTTCAGAACCCCATTGAAATCAATGGGACCCGAACTTCGGTAATCAAAAAACACCATTTTGAAGCCCTAAAACCCAATAAATGCCCCTAAGAAGTGCCTAGGGTTCTGGGTCATGCCCCAGGGACTATTAATCACACAAAAAAAAGTTCTTAAAAATTGTCATTTTTGATAGAGAGCCAATTATTGAAAAAATGATTGAAAAAAAAAAAAAGAGATTTCTTTGGATTTAGTGTCTGGGGGGTCTAAAAAGTGTACCTGTGAAGTTTCAGCTTTGTAGCATGTCCAGAACCAGAAAAAAAAAGTTTGTTTGTATTAGAATTAATATAGAACATGATGGTGGCTTCGCCCCTGTCACCCGGCTTTTTCATGCAGGCGTTTATTGGGCTTTTTTGAGGACATGTTTGGAGTCAGGCATGACATCTGAACTTCTGTGTAGGGGTATATATACACACACACACAAGTATGTATATATACACATACACATATATAGGTGTGAAAGTAGCAGAAACCTATGCTTGCGCTAATGAAATAATTAACAGGCATATGTCTCCGCTCCTATCACACCTATATATGTGTATGTGTAAAAATACATATAAGTGTGTGTGTATATATACCCCTATACAGAAGTTCAGATGTTATGCCTGCCTCCAAAGACCCCCAAAAAATGCCCAAAAAAACGCCTGCTACAAAAACACCCAGGTGTGTTTTGCAGGTGTTTTTTTTGGGCATTTTTATACACATACACATATATAGGTGTGATAGGAGCGGAGACCTATGCCTGTTAATTATTTCATTAGCGCAAGCATAGGTTTCTGCTACTTTCACACCTATATATGTGTATGTGTATATATACATACACGTGTGTGTGTATATATACCCCTACACAGAAGTTCTGATGTTATGCCTCCCTCCAAAGACGCCCAAAAAAATGCCCAAAAAAACGCCTGCTACAAAAACGCCCAGGTGTCTTTTTGCAGGCGTTTTTTTTGGGCATTTTTTGGGGGTCTTTGGAGGCAGGCAAAACATCTGAAATTCTGTATAGGGGTATATATACACACACACTTATATGTATTTATACACATACACACATATAGGTGTTATAGGAGCGGATACCTATGCCTGTTAATTATTTCATTAGCGCAGGCATAGGTTTCTGCTACTTTCACACCTATATATGTGTATGTGTATATATACATACATGTGTGTGTGTATATATACCCCTATGCAGAAGTTCAGATGTCATGCCTGACTCCAAACATGTCCTCAAAAAAGCCCAATAAAACGCCTGCAACAAAAAGCCGGGTGACAGGGGCGAAGCCACCATCCTGATCTATAAGTGTTCTAAGAGAAACAATCTTTTCTCTATAGCGGTCACCCTGACATGGAAGGCCATAGCAGTCAGAGTCAGTTAACCCTACACTACACTACGGTCCACCTTGCACTTAACACTTTCCCTACAGAAACTAGATTATTAAATCTAACTATAGTGGAAAATAGTACCCTAACTACACTAGATATCCCTTTCCTCACACTAATAATTGCTAAATGACACTGTTTTTTTTTTTTTTTTATTTTGCTGTCAGCAGGAAACCCCATTAACAGCTGTTGAATTATCGGTTGTTAAGGACGCTCCTTAACAACCAACTTTTAATGCACCCCGATTGGGCAAAGCTTTGCCCAATAAGGGTTTAGAATCCATTGTGCAACACACAGTGCATTGCACTGTGTTCAGTGTGTGAACACTCGCCGTATACCCTGCAAATTCTGTTTTTCACCAAACAGGGAGAGCATCCAATGTTCATCCTGAACTTATGCTCGGGCCAAACCGTTTGCCCAACACTAATAGAGAAATATTCCACAGACTAAAGTCTGTATTGAAAGCAAATCATTGATTTGAACATGTCATGCGACTTGTGCTCTGTAGTAATTGGATTTGGGAGTGGAAAATAGAAGAGGGCAGAGAAGAATTGCTAAACGCTAACACAGCAAAACGTGCATTAATGCCGCTGCAAAAAGCTTCTAAAAGTGTGTTTTTACAGCTGCTTTTTCCTGGCGTCGGTACTGACTTTGCAGCTTGTTTTTTCGAACACCCTGTGTGCATGAGGCCTAAAAGTTGGTATAAATATGCACATTTTATGTTTATAAATAAGCTAAGCTTACCAGATTTATTGAATACACCCACTTTAACCACACCCACAAAACCACACCTTCATTTGTAGCCACACCAAAAAATACTGCCTTCTTTTTTATTATGCAACACAATGGTCACAGACGTCCAGAACAAAAGCCAGACATTCAAGGGATAAAGACAAAATACCATGAGCACCATCAGAATGGGAATTGTGGATGTGGCCAAATTGTTGTGACAGTCGGCAGGACTTATGGTTAAAAAGCCTGAGCCTGGTGTGGTGCTATGAGTCAAGAAAGTGTAAAGTTTTTTGGTGAATGGGTAGGGGTACCTGATATCTATTTACATGGGGGGGCGGGTTCTGGGGGTCCCCTTGTTAAAGGGGGTTTCCAGATTCCGATAAGCCCCCCCACCCGCAGACCCCCACAACCACAGCCCAGGGTTGTCGGGAAGAGACACTTGTCTCATCAACATGGGGACAAGGTGCTTTGGGGAGCACCCCAAAGCACCCTCCCCATGTTGAAGGCAAGAGGCCTGGTATGGTTCATCCCCCCCAATCCGGTCCAGCCAGGCTGCTTGCTCGGATAAGGGTCTGGTATGGATATTGGGGGGGACCCCACGGTGTTTTTTTTTTTTCGATTTTGGTGTGGGGTTTCCCTTAAAATCTATTCCAGACCCGAAGGGCCTGGTATGGACTGGGCGGGGGACCCCACACCATTTTTTAATGTTTTTTTATGTGTATTGCCGGGAGCCAACAATACATTACAGCCGCGAGAAAGTTTAAATTAAATTTTAGAAATGTCAGTATTGCTGCAGCAGGCTACATACATGGCACAAATGGGCCACTTTACAGGCATATTAAGGGGACCACCCCCAGGCACGATATTAAAAGGAATTTTTCATTTTTATTGTTTCACTTTAGGCATTATTATTAGAATCACTGCTGTTTCACATTAGGCATTAAAATCACTGCTCCTGTAAAAACAAATATTTTTGAAACATTTTTTTTGCATTGGTACATGTCCCCCAGGGCAGTACCCAGACCCCCATACACTTTTTTTGGGCAATAACTTGAATTTAAGCCTTTAAAATGATGACTTTTGATTTTCATGTTCGAGTCCCATAGACTTCAATTGAGTTTGCATGTTCTAATGAACTTTTCCCCTGTTCGCGGTGTTCTGCTGCGAACCGAACCGGGGGGTATTCGGCTTATCACTAATCCTGGGCAAAGGGAGTTCTTACCAACCTTCCAGGATAGTGTTGAATAGAATTCACCATATTACTAAGGAGGAACAGAAGCTTGCTGTCCTGAAAGCTGATTTCAGGAAAAATATATATTTGCACAGTATTACCGGGAGCAGTAAGAGGAAAGACTCCAAGCTGAAGTTTCTGGAGAAGGCATTAAACAAGCAGGAGAAATTTATGGCCTCTCTGAAGGAAAGCAGCAGTGTGTTCAAAGAGAGGTATGAGAATGAGGAGAGATTGCAACAGATGAAGGAGAGTGCTAGTGTGAGTACCAGCCAGAGGGTGGATGCCACAGCAATGGCCACAGTACAAATGGGGGGGGGTAAGGTAGTGGCTTTACATGGTGGCCCCAGTACTACCCCTGCCTCAGGATCTGTCGTGTCTGAGTCTGTATCTGCCCCTTCCCTCCCCAGCAGCCTAGGCCATCTCAGGAGGAAGTTGAGGAAAATGGCATTAAAGCACGTAGGGTCTCCAAGTAGGAAGGGGGGTAAGCAGGCTAAAAATCGTGTACCTCAATCATCCTGATGGCGATTCCCACTACACTGAAAGTGGTGACCATTAATGTCGCCAGCATAAAAGCAGGAAGTGCTCATAACGTGGCCCTATTTTTGCTCAGCAGGTTTGATGCTGATATTTTCTTTTTGCAAGAGACCCGGTTGTCTAGTTTGGCTGATATTTATCTCATGAAGGAGTGGAGTCACGGCCCCCCTTTTGATCTCTTGCGGCCGAGCCTTACACTGAAGTTGCGGTACTTTTTTCTGGCATGGTAAACTGTCGGCAGATTATTGAGGTAGAAATGGGGAGATGCATGGTCTTGGACGTATCCTTGGGGGGGCAGGACCTGCACCTGATCAACATCTATAGGCCCCAGACAAAAGTGGGACAGGAAAGGCCTCTTCATAAAGATCAAGCCTTTTCTTTTTATAGCCGAGAAAGTTGTCTTCGGTGGTGATTTAAACACTGTCACAAGGACTAAGGACAGGAAAACCAGGAACCAGGCTGGACTGTGATAGCTTTTTTCAAATCAAATAGCTAGGGAGGCAGGTCTGGTTGATGTGCACATTCACTGCTGCCCAGACGACATGTGATTCACTTTTTAGCGAGGTAGTAGTCAGAGTAGAATAGATCGTTTTTTTTTTTTTTTTTTAAAGGGGAACTCTGCCTTCTTGGCACCAGTGTGTCAAGCAGGGGAGTTTTCCGATCACTGTATTCTGTCTGTGATTCTGAATAGCCCCAATATACCACCTGGGGGGAGGAGTACCTGGAAGCTGAATTAGGCACTCCTGGATGATGAGAAGGTGAGTCAGTCCTTTGAGGATCTTTTTCAGGCACAGTTATCGATCATGAACTTTTGCAGCAGTAAGTCAGAGCGGTGGGAGCTTACAAAAAGAAGGATCGTTGGGTTTTTCAAGGCCATAGGAAGAAATAAACAGCTTTATAAATATGTCACCTATCAGCGTCTGTGGAAGAAGCTTGATTGTCTCAAATAATGGAGATCCGGTGATGATCTCTGAGGATAAACTCTTGCTCAGAAAGTGTCAATATGACAGGCATGCCTCTTTGGTTCTGGAAAGGGATTATGGGAAATATCACTCTCCCAACTCTTACCAGAATTGCAAACAAGGTAGAGCAGTTAAGTCAGTTGTAGGCCTGGTTGACAGTATGGGTTCCTTGACAAAGACCAAGTCGGGAATCCTGGAAACCGTCAGGTCATAATATGCTGACCTCCTGGGTAGTAAAGACCACGATGGGGCTGGCATGTCAAGTTTTCTTGATTCTATTACAGGACTGGGAAATTGCAGTTCTCTGGTGAGTTTGACAGAGGACATCACTGCAGATGAGGTGGCTAAGGCGATTGACAAGCTTGCCATTAAGAAGTCACCAGGGCCAGATGGACTGACAGCTGAGTTTTTTAAGCACTTTAAGGTTACTCTGGCCCCTTATTTAGTGGAGGGTTTTAATAGCTGTCTGAGAGAGGGTTCGTTCTCTCTCTCCATGCAACAATCTGCGGTGATTCTTCTGTCAAAGGGTAAAGATTCTTTGAGAATTGAGAATTGGCGGCCCATTAGCCTTCTCAATGTTGATAGAAAGATACTGGCAAAAATCATTTTCTGGCGTTTATCGTCTGTAACGGGTGGTCTACTTTCTCCCCACCAGCACTGTACGGTTCCGAGTAGAAGCACTTTTTCAGCAGTTTTAGCTGTCCGGGAGGCCCTGGAATTGTGCAGGGCTGCAGGCTGGAGAAAGTACTTGCTGGCATTGGATCAGGCTAAAGTTTTTGATCGGGTCAGTCATGAGTACCTATGGCTGCTTCTTGGCAAGTATGGCCTGGAGGGAGGCTTTATCGACTGGATAAAGACTTTGTACAGAGGGGCTGAAAGCTTCATGACTGTGAATGGTTGGATCAGACGGCCCTTTGATGTGCATCAGGGGTGTCCTTTGAGTCGTCAATAGGCGTTCACAATCAATTCCTTCATCAGGAGTTTAGAGAGTGGATCATTGTGCGGGGTGCCTTTTGGCATTCCTGGTGAGCCCCCTTTGAGGGTCATGGCCTATGCTGAAGACGTGTCTGTTTTCATCTCTGGGACAGAGGAGTCGGAGGAGGTGATCTTGGTGATGGAGCAGTATGCTGAGGCTTCTGGCTTAAAGAGCAATTAGGATAACAGTGAAGTCTTTGGGCTTCCGGACACCTCCCCAGAGCCCCGGCAGGAAATTAAAGTTTTAGGCATCAAATTTGGTCCCAGTGATATTGGCCTTGCAAATTGGGAAAATCAGGCTACAAATTGTTGATGCCAAGGTTGCCAGCTGGAAGGAATGGAAACTCTCTTATAGGGAAAGGATTGACCTGGTTAAAACTTACCTGATCCCAGTATTTCTGTATGTCAGCTTTGTCTGTGTTTTGCCAGTGTCTCTCTATGCAAAGATCTACAGCTGTTTCTTCCAGCTGTTATGGGGGAACAAACTGAACCTCATTAAGAGGTCTGTAACCTACCTTCCCAGGCAGATGGGTGGCCTAGGTATGGTCAACCCGGTGGTATTCTTTTCTCTATTTTTGAAACTTAATTTTGGTAACATGCTGGCAGAGGAACCGCCCGGGTGGGTTGGTATTTTTCGGTCCTGGTTTAGGTCTTTTCTGCGAAGCTGGGAGAATGGTGGGCCAGTAAAAAGTCTGAGAATCGGACGTGGTAAGCTCCTGGCTTACGTTGCCCCGTGCCTAAAAATGCTTTGGCAGTGGCAAGTGACAGCGGAGGAAATTAAGTCTCTTCCTAGGTAGGCCCTGGAGGGGAGGGTTGTTGAATCTGCCTTTAGCGAGCCACTGGCCTTGAGGGATTGCCCAGACTCTGGTATGAGGGAGGGTCTGCATTTGGTTAATCTAGAGAGAATCCCTTTCAAGTTTTGGGATTTGGCCTGGCTCTCATTTCATGGCAGACTCTATGTGAAGGGCAACTTCGAAGCATCGCTCTGCGGAGAACCGTGGTTGTCCTAGAGTGGAGTGTGGCGGTGTGGAGGAGACAATGGACCATTTCTTTCTTCAGTGCCCCTTCAATATAGAAGTCTATAAGCGGGTGGGTGGGGCTCTGGGTTGTAGTGGTGGTGCACAACATTCTGGGTGAAGTTGGGAAGATTTGGGGTCTTGAGAAGGACAGATGGCAGCCAGGAACCTAGACAAAGGCGTGGAGGAGTGTCAGGTCCCCGTAGCTGCTGTCTGTCAGTCTCTGGGTGTGCGTTTTTTCTTTCTGTCCTTTCACGTCCCCTAGATTTTTATAAGATCAGATTTTTGAAAAAAGGCTGCATGCATGGGTTAAATGTGTAATTGTTTCTTAGCCTGGGGGTATGTTTAGGTGGAGGTTAGGGCTTTGTTGTGCATAATAATAATAATAATAATAATAGTAATAACATATATCTTGGTTTGTATATTTAGTTCTGTTTATGTTTTCTGGCAAAAAAATGAGTTTTTTTTTATGCTGAAGTAAGCTACTTTTTGTTTGTTCATATATCATTTATTTATTCTGTATATATGTAAATATGTTTTTACTATCTTGTATGTTTGTAAGATTTTTAATAAACAAAAATTTACACTTGTAACACTCTTTTTCTGTAAATATTTAATTTGCACCAATTTAACGTTTTCATTATTAAACCATATTCTGAAAAGTGTAAACCTTGTCTTGCTATGCAAACTAAAAAAAAAATCCCTGTCTTTTGAAGAGTGCTTCTGAACACTATAAATCCTCTAAATATACCTGTCTGTGGTGACAGTGTGTGTTACAGAAGTTTATTCTAAAATCATAGTTGGTATTGCTAAGGTTATCAGTTTCCTCCTTTTCTGTCACAAAGTGGCGCTGGTAACTTAAAGGGTTAATTGTTTAATTAATTTAACCCAGTGACAATCACTCTTAGGCTGCTGGCACCTAGATTGGGTCTCGCAAGCTGCAAAATCTTTGTGCAGGGTGCAGCTAAGAGTGGCATTGTTACGCAAATGACAGCTAGTTCTTTGTTACGAGTTGGTGAGGAGGGCAGAGATCTGATGCCCTCATCGGTCACACCCTGTAATAGATATTTTCATAAACCAATGACAGTTTATCATGTCAGAAGGAAGCAATGGGGGCTATTGAGTATAACACTGCAGATCAAAAGAGGTAAGGCTTAAACCCAGACTGGCATGCAATAGTGGATTTAGGTAATTGAAGCTTTTTTTTTTATTTCAGTAATAAAAATGAGTAATTGGCTGAAAAAGGGTAAACAATTGTTTTTTTTTTTTTTTTTTTTTAGTAGCTGGGGGCAGGCTTTATTGCTATTTGCTTACAGATAATATGCTAGGTGCAATCTCCTCCCTTTATCCTTGAAGACCCAGGGGTCAGGAGTGTCATAATTAGTCTGTTGCACACAACTGCCAAAAAGTGTGCAAGCCTTCCAATGTTTTTGTAGTGGTTCAGCAGCAGTTGATCAATTTGCTGGATGCTAATGGCATAGCTGTGCAGAGTGAAGAGCTGGTCCCATAAGCTACAGAAGATATTGGCCAATAGATCCCCTACATGCTATTCATTTTATTTCTCATTTACCTAAATACACTGTACACAACGCTACAGTAACTTTTTATATTGTTAGTAAACAACTCATGTCAAACTTGAAAGGAAATGTAAAACTGTAAATGGCTCTCAAAGTTTTGCATGCATAAACCACATATTTGCTTTGGTTTTTTGTTTTCTTTAGAATATATTGTTCCTTTTTTTTTGCAATGAAGCAGTTATGTGTTCCTCTTTATATGTTTCTAAATATCCTACAAAAAAAAGGAGCTAAGAACAATACATATTATCCTGTCATTTGAAGTGCATTTTGGCAAATTCAAACAAAACAATATAGAAACGGATTTCTTAATATTTTCTTATTATTGCATTCTTCACTGTTCTGGTGCTCTTTCAGTTCTCATACAGTTTATGTTCTATGCTAAGGAGGCAAAAGAAGCAATATACGTATAAACAGCGTTTGATCGATATTGAATGATACACTAGCAAATTGTGAAAAAAAATGATGATCCTGCTGGACAGCTATCAAGTTGGGAAACAATTAAAGTTTGCAATCGAAGCAAAAGCACACAAAACAGCTCTTTAGTTGCCCAGAATCAGAGAGACCTAACAATAGGTGATGGGATGGAAGTTGTTTGGACAATAGGCAGTTAATAAATCTTTTTAGGACAGGGCAAAATTTTGGAAACAGTAAGAATTTGTTGGTCTATTGGAAAACAAAGGTAATTGGATTGTTGGACATCTGGATGTATGGATAGATGTATGGACATCTGATTGCTGACTCATGGCTGTTGTCAGTTTGGAGTTCTTACAGAATCTAATGCTGAAAGGATAAAGTGATTTTATTAAAAAAAAAAAAAGAAAGAAAATGAAAAAAAAAAAAAAAAAAAAAAAGGTTCATCTTAACACCCAGAATAATTATTCCTGTGTGCTTTAACTTTTAACTACATATCAACAAAACATTATTTGTTTTGTGACTGTGTAGTCAAATAAGCATTTTCTTATTTAAATTCAGATTGCCCACAAAGCTAAAATCAATGCTAATTTGATTACACGTTCTTGTATTTATGGACTAGTAGTAAATTGGATCCTAACAGAATAAATCATCTACAGTATGCAATCCTGATTTGAAGATTTAGGTTAATTGTATTTTGTATGGCTGACTACTTCACATTACTTTTTTTATGACAAATATACTGTTTGCTCCCCAAATAAAAATGTATAAAATTTCACTTAGTGAATATAAAAATGTTAACATTACAATGGTGATTGCAAACAGGTGCACTCAAAACTCGTATAAGCAATATTACTTTACCCTAACAGTTTTTCTTTATTAAAACAAAAACATATAATAGTGACTATTTTGCCATGGCTAATTGTAGAATACATCAGAGTGCCAGAAACCTTGGAAATTATTGATGTCCTGAAAAGACGGGCAGTATACAGTGGTGATCGAAAGTTTGGGCACCCCAGGTAAAAATTTGTATTAATGTGCATAAAGAAGCCAAGGAAAGATGGAAAAATTTCCAAAAGGCATCAAATTACAGATTAGACATTCTTATAATATGTCAACAAAAGTTAGATTTTATTTCCATCATTGACACTTTCAAAATTACAGAAAACAAAAAAATGGTGTCTGCAAAAGTTTGGGCAACCTGCAGAATTTATAGCATGCACTGCCCCCTTTGCAAGGCTGAGACCTGCCAGTGTCATGGATTGTTCTCAATCATCATCTGGGAAGACCAGGTGATGTCAATCTCAAAGGTTTTAAATGCCCAGACTCATCTGACCTTGCCCCCAACAATCAGCACCATGGGATTTTCTAAGCAGTTGCCTAGAAAACTGAAACTGAAAATAGTTGACGCTCACAAAGCTGGAGAAGGCTATAAGAAGATAGCAAAGCGTTTCCAGATGTCAATATCCTCTATTCGGAATGTAATTAAGAAATGGCAGTCATCAGGAACAGTGGAAGTTAAAGCAAGATCTGGAAGACCAAGAAAAATATCAGACAGAACAGCTCGCAGGATTTTGAGAAAAACAATTCAAAACCCACGTTTGACTGCACGATCCCTCCAGAAAGAACTGGCAAACACTGGAGTTGTGGTACACTATTCCACTATAAAGAGATACTTGTACAAATATGGTCTTCATGGAAGAGTCATCATAAGAAAACCTCTTCTACATCCTCACCACAAAAAACAGCGTTTGAACTTTGCAAATGAAGATATAGACAAGCCTGATGCATTTTGGAAACAAGTTATGTGGACCGATGAGGTTAAAATTAAACTTTTTGGCAGGAATGAGCAAAGGTACATTTGGAGAAGAAGGGGCACGGAATTTAATGAAAATAACCTCTGTCCAACTGTTAAGCATGGGGGTGGATCAATCATGCTGTGGGGTTGTATTGCAGCCAGTGGCTACTCTCACGAGTAGAAGGAAAAATGGATTCGATAAAATTTCAGCAAATTTTGGATGGTAACTTGATGCCATCTGTGAAAAAGCTGAAGTTAAAGAGAGGATGGCTTCTACAAATGGATAATGATCCTAAACACACCTCGAAATCCACTGGGGATTACATCAAGAGGCGTAAACTGAAGGTTTTGCTATGGCCTTCACAATCTCCTGACCTCAACATAATTGAAAATCTATGGATAGACCTTAAAAGAGCAGTGCGTGACAGACAGCCCATAAATCTCAAAGAACTGGAAGACTTTTGTAAGGAAGAATGGGCAAAGATGCCTCAAACAAGGATTGAAAGACTCTTCGCTGGCTACAAAAAGCGTTTACAAGCTGTTATACTTGCCAAAGGGGGCAGTACAAGATATTAACTCTACAGGGTGCCCAAACTTTTCCAGACGCCATTTTTTTGTTTTCTGTTATTTTGAAAGTGTAAATGATGGAAATAAAATCTAACTTTTGTTGACATATTATAAGAATGTCTAATCTGTAATTTGAGATTTTTCCATCTTTCCTTGGCTTCTTAATGCACATTAATACAAATTTTTACCTGGGGTTCCCAAACTTTCGATCACCACTGTACATTGAAAACTATCAATCCATTGATTGTAAACCAGCCCAGGGGTTTCAGGAACTTTGGAACTGAATGGTATTTTTCCATTGAGAAAACAGAGTACCCTAGTGATCAGCTAATTGGAAACATGTCCAGGGTTTCCGGGAACTATGGAACTGCTTGGTGTTCTTCAACTGAGAAGACTGAGGACCCTAGTAATGGGCAAATTGGAAACTGCTCTAGGAGTGCCAGGAACCATGGACATAGGAGGTGTGCTTTCATTGAGAAGATAGAGTATGCTAGCAATCAGCTGAATGGAAACTGCTCCACGGGTGCCAGGAACCATGTATGTGGTTGGTGTGCATTTACTGAGAATACAGAGCACCCTAGCAAACAGCTGATTGGAAACTGCTCCAGGGGTGCCAGGAACCATAGAAAAAGTTGGTGTGCTTCATTGAGAAGATAGACTAAAATTACCCCCCCCCCCCCACTTCCTTAGACCACTGTCCAGAGCACTGCACAGCATTTACAGGCCTCCCAACCATCCAGAGCACTGTGCAAATTATACGGAAAATGTGTATTAATTTTGATTTCGTTTTCACCACTGGAAACATGTCATTGACGAAAATTATGACAAATAAGCCTACGAAATTAACATTGGTGCCAGGAATAATGAACATAGTTGATGTGCTTCCATTGAGAAGATAGAGTGCCCTAGCATTCAGGTGATTAGAAACTGCTCAAAGGGTGCCAGGCACCATGTCTGTGGTTGGTGTCCTTCCATTTTGAACACAGAGTACCCTAGCAATTAGCTGATTGGGAACTGATCCAGTGGTACCAGAAACCATGTACATGGTTGGTGTGCTTCCATTGAGAAGACAGAATACCCTAGCAATCAACTGACTGGAAATTTCTCCAGGAGTTTTTAGGAACCATGGTTGTGGTTCTGGTGCTTCCAATAAGAAGACAGAATACCCTAGCAATCAACTGATTGGAAATTGCTCCAAGGGTGCCAGGAACCATGTCCGTGGTTAGTGTGCTTCCATTTTGAACACAGAGTGCCCTAGAAATTAGCTGATTGGAAACTGATCTAGTGGCACCAGAAACCATGTACATAGTTGGTGTGCTTCCATTGAGAAGACAGAATACCCTAGCAATCAACTGATTGGAAATCTCTCCAGGGGTGCCAGGAAATATGGATGTGATTGGGGTGCTTCCATTGAGAAGACAGAGTTCCCTAGCAATCAACTGATTGGAAATTGCTTCAAGGGTGCCAGGAACCATGGATGTGGTTGGGGTGCTTCCATTGAGAAGACAGAGTACCCTAGCAATTAGCCAATTGGAAACCAGTCCATAGTTTTTAGAAACCACAGAAATCATTGGTGTTCTTCTGCTGAGATGACATAACAGACAGAGACATCTTGAAGTTTGAGAGTTTCTGTGCAGGAGCCCTGGGATTCCTGGTAATTTGACTTCCATTGAAGGAAATATTTATCCTGTAAATATAAAATAATTGTTCAATGTTTTTCTTGGATAATATACAACATACTGTATATGTAAAATAGAATGTTGCATAATATACAACATTCTATTTTACATATACAGTATGAAAATTTAGTTTAAAAAAAAAAGCTACCAAAATTGTGGTTAGAGATTATTCTAATGTGATTTACTTCTTATCATATCGTGTATTATTTATTATGTATTAAAATCTTTTTCATAACCTGAATTTGTTTTGTAAACCAAACTTACATTATATAACAATACAGTAAAGGCAGCATGTTTTGTTATAATTTCGAATAGCTAGGGAATTTAGATCAATAGCAATTCAGTCGGACAAGCTGTTTAGAAAAACCCTGCCAGGCAAATATCAACATTTTAGCTTCATGTGTTGTTATACATTTGAAGATTGCTTTTCCACAACACATCAATCCACTGCCACCCAGAACAGACTCTTTTGTGTCTGCTTTGCCCAGACCTGGCTCTGTTTGAATGTGCAGCTCAATGTCAGATGACTGCTCTGTTGAGTCGTGACAATTTATTGAACGTTACCTTCCTGGAAATTTGTGTAAACATGTCATTATATCCAGGGTAAGTCCTTTAATTGCTCAAATGCATGTACCTTCCAATACTGTAATGTAGCAAAACTGTGAAATATAAAGTGATCCACTTATTCCACATGAATACAATAACATTAGTAAAAGGTCAGCATAGTAACAGGAACCAAAATGGATCCCTCCCGATGTTTACCCTGCTTAAAGCTGGCCATACACTATACAACCCTAATGCACAATCTCTTTACAATAGTCTTTAGATTTACCAAAACTATATAATAAAAAAAACAAACCTAAGCAATCATTTTAATTTGTAGCCAGTCAAGGAGGCCCTTGCATTACATAGTTGTTGGTAGATTTAAATGGGATTGTACAATCAAAGTGTGTAGTGTATGGTCAGTTTAGGAGTGACCATGCATGTTACAATCTAAATGTACAATAACTGTGCAATCTTCATTTAACACACCAACACTGTATAATATGAGGACATATATAAAAAATCCAGTCCGTTTGTTTTAAATGTGTTTTTTAACACATAACATGGTTGGGGGTAGGTCTAATGGAAATTGTACAATTAGACTGTATAATATATGGTCACACTAATGCTGGCCATACACTATTCAGTCTGACTGTACAATCTTCTGTAGATCTACCATCAACTGTATAGTGGATATACTGCACATTGATTGAATAATTTAGGTAGGCACTTATACAGTGGGTACAGAAAATAATTACCCCCTTTAAAATAATCACATTTTGTTATTTTACAGCCTGAAATCAAGACATACACAGTTTTTGTTTTATCCAGCTGTATTTACTCAAAATATACAATCCAAGTGGGAAAAAAAATCAAAAACAGAATCACAGAGTTGGAAAAAGGATCACCTCTTTCTGTTAGTATTTTGTTGAACCACCATTTGCTTTAATTACAGCCTTTAGTCTGTTGGGATTTGTCTCTACTAACTTTGTACACCTAGACTTTGCAATATTTGCCCACTTTTCTTTGCACAACTGCTCAAGTTCAGTTAAATATGGCGGTGACCGTTTGCGGACAAGTAGTCTTCGAGTCATTGACAGATTTTCAATGGGGTTTAAGTTTGGGCTCTGATTAGGTCATGCAAGGACATTCACCCTTTTCTCCTTCAACCACTGTGTGGTCATTTTTGCTGTGTGCTTTGGGTCATTGTCATGTTGGAAGGTAAACCTTCTAGCTATTGACAACTTTTTGGCAGGGGGCAGAAGAAATTCCTCAAGAATTTGACAGTATTTTGCCCCATTTATTTTTCCTTCTATCCTGACAAGTGCTCGAGTCCCTGGGGCAGAGAAATCCCCCATAACAGAATATTACCACTTCCATGCTTTACTGTAGGAATAGTGTTATTTGGATGGTGAGCTGTATTGGATTTCCGACAGACATATTGTTTGGGGTTGAGGCCAAATAATTAAATTTTAGTCTCATCTGACCATAACACCTTTTTCCATGTGGCCTCAGAATCTTCAAGGCTCGTTTTGGCAAAGCTCAGACGTGACTGCATGTGGCCTTTCTTGAGGAGTGTCTTTTTTCTTGCAACCCTCCCATACAAGCCACATTTGTGGAGAATTTGTGATATTGTTGCCACATGCACACAGTGACAACTCTGTGCCAGACATTCCTACAACTGCATCAGAGTTGCTGTAGGCCTCTTGGTAGCCTTTCTGACCAGTTTCCTCCTGGCTCTTTCATCCAGTTTGGAGCAATGTCCTGATCCAGGGAGGGTCTGTGTTGTACCAAATAACTTCCACTTCTTAAAAAGGTTTCACTGTGCCTGTAGCCCTTTACTTTTTTTGTATCCATCTCCTGACTTGTGCCTGTCCGCAACTTTATCTCAGAGATCTTTTGACAGTGCCTTGCCACCCATAGTTCATTGTTTGCTTCAGTTGCACTGAAATGCTCCAGGTAAGCTCTTTTCATGCTGAGCTAATCAAAATGACTACAACTGATCACATTTGAAAGTCAAATGGCTTTGTGTGCCATTGATAAGGTGATTAGCTACATCTGATTGAGTTTATAAGTAGAGTTGAGAGAACACCTTGATGTCCGGGTTCGCCGGGTTCGGCCGAACTTGAAAAAAAAGTCCAGGTTCGTGACCCAAACTTAACCCAAACTTTACCCCGATCCTGAACCCCATTGAAGTCAATGGTGACCCAAACTTTGGAGCACTAAAATGGCTCTAAAAAAACATGGAAAGGGCTAGAGGGCTGCAAATGGCAGCAAAATCTTCTTAAGAGCATGGCAAGTGCTCTGCAGACAAATGTGGATAGGGAAATAACTTAAAATACCATAAAAAACATAAAAATAAAAAAATAATCATCTTGATCTAGGAGGACGAGGCCCATATGGAGTAGGAGGTTGAGGTGGCAGTGGATGTGGCGGTGTAGGTGGAAGCGGCGGTGGAGGAGGACGAGGTAGCCAACAATGTTTTTTGTTTTTAGTTTTAAATTTCTTTTTAAATTAGGGTACACCCCAAAAGAGTGAGAAAGATCAAAAATCCAACAATGGCTGGGTAAGGCCGGTATACATGTCTATGCTGCACAAGGTACAGACAAGTCCTGAGGGATCCATGCCTGGTTCATTTTAGTGAACGTGAGCTTGTCCACATTGGCTCTAGACAGGTGGCTGCGCTTGTCTGTGATAACGCCCCCAGCCGCGCTAAATACACGTTCAGATAATACACTGGCTGCAGGGCAGGCCAGCACCTCCAAGGCGTAAAGGGCAAGCTCAGGCCATGTGCCCAATTTGGAGACCCAGAAGTTGAAGGGGGCAGACCTGTCATTCAGTACGTCTAGGCGTGTGCACACATACTGCTCCAGGCGTGTGCACACATACTGCTGGGGGTGCTGCTGCTTGGTGTGGCGTGCTGACAAAGCTTTTCCGCATTTCGGCCATGCTAATCCTGCCTTCTGAGGTGCTGGCAGTGCCCTGGCTTCATTGGCGACCTCTTACTCCTCCTCTGCCATGGCCTTGTGCTTCCACTGTGCCCCCGCTGTCAGGTGGGAATGCCACCAGTAGCGCGTCTACCAGCGTGCGTTTTTACTCACGCATCTTCCGATCACACTCCAGTGAGGGAGTTAAGGATGGTACGTTGTCCTTGTAACAGGGATCCAGCAGCGTGGCCACCCAGTAATCAGCACAAGTTACAATGTAGGAAACTCGGCGGTCGTTGCGGAGACACTGCAGCATGTAATTGCTCATGTGTGCCAGGCTGCCCAGAGGCAACTAAAAGCTGTCCTCTGTGGGAGGTGTATCGTCTGTGTCCTCTGTATCTCCCCAGCCACGCACCAGTGATAGCCATGAGCTGGGCACGACGTACTGTGGGAAAGCCACCGCCATAGGGCTTTTAAAACTCTGCGTCTCCAGCATTTCAAGGGCCCGGAATTTAGAAATGCTGGCATTCAGGGCCAGGGATCGTGGGTGGGTAGGGGGGTACTTCCTCTTCTGCTCCAGTGTTTGGGAGATAGAAAGCTGAACGCTTCCACGGGACATTGTGGAGATGGCTGTATGTGACCCAGGTGGTGGTGTTGCTGGCAGATCCTCTGTTTGCGGGGTGGCAGGTGCCACTGTCACTAAAGAGGTGGATGAACAGGCCGAGACTGCAGCAGAAGAGGAAGCAGGAGGAGACAGAGACCTTTCTTGGTTTTTGAGGTGTCTACTCCACTGCAGCTCATGCTTTGCACTTAGATGCCTGGTCATGCAGGTTGTGCTCTGGTTGAGAAGGTTTATGCCTCGCTTCAGGCTCTGATTGCACAACGTGAAAAGCACTCGTGTGCTGTCATCAGCACATTGTCTGAAGAACTCCGCTTTTGCACCCTGCTCCCTCTTCTGCTGTGCTGGTGGCTCTGTGCGACCACCGCCTCTTCCTCCAAACTACTCAGGTCACCTGCATGATGTTCATTCCATGTGGGGTCGAGGACCTCATCGTCCTCCACATCATCTTCCACCCAGTCTTCACCCCTGCCCTCCAATTCGGAATTCCGAAGCAGTTGGCACCTGTGTTTCGTCATCATCCGAGACATGCTGCAATGGTCCTCCCATGTACTCATCTTGAGACATAAGTGGTTGGGCATCGGTGCACTCAATCTCTTCCACTTCTGGGGCAGGGCTAGGTCGATGGCCCTGGAAAACCATTCTAACAGTCATCAAAAAGAAGAAGAGACTGCATGACTTGGGGCTCAGACTGCTTGGCTGACTTGCAAGGGGGTGAGGTGAAAGATTGATGGACATCGGCTGCAGGTGCCAACTCTGACCTTTCAGAAGACTGGGTGGGAGACAATGTGAAGGAACTGGAGGCACCGTCAGCAACCCAATCTACTATCGCCTGTACTTGTTCTGGCCTCAACATTTTTAGAGGCACATTAGGCCCTGCCAAATACTGCTGCAGGTTCTGTCACCTACTCACACCTAAAGGAAGGTGTTTCACTTGTGCGTGTAGCTGGCACAGATCGACCACATCCTCTCCTTGCAACAGGAGCTCCACCAGCAGCACCACGTCCCTTATTTGACCTTCTCCTCATATTTCTCGAATTTAGGATGTTCCCCTAAATGGGTGTTTATTGAATAGCGGAATAGAACAACAGTATCCAACGGGTGTATCTCACAGTAACATATGCAAACTAGGCCGCAATTTTTTTTTTCCCAAATGGGTTTTTATTGAAAAGCGGAATAGAACAACAGTATCCAACGGGTGTATCTCACAGTAACTTATGAATGAAAATTTTTTATTTTTCCCTTTTAATTGGTGATTTCTGAAAAGCAGATTAGAACAGCAGTGTCTAAACGCTGTATGTCAGTGTCACAGTAAAGTATGAATGTAAAACTGAAAAATAATTGTCCCCTTAAATTGGTGCTTTTTCAATAGCAGATTAGACTGTATGTCAGTGTCACAGTAAAGTATGAATGAAAAACTGAATGAAAAACTGAAAAATAATTTTCCCCTTTAATTGGTGCTTTTTCAATAGCAGATTAGAACAGCAGTGTCTAAAAGCTGTAGGTCACAGTAAAATATGAAGGAAAAATGTTTTGTTTTTTTTAAATCTAGATTAAGCAGACACATATGCACTGAGCTTGCATTACATCGCCGCTACACGTCGCACACCTAACAGACTGATAAAAGTTGTTTTTTTTTTTCTCCCTCCTCCTCACTGGGCTTAGGTCAGAGCAAAAAGATCGTGCACTGCACCCCCACACAATAAAATCGATCTAGATCGCTGTCTGATTAAAGAAGATTCTTCCTATTCTTTCCCTGAAAGCAATCTCCAGCCTGCCCCTACAATAATCTCCTATCTCTCCCTCAGCAGCATCAGGAACCTCTCCCTATAGTAGTTAGAGCAGAGTGACGTGCTGCACTATGTGACTCCAGCTTATATAGAGGCTGGGTCACATGCTGCACTGGCCAATCACAGCCATGCCATTAGTAGGCATGAATGTGATGGCTTCTAAGGGCACACTAGTTGCTTGTTGATTGGCTGCCCTGCAGCTGTTGAAACCGCGCCATTAAAACCGCGCCAAAACATGAAATAAATTACCGAACAACGGACTGTATCCCGAACATACAGTAAAATGTTTGGGTCCGTGTCCGGGTACCAAACACCAAAAAGTCCGGTACGATCCCGAACAATACAGTCCGTGTTCACTCAACCCTATTTATAAGTCATTTTTAGGAGGGAGGTGATCCTTTTTTTCCAGACCAGTGATTTTGTTTTTGAATTTTTTTTCTAAATGTTGATGTTATATCTTTTATTTGGATGTTATAAGTAAATACAGCTGGATAAAACAAAAACTGTGTTTGTCTTCATTTCAGGTTGCAAAGCAACAAAATGTGATTAACCACTTGCCGACCGCTCACATGGAGCGTACTGCGGCAAAGTGGTTAATCACATTTTGTCGCTGGACTCCTCCCCTTGTGGGCGGCGCCCGCACACCGCCGGTAGCTCGCTTCCACTGTATTCAGACACAGCGGTAGTCGGGCCAGGGGAGGAGAGGCGGTGATCACCGCCGCTCTTCCCCGATCCATTTGTTTAGAGGAAACGCGTCAGCAGTCGCCGTGGACCGCACTGCAGACGGCCACGGCCTCTCTCTTATCGGTTTTGATTTCTTGTGACCACAGAAGAAACTACCTATGTAAGTGCATCTGATTTTGTGTTGTAATAAATACTAGAGGTACTGCACTATGGTCTGGTTTTTGTTTCTGTGAGACACGTGCGGAAGTCTTCACCCGTGACAATAGAGAGACATCGCCCAGAGTGTGGATGACCAGGATTGGGGAGAGGCACCACGATATTAGTGTGATATTAGCCCGACTACTGTGTGATCTGGTAAGAGGCTGAACTTCCCACTTGAGTGCTTCACCTGCTCTCCTGAATATCTACTATACTGCTGAGTGCTGAGCTGACATTTCACCCTTGACCTTCTTCCTTCTGGTAAGGGGCTAGTCCCCAATAAGGTGGTGGAACCTATCTGCACCCGACAAGTCCAGGGGAATCTGCTGTGTGGATTTCACCACAAACTTGTGTGGGAATAGCTGGGACTATATGCACTTTCCCCCTTTTTTTCCTACGTTTTGTACACATTATGCAGTGGTGGCAACAATTGAATTAATTGGCACTTTGTGTTGAGATTCACTCCAGTGTGCACGTTCGTGTTCTTCTTTGATTTTCACCTGAGTGACATTTACCTAATCACGATTTTATTTATCACGTTTATGTTTATGTTTATGCATATGAGTATATAATGCTTTATTGTATACACACTTGATTGTACATCAACCCAGGCACACATCACAGGAGTGTGGTAGATACTTATTGTAGTATCATATTTACCTCCTGATTTGTGACACATGTGAATTTAGCGCACCTGATTTTTTCATATTATGCTATAAATTCTGCAGGGTGCCCAAACTTTTGCAGACGCCATTTTTTTGTTTTCTGTAATTTTGAAAGTGTCAATTATGGAAATAAAATCTAACTTTTCTTGACATATTATAAGAATGTCTAATATGTAATGTGATGCCTTTTGGACATTTTTCTATCTTTCCTTGGCTTCTTTATGCACATTAATACAAATTTTTACCTGGGGTGCCCAAACTTTCGATCCCCACTGTAGTATGCCATAGTAGAAAAACAAATTATTCTAACTGAAATTTAAATATTATTGAGAACACATTTGCTGGTTCCCCTGTTATGTTTGTACACACACACACACACCAGATATCATAGCATTATAGAAAGGGGTTCATATTTGCATGAAATTCACAGAATTTAGCAACTTTCTAAAATCTGGCTTAGGCCCCTTTCTCGCTTGTGTGACTTGTCCTGCAACTCGGGACTGCAAAGTCGCATGACAAGTCGTGCTCCATGATTTTCAATGAGTTCCGTTCAAATCTGTGAGACTTCAAGTCACATCGACTTCAAAGTAGTCCCTGTACTACTTTGTTTCTGACTCTGATGCATTTTGAGGTCCAAAGACCTCAAGAATACAAAGAAATAGCTTCAAGTCTAGTCAAAATCGTGGAAACAAATTGCGGCAAAATCCCGCGACTTTAAGGGGCCCTAGTATCGGTTAAGTCCAACAAGGTGTACGCCACCTCGTAGAAATATATTTTTTATTTATAATTTACACTTTTACTGGGTGCCTAGAGTACAGCTATCACTTTACTCCCGGCGCACTGACAGGAGAGTTGTTAAAAAAAAAAAAAAGGGGGGGCGGGGTGGGGGAGTCATATTTATGGAAATAACATATGGTTCTTTAGTTGGGTTAATTATTCATACCCAGAAGGCCCTCTGGGAGTCAAAGGAAAGCAATACGTTCATAAGTATTGAGGGAATGTATCAGAGGTATGGAAGTATTCCCATTATAACCAAGCGGCTGGAAGTCTTTCACTTCAGCATGCATCATCTGCTCCATGTAGTGCATTTCGCCCATTTCACAAACTTATTCTGCCATAGGAGGGCTAAATGGTTTAAGCCAGTTTCACGCTATTACTGGTTTAACCGTGGTGAGCATGCGATGTAGTAGGTCTTTCCAAATAGATTTAAAGGGACCTGGGAGGATTGATAAATGGGAAATGCATTTATTGGGTTGTAGGGATGTGTCTATTATTTTATTTAAAAAAAAAAAAAAAAGGGTGAAACCCTGTGCTGTCTGTGTTCAGCATAATATTAGTGACCAAAAGAAATGGGAAAGTAATTATACATAAAAACTTCATACAGTGTTAATAGGAAAGCTTATGCATAAAATACTGTACATATACATAAAAACTCCAACATTTTAAAACATGTGCAGGTAAAAGTTCATAAATCAATTAGCCCCTGTGTATCCTTTGTGCCACAATTTTTCCTTAGAAAGTGCAATCCGTGCAATGAAATATAGCAAAATGGTGAAAGTGCTGTGCTCCACTTCCTCTCGTGACCTCACTCACCAGATTTTCATAACGATATCACCTATAGTGAGAAATCTTATGTGACTCTATTAGTGATTCCTTGGTAGTTCCTCACGTGTCCAATGATTGAGCATTATCATGGGAGGAGAATTAAACATTCATAGCGTAATAACATTTAACCACTTAAGCCCCGGAGGATTTGGCTGCTAAACGACCAGGGGGTATTTTGCGATTCGGCACTGTGTGATTTTAACGGACAATTGCGCGGTCGTGCGGCGCTGTACCTAAACGAATTTGACGTCCTTTTTTTCCCACAAACAGAGCTTTCTTTTGGTGGTATTTGATCACCTGTGCGCTTTTTACTTTTTGTGCTATAAACAAAAAAAGAGCGTAAATTTTGCAAAAATAACAATATTTTTTATATGAAATTCCCCCCAAAAAAATGTAAAAATCCAAATTTTTTAACATTTTCGGCCAATTTGTTTTATGCTACATATGTTTGGTAAAAAAAATCTCAAAAAGCGTATTTTTATTGGTTTGCGCAAAAGTTATCGCGTTTACTAACAAAGGGAAAGATTTTTGCAATTTTTGTTGTTTTTTTTTAAACGCGTAATGGCGGCGATCTGCGATTTTTTTTGCGGTACTGCGACATTGTGGCGGACAGATCAGACCCTTGACTGACATTTTTGACACTTTTGGGGTTACCAGTGACATTTCTACAGTAATCAGTGCTATACATATGCACTGTTACTGTAAAAATACACTGGTAGTGAAGGGGTTAACTTTATTTGAGAGGGAGGGGCTGTGTGTGTCCCTAGGGGCGTGATTCTTACTGTGATTGGCTGTGGCTTGAGGTGTAAGGACACTGATCAACGGTTCTACATAGTAGAACCGTGTGATCAGTGTTTTTACACCGAGGAGAATGACAGGTGGCTTGTTTACACTAGCCGCCTGACTTTCTCCCTCTCCCCCGACGATCGCAGAGTGACCGGCGGACATCGGGTCCGCCGGTCACACGCGCGGGGGGGGGGTCCGTGACCGCGCGGGAGTGGGAGCGCGCCTCCGCGGGAGCGCGCTCGCTCCCCAGACCCTCCCAGGCTAGTGACGGTTATTAACGTCACTCTGCCTGGCCGGGGCTGACCGCCGCAGTAAATTTACTTGCGGCGGTCGGCAAGCGGTTAAATAAAAAGGCTTTTATTATAGTAAACAAAATACACTCACATTGTTGATTCTTATTAACCGGAAGGTTTTACTCCCTTAACCTCCCTGGCGGTATGATTCTTTCAGATTTTAGGTGCTGTAATTTGCATGTAATTCTTAAGAATGAGCAGCCCAAACCAACTATTTACATATGATTTTTTTTTTTACTGTGCGTTCTTCTTTATAACATCTCGGGTATGATAAAGTTTGAAACGCAAAATCATAAATTATAATATAATAAAAAACTATAAATAAGTTAAAGTATGTATGTATGTATACATATATATATATACTGTATATATACATACATATATATATATATATATATATATATATATATATATATATATATATATATATATATATATAAGTATACATATATTATATATATAGGTATATATAGGTATATATAGGTATATATATATATATATATATATATATGTATATATACGTATATATATGTATATATACACACACGTGTATATATATATATATATATATATATATATATATATATATATATATATATATAAAAAGTACAGTAAAACTGCAGGAAAGGGCACTGGGGGGCAAACAAATGTGAATTTTTTTTATTTTGCATTGTATCAGTGTGTTTGGTGTGTTTTACATTAGAATTTGCCGCCGGTTCCACCCCCCTGCGAATGTCACGTCGCAGGAGACGGAAGCCGAGGGACACAGAGGATCCGGAGGAAGATCCGCTGCCACACACCGCCGGGATACATCGTTGGATCCCGGTGACAAGGTAAGTAACCCCTCTACCAGGATCCAGCGATCTTCCTAGCGGTACCCCCAGTGTGGCTTGGGGTTACCGCTTTTGGCACTGAAATTTAACCCCGAGCCACATTCGGGAATACCGCTAGGAAGGTTAACGACCAGGCCATTTTTTGCGATACCGCACTGTGTTAATTACATTAACTGTATTAACTGACAATTGCGTGATCGTGCGACGCTGTACCCCAATAAAATTTATGTCCTTTTTTTGCCATAAATAGAGCTTTCTTTTGATGGTATTTGATCATCTCTGCGGCTTTTATTTTTTGCGCTATAAACAAAAAAAAGAGCGACAATTTTGAAAAAAAAAAATAAATAAAAAATATTCTTTACTTTCTGCAATAAAACATATCCAATAAAAAATTTAAAAAATTAAATTTTTTTCATCAATTTAGGCCAATATGTATTCTGCTACCTATTTTTGGTTTAAAAAAATCCCAAAAAGTGTACATTGATTGGTTTGTGCAAAAGCTATGGCGTCTACAAATGATGCAATATTTTATTTAATTATTTTTTTTACTTGTAATGCTGGCGATCAGCAATTTTTAGCGAGACCGTGACATTGCGGCAGACAAATTGTACACTAAGTGACACTTTTTGGGGACCATTGACACTAAAACAGTGATCAGTGCTAAAAAAAAATGCACTGTCACTGCACTAATGACAATGGCAAGGAAGGGGGTTAACATCAGGGATGATTGAAGGGTTAAGTGTGTCCCTAGGGGGTGCTTACTAATTGTGGGGGGGGGGGGGTACACTGATTTGGGGAAGACAAGAGTGTGGCTACTGAACAAAACGACGTACAGGTACATAGTTTCACGCAATAGTGCCACTTTGCCGCAGTAAATAAACAGCGGCTGGAATCCCGGAAAATACCGTCGCCGGAAGTCCCCATCACCTAATGCATTCCGGTCCAACCAGGAAGTGTCTTCAGAGGCTGGAGTCTTCCGGTGCTATGTGTGTCTTTTAAATCAATAACCGCTCCCAATACTCCATCTTATCCTCCTACTACACCCAATCCTAACTTCTGCAGGCCACATACATGACCACTATTCATAATAAGGAAGCGATGTTCGTTCGTAGATCGATCGTTCTGTTTCACTATGCTAATAATATAAAAATACAGTTATATTTTACCAATCCCCTCCCTTTTGATTCCTCCTACTACTTATTCCTTTTAACCCCAGGAGGAGGTAGCTACTAATGCAAATAACGAGTACTACATATAATGAAAGTTCTAGTCTTGGTGGACCTGATTTTGGCTTTATTAGAGAAAACAAGTACATAAAACTCACACACCAGCCTTGTTTACATACAATAGGCAGATCTTCGTTCTGCCTCTCCCGGGGATGATCGCGGGCGGTCGGATGACATTGGGTCCACCAGACCCGCTGATTGACATCCCCGCTAGCCAATAATGGCTCAATGGCGCCTCCGGCAGTGCAATGACGCCATCTAGTGGCTACTGAACGAAGCTACGTACAGGTACGTCATTTCGCACAATAGCAACACTTTGCCGCAGTAAATACACAAGTACATAAAACTCACACACCCCGTGTAGATAGAAAATCATAGAATTTGAGTGTAACAGCAATAAACACATTTCAACAAAAAAACAGCAGGCTTCATTTCTGTTCTTTCACTAATTTAATAGTAAGCAAAAGAGAAGATGACAGATGTGGTTTAATTGTAGCCATAGAATTCTCTGAGTATCTTATCGATAATAAAATCTTAGAAGCTAGAACTCTTAGAGGTAAATTTATAAAGCGGTAAATGTAACATTCACAAAACATTCACCGATAATTAATTATTCACTTTAAATTAAAAATATTGACCGATACGATTCACCTGCAGTGACTGTTTAGTGAATGTAAATTTACTGCTTTATACATACCCCCATCATTGTACAGTATATGTCCAGCTAAAATGTTTTTCCTTAGTGCTGGATACAGTGGAGAAGGGTTAGAATCCCTTTCAGGTTTTTATTGCTGCCTCAGACCCTGTTAGAGAGATTTTCCATCTGTTCCTGTCCTGCTGAAAATGTTTTGCCAGACTGGAGGTAAAGGTGCAACAGTACCAGAGTCAGAAATAAAAATACTTTTCTATTGTAAAGTAGGGGATGGCTAAAACCCCTGTCAGATTTGTATTTCTGACTGGGTCAACTGTTGCAATTTTTTCCTTCACACCCTGTCTGGTGAAACCGTTGTCAGCAATACAGGATGTAAAGGGAAAATTTCTCCAATGGAGCCCCAGGTAGCAGTAAAAACCCATCAGGGGGTCTAATCCCTAGCCAAAACCAGAAACCACTTTAGGCTGTGACTGCCAGAACCCTATCTCTAATGGTCCAGTCACAGTTGCTAATTTAAAAAAAAGGTTTCTCTGGAGTCATTTTGTATGATTCTTTAAATGATCAGAGATCATTATTCAAGTGTTCTATAATAATAAGGTCTTTGCTCCACATTTAGGCTCTATATAGGACTAGATAGCCACTTCTACGTACTGGAACAATCCTTTTTGTTACCATACAGTAAATCCACAGCATCCACAAAGAATTTGAATGGTTAAAATATCACCCCATAATATTGGGCTCCAGCAATGTGACCCCACCACTGGCAAAATTAATTGATAGTTATCTACAGCCATTGGTGGTAGCTTTATCCTCCTTCTTAAAAGATACTAGTGGTTTCTAGCAGCAAATTTCTTATGTAAAGATGTAACAGGTTAGGTTGCTTGCAAGCATAGACATTTTTGTATGGTGTACAAACATTCCAAATGATGCAGGCCTAAATGGAAATAAACCCACTGATTGAATCATTTCCCGAAATTGTTGCATTCAAAGCATGCCCTGAATGATAGCTGTTACAGTTGTTAGTGTGGTTATGCTAGCTCGCAACTGAACTGTCAAGCCAGAAAATGGCTGGTCTCATTGCTGATCACATGTGCAGCACCATAGTATCTGCAGATCAAACAGGGGCTTATATGGCAGCTACGTTGGCTGTAAAGAATAGCAAAGTTTAGTTATGCTTGTTGTTGAACATATTGTCTCATTCTATAAACCTAGCATTTTGTTATTTTTTACATGTTCTAGAACTGATTTTGGTGAAACTTTTCTTCAAATGCGAGAAAATACTCACAGCAGCAACATGGTTATGGGCAAATCAGATGCTTCAACATTTGCAAGCCTGTTAGTTGGGTTCCTAGATGAAAAGTTAAATCCTCCATGTCATTCAAGAACCACATACACAAGTGTTTTTGGTATATTGATGACATATTCCTTATTTGGAAGGGTGTCATTTGTATTTGGAAAGTATGTCCAAGCAGTTGTGTCATTCTTAAATTCTAGTTTTCCATCAATAAATTTCAGACCTGAGGTTTCTGATTCATACACTCTGTTTTTGGATAAAATAATAAGTAAAATCCATGGATAGGATCACCCTATTCAAGTATTTTAGTTCCTGTCATGGGAACTTAGTGGACAATCTTCCAGTTTCTTGGTTTAGAAGAGTTTTTTAAATATGTTCTGACTTGGGTGACCACATGGATCAAATTCACAAAGTAAGGCAAAAATGAATTGATCGTGAGTATCCTAGGGATGTCCTGGACAGGGCTCTGGAACATGTACTTTCTAGAATGGAACCTGCTCCTCTGAAAATAGGTATGGACAGGGCCCCCTATGTTCAAACTCAATCTGAAACGTTTAAAAAGTAGTAAATTGACACGCTTACGTTTTGAGGAGTGATGTAAACCTATGTCATTTTTTTGAAAAGGCAACCATCTATAGGAGCAGAAACCTAAAGCTTTCCATAAATCTATAGAATAGTGAACAAAAAATTCTTAGGAAAATTCATATGAACGTTGTCAGAACATTTGAATGTCGTTCAAGATGCTTTTTGATTTTAACATTTCATTTTGTAATGAATGGACTTTACCAACTGCAAACCACATACACTTTTAGAAATTCGCTAGTTCAACAAAAAATTTCCATTCTTCTCCTTCAAATGTTCTTGGCACTGCAGTCGAAAATGAATGTCATTTTGACCAACAAATGATTAGAAAAACAAATGAACTTGCTTGGAACATTATTTTCCAAAGAATTATTAGCATTCGACTGATACATACAAAAATATTTTTTTGGCACTTTTTATTGGTCATCTTTATGTAATATATTGTGATTGTATAGCTATGAGTAGTATCACTACATTGTTTTATTTTATCTTTGACATTTTTTACAACAAACTTTGTCCATATGATGACAAGGTCCATGCCTGATTTGCTGGCTTGTCTGATGAGTGGATGTAGTGCTGTTACATTTTCTGCCTTTGAAACACACATTACTGCATCACTCCCTATCTTTGAAACACAATGAGGTTCTTAATGGCTGTGCACCAATTTATGCCCTGTTTGTGGTGCAGACTGACTGGAATGCCATGGAGTGTTTAGTGAAGGAGTCTCTTGTTTTTATATATGGACTATTATACTTCAACAAAATTCTAGGACTAATAATGAGCGTCAGTCTAGTTTTGCAAAAGCATGGATACAGGTGCGGTGATTTTGCTCAGTTGGAAGGTATATATGTAGTAGTTCTATGGGTGATGTTTGTTTGTCTGTCACCCTAAGAAAGGGGTCTAGTGAGGCCCCAAAATGGTGTAAGTGGAACTTTTTCTTTGTCACCTGTTTATTAAAGTGGTTGTAAAGACAGAAGGTTTTTTCTTATCTTAATGCATTCTAAGCTTTAAGATAAAAAAACTTTTGTGTGCAGCAGCTCCCCTAATACTTACCTGAGGTTCATCTCAATCCAGCGATGTTGCACGAGATACTTGGCTCTTCGGGACTCCCTTCCTCTTTGGCTGAGACAGTAGCGTGGCGCCATTGGCTTCTGCTGTTGTCAATTAAAGTCAGTGAGCCAATGAGGAGAGAAAAGGGGCAGGGCGGGGCCGGGCTACAGTTCCATATCTGAATGGACAAAGGGAGCTGCAGCTCGGCTGGGGTGCCCCCATAGCAAATTGCTTGCTGTGGGGGCACTCAACAGGAGGGAGGAGCCAGGAGCACCGAAGAGGGACCCAAGAAAAGGAGCATCTGGGCTGCTCTGTGCAAAACCACTGCAGGGAGCAGGTAAGTATAAGTCCCGGTTCACACTACAGCGACTTGTCAGGCGACTAGTCAGGCTGACAAGTCGCGGTCCATTCCGTGCTACGGGTACCGTTCTAATAGGAGCGACTCAAGTCGCTCCGGCTTAGAAAATAGTTCCTGTACTACTTCGGGGCGACGTCGGAGCGACTTGCATTGACTTCCATTATATGAAGTTTGTGCAAGTCCCGCCGAAGTCGCGATGCACGTGACTTCACAGGTCGCCCCCAAAGTCGGATCGCCATAGTGTGAACCGACACTAACATGCTTGTTATTTTAAATGAAAAAACAATGAGACTTTAGTATCACTTTAAGCCTTTAATAAACAACTGAAGCTCATTATGGGGTAATATCTTTTTCTAGTTTATGAGATTTTTGTTGAGGTCTGTGTCCCCACCAGGAAAATTTCCCTCAACTAAATGTCTGGACATGAACTGATGGGAAGCCTCTCCAATAGGAACACAAATACCAACAAAATGCTTTTTCAGCAAACTGGGTAAGGGTAGAACCTCCGAGAGGCTACTATTTCTTTCTATATCTTCCTGTCTCAGCCTTAACTATCCCATCATTTATTGTCTTACTATCACATGGACAGGAGGTGAAGTGAAATCTCCCCAATAAGATGATAAGACATTATCGGCACTCAGTTGCAAACATAAACAATCCTTTATTAGTGCAACGTCACAATAGTGAAATAACCCAATGTTTCGGGGCACTGCAGGGTCCCTTCCTCAAGGCAACATAGTGACTCAGGTCATTATGTATTGGTCATCAAAGTAGTAAAAGCATTGGACAACAAGTTAGTGCTGCCCCATCATCTTCCAGTGCGACTGGTAATGTGCAAGGAATTGTATAGAGATTATTTTAGATTCAAGCATTCATGCTTGCTTATTGCAATAAATACATTTTAAACTCTTAATGAATACATAACTTGATTAAACTTTGGCAAAATATCTTTCTGGAGCTCAGGTTTAAAAAAAATGTATATTGCTCATCACGAGACAAAATGCTGCCTAGTTATAAGCACATATTGAGTTACCATGTCAAACAAGGGAATTCCGTGGAGGGTGAAATTGTTGAGTATTGGATACTGCTTGCTAAAGTGCTAAAGCAGAAAATGATTTCACTGAAGTAAAAAAATAAAGTACTACCAGATAAAGAATTATTTATTTCCTGTTCAGCCAGGTGTCTTACATCTAAAGTCACATATTGTGTTGTGAATATGCATGCAGCTATTGTGTTTTAAATACATGTTATGACTGTACGTCATGGAATACCGTACTTCTTTAGCACACATCTGTGTGTTTTGCATTTTCTTGTCTGAAACAATGAACAAAAATAATTTATGTTGCTCCAATAGCATACTATATTTAAACATACTACATGCTCATTCCCAGGAAATTCATGGAAAAGGCTTGCTGGCATAGTAGAATTTGTAAAGGCTGCATTTTCCTTAAAGCAGTATTAAACTCTTAAACAAAAATGTCATATTTTTTTTTATTAGTGAGTCGTTATTAACAATAACTTTCCAACCAGTGACATTTTTAGAGATTCTTTATTTTTTACTGTCTCATCAAATGTTTTGGTGCCTATAATTCTAGCTTACATTTTTTAAGTATGAGTAGTGGTACCCCTTATTGATTCACATGGTGAATGCCGGTATCTTGGGACCCCCTTATTATTAAACGGGGCTTTCAAATTCTGATATGACCCACACCCTGAGACCCCCCCACAACCGCCAGCCATGGTTTTGAAGAAGAGGCCCTTGTCCTCCTTATGAAGACAAGCTGCTTTTCCAGGGGGGGGGGGAATGTTTCCTGGCAGGTCACACCCTCATGTTGAATGCATGTAGCCTGGTAAAAATGGGGGGGGGGGGGCTACAGCAAAAGTGACATTTAAAAATATAAAAAAAAAAAAGCACACAGACCCCTCCAAAGGTCCCCCAAAATATGTAGCAGACACTTGGTGGGGGTCTGTGTGCTGTTTTTTTTGTTTGTTTTTTTCTAAAGAAGCTGGGGATGGAATGGAATTTGCCACCAATTTTAAACACCTTTTTTGTTTGTAAATGTCATACAATTTTTAATTTTTTTTTTTTTGTATTCGCACTTATTCCTCAGGGCAGTGCCCATCCTTCATGCTATTTTTTTTTACACCCCCCTGCCTAGTAGCCCAACAAATGAGCTATTTAATATACCAGACTTGGCTCCCATTGATTTCAGTTTGGTTCGGGTTTGGCATCTGAACTTTTTTGAAGTTGCTGAACCCTGCTGGAACCCAGGAAAACTCAGCTCATCCCTAGACGATGGCTCCAGTCTGCAGTGATGAGCAATGGAGCCACCCTTGAACAGCAGAGGGTAGTGTTAGATGTACTAGCTGTTGTAGCTGAACATAACTAATAAATTGAAGCTAAAGCTCTAGCTCACATATTTATGAACAGTTACAGCAACAGTTCTTTTTTCCATGTGGGTTAAAGTCTTTACAAACATGAGTAAAAGTGTTAAATGGTTTATTTCCAGTCTTGAACTACCACTTTTGCTTCAGCATTTGGTATGTTAAATGAAACTTGGAAAATAATAAACCTTACTGGCCGGATCAACAAATTATGAATTAAATAATTAATTATATCATTTTTTTTTTCTGGAAAATTAGTTAGAACCCCCCAAACATTATATATTATTTAAAGCAGTGGCCATAGAGAATAAATTGGTGGGTTTTGCAATATTTTTTTTATGTCACACAGTATTTGCGTTGCTGTTTTTCCAAATGCAGTTTTGGGGAAAAAAAATACACTTTTTTAAAAATTTTAATGCAAAAAACATAATACAGAACCCAATTTTTTTGTAAGATATAAAAGTTGATGTCACACCAAGTAAATAGATACAAAACATGTCACACTTTAAAATTGTGCACGCCCACACAACGGCGACAAACAACCTTTAATTTTTCTATTTAGAGGCAACGCTTTAAAAGCCTTTACAGGTTACCACTTTAGCTGTATGGAGGAGGTATATTGATCCTGTGTGTATTATACAGCCAAATAAAGGATAATACTAAGGAGTTATCCAGTTGCCAGCTTAATTTCTGCTATTACGGAGGAGATCTAGTTCTAGAATTAATGCCCATGAACTGACGTTCGCGGTGATACCTCACATGTGTGGGACACGTTCGCCTTTTTTTTTTCAATTATTATTTTTTTTTATTTTTACACTGTTGCTTTAATTTTTTTTTAATCACTTTTATTGCTGTCACAAAGAATGTAAACATCCCTGTGATAGCAAGAGGCACGTGATAGTTACTCTTTATGGAGGGATCTGGGGGTCTATCAGACCCCAAATCCCTCCTTTGAACTTGAAAGCACTCAAAATGCCAAGATATGAATTTTTGAATACTTTCAATACAATACAATTTATTAAAACTGGCGCCTTTAAGGTTCCAGTAAACCGGAAGTGGTGTCATGACGTCACTTTCTTCTACATCTGAGACCTGATCAAACCTGATCCTGGCTTTCTTTGGCTCTCAGGCCAGTCGGCGGACTTGCTGGCTTGTCGCTCGGTTCCCCCGATGGAAGGCGGCGGGAGGGGGGGCACATCCCCTTCCATTGCTTGTAATAGCAGCCAAGCAGCTGCTTAGCCGCTTCGGTTGTTAACAAGAGAGCTGACGGCTAGCTCTAAAAAACGGTACCAGAGTGATGCCTGCAGCTGCAGACATCACTCCGGTACAACCACTTGAAATCAAATGATACGTGATTTGGCAGCAAGTGGTTAAAATGAAGAAAAAAAAAAAGCCTAAAAAAAAAAACTAAAGCAGCCACCACATCCAAGGACTGGTAAGATGCAATATTATAAATGTTTGTTTTTGAGTTTATTTTTACTTTAACAAATGGAATTAAACTACTCCCTGTATGAAGTCGTGTTCAAAAACATGTTGGTATGCAATTGTGTTGTTAAGCCTGTTTAACTGTAAATAGATGGATGCTGGGTTGAAATGTATTATGGTAACTGGACATGTAAAAAAGGCAAAATAAACATTCATTACTCCTGTCTCCAGGGATGGAGTTCAGTATGAAGGGCCAGAAGTATTGCTCTGAAAAACATAATATTTGTCCCACCACTCCCTAGTATCTGGGTGGATATAAAAGATATAGATATCTTTGCTGATGGGAGTACATAGACATATTAACATATAACTAAACCAAAGAAAAAAACATAGTTTATTACAGCTAATTAGTCTCTAGATTTTGAGACTGCCCTAGTTTTCAATTTTCAGACTAGTAATATTTACAGCAAGTACAGAAATATACTTGTTAATTTGAAGAAAGGCAGCAACTTCAATACAGGATTATCAATGGAACGAACTGGTGAATAGGAATAAACACCACTAGTTACAGTTTAGAAGATTCATAAGGTACGTAATTACATTGGTCAAAATGTATCCTCTGCTAAGTCATAGGATAAATACCTAGGGTCATATTTATACTAAATATTCAGCCGTGATTAACCTCCCTGGCGGTATGATTCTTTCCGATTTTAGGTGCTGAAAGCGGTACAATTATTTTGCTAGTAATTCTTAAGAACGAGTAGCCCAAACCAACTATTTACATATAATGTATTTTTTACTGTGTGTTTTCTCCTTTATAACATCTCGGGTATGATGAAGTTTGAAACACAAAATCACAAATTATAATATAATGAATAGCTATAAATAAGTATGTATGTATATATATATATATATATATATATATATGTATATATATATATATATATAAATATATATATATATATACTGTATATACACATATATATATATATATATATATATATATATATATATATATATATATATATATATATATATATATATATATATGTATATATATATATATATATATATATATATATATATATATATATATATATATATATATATATATATATATATATATATGTGTGTGTGTATATATATATATATATATATATAGATAGATAGATGGATGGATAGATAGATAGATAGATAGATAGATAGATAGATAGATAGATAGATAGATAGATAGATAGATCGATCGATAGATAGATAGATAGATAGATAGATAGATAGATAGATAGATAGATAGATAGATAGATAGATAGATAGATAGATAGATAGATAGATAGATAGATAGATAGATAGATAGATAGATAGATAGATAGATAGATAGATAGATGTATATAAATATATATATACGTGTGTGTGTGTATATAGATAGATAGATAGATAGATAGATAGATAGATAGATAGATAGATAGATAGATAGATAGATAGATAGATAGATAGATAGATAGATAGATAGATAGATAGATAGATAGATAGATAGATAGATAGATAGATAGATAGATAGATAGATAGATAGATAGACGTGTATGTATATATATCTATATAAATATATATAGATATATATATATATATATATATATATATATATATATATATATATCTATATATATATACATAAAAAGTACAGTCAAACTGCAGGAAAGGGCACTGGGGTCAAACAAATGTGAATTTATTTTATTTTGTAATGTATCAGTGTGTTTGGTGTGTTTTACTGTTTGAATTTGCCGCCAGTTCAACCCCCCTGCGAGCGTCACGTCGCAGGAGACGGAAGCCGGGGCACAGAGCATTGGAAGGAAGATCCGCCACCACACACCGCCGGGATACATCGCTGGATCCTGGGGACAAGGTGAGTACCCTCTCTTACAGGATCCATCGATCTTCCTAGCGGTACCCCGAGTGTGGCTCGGGTTTACCGCTTTTGGCACTGAAATTTAACCCCGAGCCACACTCGGGAATACCGCTAAGGAGGTTAAAAGAGAAGTATGTCCAAAGCCTTTTTTGGTCATACTTCTCTTCTGGGTCACAGGAGTGAACTTACTTGTGCTCTCCTGTGTCCCATAATCAGTCGACCGCAAGACAAGCTCTGTAAGAATCCCAACCATATTGTCAGGATCCACCTGGATGCCTGATTGGCAGGTGGCTTAGCTTCTCAATGCACCTCTGAGAGTCAGAGCCAGCTGTGCCCGCCCCCTCTCTAGCCCAGTGCTCCAGTGAGTGCTGGAGGGGCAGAGCAGAGAGCAGTGACTAACATTCACCACTCTCTTCTCTTTTAATTATTCCCTGTCATTTAAAACACACATGCCACAAAGATTGACCAGCAGTGAATATTTATTGAACGCAATATTCACTGCTTTATAACTATACCCAAACTTGGGCAATGTGGCAAAGTGCAGGGTAACGTGCATTCCCACAATGCACCTGCCCCAAATTCAGTGTGATTCATTGTGAATGGCAACCTCAACACGTTATACAGGCGATTATGATGCACAATACACTGCAGTGCACCACAACATACATACTCTGCATTGTAGTGTGCTGTGTTGCATTTTTTTGAACCATTGTGGAGGCTGCAGCAGGTGGCTTAATACAAAATTCGATAATGCGTATTAAATAATGCACATTAGCACACCACTATGGATAGCTAAAATGTGAACAAGTCCTTTTAGGCCCCTTTCACACGGGCTTTCCAGTTTTTCAGGCGAACCTGATCGGATGCTCTATGTACCCCTATGGAGCAGCGGATGTCAGCAGTGAGATCTCCGCTGACACCCGCTGCTATCTGATCCGATACTGTCCGTGAAATCCAGACGGATGGAAACCCTACGGACAGGCGGTCCGTTTTCATCTGATCTCCCATAGAGGAGAGTGGGGATCTGACAGCTACGTCTCTGCAAAGTAAGGGGAGACGGGCCTGTCATCTGCCTGCTCAGCAGGGATCGGTGGATTGATCCACGCTGAGCAAAACAGAGTCCGCTGGGTGCACCGCTCGTGTGAAAGGAGCCTTCAAATTTTTTTATTTAGATTCAGAAGGAATTGGCATTCGTGTTTTTTAAGTGGTTTTGTGACACAAAGGTGACTTGGTGACTGATATTGACACTTTTTTGGAATTGATTTGTCAAGTAGCTATTTATATTTCTAACAAATCCACAGTAGAGTATTACAATTTTTGATTGGAGGCTCTGAGCTGTTCTTTATTTATTCTACCGATAAAGCAGGCACTAACAGGATTTGGATTCAACAGTTTTTCAACAACTTTTCTTACCCTGTTCCCTTTTTCCTTCTTCTTTTCATTTTGCTTTCTGTTTTGTAATATGTCAATTCTTTGCTTATTGGGATTCCTGCTGTAACGGACTGCATTATACTTGCAGAATCTGCTTCAGGCTCGGTTTCCACTAGTGCGACCTGCGGTGCGACTTGACACATGTCAAGTCGCACAGCAAGTCAAAAGCCATTGTTTTCAATAGGGCCCGTTTCCACTGCCGCGGCTTCAGTTGCGGCGACTTCAAAAGTAGTTCGTGCACTACTTTTGAGCCATCTTCAGTGCGACTTCCCTCTATATATGAGGGACAAGTCTCACTGAAGCCGGAGTTTACTTTCGCTACGAAGTCGTGCTAGAAGTAGCACGACTTCGTAGCCGCACGAGTGGAAACCTAGCCTTAATGTTAACAAAACCTAAGGGGTCGATTTACTAAAGGCAAATAGACTGTGAGCTTTTCAAAGTGCAGTTGCACCTTGCAAGTGCAGTTGTTTCAGAGCTTGGTAAATGAGGTAAAGCTTCACTTTGCAAAGACCCAAATCAGGTGCAAGGAAAATTAAAAAAAAAACAAAAAAAAACAGCATTTTTGCTTGCACATGATTGGATGATGGAAGTCAGCAGATCTTCTGCTCATTTATTAAGCACTGGAGAACCTGCTCTTGTAGAGTGCAATTTCACTCTATTTCCCTTTAGTAAATCATTCCCTAATGCCTCGTACACACGATCAGATATTGAGACGACTTATTGTTTGCATTTTGTTGCATGATACTAGTATTGAATTCAACAATGCGTACTAAACATATGATTTTTTTTTTTCATACGGTTCTGGAAAAGCTTCCTGGTTGTGTAGCTACGTATCGGATAGTGCAAAACAAAACAATGGCAGCCAGGCTTTTTCAGGGTTATTTTCCTGTTTCTGATCATGCATGGTCTTTGTCTATCGATTTTTAGCGGACGAATACTGTACTGATTAAACGATTGTCGTTCGCTAGGCTATCGTATGACAAAAGTTTTCCTGTTTGTTCCTTTGGATTTTATTGGATCAAATGTGGTGTTCGGGTGTGGAAAGCTGTGTACTAATGATTAGATTATCGTGCGATCAATTTGAAAGCAATTTTTTTCGTACGATTATCTGATCGTGTGTACGAGGCATTAGTGTTCATCTCTTTTGATATTAGTTCAGGCAGATAAAAGTACTCTACACACATGCCAATTATTATTTCCACTGTACCACTGAGTAATCCTGAAGGGTTTTGTGAATTTACCCATGGGCACATTTAAGAAAAGCAGTGCCAAGAAAATATAGATGCTGACATTGCTGACTTTTACTTCTGAAAATCTTAGTTGCCTGGCTGTCACTTTGATCCATTGGCTTCAATACCTTTCTGAAGCACAGACACAGAACAAGTATGTAGATGAGGAACTCTTATTATCACATTTACATGCTTGTTCCAGATCAGTGACATAAAGTGGTTAATTTACTGAAGGCAAATAGACTGTGCACTCTGCAAGTACAGTTGCTCCAGAGCTTAGTAAATGAGGTAAGGCTTCACTTTGCAAAGAGTACCCAATCACGTGCAAGGAAAATAAAAAAAAACAGCATTTTTGCTTGGACATGATTGGATGATAAAAATCAGCAGAGCTTCTGCTCATTTACTATGCTCTGGAGCAACTGCACTTACAGAGGGCAACTGCATTTTGCAATGTGCACAGTCTATTTGCCTTTAGTAAATCGACACCAAAATGTACTGAAAAAGGGGCGTAACTACAAGGGTTGCAGGGGTTGCAATTTCCTGTGCGGCTCCCCTGTACACCTGGCACCTGGATAGGAGGGGCAGCGGGGGCAGCATGTAGAGAAATCACTGTCTTCCTTTTTCCTCCTGTAGCCGCAGGAGGAAAATGGAGGAGATTGGTTCCGCTGTATGCTGCCACTGCCACTACTCCTATCCAGTTCACTTGTGTTCTGATGTCTCTGGGCCCCTGTGTGCTCCCCTGGTCCCCCTCCCCTCACTGTGCTGCCCCCCCCCCCCACTGTGCTCCCTCCCCTCTCCTGCCGGCTGCTGCAGGGGAGGTGTCACAATAGAGAACCAGGAAGGGGTCGGTAAATATGTAATTTACCAGCTCCTTCCTTTTCTGAATGGACAGAGTCATAGTCAGTGACATTGTAAAAAAAATAAAATAAAATGATAAAAAGTAATATAATTAAAATACCAAAAAATAAAAACTACTGACACCAGTGGGTGAACTTCCAGGATCGCAAAGGTTCCACTTGTGACCAGGCCATGGCATTCCACCACCGTGGGGAGGCCCCAAGATGGCAGAAAGAGAGCCCACTGCAGAACTTGTGAAAGGGTTCCACTGCAGGACCGTAATTAAGGGACCCGCAACGAGAGTAAAGGGCCCCAGGATCAGTGGGAAGAGCCCCAGGCTTGAAGGGAAGGGCCCCGGCCAGGAGTCCGGAGGGCCCTTCATGGTTTCTTGCAGGTTCTAGTTACGCCTCTGTACTGAAACCAGAGTGAGCTCCAGAATACTAGTATTTTCTAAAGCAGATTGATTGTTGCAGTCTTTATTTCTCTCTCTGTACATGTTTTCTGTGATACTGGCTACCAATGCTTTCTCACAGTTTTAATTTTTCAAAATCAACCATAGAGCATTGACTAATTTTAGATTATCAGACAATAATAAATATCGTTCTAGCTGCTCCCCGTCTCTGTGCTTACTTCCCCATCGTGACAGTGGCATGTTTTTACAGTATGTTTTATTACAGCAACTTGCCAAGGTCTTCCCTAAAAGTTCACATGTTTCATCATTCTGAATTCTCGAGAAATTGTATGTTGACCACAACAGCCGGGGTAAACCAGAATATGATGACAAAGCAGTAATAAACCCAAAGACTAAAGTGTAATATAGCGCAGCTTTACTATCCTTAGATGTGATCACTGCATTCATTTTTCTTTCTTTAAGCTTTTCTCCCTTTATTTTTACTTCTGGTAACACACCTCATACATTAGAGTGCCTCCACTCTGGATGAAGGAGAAAAAGGGCACCTTTGGACAGCAGCATTGTCAGTCTGTTGGAAGGGTAGCCTTGAAGGGAATAGCAGATTTGAAACAAATTGAACAAATTGAATCCAAACTCCAGCTACATTTTTTAAGCAGTTAGAATTTTTGTTTTCCTTTTGGGATAATGTTTTTTACAGGAATAAATAAAAGCCAATCATTGTAAGCACCCATCAGTGGTAAATGGTTTGTCTTAGGGCCAGTTGACACCATAGAAATGCAATCCGGATGCATTCCGGATGCTTTTCTGCATGCACATTTTTTGTGCATTCCAGTGCGTTTTTGATGCTTTGTTGGTGCGGTCCAGTGCATTTTTCCCCTCACTATTTTTTTAACCTTAATTAACCACTTAAGGACCGCTTGCCAAAGTTTTACTGTGGCAGGCAGCCCCTCCTGTGCGAACCGACGTAGGACTATGTCGGTTGCGCGCCTGCTGCTAGGGCGAGCGCACAGCGTAATGATTAAGCACAAGATGTATGTGTGAAACGGGTCTATGTGACCTCATGTTGGTGTCTTTGGTGTCATTACTTTGAAAATAAAGGCTATTGGAATTCCTGGATGTGCGGCTGTTTCTTTCTTTACAAGTTTCCACGGAGGCGGGCCAGGGCTGGCACTCTATGAGAGATTCCACCTCAATTCATCACCATTCACCTGGAGCAGCGTTTCTTCTCTTAGTAACTCAGGAGCGGGGACATCGATGCACGGGGCCACCCGCGATCGCTCCCTGCTGAGAGAGAAGGACAGGCAGCTGTTGTAAATACAGCCGACCCTTCTTCTCTCTGGAATGATCACAGAGCGCCTGTGATCCTTCTATATAGGAACACAGATCTCTATGATCATTTCAAAAGCCCCACCCCCATACAGTTAGAAACACTCCCCTAGGCTTACATTTAACCCCTTGATCACCCACTATGTTAACCCCTTCCCTGCCAATTCATTATTACAGTAACAGTGCATATTTTTAGCACTGATTACTATAGTAATGTCACTGGTCCCCCCAAAAGTGTCAAAAATGTTAGTTAGGCGTCCGATCTGTCCTGCCGCAATGTCGCAGTCTCGCCAAAAATCGCAGATCGCCGCCATTACTAGTAACAAAAAAAATAAAAAATTAACCGTAGTTAGTAGATGCAATAACTTTTGCGCAACCCAATCAAAATACGCTTATTGTGATTTTTTTTTTACCAAAAATATGTAGCAGAAAACAAATTGGCCTAAAATTTAGATTTTTCAATAAGTTTTTGGGAATGTTATATAGCAGAAAGTGAAAAATTGCACAGGTGATTAAATACCCCAAAGAAGAAAGCTCTATTTTTGGGGAAAAAATACATAAATTTTAATTAGGTACAGTGTGGCACGACCGCGCAATTTTCCGTTAAAGTAACGCAGTGCACATCACAAAAAAATGGCCTGGTCATTAAGGGGGCAAATCCTTCCGGTCCAGAACTGGTTAAGGACATGTGTGTTCCAGTGCATTTTTGGTGTATTTAGGTGCAATTTGGTGCGTTTTTGATGCATTTTACAACGTTCCAGTACAGTCCAGTGCAGGAAAAATGTAGCGTGTTCTACTTTTTTTTATGTAACTGGAACTGACTGCACTGGTGTAACCTGTAAGACAAAGACATAATGAGCTAGTATGTATGTAAGGTACCAGGGCTGCTGTTAGAAATCAGGGAGCCCCTTACAGCCTACCTGGCAGGGCCCCCTCCCAAATGTATCAATATTTTCACTAAAAATACACTGAAATCATTATTAGCGGACAAAAACATAACAGAGAACCTGTATGAAAAAGACCTTTTTTAATTGTTTTTTACATTTAAAAAATAAAGTATAACTTTTTTTTTAATGTTAAAAATGTTTACAATTATTTTATTTTACAATTTTTTAAAAAGGGGGCACAAAGAAGGGGGGGGGGGGGTCAGAAGCAAGCAGAACAGGGAGGGGGTTCAGTGTCAGAGAAGCAATTACAGGAATGATGCCCTGTGTCTGTGTCTCTCCCTGCAGCATTTGAAAGCTGGCAGGAGGGGGAGAAACTGGCTTTCAGCTGCTGCAGAGAGCCACACAGGGCTTGCTTCTGTAATTGCCCCTCCTCCAGATTGCACTGATATCCCGTTGGGGCCCCCTACAGGAGGACTGGTGGTTCCCCCCCCCCCCTATCAGCGGCCCTGTCCGGCGCTGTGAGTGGCCAGAGCCGTGATGACATCAGTCCCAGGCATGTGCGTTGGAGTCTCTGTTTGCTGCGCGGGCTCTGAAGGTCTGGCATGGTAAGCCAGACCTTCAGAGCACATGTGACGATGACGCCATCAGCTGCATGCGCTCTGAATATAACTGTGCAAGTTTAGGAGATATTCCCAGTACCTACAGGTAAACCCTATTATAGGCTTACCTGTAGGCAGTGCTTTAAGTGGCCCAAAAGAGGTGACGGTACTCTATTATAGCCTATACATTTTTTCGCCCCCCCACCCCACATCAGGGTCCACACAGAGCACCCCCCATGGCCTGGGCTGGGACTCCGGAGCAGGGGGACTCACTGGTGGTGACTGGTTTGGCTCTGGAGTGGGGAAATATTCTTGGGGGGCAATTGAGGGCGCAGATGTCCAAAATGAGCGTACTAGTACGCTAAGGCGCACGGAGAGGTGGCGGTATGCTCAAGAGCCATATTTGGAAGTGGTGGTACTGAGTACCAGTGCATACCGGCCCACTTAAAGCACTGCCTGTAGGTACAAGTAAAAAATAAGAGTTTACTTCCTCTTTAACACTGTTGAGTGATACATTTGCAGAACAAACTTTTTGTTGAAAAAAAAAAAAAAAACAGCCAGATCACCAAGAAATCACCAAGAGAATATAAAAGAAAAAAAGGCTGAAAAAGAAGACTAATACAGCCATCACATCTAAGAATTGGAAAGCAGCAATAAAATACATTTTTGCTTTTGGGTTTAATACCTTAAAACTTGACAAAACTATGTTGGTTCACTACAGGCTTGTACACTTAACGTGGTTGTAAACCTCTGTAGAATGAACTAAGCATATCCTCATGTAGTGTGTATAGTGTACATAGCACTTAATGTGGATCCTGCCTGCTCTCTCCTTCCTCTGCTATCTGCATGAGCCATTTCTGACACCAAGCAAACCTGGGAGATGGCCCCACCCCCATCTAATACACAGCAGGTGATTGACAGTTTTAGACGTGCATGTTTCCCTATGTGTCGGTGTAGAGGGGGTGTGTTCTTTCCCTCCACTCAGGTGTCAGGTTACATTCAGCTCTGTGCTGTGTAGTGTGTGACATCAGATCCCAACCCTTGTTTCCTGCAAGCTGAAAAATGCCCTTTGATCTGTGTACTTTGGAAGGCTGTGCTTAGTATTTATAGCTGTAGTCCAATCTAAGCATGTTCTGCAACAATAGCTCCCAACTGATCTAGATTTGGAAGGACTGTCCCTCTTTTGGAACAAAGTCCCTCTGTCCTCTGCATTTGTCCCTCATTTTGGTCTGATCTATATAGTTGTATATAAAATGCATTATTTATATTTCAAAAAGTGTTTCACAGTGCTAAACCTTTCATCCAAATTAATAAATTATTATAATATAATTATTATATTACTTTTTTTTAATATACTAAATTATCTAAATTGCTGCATTTGTAAATGACAAAAGCCAAGAATTTGTAAGTTTAACTAATTATTTTATTTGTTAAATTCTCCCTTGAGGGGGCATGGCGGGGGGGGGGGCCTATGCCTACATACTTTTGTTAATAGGTGTCCCTCGTTCTCATCTTAAAAAAGTTGGGAGGTATGCTTCCTGATAGCTCCCTACCCTGACCCCCTGTTTGGATAAGTGTGCGGCCGCAGGCCGGTATTTGTGGGAGGAGCTAGCGGGCTTTATAGCGCCGCCCCTCCCTTAGACCGGCCTGCTGCCTCGGATCGTCACTCGGCTTGGTCAGGTGTTCTGGGTGATCACCTGACGTCGGCCGAATACCGCCTCCTTGTGGACCGGACGTCCGGTCGGGTGCTGTACCAGGAAGCGCTGCGTGTGGCGCGGATCTCTGCTATTCCTGAGCAACCTCTGACGGTGCTGAGTCTCACCCTCCGCTGCCATCCAGCCCAGCTTCTCTGCCGTGACTGCCAGCTTCGCCGCTGCTTCTCCTGCTGTTCAGTAGGGGATCAGGTACTTGTTATCATGGGGGGGGGGGGGGGGGGGAGGAGGCATCTTCCTGCACACACTGCCTGCCTCTGTAGGCCACGGCTATCTTTCACACTCAGTCCTGCACACACTGCCTGCCTCTGTAGGCCACGGCTATTTTTTCACACTCAGTCCTGCACACACTGCCTGCCTTCCAGAAGGCCACGGCTACCCCCGTACACAGGCTCATGCACACACTGCCTGCCTTCCAGAAGGCCACGGCTACCCCCGTACACAGGCTCATGCACACAGTGCCTGCCTTACTAGGCCACGGCTACCTGTTTTATGTTCTCCTGCTCTCTTATCGGCCTCTGTTAGGTTGGGTATATCATCCCATGTTCCCCTGCTTGTCCCTGCTTGTTCATGGCTGCCTTGGTTGGGGGGGGGTCGCCCGGCCTTTTTTAGAGTGAGGGGGCGGGGGGGTTTGGTACCTGAGGGTTGGTGGGGGGGGGGGGTCTCTTTGCATTGTAGGTATGTGTGTTTCCATTCCGGGTACAGGTAATGTATCTCTAGTGGGGGGTCACGCATCGTCCCCCCCTTTTTTGACCGTTTGCCTTTTTTTCCTTCAGGTTCTCTCCATGTCTTTCAATGCCGGCACCAGGTACTACTTCAGGTTCAGGTTCCTTCATGTACCTCACGGCTCAGCTTTATTTAATTTTCCCAGACGCTTCTCTGGCATCGCCCATAGACACTTAAACCTGGTCTGTCACTTGGCCCCACACACTTAGTCACCTTGTCTGGCTGCCCGGTGGCCACCCCCTTTCATGTACACTTCAGGCCCGTATACTCCTCATGTTATTCACCTGCGGTTGCATTTTGGTTCCTGTGCTCCGTCACGGCTTCATCACCTCTGTGCACTTACCACTCTTCATGTCGTCTGTCCTTCTCGTTACTCTGTTGTGGCTCTCCAGCTGTGTTGTTCTGTCATGTATTGCCCCCTCCTCCCTGGTAGGGCTAGTCTACTGGCTGTTAGGGTTTCAGGTGCTGGCCCTAGTTCCCCCCCCTTCATAGCCGGTCCCGCGAGGCCAACCCCCCAATCTCGTCGGAGATTATTTCGCCCCACGGGCCAAACCAAAGCTAGCGCCTCGCTCCACCCTTCTCATGGGGTTTATAGTTAGGGCCTCACCTGTCACGGCCACACGTTTGATTCTTTTACTGTCACCGAGAGGCCATCTTTCCCGCCACCACGTCAGTGGCTCACGCCCCTCGCCCAAATCATAGGTAGAGCCTCTCACCGGCCGCTTGGCATCTAGCAGGGCCTCACCTGTCACGGGGTAGTTAAGTTTTTCGCCTTTGGGATCTAGCTAGCCAGCCAGTGGTTCTCCTATACGTTACGGTCGTTAATCGGTCTTGGGCGTTCTACTTTTTCTGTTTCCTTCTACAGCGGGCCTCAAGGAGCCACCCTGGAAGATGGATTTTCCTCCCCCTCCACGCCAGCCAGGATCGGCACCCCTGTCAGGTCCGGTACCCCCAGGGGTCGTCGGGTTCCTTCTCCGCTGGGCTCTTACGGGTCTTGGACTATTCCGAAGATCTCGGCGGTCCTACGTCAGAAGGGTATCTCGTTCCCGGCCACTGCAAGAAAAGCGGAGCTGTTCAGATTGATGATGGAACATCCAGAAGATCCGGGACTGGGCACCAGCTCTCAGGGCTGTTCGTCTGCCATACAAGGAACCCTGGACTCCATCCTATCTTCCCTACAGTCCATCGGCGATAGGCTGACTAAGCTGGAGGACGCCAGTCCGGCTCAAGGGGGTCCCCCTCCTTCCTTGCCGGTCCCGACCCCAGTTCCCGCTAGTGATCAGGGTAGGCCCCCAGTTCCCATCTTGCCTTCTTCCACGGTTTCTCCTATTATCACCCCGGCCCACTTGGTCCCCGCGGCTCTCCGCAAGGATATCTTGGAGGGGAAGGATGTCAACCTAGTGGCTCTCCTCATTGCCTCCCAGGACATGGTCGAAAGTAAGGTCTACAATTACGGTGATTTGTCCGTAGTCATGAAGGCCAGGGACCCCAGGCTTAATAAGAAGCTCACTATCCCCGAGTTTGTCCTGGCCTTCGGCATCTACAGGGACGTTTTGTGTTCCGTTTACCCGCAGCGGCGGGAAGAGTTAGATCTTTACTTGCATAAGATAGTGGATTTAGGGCACAAATACGGGGGTTTTACCTTCTTCGACTTTCATAAGTCAGTCTCGGCCAAGGCGGCGGCAGCCTTGGCTCAATTCAACGTTCGCGTGGATTGGAGTCTACTGGATACCGAGCTCTTCTGCAGGCACTTCGCAGGCTTGGCACCTCCCTCCTGTGCCACATGCTCCTCCACTTCACATTCTGCCAGCCTTTGCCCCATGGAGGCTGTATCCTCCCCGGCCGGGGTCCCAGGGGGGGGTGCTGGCAGGTCAGAGCAGCGTGGCCTTAGGGATAAGCTGGGTCGTCCCATAGTGTTCTTAGGTAAAGCCCAGGTTTGCAATAATTTCAATGGGGGGGCGTGCAGCTTCAGTGCTTGCAGGCTGCTCCATGTCTGCTCCATCTGTTTCAGGGCTCACACGAAATCCATGTGTCCATCCAAGATGTACCCTAAACAATGACTAACCGGGGTCAAGGTCGAGGTGCTGGAGTTTTACCTGCAGGCTCATCCGTCTCCACACCTGGTGGAGTATCTGATTCAGGGGTTCTTGGGTGGGTTCCACACGGGGCTGGTGTCTCTTCCCACGGGGACTCTGGAATGTCCCAATTTACTGTCGGCCACGGAGGACCCGGAGTCGGTAGATCTACTACTTGAGAAGGAAGTGCAGGAGGGGTTCATGTTAGGCCCCTTCCCGGCCCCCCCCCCTTCTCCTCTTGGCGTACCAACCCGATCGGTATTGCCACAACCAAATTCACCAATAAAAAACGCTTGATTATCGACATGTCGGCTCCTCATTCTTCCACCAACCCCAGCCTTAATTCCCTTATTCCTTCAGCCGAGTTCTCACTCCACTATGCTACCGTGGACAATGCCATCCAGGCCATTTTAGGGGCTGGCAGGGCTGCCTGGCTCAGTAAACGGATATTGCCAATGCCTTCAAGCTGCTGCCTATTCACCCCTCCTTATGGCACATCCACGGTGTAAAGTGGAGGGAGAAATATTATTTCGCTTCCAGGCTGACTTTTGGGTCTAAAAGCAGCCCCAAGATTTTTGATACCTTTGCTGAGACGCTCTGCTGGCTCCTTCTGAATGTCTCCAGGTGCCCCTCGGTGTTGCACTACCTTGATGATTTTCTGTTGGTCGAGGATAGCAACTGCACGCCGGTCAGTTTAAGTAGTACCTTGGCCTTATTTTCCACCTTAGGGGTTCCCCTGTCACCAGGCAAAACGGTCGGTCCGTCACCAGGCTGGATTTCTTGGGGATTACCCTGGATTCTGTCTCCATGCAGTCCAGCCTCCCTGTGGACAAACTTGAACGTATTCGTGGGGTGGTAGGCAGGTTCCTGGAACTAGGGTCTTTTTCCAGGAAGGAGTTGCAGTCCTTGATCGGGTCATTAAACTTTGCCATGCGAATCATCCCCCAGGGCAGGTCCTTTATCTCTCGGTTGCTGCGGCTGTTGCCAGGTCTTCCGGAGGGTGTCATCTCCCACTTGGATCCCCCTGCCAGGGCGGACCTGGGTATGTGGGTTGAGTTCCTGGAAAGCTGGAATGGTATCTCCATGTTCATCCCGCCCATCTCTGCCCAGTCCCCTGTGTTTTGGACGGATGCGGCCGCCAGTACCGGGTTCGCAGCCATCTTCGGGGACTCATGGTTCAGGGATAGTTGGCCGGCTGAGTCTCTAGCCTTACCTGCTTTCCAGGAGACCTCAGCGCTGTTTGAATTATACCCTATTGTGGCAGCTGCTGTCACCTGGGGTAGGTACTGGTCAGGGAAGGCAGTCAAATGTTTCAGTGATAACATGGCTGCTTGTGATATCATCAACAAAGGCCGTTCATCGTCCCTGACTATTATGAGGCTGGTCCGCAGGCTGACCTTGGTAGCTGCCACTTACCAGTTTTTTCTTTTCTGTGAGCACATTCCGGGTCACACCAACTTAGCCGCTGACGCTCTTTCCCGCTCCAAATTGCAGGTTTTCTTCACTCTCCACCCGACGGCCGACAGATGTCCCACGCGGACCCCGGAGTTCAAGGATCTGCTCCTGGACTAGCCCGCATCATGGCGCATGGACGGGAGTTGGCCCGTATGGCTCTGTCATCCAACACCAGGAAGGCTTATGACCGAGCCTTGGCCATCTTCCAAAGGTTTTTAGTGGAATTTGGGTTGGATGACCAGTCAGTGCAGACCATGGTCGCCTTCGCCACCTCCAACTCAAGCTATCTGTCAGTACTATTAAACTATATCTGGCGGGTGTTCAACACCACGTTCTGACGCGCCATCCAAACTCCTTGCCTTTCCTCCGGGCATATCCTCTGAAGAGCCTCCTGAAGGGCATTGGCAGGTTGGATCACCATTCCCCCATCAGGCGGCTGCCGATAGATGGGGAGAAATTTAGGGCCCTCTCCAACTTACTGGACACGTCGCCCTTTGAGCCGTACACGAATGTAGTGGTCAAAGCGGCAATGTATCTGGCCTTCTACGGTTTTCTCAGGCCCGGGGAGTTTTCGGTTGCTTCCGCAGCTGAGGGGCGTTTGTGTCTCCTCAAACGAGATCTCGTCAAATGGTGGGATCATTATGTTTTGACTCTGCAGAGCACCAAGACCAGGCAGGTGGGCCACCCCGTTACCATCCCGTTTTACCCGTCTGGGAATCTTTGGTGCCCTGTCAGAGTGTTGGATGTTTTCGTGGCTCAGACCCTGAGCAGTCCCGGCCATGCACCGCTCTTTGCGCTCCTGGACGTTCCCCTCACTACGTCCAAATTCATTTTTTACATACGTTCTCTTTGCATCAGACTGGGGTGGGACCCGGCAGCGCACTCTGGCCATTCCTTCCGGATAGGAGCGGCTACGGCTGCTTCGGGGAATAATACGCCAGGCCATATCATTAAAAGGCTTGGTAGGTGGGAGTCGGACGCCTTCCAAGTGTATATACCGCACCCAGAGAAGGAATTGAGATTGGCTTTTCGCAAGCTTGTGTCCTAGATGTTTTGAATAAAGTGTGTTGTTTTGCTTACTCTTTTGCCCTCTTTATTTACAGGCTACCCCCCCTTACGTCGGTTCAGGCACACTACACCGACTGTCCTTACCAGGGGGTGACGACTTTTAGTATTGACCACAAGTGTGCGGCCGCAGGCCGGTATTTGTGGGAGGAGCTAGCGGGCTTTATAGCGCCGCCCCTCCCCTAGACCGGCCTGCTGCCTCGGATCGTCACCCCACCCTCCTTCACCCTTTTTTCTCTACCTCTTTCCCTTGGGGGTGCCCTCTTTATTTACAGGCTACCCCCCCTTACGTCGGTTCAGGCACACCACACCGACTGTCCTTACCAGGGGGTGACGACTTTTAGTATTGACCACAATGAGTATACTACTGGTTACCACTTGCCTTAACCCTTGCTTTGATAACAGACTCTGCCCGCTGCTAGCCAGTCACTAGTCCTGGTAACTCTTACATTTGGTACCTCCCTCAAACCTTTTCCACATTGTGAAGCCATCTGACACAGTACATGTACTCTCTCTCTGAGGCTGCATTTACATCTGATCGTAGCGTCTTTGTGTATTTTTCCAGCTTTTTTTTTAGCTGTTTTGGTACGCTATTTATACACGTTTTATACAGCGTTTTTGAGCTTTGGCATTTTTTTTTAACTATCATCTGTTGCAAGGTATTTCAACTTTTTTTAGCTTTTCCATTAGCTTTTATTTCTTTTTTTTATTATTATTCATTTATTATTATTTTTTGTGTAAGGGGTTAGAGTTAGGGTTAGGTTAGGGTGTTATTAATACTACTACTAATAATAACAATAAAAATAATACATGAATAAATAGACACAAAATAAATACACAGTAGTACATAAAAATAATCATAAATAAATACAAAAAATGAAATTAATAAATGAATACTAAGTAAATAATAAATAAATAATTAACCCCTAACCTTAAACCCCCTAACCCTTTAAAAGAAAAAAAAATAACAATAATAAATAACCAAACACCCTAACACAAAAAAATAAATAAATATTATTATTATTATTATTATTATTATTATTAATAATAATAATATTAATAATAGTATTTTTTGCTCCGGTTTTGGTGTTTATGTATTATTATTATTATTATTATTATTATTAATAATAATAATAATAATAATGTATTTAATATTTTTTAAGGTTAGGGGTAATTATTATTTATTTATGCATTATTACATAATATAAATGTATTTTATTTATTTATGATGATTTTAGTTATTTGTGGATTTATTTTACATTTATTTATTCATATATTATTACCATTTAATTTAAAAAATAATTCTTTTGCGCAGAAAATGACAAAATGCAGAGAGCGCACAAAAACATGTGAAAGCTCTGTGTTGATAGCAGAGAGAACAACGGTCTGCTGTGTTTACAAAAAGGAGCATTCGTTTTATTTCTATTGGAATAAAAATGCGCCAAAAATGCTCACATCTGCACGATCTGTGCTACAAAAAAAGCTACAAAAAGTGCTACAAAAAAAGCTCCATAACTTTTTTTGAGCTTCAGGCATTTGGCTTCAGTGGAGTTGTGAACCATCTCCATGGAGAATAATTGATTTATTTCCCTCCAGTGTTTTGGAGCTTCAAGCTCCCAAACGTAGAGGTGTAAATGAGGCCTGAGGGTTGCTGTGAAGGGTCCCAGTCTTTCTAATATAATACTGTGCTTCAAGTCCTGGGAGCATCTAAGTAGAAGTAGGCATACTAGCCTTAAGGAAAAGGACTGCTATAGGAAGAACTGAGCATTAGTCTTGCAATTTATGGAATGAACCCTACACTCGCCACCTGTTAGCTACAAAGGACTAATACTATAAATCCAAAACTGGTTTTGAGGCACTCACGGGTCTTACAGAGGAAGAAGATCTAAAACAGCAGTGTTTTTATTGTCAACGTTTCAAAGAAGCTTAGTCTATCTTTCTCAAGACTTGAGAATGATGGACTAAGCTTCATCAAGACGTTGACAATAAAAACACTGCTGTTTTTGATCTTCTTTCTCTGCAAGACCCGTGAGTGCCTCAAAACCAGTTTTAGATTTACAGTGCCTTGCGAAAGTATTCGCCCCCTTGAACTTTGCGACCTTTTGCCACATTTCAGGCTTCAAACATAAAGATATAAAACTGTAATTTTTTGTGAAGAATCAACAAGTGAGACACAATCATGAAGTAGAACGAAATTTATTGGATATTTCAAGCTTTGTTAACAAATAAAAAACTGAAAAATTGGGCGTGCAAAATTATTCAGCACCCTTAAGTTAATACTTTGTAGTGCCACCTTTTGCTGCAATTACAGCTGTAAGTCGCTGGGGGTATGTCTCTATCAGTTTTGCACATCGGCAGACTGAAATGTTTGCCCATTCCTCCTTGCAAAACAGCTCAAGCTCAGTGAGGTTGGATGGAGAGCGTTTGTGAACAGCAGTTTTCAGTTCTTTCCACAGATTCTCGATTGGATTCAGGTCTGGACTTTGACTTGGCCATTCTAACACCTGGATATGTTTATTTGTGAACCATTCCATTGTAGATTTTGCTTTATGTTTTGGATCATTGTCTTGTTGGAAGACAAATCTCCGTCCCAGTCTCAGGTCTTTTGCAGACTCCATCAGGTTTTCTTCCAGAATGGTCCTGTATTTGGCTCCATCCATCTTCCCATTAATTTTAACCATCTTCCCTGTCCCTTCTGAAGAAAAGCAGGCCCAAACCATGATGCTTCCACCACCATGTTTGACAGTGGGGATGGTGTGTTCAGGGTGATGTGCTGTGTTGCTTTTACGCCAAACATAATGTTTTGCATTGTTGCCAAAAAGTTCAATTTTGGTTTCATCTGACCAGAGCACCTTCTTCCACATGTTTGGTGTGTCTCCCAGGTGGCTTGTGGCAAACTTTAAACAACACTTTTTATGAATATCTTTAAGAAATGGCTTTCTTCTTGCCACTCTTCCATAAAGGCCAGATTTGTGCAGTATACGACTGATTGTTGTCCTGTGGACAGAGTCTCCCACCTCAGCTGTAGATCTCTGCAGTTCATCCAGAGTGATCATCGGCCTCTTGGCTGCATCTCTGATCAGTCTTCTCCTTGTATGAGCTGAAAGTTTAGAGGGACGGCCAGGTCTTCGTAGATTTGGAGTGGTCTGATACTCCTTCCATTTCAATATTATCAAAGTATGATGTTAACATATACAGTCCAAAAAATGAACACTGAAGTCCACAAAGGAAGGTATTGGCTGAAACAGATTCCCAGGAAAGGAAAAGCTCCAAACAAATGAAGAAAGGTGAAGATCAGGTGTGCCCAGGAGTAGAAATGAATCCACCAGACAATATAGTGAGAGATGGCTCCTTACCAAATAGCTCTTGCCACTAGATTATAGGTGGCTGCACGCTCATATGAAAGAGAGATCCTCCAATGTAGTGGAATGGCCAGGCAGGAGCATAGGTCACTCTCTCCGGGGACAACCAATCATAGGTCACAGGGATATCCAGTGTAGAGCCATGGAAATAAAAAGGGGAAACACTCCCATAGTGCATTACCTATGTATAACTTTAATAAATAAAAAGGGATGCACTCACATGTAAAAACTTTGTATGTCAGCGAAACAAACAATGACATGCAGTCGCAGCGTTCCTGCAGAACATTCCTCCTCGGATCATGGGTCACCCGGCAGTATGGTGGAGAGCAAAGGCTCCATGTACACGGGACGTTGTTAAAAGTCCCTTTGAATGCTGGAATTTTTAGGACGTTTGAAACGTCCGTTCGGTCGCGTTTGTACCCGCGTTTAGCGGGCGTTTAGCGGCGTTTGCGGGCGTTTGCGTTTAGAAGCGTTCCTAGAGGTCAAAAAAATTATTCCCCTTTAAAATGGAAAAACGCGAATGCTAAACGCGGGTCATCGCGTTCAGACGCGTTCGGACGCGTTCAGACGCGTTTGTGCATTTGAAACGCCGGGAAACACACGTTCGAACGCAAATAATTGCGTTCTAAAAACAGTCCCTGAACGCAACTGCCTGCAAATGACTGTAAACGACCTGGTGTACATGGACAGATAAGATAAAATGTAGATGGGTTCAGGGGCTTCTGAAAAAAACGCCCAACTGCTCCTAAACGGCCATTTCCAGCGTCCCGTGTACATGGAGCCTAACGCTGATGATCCATCCAAACACCAGGGACCAATACGAACTCTCGCGCCGTCAGGATAAACCACTACATGTTTCGTGATAACTCACGACCTCTGGGGGTTGGTCCTAGGCGGCACTGTGCGAGGTCAGGACCAGGGAGAATTAAGTAGTCATGACAACATACCAATAGATAAGCAGCAAAGATGATAGTGAAGAAGCCACAAATATTAAAAAATTGTTAAAAAGGTGAACAGATCCAAAAGGATTGATACCCTCTAAAATGAATGTGAAAACGGACCTACTTGAAGGTAAGACCCTGGAGGAATGTATAGGCAATCGGACGCTGCGACATCACAGATAATGGGACAAATTTTGTCTGACTACTTAATTCTCCCTGGTCCCGTTTGCGTGACCATATGGATGTATTTAGCAGCAGGTAGTGATCTTATGGAAGTGCATTTATATATTTATATTTTTATTGTCAGTATTTTTGTTCCTGTTTTTCCTCATTTCGGGTGGTTTATGGGCAAACTGCCAGTATCCAATATGGCGGTTTAGCCTATTTAAACCCCTGACCTCGCACAGTGCCGCCTAGGACCAACCCCCAGAGGACGTGAGTTATCACGAAACATGTAGTGCTTTATCCTGACGGCGCGAGAGTTCGTATTGGTCCCTGGTGTTTGGATGGATCATCAGCGTTAGCTAAACGCCCGCTAAACGCCCGCTAAACGCGGGTACAAACGCGACCGAACGGACGTTTCAAACGTCCTAAAAATTCCAGCATTCAAAGGGACTTTTAACAACGTCCCGTGTACATGGAGCCTTAGCTCTCCACCATACTGCCGGGTGACCCATGATCCGAGGAGGAATGTTCTGCAGGAATGTTGCGGCTGCATGTCATTGTTTGTTCCGCTGACATACAAAGTTTTTACATGTGAGTGCATCCCTTTTTTATTTATTAAAGTTATACATAGGTAATGCACTATGGGAGTGTTTCCCCTTTTTATTTCCATGGCTCTACACTGGATATCCCTGTGACCTATGATTGGTTGTCCCCGGAGAGAGTGACCTATGCCTGGCCATTCCACTACATTGGAGGATCTCTCTTTCATATGAGTGTTCAGCCACCTATAATCTAGTGGCAAGAGCTATTTGGTAAGGAGCCATCTCTCACTATATTGTCTGGTGGATTCATTTCTACTCCTGGGCACACCTGATCTTCACCTTTCTTCTTTGTTTGGAGCTTTTCCTTTCCTGGGAATCTGTTTCAGCCAATACCTTCCTTTGTGGACTTCAGTGTTCTTTTATTGGACTGTATATGTTAACATCATACTTTGATTCAGTATAAGTGTTTGTCATTCATAATTTAGCGCTACACCATTCTGTTTTTATTATTTTATTTGGAACTTGTACTATTGTTTCAGGTGTTAGCTGCTTCTCCTAAAGCGCAGTGTTTTTTCTGTTTTTATATTTCAATATTATCGCTTGCACAGTGCTCCTTGGGATGTTTAAAGCTTTGGAAATCTTTTTGTATCCAAATCCGACTTTAAACTTCTCCACAACAGTATCTCGGACCTGCCTGGTGTGTTCCTTGTTCTTCATAATGCTCTCTGCGCTTTAAACTGACCTCTGAGACTATCACAGTGCAGGTGCATTTATACGGAGACTTGATTACACACAGGTGGATTCTATTTATCATCATTACAAAAGGGGTAATGGTCTGGTTTCTTCCAGAGCACTCCTCCATCCCTAAATATGAATCAAAACAAGAAAAATGGCCCGTGGGACTTTATATGAGGTCGTGCTCAGTGGCTGGAATTAATGACATGCACAGTATATGAATAAAAACAGCAAAACATTTAATTGCATTATACACAAACATGGCAATATATGCTCAAAAACACATGATATAGCTCAAAGGCTCAAATATGAATGGCATATGACATGAATGATACATTTACAACTTTTTGATATGCATCTTGGTGTGTCCTCTTGATGAAAAATACCATAATTGATACAGTTAGAATGTACATTGTGGTCTGACGCGTTTCGGGAGCAACATCTCCCTTCCTCAGAGACCAATACGTTCAAGGTATCTCTATGGAAAATAATAATATGTTAAAGTCTACAGTAGGTATGGAATTGGAATAGAGTTCAATCAAAAAATGGGAGCTAAAGGGAGTACTGTATACTCACAACTCAACGGAGCTCAAATAGCAGAAAATACACTCCTGTATGGCAGCGGTGCATCTCGTCTAACCCGGGAACTGAAGGGTCCCAATATGACAGCAGCCAGAGAGGGGGGGTCCATGGCAGGCAAGTGTGTGTGTGAAGGGGGTCCTTCCATACCTATTGTGTATATATAATTAACAAAGTGTTCAAGGTGTAGCGTGTAGGCTACCAATAATTGAAAGGCATGTGTGATATTATAAGTAGGAAGGGGTGGTGTAATAGATATGTGAGGAGAGGGAAGTGACCAAGTGGGGGTGAGGAAAGTGGGGGGAGGGGGAAGGAAAGGGAAAGAAGGAGAAAGGGAGGAAGGAATTGAGGGATGGGAAGGAAGGGAAAGGAAAAGGGGAGAGGGGAGAGGGGGGGAAAGGGAAAGGCGGGAGGGGGGGGGAAGGAAGGGAAAGGCGGGAGAGGGAGGGGAAAAGGGAAGGAATGGGGAAGAGGGAAAGGGGAAGGGGGAGGAAGGCTAGGGGGGGATGAGGAGGAAGGGAAGGAGAAAGGGGGAAAGAGGGGGGAAGAGGGGGGAAGGGAGGGAAGAGATAGGAAAATAAGGGGGGGGAGGAGGGAAGAGGGGAAGCCCAGAGCCATAAGGTGATAACAGAGGATAAGTGATAGTGTGTGACAGGGGTGAGGTAATGTGAGGAATGTAAGTGGATGAAGGGTCAAGGTGGAGTGCTTGGCTCCCATTTTTTGATTGAACTCTATTCCAATTCCATACCTACTGTAGACTTTAACATATTATTATTTTCCATAGAGATACCTTGAACGTATTGGTCTCTGAGGAAGGGAGATGTTGCTCCCGAAACGCGTCAGACCACAATGTACATTCTAACTGTATCAATTATGGTATTTTTCATCAAGAGGACACACCAAGATGCATATCAAAAAGTTGTAAATGTATCATTCATGTCATATGCCATTCATATTTGAGCCTTTGAGCTATATCATGTGTTTTTGAGCATATATTGCCATGTTTGTGTATAATGCAATTAAATGTTTTGCTGTTTTTATTCATATACTGTGCATGTCATTAATTCCAGCCACTGAGCACGACCTCATATAAAGTCCCACGGGCCATTTTTCTTGTTTTGATTCATATTTAGGGATGGAGGAGTGCTCTGGAAGAAACCAGACCATTACCCCTTTTGTACTTATATTTAGGGTGGAAGACACCCATTGTGCCCATCAATGATCTGGTTTCCTCCCGGCGAATAATGCAATCTTGGTGGCCCCCCCCTCTGTATCTTTGTCGCCTTATTTTCATTGTTGTTACATCAAAAGTTATATACATACAAATTCCTTTTTTCTTCTGCTATTAGTAGGCAACATCTCATTACTACAGAGTCCTCTTTTTTATACTATCAATGTGGTACTAATAGTTTTTTGACACACTGGCTCCTTGTATCAGGTGGTGTTCAGCCTATTTCCCGGGAGCTGCGATGTATAAAGAGGGAGGCCCCGCCTCCCTTGCTGTCCCCGCCCCTCCCCCCCATTGGGAGGAGCGGGTCCACCCTTACATCGGCGTCATGCCGCACCTCCAGCGCCGCACGTCGGTATCCTTACTGACGTGCCCACGCTGCTGCGTGCCGTCATATCTGCGGGACGGAGAGGTCTGCATCCCAGCGTTCCTCTCCTACATGCGATCACAGTTGCTCAGGCTCTGTTAGACCTGCATACACCCGCGACATGACGTTAGGGTCCCTCTTTTGCTGCCAGCCATGGAGATACCCGACAGGTGAGTCACCAACCCCTTCCCCCACCATTCCCCCCCACGGTTTTCACCTTCTCCCTCACCCACTTTTCACAGCCAAGCACTCCACCTTGACCCTTCATCCACTTACATTCCTCACATTACCTCACCCCTGTCACACACTATCACTTATCCTCTGTTATCACCTTATGGCTCTGGGCTTCCCCTCTTCCCTCCTCCCCCCCCCTTATTTTCCTATCTCTTCCCTCCCTTCCCCCCTCTTCCCCCCTCTTTCCCCCTTTCTCCTTCCCTTCCTCCCCATCCCCCCCTAGCCTTCCTTCCCCTTCCCCTTTCCCTCTTCCCCATTCCTTCCCTTTTCCCCTCCCTCTCCCGCCTTTCCCTTCCTTCCCCCCCCCTCCCGCCTTTCCCTTTCCCCCCCTCTCCCCTCTCCCCTTTTCCTTTCCCTTCCTTCCCATCCCTCAATTCCTTCCTCCCTTTCTCCTTCTTTCCCTTTCCTTCCCCCTCCCCCCACTTTCCTCACCCCCACTTGGTCACTTCCCTCTCCTCACATATCTATTACACCACCCCTTCCTACTTATAATATCACACATGCCTTTCAATTATTGGTAGCCTACACGCTACACCTTGAACACTTTGTTAATTATATATACACAATAGGTATGGAAGGACCCCCTTCACACACACACTTGCCTGCCATGGACCCCCCCTCTCTGGCTGCTGTCATATTGGGACCCTTCAGTTCCCGGGTTATCCCTTCCTCCCCATCCCCCCCTAGCCTTCCTCCCCCTTCCCCTTTCCCTCTTCCCCATTCCTTCCCTTTTCCCCTCCCTCTCCCGCCTTTCCCTTCCTTCCCCCCCCCTCCCGCCTTTCCCTTTCCCCCCCTCTCCCCTCTCCCCTTTTCCTTTCCCTTCCTTCCCATCCCTCAATTCCTTCCTCCCTTTCTCCTTCTTTCCCTTTCCTTCCCCCTCCCCCCACTTTCCTCACCCCCACTTGGTCACTTCCCTCTCCTCACATATCTATTACACCACCCCTTCCTACTTATAATATCACACATGCCTTTCAATTATTGGTAGCCTACACGCTACACCTTGAACACTTTGTTAATTATATATACACAATAGGTATGGAAGGACCCCCTTCACACACACACTTGCCTGCCATGGACCCCCCCTCTCTGGCTGCTGTCATATTGGGACCCTTCAGTTCCCGGGTTAGACGAGATGCACCGCTGCCATACAGGAGTGTATTTTCTGCTATTTGAGCTCCGTTGAGTTGTGAGTATACAGTACTCCCTTTAGCTCCCATTTTTTGATTGAACTCTATTCCAATTCCATACCTACTGTAGACTTTAACATATTATTATTTTCCATAGAGATACCTTGAACGTATTGGTCTCTGAGGAAGGGAGATGTTGCTCCCGAAACGCGTCAGACCACAATGTACATTCTAACTGTATCAATTATGGTATTTTTCATCAAGAGGACACACCAAGATGCATATCAAAAAGTTGTAAATGTATCATTCATGTCATATGCCATTCATATTTGAGCCTTTGAGCTATATCATGTGTTTTTGAGCATATATTGCCATGTTTGTGTATAATGCAATTAAATGTTTTGCTGTTTTTATTCATATACTGTGCATGTCATTAATTCCAGCCACTGAGCACGACCTCATATAAAGTCCCACGGGCCATTTTCCTTGTTTTGATTCATATTTAGGGATGGAGGAGTGCTCTGGAAGAAACCAGACCATTACCCCTTTTGTACTTATATTTAGGGTGGAAGACAACCATTGTGCCCATCAATGATCTGGTTTCCTCCCGGCGAATAATGCAATCTTGGTGGCCCCCCCCCCCTCTGTATCTTTGTCGCCTTATTTTCATTGTTGTTACATCAAAAGTTATATACATACAAATTCCTTTTTTCTTCTGCTATTAGTAGGCAACATCTCATTACTACAGAGTCCTCTTTTTTATACTATCAATGTGGTACTAATAGTTTTTTGACACACTGGCTCCTTGTATCAGGTGGTGTTCAGCCTATTTCCCGGGAGCTGCGATGTATAAAGAGGGAGGCCCCGCCTCCCTTGCTGTCCCCGCCCCTCCCCCCCCATTGGGAGGAGCGGGTCCACCCTTACATCGGCGTAATGCCGCACCTCCAGCGCCGCACGTCGGTATCCTTACTGACGTGCCCACGCTGCTGCGTGCCGTCATATCTGCGGGACGGAGAGGTCTGCATCCCAGCGTTCCTCTCCTACATGCGATCACAGTTGCTCAGGCTCTGTTAGACCTGCATACACCCGCGACATGACGTTAGGGTCCCTCTTTTGCTGCCAGCCATGGAGATACCCGACAGGTGAGTCACCGACCCCTTCCCCCACCATTCCCCCCACGGTTTTCACCTTCTCCCTCACCCACTTTTCACAGCCAAGCACTCCACCTTGACCCTTCATCCACTTACATTCCTCACATTACCTCACCCGTCACACACTATCACTTATCCTCTGTTATCACCTTATGGCTCTGGGCTTCCCCTCTTCCCTCCTCCCCCCCCCCTTATTTTCCTATCTCTTCCCTCCCTTCCCCCCTCTTCCCCCCTCTTTCCCCCTTTCTCCTTCCCTTCCTCCCCATCCCCCCCTAGCCTTCCTCCCCCTTCCCCTTTCCCTCTTCCCCATTCCTTCCCTTTTCCCCTCCCTCTCCCGCCTTTCCCTTCCTTCCCCCCCCTCCCGCCTTTCCCTTTCCCCCCCTCTCCCCTCTCCCCTTTTCCTTTCCCTTCCTTCCCATCCCTCAATTCCTTCCTCCCTTTCTCCTTCTTTCCCTTTCCTTCCCCCTCCCCCCACTTTCCTCACCCCCACTTGGTCACTTCCCTCTCCTCACATATCTATTACACAACCCCTTCCTACTTATAATATCACACATGCCTTTCAATTATTGGTAGCCTACACGCTACACCTTGAACACTTTGTTAATTATATATACACAATAGGTATGGAAGGACCCCCTTCACACACACACTTGCCTGCCATGGACCCCCCCTCTCTGGCTGCTGTCATATTGGGACCCTTCAGTTCCCGGGTTAGACGAGATGCACCGCTGCCATACAGGAGTGTATTTTCTGCTATTTGAGCTCCGTTGAGTTGTGAGTATACAGTACTCCCTTTAGCTCCCATTTTTTGATTGAACTCTATTCCAATTCCATACCTACTGTAGACTTTAACATATTATTATTTTCCATAGAGATACCTTGAACGTATTGGTCTCTGAGGAAGGGAGATGTTGCTCCCGAAACGCGTCAGACCACAATGTACATTCTAACTGTATCAATTATGGTATTTTTCATCAAGAGGACACACCAAGATGCATATCAAAAAGTTGTAAATGTATCATTCATGTCATATGCCATTCATATTTGAGCCTTTGAGCTATATCATGTGTTTTTGAGCATATATTGCCATGTTTGTGTATAATGCAATTAAATGTTTTGCTGTTTTTATTCATATACTGTGCATGTCATTAATTCCAGCCACTGAGCACGACCTCATATAAAGTCCCACGGGCCATTTTTCTTGTTTCTATTTATCATCATTAGTCATTTAGATCAACATTGGACCATTCAGAGATCCACACTGAACTTCTGGAGAGAGTTTGCTGCACTGAAAGTAAAGGGGCTGAATAATAATTTTGCACGCCCAATTTTTCAGTTTTTTATTTGTTAACAAAGTTTGAAATATCCAATAAATTTCGTTCCACTTCATGATTGTGTCCCACTTGTTGTTGATTCTTCACAAAAAATTACAGTTTTATATCTTTATGTTTGAAGCCTGAAATGTGGCAAAAGGTCGCAAAATTCAAGGGGGCCGAATACTTTCGCAAGGCACTGTATATGGCTTTCTTTGTGGGTGAGCACCTGGGCATTTACTTCAAGCTTAGAGTGGTATGGCTACCCTTGGAATGATTTAAAGGAGTTGTAAAGTCAGAAGGTTTTTTATCTTAATGCATTGTTTGCATTAACCAATTCTGGACTGGAAGATTTTCCCCCTTTAATGACCAGGCCATTTTTTGCAATTCGACACTGCATTAATTTAACAGATAATTGAGCGGTCGTGCAATGCTGTACCCAAATAAAATTGATGTCCTTTTTTCCCACAAATATAGCTTTCTTTTGGTGGTATTTGATCAACTCTGCGATTTTTATTTTTTGCGCTATGAACAAAAAAAGAACAACAATTCTGAAAAAAAGCAATATTTTTCACTTTCTGCTATATCAAATTCTCCCCCAAAAAATTAAAATTACATTTTTCATAATTTTAGGCCCATTTGTATTCTGCTACATATGTTTGGTAAAAAATAAGCATATTTTGATTGGTTCGCGCATAAGTTATCGGGTCTACAACCCAGGGGAAAGATTTATGTAATTTTTATTTATTTATTTATTTATTTATTTATTTATTTTTACTAGTAGTGGCGGTGATCAGTGATTTTTAGCAGGACTATGACATTGCAGGGGACAGATCGGACACCTAACTGATATTTTTGACACTTTTGAGGGGACCAGTGACATTATTACAGTAATCAGTGCTAAAATATACACTGTTACTGTAATAATGACACCGGCAGGGAAAGGGTTAACCCAAGGGCAATCAAAGGGTTAAATGGGAGCCTAGGGGGTGTTTTCTAACTGTGGGGGGGGGGGGGTGTAATATCAACACAGAGACCTGTATTATCAACACAGAGACCTGTATTCCTAAATAGGAGGAACACAGGAGCTCTGTGTTGATAGCAGAGAGAACAACGGTCTGCTATGTTTACAACAGCAGACCGCCGCTATCTCTTCATGGGGAGCAAATGCGGGTGCCCTGCAGCTTCTTCGTGGCTCGGCTTCCCTGCTGGCAAGTGGGTGCATGTGCGCACCTCTGGTGGCGTACGCGCCCCCAGGATCGCACCCGTGAACTGCCGTAACAGTTACGGCGTTTCACAGGAACCTGCCGACCTGCCACCATATATAGGCTGTGGCTGGTTGGCAAGTGGTTAAGATAAATCTTGTGGGTTTAGCAGCCTCCCCAGCACCCCCTAATACTTACCTGAGGTCCTTCTCTGTCCAGCGACGTCCATGAGTCCCTCGGCCGTCAGGGACCCTCCCTCCTGATTGGCTGAGACACAGCCGCGGCGCCATGGGCTCCCGGGGCTGTCAATCGAAGCCAGTTAGCCAATCAGGAGAGAGAGAGGGACGGGGCCGAATCGCAGCTCCGTGTCTGAATGGACACACAGAGCTGCAGCTCGGCTCGGATGCCCCCATAGCAAGCTGCTTGCTGTGGGGGCACTTAACAGGAGGGAGGGGCCAGGAGCAGAGGAGAGGGACCCGAGAAGAGGAGGATCCGGGCTGCTCTGTGCAAAACCAACTGCACAAAGGAGGTAAGTATAACATGTTTGTCTTTTTTTGTTTTTTTTTTCTAAAAACTAGACTTTGCAATCACTTTAAGGACTAATACTAAATAGGTATGTCATTTTCTTAAACATATATATATATATATATATATATATATATATATATATATATACATATATATTAGTTATCGACCAATATCGTTTTTTTAGTGCCGATACCGATATTTTGGTCATCGGATATCGGTATCGGCTGATATTGGCCGATATTTTCTGACATTTAAAAAAAAAAAAAGTTTTTATTTTTCACAGGTACTATTGTGGAGGAATCTAGGGGTCTAAAAGACCCCAAACCCTCCTCTGCACTTAAAAGCATTCAAAACGCCAAGTTTGGCTGTTTTAAATGCTCGCATTTTTTTTTAATTTGCCGCCGAGTGCCGCCGAGTTATGACATCACTTCCAGGTTTTTTACATGGAGACCCGATCAGAGCCGAATGGGACGGGAGATCCGGGCGAGTCGCAGAAGGCGGTGGGAGGGGGGGGCATCCCCTCCCGCTCCTTGTAATGACAGCTGAGCGACTTCTCAGCCACATCGGTATGTAACGCAAAATGAAACGTGTGCCAGTAAAAATTGCAAAAAAATATGCGGAAAGCTGTTAAAGAATAACTCCAGGCAAAACCTAACTAACGCTAAACCCGCTCTTTGCCACATTCTAAGACTAATCTATCTAACCCTGTAAGGCAAAAATCGCTGTACTTACCTATTCTACAGTCGATCCGGTCCGGGTCTCCAGTGACAGAAGGTCTATGCAGGAGAGGACCGACAACAGTTGTGAAATGGCTGGGAAGTGACGTCACCCATAGACTTACTATGGGGCTTCCGTTGTCAACTGCCTCTCCTGCACACACCTTCACAGAAAAGCCGCCGCTGACAGCTCACCTGTCAGCAGACCAGATCGGCTGCAGAATAGGTAAGTACAGTGATTTTTGCTTTACAGGGTTAGATAGATTAGGTTTGGAATGTGGCAAAGAACAGGTTTAGTGTTAGTTAGATTTTGCCTGAACTTATCCTTTAAATCCAATTCACAAATGGAACACAAAGGAAAGAAGATGCAATATGTATCACCAGGGTTTTGCTTGCGGTATTGCTCAGATGCAGTATGGAGGTCCCCCCCCCCAATAGCTGATTGTTAAGGAGCGACCTGGGAAGCCAGCTGCCACGTCCTTAACAATGGATGACTTATCAACCGTCAGCAGGTTTGACAACTGAATGTAAAAAAAATGCCGGAAATTTAAAATGATTGAAAAAAAAAAACAGCATAGGGGACCCCTCCAATCCATAACAGGCCCTTTGGGTGTGGTATGGATTTTAAGGGAAACCCCACACCAAACTGTAAAAAAAAACCAGCGTAGAGCCCCCCCCCCCCCATATCCATACCAGACCCTTATCCGAGCATGCAGCCTGGCAGTCCAGGAAAGGGGGGACGAGCCAGCACCCCTTCCTCCACATGAGGCACCTTATTCTTATGTTGATGGAGACAAGGACCTCTTCTCTACAACCCTGGCCGGTGGTTGTGGGGGTCTGCGGGCGGGGCTCACAGATCCGGCCCCCCAATGCGAATGAATAAGGGGTACATAGTACCCCTACTCATTCACCAAAAAAGTGTAAAAATGAAATAAAAACCCAGGGACAGGTTTTGAAAATTCCTTTATTAAAAAATCTAAATTTTAAAAAATGTCCCCGGTGTAGATCCATTGTCAATAACGGCGCCCACCACCACCCCTAACCAGACCAAACAGGAATAAGCATAACCGCCAATCACGCTTAACTTCCCTAAAACTAAGAGGGGTATATGCTAATGCAAGGAGCCTAGCTAATAAAATGGATCAGTTGGAAATGTTAGTACATGAGGAGGACATAGATTTTGTGGGAATAACAGAGACTTGGTTCGACCCCTCACATGACTGGCTGGCCAATATCCAGGGGTATTCGGTATACCGGAAGGACAGGGTAGGAAAAAGAGGGGGAGGGGTATTTCTCTATGTCAAGAACAATGTAAAGGTGATAGAGAGGAGTGACATTACGGATGAGATGAGCATGGATTTAGAATCTGTGTGGGTAGAGCTCCATAGGGAAGGAGAAAAGGGAAAATTAATTGTGTTGGCTTGCTATAGGCCACCTAAACAAGAGGAGGAGGTAGAGCTGGAGTTTTTAGCACTACTGGGTAAAGTGGCAAAACTGGGATCAGTCATTATATTGGGGGACTTCAATTATCCCGACATTGACTGGGGAGAGGGGATTACACACTCACAGAAGGCCCGTCTATTCACGGAAACCTTACAGGACAACTACATGTCACAGTTGGTGGATTCTCCTACTAGAGAAAACGCAGTCCTGGATCTATTGATCACTAATGACCCAGACCTAATCTCAGAGGTAGGAGTCCAGGACAACCTGGGCTCTAGCGATCACAGGATGATCACATTTAGTGTAAATAACAATATAACAAGGCAAGTGGGGAACATAAGAACCCTAAACTTCAGAAGGGCAAACTTTCCAAAATTGTACTCACTGATGGAAAGGGTAAACTGGGACCAAACCTTGGGATCACTGACCACAGAGGAAAAATGGGAATGCTTTAGGAACATATTAAGCAAATGCATCTTGCAGTGCATTCCTATGGGAAATAAATTTAGAAGAGACAAAGCCAAACCTGGCTGGCTAAACCGTAGCGTTAAAAAACTTATTAGGGGAAAAAAATTGGCCTTCAAGAAATATAAATCAGAGGGCACAGTATCAGCTTTCGAGCAATACAAGGAGGCAAATAAGAAAAGTAAACACAAAATCAAGATGGCTAAAATCAACTTTTAGAGACAAATAGCGGATGATAGTAAAAAAAAAAAAAAAAACAAAGAAATTCTTTAAATATATCAACAGCAAAAAAACTAGGGCAGAGCATATTGCACACATAATTAACGATGATGGGAGGATGGTTACAGAGGACACTGAAAAAGCAACCGTGCTGAATGCTTTTTTCTCGTCAGTATTTACACAGGAAACGGAGGGGTACACTGACCATGACTGTATGGTTAGTAGTAATACACAGGACTTGCCACTATGGCTAACAGAGGGTGAAATCAGGGCAAGGCTGGATAAACTTAACACAAACAAATCACCAGGCCCGGATGGCGTACATCCGAGAGTACTCAAGGAACTCAGTAAGGTTATAACTAGACCACTGTTCCTGATCTTTGCTGACAGTATTAGGACAGGAGATGTACCAGGAGATTGGAGGAAAGCTAACGTGATTCCAATATTTAAAAAGGGGCAGAGGCATATCCCGGGAAATTATAGGCCTGTCAGTTTGACATCAATAGTATATAAACTTCTGGAGGGGGTGATAAGGGACTATATCGTAGAGTTTGCTAAAGACAAGAACATCATCAGCAGTAATCAGCACGGGTTTACAAATCGGCGTTCTTGTCAAACCAATCTCTTAACATTCTACGAGGAGGTGAGCTGTGAGCTAGATAGGGGCAGACCAGTGGATGTGGTGTACCTGGATTTCGCTAAGGCGTTTGATACAGTTCCCCACAAGTGCTTAATTTATAAAATAAGGTCTGCAGGTATCGACAGCAGGGTTTGCTCTTGGATACGGAACTGGCTAAGAGGGCGTGTCCAAAGGGTGGTAGTAAACAGCGCTTACTCCGACTGGTCTGAGGTGGTAAGCGGGGTCCCCCAGGGCTCAGTCCTGGGACCAACCTTGTTCAATTTATTCATAAACAACATTGAGGATGGGATCAGTAGTTCAATATCAGTTTTTGCAGATGACACAAAATTGGCCAGAGCAATAACTGCACAGCATGAAGCAGATATCCTACAGAATGACCTGGACAAAATAACGGAGTGGGCAACGACATGGCAAATGAGGTTTAACGTGGAGAAGTGTAAGGTTTTGCACTTGGGGACTAAAAACATAAAAACACAATACACATTAGGAGGGGAACCCTTGGGGAATCAAAAATGGAGAAAGATCTGGGAGTCTTGGTAGAGGATAGACTAGGCAACAGCATGCAATGTCAAGCAGCAGCTGCCAAAGCCAGCAGAATATTAGCATGCATAAAGAAAGGGATGTATTCCAGAGATAAGTCTATAATCCTTCCACATTATAAAACTCTGGTCCGACCACATCTGGAGTATTCTGTCCAGTTCTGGTCGCCAGTCCTCAGGAGGGATGTGTTGGAGCTGGAGAGAGTCCAGAGAAGGGCAACTAAACTGATTAGGGGATTGGAGGACCTAAACTATGAAGAGCGCCTGCAATCGCTCGATTTATTCTCCCTGGAGAAGAGACGCCTGAGGGGTGACATGATAGCAATTTATAAATATCTCAATGGAGATCTCAGCTTAGAAAAAAAGCTGTTCAGTCGAAGGGATTGCATGAGGACAACAGGGCATACAATGTGATTAGAGGAGAAGCGTTTTAACCTCAGGCAACGTGGGGGGTTCTTTACTGCTAGAGCTACAAGATTGTGGAATTCTCTACCACAAGAGGTGGTTTCTGCGGGACATATGGTGGCTTTCAAAAGACTCTTAGACGCACATCTCAAGGATCAGGACATTAAGGGGTATGTGAGATGATTACAGCCACACACACCTACACAGGTTGAACTGGATGGACTATTGTCTTTATTCAACCTCACCTAACTATGTAACTATGTATGTAACCTGAAAAGGGCTTAAAATTAAAACCTTTGGTCCCAACAAAGGCACCCACTATCTGACGGCTCTTTAATAATGAAGGGACTGGTCAGACCTTGCCCCTTAGCGATGGCAGATGGCGGGAGCCTTCATCAGGACCAGAGGTTTATTTTATTTCTCTTTCCAGGTCGGCCGTGGGCAGCGGGCATCTTGATTGACAATGGATCTACACCAGGGGGGGCACTTTTTTTATTTTCAATTTTTTAAATAAAGAAATTGTCAAAAACTTGTATTTTTTTTTTTTTTACTTTTTACACTTTTTTGATGAATGAGTAGGGGTATTCCATATTCATTCACATTAGGGGGTGGGATCTGGGGCCCCCCTTGTTAGGGGGCTTCCAGATTCTGATAAACCCCTCACCTGAAGACCCCCACAACCACAGCCCAGGGTTGTGGGGAAGAGGGGAAATCAAAATGGGGACAAGGTGCTTTTTTATTTATATCCACATGCTTTGTCCACTTTCAATGTGATTGTACAATCTCCTTTAGATCCACAATTAACTATGTAGTGCAAGGGCCTGCCTGATTTCAAGCATACAGTACTGAATGAATTGTTCAGGTGGGTACTTCTAACAGTTTTCTAAAGGACAGATGGCAGAAAATAATGGAGAAGTTTGTTATAGGAAACACTCGTGGCTGAGGTTACCGGCTCTAGAATATAGACAATGATTTTTTTTTTCTGCAACAGAGGTACATTACTGTACTGCTATATTGGTACATAGGAAAGCTGGAATTTTGAAAAAAAAGGCGAACTTAGCCCTTAACCACTTCCCGACCGCCTGACGAAGTTATACTGCGGCAGGGCGGCTCTCCTGCGCGAACCGACATAGGTATACGTTGGTCGCGCGCCTGCAGCTAGGAGGCGAGTGCTCACCACCGCTGGCGTGCTCCCGCCCCCACTCAGCAGCGAGGATACCGATGCACAGGGTAGGCGGCTCTGATTGCTGCCTGGCACCCGCGATCGCTCCTTGCTGAGAGAGAAGGACGGGCAGCTGTTGTAAACACAGCTGACCGTTCTTCTCTCTGCAATGATTACAGAGCCCCTGTGATCTTTCTATATAGGAACACAAGTCTCTGTGATCATTTCACAAGCCACGCCCCCCCACAGTTAGAAACACACCCCTAGGTACACATTTAACCCCTTGATCACTTACTGTATTAGCTCCTTCCCTGCCAGTGTCATTATTACAGTAACAGTGCATATTTTTAGCCCTGATTTCTGTAGTAATGTCACTGGTCCCCCCAAAAGTGTAAAAAATGTAAGTCAGGGGCCCAATCTGTCCGCTGCAATGTCGCAGTCCCGCAAAAAATCACAGATCACTGCCATTACTAGTAAAAAAAACAATAAAAATGACATAAATGTTTCCCGTAGTTCAGTCAGTTAAACCAATCCAAATATGCCTGTTGCGATTTTTTTTTTAACAAAAATATGTAGCAGAAAACCAATTGGCATAAAATGTTAAAAAATTTTGATTTTTACATTTTTTTTTGGGAATGTTGTATAGCAGAATGTGAAAAATATTGTTTTGTTTTCAGAATCGTCGCTCTTTTTTTGTTTATAGCGCAAAAAATAAAAATCACACTGGTGATCAAATACCACCAAAAGAAAGCTCTATTTGTTGGGAAAAAAAAGACAACAATTTTATTTAGGTACAGCGTCGCACGACCGCGCAATTGTCCGTTAAAATAATGCAGTGCCGAATCGCAAAATATGGCCTGGTCATTAAGGGGGGAAATCTTCCGGTCCAGAAGTGGTTAATACAGTGTACTATGCAGCAGAAATTATTATTTATTCATTGTTTCAGACCAAAAAAAAAAAAAAAAGAAATACACAGAAAGAAGTCACATGATTTTGAGCCATAGCATGAATTTAAAAAACACACTAAACTGAATGCATATTCACAACAACATATGTGAATCTAGACATAAGGCAAACAGGGAACATTCTACATTAGATGTGCAGTTGGGGAGGGGGGGGGTGGTCTAATAATGCGCAGTTGAGCTGTGTTTTTACTGCTCCCCAAATGCCTCCTCTAAGCTGCAATAGGCAGTGGACAGATTTACATGATGCATGATGCAGTCGCAAAGCTTCGCTTTGCCCCCACAGCATAAACTACTAGATATGCAGCGACTGGCAAGCAGCAAGTCCGCCGAACACAACTCATTCGTCACTCATACATCACTGTAGCACGTTTGCTGGCAAAAATATAATTAAAAAAGGTGGTAAGGAGGTGTCACGTTGCTTCCCCACCATTAATAATCAACTCTAAAAACTGATCTGAATACAGATCACTCTTCAGGACCAGTAGATTTAGCCACACATCTAAATCTACCCTAAGACAAGTAAGCAAATGTTTTTTACTGTTAAGGGGGGAATCTTTAACTAGCAATGATCCTCAGGTCTAACTTTGGCCTGTCTATACAGGAGGCTTTACAGTTTCATTTTTTTAACAGCCTGTAATGGGGCTCCCCTCCTATCCAAGGCCCCATAGTATACATGTGGCTATTATTACACCACTGTTCCTTAGTATTTAGCTTTGTTCAGTTGTGAATGGGTATACACAGTAGTGTACAGTATATTCTCCTATTTTAGGCTCCATTCACATCTAGGCGTCCCGGATCGTGGGCAGAATTGGTGTGATTCTGGCTGCGATCCCAGATCACAGCAAATTGTGGAACTCCCGTGAGAACCCCCGTGACTTTCAATGGCACCCCGATTGCGGAACAATTTTTCCGCGATTTTTGCCCGAGGACAGTAAAATCACGCAAATAGAGTCGCAGGACGCCTGTCATCCAATTGTACTTCTTTTGGACGACAAGCGTCCCATGATTCTTTTTGCGCGATCGGAGTGCCATTGAAAGTGATGGGATGGGCGCCCCACGATTTGCCGTGATTCGGGTTTGGGGGCAGATTTGCACCGATTCTGCCCATGATCTGGGACGCCTAGATGTGAACAGAGCCTAAGAGAAAAAGGCACAATAGTGCACTCTTCATGTATTAGATATTAAATCATTAAAGATTGTAGTCTACCATTAGGGAAACACTATATGTGCTGTGTAGATGCATCTTTATTCCATGGCCTAAGTAGTATTTCAAAGTGGTGACAATTTTATGACTTTACTGCTGGTACCTTTAATACCAATCTCATTTCTTTCTGATTAGTTTAAATCAGCACAATTCTGTCATTAGGCTACTTCAATGATTTAGATAATCTGAAAAAAGTAATTCAGCTGGGCTTTTGAAACACGATCAATTCTTTATCTAGTATCAAGAGAAAATGTAACTTATAAAATTTAATTTTCAGAGGGGATATTGATGTTACATTCCAGAGGAGATATCTCCACAAATTGAGTCCACTTTGACTAGAAACACTTGTTATGTATTTAATCTTTATTTTCTGGCAGCAGTAAGCAGTTAGCCTGTCACTCAGTGGTTTGGAGTTACATTTGGAAATGTTTCACTGCAGTTAAGAGTATAAATATATTTAATAGTTTAAAATACTTTGCCCTAGCTACTTTATTGCTTTATATCATATTTATATGTTGCAGAAGTAAAAAATATATATATATATATATATATATACAGTATATACGATATATAGTCAAAAGTATTGGAGCGCCTTCCTTTACACCCACATGAACTTTATTGGCATCCCAGTCTTAGTTAATATGGTTCAATATTGAGTTGGCCCACCCTTTACAGCTTCAACTAATAGCCTAATAGCTTCGACTCTTCTTGGAAGGCTGTCCACAAGGTATAAGAGTGTGTCTATGGGAATGTTTGACCATTCTTCCAGAAGCACATTTGTGAGGTCATGCACTGATGTTGGGGAGAAGGCCTGGCTTGCAGTCTTTGCTCTAATTCATCCCAAAGGTTTTCTATTGCGTTGAGGTCAGGACTCTGTGCAGGCAAGTCACGTACCTCTACCCCAAACTTGCTCATCCATGTCTTTATGGAGCTTGCTTTGTGCATTGGTGTGCAGTCATGTTGGAACAGGAAGGGGCCATCCCCAAACTGTTCCCACAGACCTAGGAGTATGATATTGTGCAAAATGTCTTGGCATACTGATGCCTTAAGAGTTCCCCTCACTGGAACTAATGGGCCAAGCCCAACCCCTCAAAAACACCCCCCCACACCATAATCCCCACCCCACCAAATGATTTGGACAAGTGCACAAAGCAAGGTCCATAAAGACATGAATGAGTTTGGTGTGGAGAAACTTGAATGGCCTGACCTCAACCCGATAGAATACCTTGGAGATGAATTAGAGCAGAGACTGCAAGCCAGGCCTCCTGGTCCCACATTAGTGCCTGACCTCACAAATGCGCTTCTGGAAGAATGGTTAAATATTCCCATGGACACACTCCTAATGTGCCAGACCCATCTGTAGGAGGGACCTGAGGAGCCATGCAGATCCCAGTCATTGTAAGGCTGTAATTCCTCAACAGACCCTCTAGCACTCAGAACAAAGCCTCTGAGCATAGGTAGTGGGTAGTGAGGTTTTGAACTTTATCACAAATTGAATTGATTTTGAAGGACACTGGAACGCTGAAATGTATATATTCACTGTATTTATTTTTATCTATTTTATTGTTATTTATGTATGCATAAGATTGGAAGCGGTATACAGACGGTTACACCTATGGGAATTTACAGAGAAGTCTGAGTTTATAAGTTTACTATTGAAGCACCTTTGGAATGATTTGATGATATATTTATTATTTGATACATATATTAAGGGATAGGCGCAGCAACGGTTAATAGTTTATTTTTTAGCTTGCATTGTAGGAACACAGTTTGGTTGTTTGCAGCCATCCATCATACTTTGATCTTCACACACAGGACATAACAGGTAGGATACAGTGGGATAAAACCATTCTCCTTGAATTCTTTATATTCATTCAAAATATTCCTGCAGCAAACAAGGAAGTTTTTAATTTCCTTGATCGTAGGGAAATAAATTTGGTAAAGCTATTTAATAAGGCAGACACAAAAGAATCAGGAGATCTAGAGAGTGTGTTCCAGAAATTGGGACATGCAATGGATAGAAAAGTTAATGTGTAGAGGGATATAGCCACATATGAAATGTACATAAAAGAAGAATCGGTACCCAGAAGGCTCAGATGGGATGTACCCATGCAATGGACTGATAGATAAAGAATCAGTAGGATAGAGCTGGGTGACGCTGCTGAGACCAGAAGTGACACGGGATCCTCCAAGCCCTGCTGTAATTTTTCAGCAGAAAGTTTTTTACACAAATGTAAGTTGCTACAGGTTTTAATAAATGTTCATGTTGAATGATGGTGGGAATCACTGAAGGAGTAACATAATATTGTGGAGAATATTTTGATTCACTGTTTTGAACTTTATCACAACTTTAATTGATTTTGAAGGACAATTGAATGTTGAAATATATATATTCACTGTATTTATTTTAAATTATTTTATTGTTATTTATATATGTATAGGATTGGAAGCGGTATACAGACTGTTACACCTATGAGAATTTACAAAGAAGTTTGATTTTATAAAGTTCATAATGGAAGCACTTTTGGAATAATTTGATGATTTAATTATTATTTGATACATATATTAAGATATAGGCACAGCAACGGTTATTCACGTATTTTTTCATTTACATTGTGGGAACACAGTTTGGTTGTTTGCAGCCATCCATCATACTTTGATCTTCACACATAGGACATAAAGCTTTAAAGCTTTATATTTTTCATATATGCTAATTTATTTGTATCATAGCTCCTTAAACTTTGTTTTCCTTTTCCCTTCCTCTGTATTTCTATGGGATGCCCGTGTTAGATGCAAATAGGTTTGTTAGTGTAGGAAAATTTGTTTGGCTGGGAGCCAGGCCTGGGTTGAATCTGAATCAGGGTTGGGAGACTCAGGGAGGCTAAATGACTCAGAAAGTAGTTTCTCTGGTGCCTTTCCCTGTTTCTGGAACCTTTAAGAAGCTTCCAGATGTAGTGGGTGGGGACTAGGAGGAGCTGCTTGGCATTTTTGTGAGGTCCTCAACCAATCCCCAGCAAAAGGGCGCTGGAACAGGGTAGGCACCTCATAAAATCGGCATGAGTCATGCCAGCAGGGGAAGTCAGGTGAAAGATGGAGATGAAGTGCTGAGGAGCCTGTCGGTGGCCCTTGGGGGGGGGGGGGAGCCTCGGGCCTGGGGTTTGGATGTTGGAGAGACTCTTTACAACACATGGAGGAATCCAATCCTGGAGGCATGAGAGCAAGTGAGAGGACAGCAGGAGCAGATCACCATGTCCAGGAGTTCTCCTGAGAGTCAGCTGGGTGGGCTGGTGAGTATCAGTCTGGGAGGACTGTGGAGAAGTTTTCCAGGAGGGCTAGTGAAAAGGAAAACTGTAGCCAGGAGGACTGACAGTGCCTGAAGAGGTGGTCCTGTGCTGAGTGACCACGGGAAGAAGTGCTAGAAATGTGTAAGATTCTGGTACCTCCGGTACCCTTAATCACCACTTTCTCTGTAATGCGTCCCACCTTTCTCTTCAGGTGGTACGCATATACCTTTAAGAATGATGATGTCACTGCTGAGCGCCGCAGAGCGGCTATTTCAGCCGCCGGCGATCTCACTCACATTGTTCGTTCAACCTGCCTTTGGACTCAAAGACCAAACCAAAACCTATTTATATCTGGGAAAATGATAAAGTTTGTTCCTCCACATTAGTATCATCTCCTGGCCTATGCTTCAGCACTGAGTCCTGTATTGATGTGAGAATTGGTGAGAGAAAAGACATTGGGGGGAATTTTCAAAGCAACTTCACTTTCTGGCGCTTTCTCCATATATTATCCCTCTTTTTAAGGTATAGCGTCAAAATCATGAAGCATTTGTGATCATTTTGGTTCTGACAGAAACTTGTTCACCAAATTCAGATAGTTTTAAAATGGGCCACTTTTACATTGTGTCACACTGAAGTCGTCAAATGTAAAAGTGGAGCTTATTAAGACCAACTCTCTTTTGGCATACAGAGAAAAAAAACTGGCTCAGACAGATTTAGCAAGTGTCTCGCGTGCATTCTAAAAGTAGAGCAGCATGAGCCAAGTTCAAGTACAAGTTCTAAACAGGTACATGAATTTGGCACATTCTTTACCACTTTTAGAATGCATTAGAGACACTTTTGCAAAATCTGCCTGCGTCAGTCTTTATGAATTTCAGGGATTGTGCAAGGGGAACCTGGAAGTGTCAAATTCTGCAGATTCTTCAGCTAGCAGTTTCTCTTGACAAGCAGAGATTGACTGCACAGGAAATTGGAGAGGTAAATATTATATCCCTAATTTTATTTTCTTTTTATTTATTTTATAACCAAAGCCTCTTTAACTTTTAAAATGAACTTTAAACAAGGCATTTTTAATCTGATCAACTGTTTTTTTTTTTTTTTTATTCCCAAATTTAGCTGCTAGAAGCTAGACATCTTAGCTATTGGTAACATCTAGGACCTGTGTGTTGATTGCTCACCATGGTCTGGTCCCATTTTTATGCTTCATATACCTTGGACGAAGTGGGTCTGGCTAGACATGGGACCCATGCATCTGACTTGGGTTTTATACTTTTGGCTTAATGCTTGCTGGTTATGGTTCTTAACCTTCATCTTTGTTTACACAACTGTTGTCATTCATACTCCTAATGTGTTACATGCCTGCCCCCATATGTGGGGATGTTTTTTCGTTATGTTTGTTTGAACTGTGTCATTCCTGTACTGCTTTGATATTTTCTCAATAAAAATGTATTAAACAAAAAAAGAAATCCTAAAATCTAGGCCCAAAAAAAAATGTCAAATTAAAAAAAAGGTATGTGTATTCTTACTTGAATTTTGATGTACAGCAGTTTCTTGTATTATAGAATGGTCTCTGCTGCTCTCTCTCCTTGTGCAAGGTGACTGGACTTGTACACGCTTTTCTGTAGTTTTCTGTGGCATCCTGTAGTGAGTGGACCTGTTGGGTCCCTCCAACAGTTCTGCTCTCGGCAAAGCCTATGTGAATTCCAGTGATGATGTCACAGATACTTAGCAAAATCCTTTAGTGCACACATAGTAGATTTATATCTTTTGTAGCTATTGAGGAATAAATTTAAAGCAGAACTCCATAAAAAAAAAAAAAAAAAACAAGATACAAAGAATAGCCAATTTAAATATGAAATAACAAAACCCACTTTTGCTGAAATAATGAGCTTCAGTCCAGAGATTTAACCCATAGTACTTATTTTCTGCCACTAGGTGTCCTTATTATCATGGCAAGCATCATTCAACCAACTTACAATGAGCCCAGGTTGTCCTGGATCTGCCCCAGGCTGTTGCTGGACAGTGAAAGGAGAAGCAGCACAGTGATAAGCTCATCTCTCTGTCACTCTGTTCCTATCAGCATGTTTCCTGTTAGCCCCTGAACTGGTTGGCTCATTTGCTGCTACTTCCTCCCTCACTATAGCTCTGCTGTACAAGGACTACCAGAGGCTGATACCAGTTGGAATTTAGGTGCTTACACTGCTTGCATTTAAACATACATTTATTGATGAATTTTTTTAAATCAGAGTTGCATACAGTTGTAGCTTTTATATCTGTCTAACTTTAAAAGAATGTAACTGTGTCTGAGTTCTCCTTTAAAGATAATCTATCCAGGAATAGAGGTGTTCTGTGCATAGAAATTGATCTGGGTAAACCTTGAAATCATTGCAGAAAGATTAGCTAGATATTAGTTTAAAGCCGCCAGAACAATGAAACATGATGGTTTGGTTTAAGTTACTACACTCTATACATTTTTTCTTTTCCTTATTAAATAAACCCTCTTATCTAGCAGCTGTAGTTATTAAACCACATGATTCGGAGAGTCCTTTACATTAGCATTAGTCTGTAATTCAGGTTTTTTTTTCACACAACTATCACATCAAGGATACAGTTTCCACTGATTTATATGTAACAATGCACCCTTTGAGAAAAGCTGTGGGCAAATTCCTGAGATGGAGGATGACTGCCTCATATGGGAAATGATAATTTAATAGGCTTTGGTGTTCAGGTTGTCTCTCTATACAGTTTAAAGCATTGGTATATTTTTGTGTAATTTAACTAGTAAAATGTGCACGCCTGGGATTTGTATACATATTATGATAGGTAGTCATTATGTTCTGTTTTTAAATATGAAAGCATATATTTTAACCATGTATATTTATAATAGTTTGTTCTTTACATTATGCAGCCTATGTATAAGCTCAAATAATTCAGTATTATTTTAAACTTTGGCGAAAGCCCTAAAACATTGACTGCTTCCAAAAGAAATATGCTCTAAATTAACAAGTGTAATGCAAAAAAGTTAATTGAAATCTAATACATTCTTAAAATGTATTAATGAATAAATCATTTGTGATTTGTATTGGCCAAAAAACAACTATAAAGTATGATTAGGCACGGATACAAATAAATATTACATGGCCGTTTATTCGGTTTTCTGCAGAAATTAGCAAGTTAAATAGTTTTTACTTGCTGTTTTAACCTTTTTCTTCATTACCACAGAAAAACATGATAATGAAGCAATTAACATCATATTTCTCCATGGCTCATAGATGTAATTCCAGACTACATCATCCAACCCATGTTTCATAAACCCAGGCTGTCACGGACACACCCCCTGAATGGGCATCCTCATGCAACCTGGGTTCACAGCATTTTCAAACTGAGTAGAACTCACACATCATTAATTGGCCACTGTTCAGTCCATAAGGAAGGGGGGATAAGGATACTCAAAATGTCACTAGACTGGCCTTTTTTTTCAACAAATAAAGTCTTTGGTGTTGTTTTAAAACATCACTTGGCGGTGTTGTTCGTCCCAGCACCAATTTAAAAAGCACCCCGGACTAGTTAATGTAGTGCACTCCACTCTCTACAGTTTCCTCACCCCCCCCCCCCTATGAGGGTGCAAGATAATTCTCTGGATTGTACTATGAGGAGAGGAGGCAACACGGGGAAGAGCAGAAAGAGATGACATCATAGAGAAGGTGAATGGTTACACTAGTGACTGCAGCTGTTGGACTAACTGGACATTGGCTGGACGAAATTCACTGGAACTGCAACCTGAGAGTTTTGAAAAAAATTATATTTAAATAAGTATTCTTAACTCAAAAAAGTTCCATCTATTGCCTTCAGACTCCTCCAAATCTCTGAATTCCTTTTTATTCTTCTGTGATCTGGCTTCTTTCCACGGTCCCACTGCATGTAGGAATGTAGCCAACCTCTTTTGCTTGTTGCCAAGATAGTCTAAGAGATTTGTAGCGTGCTTACAACAATGCATATGACTGCAACTAACATGTATTGCTTATTTCACAGAAATGGAAGTGAGGGGGAGGTTAGGAAGCTCACTGAGGGCGAAACATGTTACAAAGAGGCAGAAAAACAGGGCATTAAATAATAGATTATGGATTATTTTTGGAGAATTAGGATATTGTTTTGTGTCACGTTAAGGATAAAAATGTTGGGTATGTTCATGCACTTATTAAAACTGAATAAGTGGCTTTGATAGGCTGCAAAAAGTCTTCAACGTTGCAGAAAAAGCTCAGTTGACAGTATGACAAATTACAACTAGCTATACAGTATTCTAGATGAATGAGAACGTACACAGATTTAATTTGGGTTGTTTTGTCTACTGTAAAATATAGTAAACCTTGATTTGAGATCTTGTATTTTAGTTTCTCTGAAGTCACATTCGCTGCAGTAATATGGCTTCGCCCCTGTCAGCTTGCTTTTTGGCTGCAGGCGTCTATAGGGATTTTTTGAGCACATGTTTGGAGTCAGGCATGACATCTGAACATGTGTATAGGGGGTATATATACACACCCATGTATGTATATATACACCTGCACATATATAGGTGTGAAAGGAGCAGAAAACACTACTTGCGCTAATGAAATAATTAACACCAATATAGTTACGCTCCTATCACACCTATATATGTGTATGTGTAAAATATATATAAGTGTGTGTGTATATATATATACCCCATATACAGAAGTTCAGATGTTTTGCCTGCCTCCAAAGAACCCAAGAAAATGCCCAAAAAAACGCTAGCGTCAAAAAAAAAAAAAAAAAGCCCAGGTGTGTTGTTGCAGGCATTTTGTGGGGGTTTTTGGAGGCAGGCAAAACATCTGAACTTGTGTATAGTGTTATATATACACACATACTTATATGTATTTTACACTTAGACATATATAGGTGTTATAGGAGCGGAGCCATATTAGTGTAAATGATTTCATTAGCGCAAGCATATATTTCTGCTACTATCACACCTATATATGTCTAGGTGTATATATACATATATGTATGTGTGTATATATACCCGTATACAGAAGTTCAGATGTTTTGCCTGCCTCCAAAGAACCCCAAAGAATGCCCAAAAAAACGCTAGCGCTAAAAAAAAAAATGCCCAGGTGTGTTGTTGCAGGCATTTTTAACCAGTGGCAGGGGTACCTCAATGATTGTAGCAAAGACATTCAAATCCAAGTTCTTCTTAGGTAGTGTACTGTTTATAGTAATAGGTCAGGTTTTTATTGACGTATATGTCCCCAGTGTGGAGATTCACCCTCTCTGTTAGTCCTGGTTAACCTTGTCACTAAGACTGAAAGTGGGTAGAAAAGCTACATTTTGAGTTGACACCAGAACAGGCACAGAGAGGAAATCTACCAATGTGGCTCTTGCTCTAAAGACAGCTCTCTAAGCGGGGAATTTCCTTTTTTTAGAGCGAGTTCCCCATACTTTTTTTGTGTCTGTGGGATGAGGATATATGTAACCGGTCAAAATTAAAAGGTTTGTATGTAGCCTGGCCAACAAGATGGGAGAGCTGGAGCTACTGATGTTTGAGGAGGACTTAGATTTTGTGGGGATAACTGAGACTTGGTTTGACAGCTCTCATGACTGGATGGGGACCATTCAGGGGTATTCCCTTTATCGCAGAGATAGAGAAGGTAAAAAAGGGGGAGGGGTATGTCTGTATATTAAGAACAGTATACAGGTAAATATGAGGGATGATATTAATAATGGAGCTATGGACGAGGCAGAATCCCTATGGGTAGAGCTTCAAAGGGAAGGCACGGTGGGGAAGGTAATATTGGGCGTATGCTATAGGCCCCCCAACCAGAGGGAGGAGGGGGAGGCGGACCTCATTTTACAGATAGGATTGGCAGCAAGGATGGGAAATGTCATTATAATGGGGGACTTTAATTATCCAGACATAGACTGGGCAGAAGGAACCGCACACTCAGCCAAGGCTCGGCAGTTCCTAAATGTTTTGAAGGACAATTTAATGGGTCAGATGGTGAATGCACCAACAAGAAACAATGCGGTACTTGACCTACTGATTACCAACAATACAGACCTAGAAATATGGGGCAACTTAGGAAACAGTGACCATAGGTCAATAAGTTTCAGTATTAATTACAGTAATAGGAAACACAAGGGTAATATAAGGACACTGAATTTCAAAAGAGCCAATTTCCCAAAACTGCGCTCGCTGCTAGGAAATATCAAATGGGATAGAACCCTGGGAATAAAGAACACAGAGGAAAAATGGGAGTACTTCAATAGCATACTTAACAAGTGGATTGGCCAGTGCATTCCAAAGGGAAATAAATTTAAAAGAGCAAAACTAAACCCTGGGTGGCTAAACTCCAACATAAAAATGCATGTTCGTGCTAAAGAAAAGGCCTTCAAAAAATACAAGACTGAGGGGTCATTGACAGCATTTAAGCATTACAAAGAGTGCAATAAGAAATGTAAAGACGAAATCAGGGCGGCTAAAAAAGAACACGAGAGACATATAGCGGAGGAGAGTAAAAAGAACCACAAGAAATTCTTTAAGTATATAAACAGTAAGAAAGCGAGGCCAGAACACATTGGCCGCATAAAAGATGACAAAGGAAATATGGCCACTGAGGACAGAGAAAAGGCGGAATTGTTAAATAATTTCTTCTCTTCAGTCTTCACAAAAGAAACGGGGGGCTAAACTAACCCAGCTTGTAAGGCCAAACTAAACAACACACCTCAGGAACTGCCGCCATGGCTAACAGAAGATAGACTTAGAACTAAACTAGAGAAACTTAACATAATAAATCACCGGGACCGGATGGCTTGCACCCAAGGGTTCTTAAAGCGGAGTTCTGGGCACAAAAACGATAATTTTTTTTGTGCCCGTCCGCTAGTTCAGCCTAACCTGAAAAGGAATTGGATAGTTCGATTTTTTTTTTTTTTCAAAACTCACCTTGTAATTGACGATCGTAAATACTCACCTCAATGTACTTCCTCCCTCGGAGCCGCGGCTCACCCCGTCACTTCCTGCGCTGCGATGATTCCTGGGAGCTAAACGTCATCGCTCTCAGGAATCAATGCGCCGGCACCGGCCCCGCTCGTCACTTCCAGCCGCTGTTTAGGAATGCGGCGCCGCGCCGGAAGTGACGAGAGGGGCCGGTGCGGCGCATTCTGGGAGAAGAAGACGCGGAAGAAGACGCAGAAGAGGACCGCGCCGGCTTCAGCTGCCCACAAGAGAGATGGAAACGCTGTGGAAGAAATTTTATAAGTAAGTATTTCTTCTAAAAGGTAAGTGCGAACCGGGACAGATCAGAGGCTAGCCATTGTGGAATGTGCTAGCCCTGACTGTCCCGGGGTATGTTCATTAAAAAATGACATCTGTGCCCGGAACTCCGCTTTAAAGAGCTCAGCCATGTGATTGCCAGACCATTATTCTTGATCTTTAAGGATAGTTTACAGACGGGTATGGTGCCAGCTGATTGGAAAAAAGCCAACGTGGTACCAATATTTAAAAAGGGGCCGAGATATATCCCGGGTAACTATAGGCCGGTCAGCCTAACATCTGTAAAAAAAGGGGGATAAAAAACTGCGCAAATGGTGTAAATAGACAATTAAATGTGGATATAAAATGGTAAAGTGGAATTTCTCCCACACTGTCAGCTGCTACACAAACGTGAAGACGTGATATATAGTGAACAATGGGAAAAAAGTAGCGCTCGACAGAAATGAATAAATAAATGAATAAGTGTGTAAATATACAAATAAACAATGAATCGTGCAACAAAGTCTCTGGTGTTAAAGCAATTGGATTGATGTCGGCCAATATGGAAAACACAGACTTGATAGGGTGGTTTCTTTAACAAAGCCTTCACCTTCACACTATCACCCAGTGGAATAAGTGTATGAGCCGCTTACCAGATTCACTGGACCCCTTAATTACAGGGGGTCAAACACGCTGTGTATTCCAATAGGGATTCTAGTGCATCTCGCTCCCATAGGTATAGATCATCACAGCCAGAATCAATGCCATAATCAGAAAGCCTTTACTAATATAACAGGGTTTAAAAAAGGAATCTGGAGGTCAATCACTCATTTAATAACAGACCACAGTAAACAGGAACATCACTAACATCTGTAGTCTGCAAATTTTGGAGGGGATGTTAAGGGACCACATACAAGACTTTAGTAATGAAAATGGTATTATTAGTAGTAATCAGCATGGATTCATGAAAAATCGTTCTTGCCAAACCAATCTATAAACCTTCTACGATGAAGTGAGCTGCCACCTAGATAAAGGTAAGCCTGTGGATGTGGTGTATCTGGACTTTGCAAAGGCCTTTGACACCGTTCCCCACAAACGCTTACTGTACAAACTAAGGAAGGTAGGTATGGACCATAAGGTGAGTACCTGGATAGAGAACTGGCTCCAGGGGAGAGTCCAGAGGGTGGTGATTAATGGGGAGTACTCAGATTGGGGGGGTGTGGAAAGTGGGGTCCCCCAGGGTTCTGTCCTGGGACCAATCCTGTTTAATTTATTCATAAATGATCTAGAGGAGGGGATATCTAGTACAATCTCAGTATTTGCAGATGATACTAAACTAGGCATGCCAATATCTTCTATGCAGGATGTGGAAACCTTACAAGCGGACCTGAACAAAATAATGGGGTGGGCAACTACATGGCAGATGAGGTTTAATGTTGAAAAATGTAAAGTAATGCACTTGGGTGCCAGAAACCAGAAAGCAAGCTACTCACTAGGGGGGGGAACCCTTGAGGGAGTCTAGGATGGAAAAGGACCTAGGGGTACTGGTAGACAACAGGCTTGGCAGTGGCATGCAATTCCAAGCCGCTGCAAGCAAAGCCAACAGAATACCGGGATGTATAAAAAAGGGGATTCACTCCAGAAATAAAGAGATTATTCTCCCGCTCTACAAGACTCTGGTCCGGCCACATCTGGAGTATGCTGTCCAGTTCTGGGCACCGGTCCTCAGGAAGGATGTGCTGGAACTGGAAAGAGTCCAGAGAAGGGCAACAAAAATAATTAGGGGAATGGAGGACATCAGCTATGAGGAAAGACTACAGGCACTGAACTTATTCTCTCTGGAGAAGAGACGATTGAGGGGGGGATATGATATCAATGTACAAATACTGTACTGGCGACCCTAGCATAAGGAACAAACTATTCAGTGAAAGGAAATACAATAAGGCACATGGCCACTCACTAAAACTAGAGGAAAAGCGGTTTAACCTTAAAGTACGTAAGGGGTTCTTCACTGTAAGAGTGGTAAGGATGTGGAATTCTCTTCCACAAGCAGTCATATCAGCAGGGAGCATTGATAGTTTCAAAAAACTATTAGATGGGCACCTTAAAGACCACAACATACAGGGGTATACAATGTACGGTTAACAGCAAACACACACACACATCATAGGTTAAACTGGATGGACGGATGTCGTTTTTCAACCTCACTAACTATGTAACTATGTAACTATGTGATGGTAATTCTCCTCAATGGGTCACAAACCATAAAAAAATTTTATCCTACAAATATATTTATAAAAAAAGGTAGCATGGACTTTTTAGGCACATAAACAGCAATTAGATTAATATTCATACATTTTTATTGACAACCCCATAAATGTCCGCCAAAATCATCAACTTTTCATATAATTGGTCATAAAAACAATGCACTCTGAAGATTGGGACAAGGTGTATCCACCTCTGGAATAAATGTGCTATTCTATCCTATCCACCCCTGGAATAAACGTGCTATTCTATCCTAAACAAAAAAAAGTTTTAGCTTTTGATGCACTTTATTGCACTCTGTAAGGCCCTGGAATGTCTACATTTCTTTGGGATTGCAGTTTCAAATTCTTTTAGATATAGATGACTTGCACAGTCACTAAAGATAGATAATGCAGTTACATCACATTTTTTTTTTTTGACAAAAGTTCATATGAATTCTGTCAATCTCTTTAAAAGGCCCATTGTTGCTAGGAGAGTATACATGTTATTAAAATGTTTGCTTTACATTCAGAACATTTTTTTGCAGCAAATGACGGCAAATCAACACTCACATATTGCTGACACTTTAATCTCTTTAAACAAACTATGCAGGGATACCCTTAGAGAAAAAGAGGATCTTGGTAGAACGTTTGACATGAAGGCCTTGTACACTAATTAACCACTTGGAGATTATGAAAACAAAATGCAAAAGTTGAATCGAGAAATTTGTAAAAGATGACATAATCACTTTTTTTTTTTATTAGATTGCAAGGAACAATTCTTTCAAATATTACATTTCCCATCAACAAATAATGGTATGTTTTTTTAGAAAAACTGTGAGACTAGTAACTACCTGACAATATCACCATCATTGTTACCCAATAGGGCAGAGCAAACCTATTAAAGCCCAACCTCAGCCACATTTTTTCCATTTGGAAATGAGTAGGGAAAGGAGCAAATTTCAGATGTTTATTATTAGATGTGTATTTCTGTCAGTGATTTTTCATCACTTTCTGACCCCATGACTAAATGAGGAGTACAGGCATCACTGGAAATGGATGGCATAGACCAAGAGTTCCCAAACTGTGGGTCGGGACCCACTGGTGGGTCGCGAGCTGCGTTTTAGTGGGCCACGCAGAGCAGGAAATCATTGAGAGCGGTCCAACTTAAATTGTGCTTAAATTACAGAGAGCCAAAGCAGCCAAATTGCGATGGATTTAGGACCCCGCCCACGCAGTTTGAGGAGGCTGGTCTGCATTTCCCGCAAGGAGGATACTTGCATCCATGAGTACGTATGTGGGATTTTATATAGGATATGTTCATGGGGTGCAGAGCCAGCTCCTCAGTCCTGCTGGTGGCAGCAGTGGTAGCTACACTGGCGGCAGGATTCTCTCAGCTATAGAGGGCAGAGGCTACAGCCTCGGTGTCATATGAGGACCAGGTGGCCCGGCGGTGTCAGGAGTTCATGGCAGCTTCTGTGATCCCAGTAGAGGATCTGAAGTAGAAGAGCCAGGACACCAAGACCAGCATAGAGCTCCTCATCATGGAGACTCTCGGCGAGGTGTGCTGGGCCCTGGAAAGGGAAAACAGGGGCTTCACCTTCACTGTGGACCGCTGGGAGAGGAAGGAGGCTGAGTGCCATATAGCCTGCTGATCACTGTCCTGGGGTTGTTGATTTCTGTCCTCTGCCTGCCTTATACTGTCTGATTACTTACAACTCTGCTTATATGCCACACATGCCACAAGTTTCTGAACCCTCACTTAGAACATTTGGCAAGTGTATTCAATAATAAATTTAAAAGTAGTGAATTGATATATTTAATTTAACATCCCCCTCCCTATAAAATATGCATTATTTTATTATTATTTGCATTTATATAGCACCAACAAATTCTGTAGCGCTTTACAATATTCAATTACATGCAAGTGAGTCCCGAAAAATAACTGTAATCAGAAGTGGGTCTCGGCCCAAAAATGTTTGGGAAGCCCAGGCATGGACAACTATTAAAATATTGTCAGTTCTGATCTTTGCTTTCTATTCTATTTTGTTTTATTTTTTTGGGGGGTGGGGGAGGGGGGGGGTTGTTTTGTTTCTTTTTTTTTGTTCTGTTTGCATGATGTAAACTGAAACCAAAAAACGGGAAGAAAACCTTTGAATCACATTTTATTCATTCACATGCTTCAGTATGTATTTAATCAAAGAATACATAATGCAAGAAAAAGTATATGATTCATTTGAAATCGTAAATGTATGCATTTAACATCTGTTTTAAAGTTTAAAAGCAGCAGCATGTCCTAACATAAATTCTTTAGAACATCTGATTGTTGCTTTTTTTCTTTTTTTTTTCCTTTTTTTTTTTTTACTCTTTGCTGCTATGACTCAGTCCATAGTAAAGCAATCAGATTATAAATATCTCCAGCAAAGGATTGAAGAAAATCTGCAATAATACTGATAAAGGTAAACTGATGTATCTAAATCAGCTTAGCGATTACAAAGATTTTCTATGACCAGTGAAATACTTCACAATATAAATGATCAGCATATATGGTCAATCCAACACTATATGCACTAAGATATACTATGAACATGTATCTTTTTTGTCTTTTTTTGGTAGAATATAGGGAGAAGGAATGGAGGAATCACTTGGATGCAGCTGTGCAGCTTCAGCGTGTATTGCGATGTATGCAAAGCATTTTCTTGGTTAACTAGCAGTCAGCAGCATCTTGGCCAATTGGATAGCAACTGGATATTGGCTCCTACTTCCTGTCCTGACTTTATTGATATGATTAATTATGTAGTTGAGAAAAATGAGGTGGAGGAGGATTAAAGCCTTGCTGATGTTGGTGATGTACCATACCTTTTATTGTATTCATTCTGGTTCTTCCTCCTTTGAGGACCCATTTCAGCAAGCCATGAGACTATTTCAACAGTCTGCTCTCTTGAATGCATATTGACTTAGCCATAGTGCTCTTGCTTCTTTTCCTATGTATCCAGATCTCTTACACGTGTACTAGACCCATGTATGCTGATCTTCCTGAACTTGTGAACCCTGACTGGTCCTGATAATGATTTTGCTTGTGTTATGGATTCTGAATCCCCATTGAAACTGGTAATGAGTTGGCTTGCCTCTTGTTTCCTACTGCATGCCAGTGAACTTCTGTTTATGGCAAGGCTTGTCTCCCAGTTTCAGCGATAAGTAGTGAGAGGAGGGGAGGGGCCCGACGCTGATTCAGTGTGAGGAGGGAAGCTGGGGAGGGGCCCAGCGGCGGCGCTGCTTCTATGTGAGGTGGGGAGGGGCCCGGCGGCCGTTGCTGCTTTAGTGAGAGGAGGAGGGGCCCAAGATAGCACTGGATTTCCATTGGTGATGATATCCTGTGTGCGGGGGCGTGTCGGCGTCGCATACTGACATGACGCCGACATGCCCCGCCTCCATAGGGCGTGATACATACGACGATCCAGTACAGAACTACAGTGGATTTCTGCGATTGTCTTCTTCAAGCCCTTCATCCATTGATCCCTGGCAGCGATTTCATTCTGTTTTATTGTGAGTAGTTCTTGTGGCCCTAAATCCAGCTCCACTCAATGGTCTCTCCTGTGAGTGTACATAGCACATTTGCATTATCCAACACAATTTTAATAAAAATATACGATTCATATATTTTTATTAAAATTGTGTGGGATAATGCAAATATACACATTATTCCTCAGAGGAGAGACCATTGAGTGGAGCTGGATTAGTTGCTGATGCCTTGGCCTTGCAATTTGCAAAGGAGTTCCCTCTTCCTCAGATCCCCTGTTTCTGTTTGATTGTGAGTAGTTCTTGTAACATGTGGCCTTTATGTGAAATCCAGCTCAACTCAATGGTCTCTCCTCTGAGGAATAATGTGTGCATTTGCATTATCCCACACATTTTTAATAAAAATATATGAATTATATATTTTTCATATATTTTTATTAAAATTGTGTGGGATAATGTAAATGTATGTACACATTATTCCTCACAGGAGAGACTATTGAGTTGAGCTGGATTTCACATAGAGGCCATATGTTACAAGAACTACTCACAATCAAACAGAAACCGCCAAGGATCGTCAGTATGCGACGCAGACACGCCCCCGCACTCAGGACACCATGGAAATCCAGCGCTAGCCTGGACCCCTCCTCTCACTGAAGCAGCGACGGCCGCCGGGCCCCTCCCCTCCTCCCACTACGTATCGCCGGGTGAAATAATTTTGTACTGGGCGACGGGCCCCTTTGCTGGCCGCCCCCCCCCCCTTTCCCCGCTCAGTCTGCCCCTGGCCACAGGCCCACAGCCTACCAGCCAGTAAGCCTGCCAGTGCCAGCCACAGGCCCACAGCCAGCAAGCCATAAGCCCACAGCCAGCCAGTAAGCCTGCCAGTGCCAGACACAGGCCCACAGCCAGCAAGCCAAAGCCTGCCAGCCAGCCAGCAAGCCACAGCCTGCCAGCCAGCAAGCCTGCCAGTGCCAGCTACAGGCCCACAGCCAGCAAGCCACAGGCCCACATCCAGCAAGCCACAGCCTGCCAGCCAGCCAGCAAGCCACAGCCTGCTAGCCAGCCAGCAAGCCTGCAAGTCCCAGCCACAGCCTGCCAGCCAGCAAGCCACAGCCTGCCAGCCAGCAAGCCACAGCCTGCTAGCCAGCCAGTCAGCCTGCCAGTGCCAGCCACAGGCCATCAGCCAGCAAGACATAGGCCCACAGCCAGCCAGAAAGCCTGACAGTGCCAGCCAAAGGCCCACAGCCAGCAAGCCACAGCCAGCCAGCCAGCAAGCCACAGCCTGCTAGCCAGCCAGCAAGCCTGCCAGTGCCAGCAACAGGCCCACAGCCAGCAAGCCACAGCCAGCTAGCAAGCCACAGCCTGCCAGCCAGTCAGCCTGCCAGCCACAGGCCCACAGCCAGCAAGCCAAAGCCTGCCAGCCAGCCAGCCAAAAAGCCACAGCTTGCCAGCCAGCAAGCCTGCCAGCCACCCAGCCAGCAAGCCACAGCCTGCCAGCGCCCAGCCAGCAAGCCACAGCCTGCCAGCCACAGGCTGCCAGCCAGCCAGCAAGCCTGCCAGAGCCAGCCACAGCCAGCAAGCCACAGCCTGCCAGTGCCAGCCACAGACCCACAACCTGCCAGCGGTATCCAGCAAGACCACAGGCTGCCAGCCACAGGCCACAGGCCATCAGCCAGCAAGACATAGGCCCACAGCCAGCCAGAAAGCCTGACAGTGCCAGCCAAAGGCCCACAGCCAGCAAGCCACAGCCAGCCAGCCAGCAAGCCACAGCCTGCTAGCGAGCCAGCAAGCCTGCCAGTGCCAGCAACAGGCCCACAGCCAGCAAGCCACAGCCAGCCAGCAAGCCACAGCCTGCCAGCCAGTCAGCCTGCCAGCCACAGGCCCACAGCCAGCAAGCCATAGCCTGCCAGCCAGCCAGCCAACAAGCCAAAGCTTGCCAGCCAGCAAGCCTGCCAGCCACCCAGCCAGCAAGCCACAGCCTGCTAGCGCCTAGCCAGCAAGCCACAGCCTGCCAGCCACAGGCTGCCAGCCAGCCAGCAAGCCTGCCAGAGCCAGCCACAGCCAGCAAGCCACAGCCTGCCAGTGCCAGCCACAGACCCACAACCTGCCAGCGGTATCCAGCAAGACCACAGGCTGCCAGCGGTATCCAGCAAGACCACAGCCTGCCAGCAGTAGCCATCAAGACAACAGCCTGCTAGCAAGACCACAGCCTGCCAGCCAGCAACTGTAATTAAGGTAAGAGGAGCCAACTTGGCCTGGATATCAGAGAGCTATGTTGTGTTGTTTTACTGTGGGTGTGGCTGGAGGCGGGGTGTGGGTGTGGATGGAGCCGTGGCAAGCGTGTGGCTGGAGGCGGAACATGGATGGGGCCTGGAAGGGGCCCTTGATTTATTTTGCCCGGGGGCCCTGAGGGTTATCAGTCCGCCTCTGCTCATAAGAAACTACAGTTTTTCCTCTGTTCCTGGTTTCTGCCTGTCTGTGTAGACTTGGGGTGCTCAACCTTTTGAAGAGCAAGAGCAACCTAAGTGATTTGGTAACTGGTCACATACTGGCAGGAGGAAGAGGAAGAGAAGCTGACTTTAAGCGGTTGCTGGACAAAAAAGGAGAGGACTGGTTCCTGTATATGCCCCCCCCCCCCCGCCGGCCCTCCTGTCCATGTGTAAAACATAATGCAACAGAAAGGCTGCACTGGGTCCCGGGAGCATGGGCCATGGTTGCCATTGCGACCTCTGATGCTGCACCAGTGGTTGGGGTGTATGGTAAAAACACATCTCAACTATGGGGTTTTACACCCCCCCCCCCCCAAAAGAAAAAACCTGCAAATATAAACAAGATCCATACCCACAGGATATAATAGAAGTTTATGGCTCAGTGCAGCTAACCCACAGGAAAGCTCCAGATGCCCAGCGGTGCACCTGGAGATCAGTGTGAAAGCAGGCTAATAGTTGTTAACCCTTTTATAGGTGCTAATAAGCCCATTGGAAAAGTGCAGTGTATGTGATTTTTGATACACTGAGCTTCTTTTCCTCTTCCAGCTTCTGCTGCCATCACTTTCTGTCTCCAGAATGCTAGAAAGATCCCAGACGAAGTGCACTTGGTTTTACCCAGGGACAGGAGCCAACACTACAGAAGAAGCATCAATTTATGCGACTCCTGCTCCCTCTGCGGATGCCTGCTTCCTCCTCCGCTAACGCCGGCTCAATGCACTCTGATGCTCTGGGATGGTGGGCCAGCAGGTCCAGATCACAGTCAATGGGTTGCAGACCCTGGGCATGCGCTTTCCTGGTTTGAGGGCCACAGATGCACGTCATGGTCATGTAGGTCAATGTCTCTCTACATTATTCTATTATTTGCCTTTCTGTGTTAGATTTTTTTTGTTTTTTATCCAAAAAAGATGTTTATTAAAGATTTAACACCATACATTGCCAACAATACACATGTAATATACAATAAAAATACACCAAACATTGAAGTCAATACCAAATATGTATTAACCACATCAATGTAATGGCCTCTTCTTCTGTGTCAGATGTCTATTACCATATTTTTCGCTCCATAAGACGCACCTGACCATAAGACACACCGAGGTTTTAGGGGAAGAAAGCAAGAAAAAAATATTCTGAACCAAATATATATATATATATATATATGTTTGATATATATATATATGTATATATATATATATATATATATATATATATATAATGTATATGTATATATATATATACAGTATACGGTAATAGCAATAATAGTTGATACTTGCAGAGATTTGCTTACCTGTGCATGGCTCCTCCTGTCACAGGCAGAGTGCATCTGATATCACTCCGCCTGTGAGCCGGGCCTATACAGGAAGTAGCGGCTCCGTTCTAGAAAGTGACAGCTGATCTGGAAGCCGGGACACCGTGGGAAGACTTGGGGACACCACGGGGAGGCTCGGGGACACCACAGGGAGAATCGAGATCAGTGTGCCCGGACCTCCCGGTACCCAACATGTAGGGATTTAGTCAGTATTCACTCCATAAGACGCACAGACATTTCCCCCATGGGGGGGGGGGGGGGAGTGCATCTTATGGAGTGAAAAATACAGTAAGTTCCCATTACTGCATGTCAGTTAATCCAAAGTGCCTCAAAAAGTATATTGCCAGAACCTGAAAATATATTTTTCTAAGAAATATTTGAATGTTTCAGTTTATATTCTCAAACTTCTCAATGTGTTCTGTATATGTTAAGATTTTACAAAAATTAAAATGAAACTCAGAGCTAAACTTAGCAAGGAGATGTAGACATTGTACCTGGCAGAAGTATTTCTAGAAATATGTATACCATTATTTGAATAACTCTGGTCAAATTTATCCAGGCATTTCAATTGTTTTCAAATAAACTCTCCAAAAAGTGTTTTTAATACCATTTTAAACTATTTTATATGATAGGACTTAAATATAAGCTTTTCTCACTGTACAATGTGACTCCATTTTTGCTTCTAGAGCAAACTATTCATTATATCTATTATTTGTGGTTTCACTTGGCCTGTTCTTTAAAAATAAAAAATCTGATCATCTTTCTCAAAACGAAAGAAGAAGTATGTGAATAACCTCCATCCTACTACAAACTTTACGAAAAAATATTATAGAATTGTTTTTAAACATACTGTAGCTGAAATATACTTTTTGGGTAAACTCTTCCAAGGCATTATTGCTAACTTTTGGTTAGGTTTGCTTTGTGCCCTATAAGCATAAGTGCATACATTTGTTTTATTCTGTACTAGCTGTATTTTAGGTAGAGTATTCCTTTAATTAAGCTTTATGTGTCAGAGACAAGTGCAGTGGAATAATGATGCATATTGTAATGTGAATGTGCTTTTGAAGCTAGGCACATCTGCATCCTGTCCTTTCTTCAGGGAGGTGTGAGTTCAAGGCAAGTGCACACATGGCTGAAGTGTGCAAGAGGACTTCATACATTTATGCAAGAGAACTGTGATAGGATTCATATGCATGCTGTGATTGTGCCATATGTTTGACTCAGTCCGTATTTAACACCCTGCAGCCCCAAATTCACTGAAAGCCGGCAAAAAGAACAGAGCTCAACTGTTCCTACCCAAGGCAATGAAGGCTGCCTTGTCCTACAGAGAGTCTGATTTTCTTTTCTGTTTTTACTTACTCCAAGGATCATTTTTTACATATAAAATTTTTATAATTATAGATTATTACGGTAGTTATAATGGCAAAAAATTTGAGAGCCTTAAATAAATTTGTAAATTAACAACTCTAATTATTTCTATTTCCCTTCATTTACTTACTTTTAGGTTGCCCTATTTAGGGGGATAAATAAGCTCAATAAACCCAAAAAAATTAAAGCATTTCCCCCCACTTTAAACCAAAGTTCCAGTCGTTTTGTGTTTAATAAAAGTCAGCAGCTACAAAAACTGTAGTTGCTGACTTTTAATAAACACACACTGACCTATCCCACGATCCAGCAATGCGGCCACCCGAACCCTTGGTTCTATCCCCCACCTCTTCCCGGCGCTGGCATCACAAGTGTGGGCACCCAGCTGTGACAGGTTACGGCTTCATAGCCGGATGTGCACTGCGCATGCATAAGTCATGCTGCGCTTCCTCAATGGCCAGGGCAATCTTCTGGGACCTGTGACGGGTCCCAGAGGATTGCAGGGAGGGAGAGGGAGAGGTGGCCCAAGCATAGGTGGAAGCCGGGTACCCATCAAAACTAGGTACCCACTCCCCCACAAAAAAAATAAAAAATAAGGGGGTGAGGAGTCCTTAAAGCGTAACTTCCACTTTAAATACAATTACTGTGCAATAGAAAAATCAGGTAAGGGGATTATATTTATGCAGTGTTTGTATTAATCAGAAGTGGTTTGTCCCGTTGATTGCAATTTTTGCCTCAACTGTAAGTATTTGGACCTGCCATGACCTATTGGGAAGATGTAGGGTATGAAGAAATGGGGCAGGGTTTTAGAGAATTCAGAACACCTTGGATAAAATGTTGTCTGGTTCATTAGACTTAGAAAAATGCTGTGATGCACACCATGACTGCTCTTGGCTACAACACAGGGGTGCACCACTACATAGACTACAACAAGAAAATCAATGCAAACCAAATTGCAGCATCATTAAACAGAAAAGCACAGCTTGCATATGTCAAGACAAGAGTAAATATGGCTGCCCCATGTACAAATACAGCTACACACTAGTCGAGATTTTAACAGATAAAACTGTCACCCACCTCATCTACCCCAGCCATTCTGTATATTTTTTTTTTTAAACCTTCTAAGTCCCTTGTTTACTATATGTATGGTCATATGACCATTCAGGACACCTCTTTTGGCAATGAAAACTGGTGATCCCAGGCTGCTCTATGTGCAGCCAACCAGTCTTGCCCCCATAGTTCATGGATTGACGTGTGAGAGTAGAGGGACCCTCTGAAGTTTGGATATTTGTCTCTTTACTTACTTTTATTATTGCACCCAAAATCAAATACATGCCAATGAATAACCCTGACTCAATTAATTGATAATACTTAGTGTCAGTAATAAGGATAACTGACATGTTTCTGTACTATATTTCCTGTCATTGCAAGTGTTGCCATACTTGCTACTAGATTTTTGGTTATGCCAACATCTTATGGCTTATATAGCTGTTTTTATGTGATATATTCATATTCTGCTCTAAAATCACCAAACGGATAGTGATTTTATCCTATCAATTTTAAAGTATTTCACTCAGCGAAAAGATCTGATCTGTCTGTGACTTTCCAGCTTTAACCACTTACCGACCGCCTAACTGTAAACATAGGTCATTACTTAGCTAGCTTCCATAACCCCGGCATCTTTTTTTCAGTCAGGCAGCCGGTTTTTATATTAAGTGGTCCCAGCAGCGCATTTGCCACAAGATCATTTTTATAAGCAGCAGGAGAAGTGACCTTCCCGGTCATTTCCAAGCTTACCGGAGTCATCGGTAACCCGGGAACTGATCCGATCCCTCAAATGTCTGGGAAGGAAACCGAGTCAGGGCAAGATAGCCCCCCCCCCCCCCTAGGCTCTATGCCCCCTGAAGGACCAGAGCGATGTCTGACATGACTTCCACCTCTCATTTCTTCTTAAAATCAAACTGATTTTTTTTTTTTTTGCTTTTAGTGGTAAATGAGAGATCTAGGGTCTTTTTGACCCCAGATCTCTCAATAAAGAGGATCTGTCATGTTTATTTCTATTACAAGGGATGTTTACATTCCTTGTAATAGGAATAAAAGTTATAAAAAAATTAGGGGACAGTGTAAAAAGAGAAAGTAAATTAAATAAGAAAAAAAATAAAAAATTAAAGCGCCCTATCCCTCCAAGCTCACACACAGTCGCACCCACATATGAAAATGGTGTTCAAACCACACATGTGAGGTATCACTACGATCGTTAGAGTGAGAGCAATATTTCTAGTGCTAAACTGGTAACCTGTAAACATTTTAAAGCTTCACTTATGGAGATTTAATATTTGGTGGTTTTAAGTAATTTTCTAGCAAAGAATACAGATTTTTACTTGTAAACATCAAATGTCAGAAAAAGACCTGGTTTTCAACTGGTGGCTCTAAAGGCTTAAGGCTTTTTACCATAATACATTTAAGTAAAAAACCTACTGTGATGAGGAATCTCCCCCAGCCCCGCCCCTTGAAATACTTACCTGATTCTGATCTCTATCCAGCACTGTGCCCTCTCTCTCCTCTCTGGACATGGAAGCCATTGGCTCCCGCTGCTGTCAATCGAACCCTGTGATGAGGGAGAGGGGTGTGGAGCTGTGTTGTCTGTGTATATCAATGCAGGCAGGGCGGATTGAGATCGAGCCCACAAGAATGCCCCCATAGGAAGCTGCTTTGTATTGGGGCACTTGTCTAAGAGGAGGAGTTAGAAGCGCTGGTGGGGGACCCCAGAAGAGGTTGTTCAGGGCTGCTCTGTGCAAAACCATTGTACAGAGCAGATAAGTAGGACATGTATATTATTTTTTTTAAAAGTGGTATTGTGGTAACGTGGTAAAGTTGGTATCCCCCTTGCAGCTTTTTTATATGTGGTTTCAGCCATCTTTTCTCTAAAGTATTAGACATAGAATTTTGATAATAAATTCTGTTTTTAATGAATGTTTCTTCTACTCATACTTTTTATTAGAGGCATGGCTATTGTGTTTCACCGCCTACTTTAATGAGTTCTTCTTGGTTGTTATCTCTTACTGGTTCTTTGTTATTTTTCAGCCTAATGATGTCTTTTCAATTTCTTCCATGGAGGGTTTCTCGTCGTCATTACTATTCTATTTGATGCTCAGAAATGTAACATTGTTAACAGTATCTTTGGTGTTTTCAAGAGTTTATTATGATGTTCTGTCTACCTGTTTAGGACACCCCTTAGATCTGTTATCAGCTAACATCCCTTTACAATTACAGATGGTGAGCCTAGATTTATACTTTTTGTTTAACAGACCTATCCATATATTTCAACTTACCTGCTCCACTTAGCATATACAGTATCTTGGAAGCTGGCACTCTTACATAAATATTGTAAGATCTCCAGGGTTGGATACATGTAATGTATCTATTAGAGCATCTAACTGATTCTTTATTGATCAGTGTTCTCTATGTGTATAGTAATTGAAAATAGTTTACTACTTTCACCATATCATTAATAGAAGCAATTGCCACTAGATTAGAACAGTTACCATTTGTCTCTTCATGCATACTCTCCTTTTTAACACTTAGCCCATGTGTGCGTTTTTTCTCATGAGGCTCTGGCATCCCCTACAAATGATCTTGAAATCGTGTTTAGTGGATTTTAATAAAAATCCCTATCGTGTCATTATAGTATTGATTTTTATTGAGTGAGTTTTAATGTTTCATTTGAAAAATAATATTTGATAGGCTTTTATTGGGCAACAGCTCAATGTCTGCTCAGATTTCCTTTGCTCCATTTTTTTATACATAGTTAAACTTTATAATAATTTTTTTGTTAGAAGCTTCTTTTATGCATGGGGGCTTTCGGGTTAATGAGCCTCTATGCAGCTACATTTAGACATTAGCTATATCACATGACCAAATAAAAGGGCAGTAACCCATCTCCGCCATTCAAAAATTTCTCTACTGAAGTAAGAACAAGGCAATATGAATGCTGACTGGTAGTTATGGGTAACTGAATTTAGGAACTGAGATTCTTTAACCACTTTAAGGTCGGAAGGATTTGCCCGCTTAATGACCAGGCCCTATTTTGCGATTCGGCACTGCGTTACTTTATTGGACAATTGGGCGGTCATGCGACGCTGTACCCAAACTAAATTTATGTCCTTTTTTTTCCCACAAATAGCTTTCTTTTGGTGGCATTTGATCACCTGTGCGATTTTAATTTTTTGCACTATAAACAAAAAAAGAGCGACAATTTTGAAAAAAAATATATATTTTTCACATTCTGCTATATGACATTCTCAAAAAAAAAATCTAAAAATCAAATTTTTTTAACATTTTAGGCCAATTTGTTTTCTGCTACATATTTTTGGTAAAAAAAAATCGCAATAAGTGTATTTTGATTGGTTTGCACAAAAGTTATCACGTCTACTAACTACGGGAAAGATTTATGTAATTTTTATTGTTTTTTTTTTTTTTTTACTAGTAATGGTGGCGATCTGCAATTTTTTGCGGGACTGCGACATTGCGGCAGACAGATCAGACCCTTGAATGACATTTTTGACACTTTTGGGGGTACCAGTGGCATTACTACAGTAATCAGTGCTAAAAATATGCAGTTACTGTAATAATGCCATTGGCAGGGAAGGGGTTAACCCTGCGGGTGATTAAGGGGTTAAGTGTAGTATGCCGGCAGGGCAGCGCGCCGGCTCCCCTCTTGCTGTGCTAACCACCTTGTGTCGGCTCGGCGGCGCCCTCTCGGCTCGGCTGCGTGTGTCATCATCATCATTATTCGTGTCTGTGTGACACAGACAGGCAGCGTGAGTCTCCTGGCTGGCCCCAGCGTCTGAAAGCTCTGCAGCGGTGGCCGCGCATGCGCACTAGGTTCCCCTGCCCTGCCGATGACGTCACCCGGACCCGGTGGAGGAGACGGGAGGAGGGGGCGGGCGGGACACATCGCATGCAGCCCAGGACAGCGGGAAGGGACATTTTGAATCTGCACAAGAAAGGAAGGACCCCAGACCAGTCCCCAGATCCAGGAAGAAGATCCAGGAGAAGAGGACCTGTCTGGAAGAGGACCGGTGCTGGTGCCATTTGAAGTGAACACATATAAAAACACGGTTTATGGTAAGTGAAAATGGGCATTTTAAATGGGTATATTCAGTGAGGGAGGGGCTACATTACATTTATCCTGGGGATGGAGTATAATTTTTTTATTGTGGCTGTTTTTTATTGAAAAAAATCTTCTCTACTTCTCTTGTGCTCTCTATTTGTATTCTGCCTAGTGCCGGTTCACATTATTGCGGCTGCGGAGATTGCATGTAATTTGGAACGCACTGCTCCTTCATTACATGCGATCTCATGTGCGGATGCAAATTCAGCCATACACTTTGTATGGCTGAATTCGCACCGCATCCGCACCCAACATGCACAGGACCCTTTTTTTCAGCCGCATCAGAATCGGATCGCACAGTGGTTCACACTTGTGCGATCCGATCCTGTGCGAACTGTCAGATCGCAGTGCAATATGTAATCAAATATGCCATATGCGAACACCCCCTGCGTGTCGCATATGGCAGTGTGAACTGCCAGATGTGCTGATGCGATGCGAGAACAGGCTGCGAATTCGCAGCCTTCCCGCATCGCACAAGTGTGAACCGAGTCACTGCCATATGCGATACGCAGGGGATGTCAATTTAATGTTAACGATACCCCCAGTTTGATCGCATATCGCAGTGCGATCTGACAGTTCGGACAGGATCTGATTGCACAAGTGTGAACCACTGTGCGATCCGATCCTGATGCGGCTGAAAAAAAGGGTCCTGTGCCAGGGCCGGTTCACATTTGTGCGATCACAGAGATCGCATGTAATTCGGAGCGCACTGCTCCTAAATTACATGCGATTTCTGTGCGGTGCAAATTTCAGCCATACAGTTTGTATGGCTGAATTCGCACCGCATCCGCACCCAACACTCACAGGACCCTTTTTTTTTATCCACAGCACAATCATATCGCATAGTGGTTCACACTTGTGCAATCCAATTCTGTGCGAACTTGCAGATCGCACTGCGATATGCGATCTGATCTGGGGGCGTCGTTAACTTTTAATTGACACCCCCAGCGTATCGCATATGGCAGTGTGTATGTTGTATTGCACTTTCAGAATGTTTATGTATTAAACTATTAAAATTTGCACTTTATTTTACATTATGGCTTTTTGTGCTTTTGGGGGGGGCGGCAATTTTTATTTTGCCTAGGGCGCCAAAAATCCTTGCACCGGCCCTGCCTGCTCCTCAAAAAACTCCACTCCTTTGGCCTCCGTGACCGTACTCTTCACTGGTTCTCATCCTACCTATCCCAACGCACCTTCAGTGCTACTTACAACTCTACTACCTCATCTCCTCTTCCTTTCTCTGTCGGGGTCCCCCAAGGTTCTGTCCTTGGACCACTCCTTTTCTCAATCTACACCTCCTCCCTGGGTCAGCTGATTGCCTCCCACGGCTTTCAATATCATCTCTACGCTGATGACACCCAAATCTATCTCTCCACCCCTCAGCTCTCTCCTTCAGTCTCCTTACGCATCACCAGCTTACTAACAGACATATCAGCCTGGATGTCACATCACTTCCTCAAACTCAACCTGTCCAAAACCGAGCTCATGGTATTCCCTCCCCCACGGTCCTCTTCCCCTGATTTCTCTGTCAACATCAACGGCACAACTATCAACCCGTCCACCCATGCCAAGGTCCTAGGTATAATCCTTGACTCTGAACTATCCTTTCAGCCACACATCCAGTCACTGTCCAAAGCTAGCCGCCTCAACCTCCGCAACATCTCCAAGATACGTCCCTTCCTAACCAATGATACCACAAAGCTTCTAATCCACTCCCTGGTCATCTCTCGGCTCGATTACTGCAACTCCATTCTCATTGGCTTACCTTTAAAAAGACTATCCCCCCTTCAGTCCATCATGAACGCTGCTGCCAGGCTGATCCACCTTGCAAACCGCTCTGTGTCTGCTACCCCTCTTTGCCAATCCCTCCATTGGCTGCCACTCAACCAGCGAATTAAATTCAAGCTACTAACCATAACCTACAAAGCCATCCATAACTTGGCGCCCAGCTACATCACTAATCTGGTCTCAAAATACCGACCAACTCGTTCTCTTCGCTCCTCCCAGGACCTCCTGCTCTCTAGCTCCCTTGTAAGAACTTCCCATGCTCGCCTCCAGGACTTCTCCCGAGCTTCTCCCATCCTCTAGAATGCTCTACCCCCATCTGTCCGACTATCTCCAACTTTGACTACTTTCAGACGATCCCTGAAAACACATCTCTTCAGAGAAACCTACATGGCAACCACCTAACCACTGTACTCATATTTTATCCATCAGCCCATCCCCCTCAGTTATTACCTCTTGTATCTCTTGACCGTCCCTCTTAGATTTGTACTGTCTACCCTCAAGTTGTAAAGCGCTGCGTAAACTGTCAGCGCTATATAAATACTATATAATAATAATAACTCTCAGATAAGCTTTTTTATTCACCTCTTTGAACAGATGTAGAGAAGAGAGGGCTGTGGATAGACAGATACAACGTATGTAGGTGGAATTCTTTAATCTCTGTGTATCACCTGGGGATAGTCCCTTCACTGGGTATATGTAAGGGTTTACACCCACTTTAATGAGTAAGGCCAATTGTGAGGACTTCAAAGGTCCCCCTGGATCCCAAATTCACTCTATGCAAGGGGCTTTGAACTTTCTACTAATGTTCTGGCATTGGACTCTTCAATGATAAGTGTGACTTGGCTGTTTTGTTAGTGTATATTGGTGTACCTGACAGCCTCGCTACTTTCCTGAAAGGAGTTGTCGTGTAATTTGCTTAATGAGAAAAATAGTATGACAAGATGTATATCAAGATTTTTGACACACTGACAATGGGAAGTGTTAAAGGAAGCTTTTTTTATTTTATCTTACACAGTGTGGTCATTATTTTTGCAACTTTATAAGATGCACACAGTGTGACCAAATAGGTAAAGTCTGCATACATGTATCACTACTGTTTGCTACATTCCTACACTAATACTTCATAAATGCAAAATTATAACTCATACTATTTAAATTGTCAGTATAAAACAACTATAAAATGGATTATGTAACAAGAAGTAACAATGAGTAATGTTTTGAGATACAGTTATAAATACTTCTACAATTAATCAAGTAAATTGGATGTTATGAAAGCAGTAAATCTATCTATTAAAACATAACTAGTTCCTTCACAGCCTCAAAATACGTTTTTTTATCATAAAGGACATAGCTATGACTGTCTTTTGTGATGGTTTCCCACAGTACTTGGAGTGTGCATCACTGGCATTCATTATGGAATGCATTTTTTTCTACCAAATGCAAATTTGCCATGCCCCTGGTTTTAACTGGAAAGTCAGAACAAATTAGTATAACATCTAACTGCATCTGTCATCCTAAAATAATTGTTATTTACAGGAAAAATAAAATCTTTATGCTCTCTTAAGGATTGTACATATGCATCGGGGTTCATTTACTGAAGGATGCTGTTAACATTGTAAAGTAAATTTTTGCTTTGCCAAGTAAATATTAGTAAATACAGGGAACCTGTAACCTGTACCCAATAAAATGCAAGGGAAAAAACAGACATTTTGCTATATGACATGTTTATTGAAATAAATGAGCTCAGTAGACATTCACTTTGTTAAATGAACAATCTCTAGTCCCCAACTTCTCCAACCCTGGAGCATTGGAAATTCTTGAATATTTCCATTTTGCCTTGGTACAAAGTAGCCCGCAATAGCAAAGGATGTCTGAATGAATGTAAAAAACATGGTCTGCTTGGCTGGAGTCTCCTGATACATCCATGCCCAATTAAGGTGAGTTAGTGGAAATCTGTAGATTGGGGCTGGGTGTAATCTTCAATAGTATACATCCCCCCCCCCTTAACTATTGGGTCCCTCAATGGAACCAACCTCTGCTGTTGTGGAAGGCTCACCCTTAACCCCCCTCTCTATGGTACCAGTCTTGAAATTTAAGCAGTCATTCTGAGGATGAATTACATAAAGAGGTTGTCTTCCAGAGGTAAATTGTCTAGATGCTGAAAAAACACAAATATGAGAAAAAGATGGGGCTTTCAAGGCCAGTGGGAGGAGGAGGATCACATATGTCACACAATATGTCAAAAATATACCTTTATTGTACATAATTAGATAAAAAGTATACACCAGAAGGGATTATTCCCATATAAGACGTGTAAAAACAAAATAGAAACGCATATGAAGAAATATATTCCCATATGGGAATGCCGATACTTGGTATCAGAAGATGGTGATAGGGTCTCTGATGGAGCACAGTCTAAGGGTCCCCAGCATGCCTAGATGCTGATAGTTGACATAACCAACTAGCATATTATATTATTCAAGAACTTTGGTGGCAAGATGTGTTCTCCACTCTGTGCAGAAGAAAAACTACCCTTGCAGTGAGGCCTTCCCTTACTGAAAGTGTTAAATTGTCATTAAAGCAGAACTCAGGAAATGTTCTTTTTCCCATTCAGTGAGGCTGTGCCCCTAGGTTACCTGACTTTTTTTTTCAAGCTGAAATAAATCAGATTGGAGTGCTGATGTTTTATGCAAGCAAATCTAATTCTCAAAAGAAAAAAAAATAGAAAATTTTAATTCTACAGCCAAGTCACTACCAATGTAACCTGTGGCTAAGACTGTATAAATTGTATTTAATGCCACATAAAGATTAATGGTATTTAAAGCATGTCATTAAATGGATTTGTGTATTTTCAATAATGCCCTTAAAGTCACATAATAGGACCTTCCAGCTGTATGTTTTTTTTTTTTGCTTTGGTGTATGTCACCAATTGAAGTGCCAAGCTTCCTGTGCTTTTTTACATACATTTTCCTATTAGCCCTAATAATGATCAGAATTTAACAACAATATTTGTCCCCCAAAAACTACAATGGGATTCACCTCTAAGTTTAGTTTTTGATACATTTTAAGCGAAACTCACAAATTTCTTGGTGAACTGACCCTATGCAGATTCTCCTATTACTACCTGCTTGCTGCATAAGTCTGTGGGAATAAAAGTCTTGAATGGGAGTCATGCTGTTGAATCCTATGGACCAATGAACTACAGTACCCACAAGTAGGCAGTGAAAGGAAAGGCTGTATTTCCTGGGCTGCAGATCAAGGAGTTATCTCTTTGCACAAAGGAATAACATCTGTCTACTTTGGTGTGCTCTCACTTGACACAAGCCTGTGCCCTGAGCCAGAGGTAGGGATCCTGTGTGCTGGGGTGTAGAAAGAGAGGATATAAGCACACAAGGGCTGAGGATTGAACTATTGGTAGAACACGAGCTCTTGCAGCAGAGAGACCGAAGCACTGTAGACTTGTGGGCAGATCCAAATGACATTTGAGCAGGAGAATGGTTTTGGCTGTACCTGACTAGTAGCCTTCACCACTGCATGCAGACTTTTAGGCGACTGTACTTATGTGCACCATCATAAAGCCTGAGCCCCAGTAGCTGGCTGAAGGACTAAGGCAAAGGACTGTCTCTTTCGATAAGCTGCTCTACAGGGTTACAATTGCAGTAAATCTGGGTCTTAGCATAGTCATTCCTAGAGTGCACTCTAACTGCAGTAATGAACAGGGTTGTAATAATGTTCCTGCAACCAGCGTACTACACTGCTAAAGTGTTACACTACCCACAACAGTAAAATCAGTCTGTATATGCAGGAAAGCATGCTTGTTATACTCACTGTTGAACCTAAGGGGTTAATCCTGCGCATTGTGTAAAAAGGTTGTTTGAGCCTGTCATCGCTGATCCTCCCCTTCTTTTAGTGTCCCCAATCCATATGCTGATTGTACAGATCCTTGGGGGCACTCTGCACATGCTCAGTTTGGTGTGTATTGCTAGAGAGGTTTTTTTTTTTTCTTTTGGGAAGGTGCGAGTGATCAGCACAGGACCAATTAGCACTGTCCAGACAGAAATCAGGGATCATAGGACAGTCAGAGGAGAATGAAAACTCCTCCTACAAGCTTTAACCAGTGCTCGGCCAGACACTGATAGAAGTCACAAGACTGCTAAATACTGCTGATGAGAAAAGTTATTTACCAGTTTATATTTACTAAAATGATTGCATTTCCATGACCAGATATAGTGAATGCAGGGTCCTGTGTTCAGTAACACTTTATTGTTATCCATGCCTTTACTTTATTCTAAATAGTAGGTTATCAGGTATAGATCCATTAAACTATATTGAGTTCCACACCAAATTATTACAAGCTTGTGATCTTGGTGTCTAGTGAATTGTAGTAGATCTATTTCTTGACTGTCTCATTTATGATTCTACGGCTATTTTCTAAGACCCACAATAATATACCTAGTTCTGTTTCACTAATCTGTCTGGTGTGTACTTAATGATACGGAAGTATTACTGTGTGTAAATTATTTATCTTTGTTCTCTCAACAGCAACGCAGTCTCTATCTGCTTAACCCATGTCAGAGGAGCCGACATTATCTACAGAGTAGAAGGCAAGAACAGAGAACCCAAACTAATAAGCAGCTGCTCTGGGGGTAGCGCTACACATATGTGAATGCTCAACAAATATTTAACAGCAGTGAGTTAAAAAGATAAGTTTATAGGGAAGCATTGGGACTGTACCAACCCACGGATCATGAATAACACACACTTTCAGTATTACCTTGATTCAAAAAGTAATTTAAAAAATGTCATACCTGCTCTATGCAATGGTTTTGTACAGAGCAGCCTCGATCCTGCTCTTCCGGTGTCCCCCACCGGCGCTCTTGGCTCCTCCTCTTTTCTGTGTGCCACCAAAGGAAGCTGCTTTCTATGGTAGCACACATGTTGGTTTAACACACACAGCGGGGCCCAGCCCCACAACCCATCACTTGATTTGATTGAAAGCAGCAGGGGCTCTCACTGAGTACTGTGGGGAGGCAGAGAGAGCAGGGCCACTGCTCTAGGACACAACTCAGGTAAGTATTTGGGGGGGGCCAGGGGGAGCTGATAATAGTTTTTTTTTTTTTTACCTTAATGCAGGAAAAAAAAAACCTCAGCCTTTACACCCACTTGTGTATATGTGTATAGTAATATCTTAAAAATAGGTCATAAATTATTCTGAATGCACCAAAAAACCTTTTTGCTGATATCTAAGAAAATGAAAGAATGTTTTATGAGACTATAATACTAACATTTACTTTAGGAACCTTTTAGCACCCTGAACTTTATTTAACATCACCCCCTGCCTTCCCAGCACACAGAAACTTATTTACAGAGGTAAGACTCTAAGACAATATATTTCCTATACAAAAATCAGTTTTGCACCCTAAAACGGTTATTGTTTTGTTATAATAGGCTCTGTAGATTTGTCTGCTCTTTATGTTTTGTTGTTTTTTTAGGTCCTACAAATTGCATATAGGGGAGTATTGTAGTAACTGCCTGTTAAGATATAGGTAGGTTTTTGACCTATATATACAGACAGTGGCTATGTGCTTCCCTATTATCTGACAGGTATATTTCATGCATATGTCTGTACTTCCATTTAATTTGCTATGTAAAATCCACTAGATGATCAATATTCTTGTTATGTTAACCTCACTGCACAGACAAGCTTTTTCAGAGGTAGGCTGTTGACCTGATTATACAGACAGTAGAGGTGTGTTTCCCTATTGTCTTACAGGGCTCCAACCAAGTGCGCTCCACACCAGATATCACTGCTCTAGATGGGTCTATGGGCTGAAAGTAAACGGACTACTGCGGGGGTGCATGCCCTGCCACTGCTGCAGACAATATGAACGAATGAGGAATGAATAAGGAATGGCTGCACTTCCCATAGGATGCAATGGAAATTTATTGGAGAAATAAAAAAGAAGCACAGGATGTCACAGGCATGATGCCGGGGATGATGTCTGTGACATCCTGTGCTTGTTTTTTATTTCTCCAATAAATTTTCATTGCATCCTATGGGAAGTGCAGTCTTTCCTCATTCATTCGTTCAAGTGCGTTCCACCTCAATAAAGACTGAAAATGCAGAGTTTCTCTACCTCATGTCATTAAAGTAGAACTAAAGGCATAACATTTTTTCATTTTGAAGGTGGAAGTTTAGGGCTTGTGCACATGCTCACTAGGCATTTAAATTCTTTCTCCGAACCACTTTCACTCCTGGTAGGAAAAAGCAGCTTAAAAAACATGCTTAAAGCTTCTCATTGCTCACATTTTTAGACACGTTTAGGTGCATCAAGCATTGGAGTGACAGACAACAGAGGGTTGTAGTCAACGGAGAACATTCCGAACAAGGTCATGTTACCAGTGGGGTACCTCAGGGATCTGTACTGGGACCAATTTTGTTTAATATCTTCATAAGTGATATTGCAAAAGGCCTCGATGGTAAGGTTTGTCTTTTTGCTGATGACACAAAGATATGTAACAGGGTTGATGTTCCTGGAGGGAAACGCCAAATGGAAAAGGATTTAGGAAAACTAGAAGAATGGTCAGAACTCTGGCAACTGAAATTTAATGTGGATAATTGCAAGATAATGCACCTGGGGCGTAAAAACCCAAGGGCAGAATATAGAATATTTGACACAGTCCTGACCTCAGTATCTGAGGAAAGGGATTTAGGAGTAATTATTTCAGAAGACTTAAAGGTGGGAAGACAATGTAATAGAGCAGCACGAAATGCCAGCAGAATGCTTGGATGTATAGGGAGAGGTATAAGCAGTAGAAAGAGAGAAGTGCTTATGCCGCTGTACAGAACACTGGTGAGACCTCACTTGGAGTATTGTGCGCAGTACTGGAGGCCATATCTCCAGAAGGATATAGATACTCTAGAGAGAGTTCAGAGAAGAGCTACTAAACTAGTACATGGATTGCAGGAAAAAACTTACCAGGAAAGGTTAAAGGACCTTAACATGTATAGCTTGGAAGAAAGAAGAGACAGAGGGGATATGATAGAAACTTTTAAATACATAAAGGGAATCAACTCGGTAAAGGAGGAGAGCATATTTAAAAGAAGAAAAACTACCACAAGAGGACACAGTTTTAAATTAGAGGGGCAAAGGTTTAAAAGTAATATGAGGAAGTATTACTTTACTGAGAGAGTAGTGGATGCATGGAATAACCTTCCTGCAGAAGTGGTAGCTGCAAATACAGTGAAGGAGTTTAAGCATGCATGGGATAGGCATAAGGCTATCCTTCATATAAGATAGGGCCAGGGACTATTCATAGGATTCAGATATATTGGGCAGACTAGATGGGCCAAATGGTTCTTATCTGCCGACACATTCTATGTTTCTATGTTTCTATGAGTGTTTATGGATTCCATAGGCCAGAATATTTATTTTTACCTGCTATTGGTTTGAATTTATGCTCAAGCGCTAAACGTGTCTAGCGTTAGGCACTTCAACCTTTTTGTCTGCTAAAAAACTCCTCTTCTGAACACTGATGATGGTGATTAACACACACTGATGATGGTGTTTTTTTTTTAAGCATGTAAACACTCCTTTTCTAATACAACTGTAAATGTCTATATGTACATCGATACATAAGCTAACATAGATAGAAGTACATTTATAGGAAGGAAAAAATGCCAAACACCTGTAAAAGCATAGCCCGGTGGCACAAACAGCAATAAAAATAGGGCCGGTGTTCAAATCCCTCCCAACTCTATTCAAACCTAAAATGTATACTTTATGTCTATTTCTGTGCAGCTGTGAATATCTGACTGGTGACTGGAAGGGTGGGTACATTTGCTTCAGGTTAAGCCATAAAATAGCAGGTTACATACATGCAAATTGCCCTTCCTCATTGTCTCCTACATTTCCCAAACATACTGAAAAAGCCTTTGAGTTGCCACCCCAGGTAGTGGGGAAATCCCTGAGTGACGTCAGCAGAACAGGATCCTTTTCACGATTCTGCAGGAATACAAAGCCCCAGGCCACACTCTGTGTTTCAACCATGTCTTCAAGTGAAAGTAACAGCCTCAACCACAGTTTGGCCCATTGGCTACACCCCTCTGAAATGTTTTACCCTGATTGGGCTTAATTGTAGAGGTGGCTAATTGCAGAAGCGTGACTCCTGATTTCGAGTGATAAAAAAAACTGCACACATGTAAAGGTGCTGAAGTTTAAGAAGAATACTGATAATCATCTAAAACATATGAGACAATGGGGCAGTAATGGCTGGTGCTCCATGGGCCGGGGGGACCATACACCCCCCCCCCCCGGACCACACCAGGCCGCACACCCTAGCATTGCCACCTGCAAGAGACCATACACAGGAAATTAAAGTTTTCATGAAGCAGATCCTACAGACAGACACCAAGACAGGACTGGTGCATGCATGGCAAGCAGATCACAGTGCAGATCTCCCTGTGCATCACACACAACACATGCCAATGGTGCTCTTTTTTGCACTTACCTGATTTGCATCGGTGGCTTCTCCTCAGTCCCCCACGTCTCCCCACGTCTCCTCAAGTCCTCCCTCCTCCTCCTCTTCCATGGCCAATGGCATGGGTTTGCCTTTTCGGCCAATTGGGAAACGGGTCTCAGACCCGCTTCCTGATTGGCCAGGAGGAGGATCCATGTGACAATAGCGAATATTCATTCGCTATTGTCACACGAATGGGTGGGCTTGGGGCGCAGTGCTCTGCGCCCCAAGCCCAACCTTTTCTAAGGCCTCAGGCTCTAATCAAGTGCTTCAGAAAAAAAAAAACCCCATTGAACTCCATGCGTCCGGCGCTCCGCATGTAGATTAGGGGGTCAGACGCGTGGATAGAGGGGGCGGCGCCCATGCGCACCCAACACATCAGCCGCCACTGCAATGGGGGGAGATTTACTAAAACTAGAGCACTTAGAATCTGGTAGAGCTGTACATGGTAGCCAATCAGCTTCTAACTTCAGCTTATTAAATTAAGCGTCAACAATAAAACCTGGAAGCTGATTGGTTTCTATGCAGAGCTACACCAGATTTTGCATTCTCCAGTTTTAGTAAATCTCCCCCAATTTGTTCAATGGACTTCTGACACTTAAAAGCCCATTTATTTTAGCAAGTTCTGGGACCCCCTCTCATTTTCACTATATGTGGACACTGCTCACTTCTAGGGCAGATGAAAAGCGGAAGATATTAAAAACAATACACTAACCATACTCTTGTAATGAGAGGGAGAAACTAATAAATATAGCAGTATTTTATCATATCAGCATATCAGATATAACTAATGCCACTTGGGCCCCACTTGTACTCTATGTTTTAATACAACACATTTCCTTTTATGTTAAAAATAGATATATGTATAATCCATGTGCACAAGTTAACGTCAAACGAATGAATTGTAGGAATGTACTAAACAAAGTTATTTATCTGGTTTTCCTCCCACACAATGCTCTTTGATCAGTAAGTTACAGCATTATTCTCTGTTAGAAAAGACTTGTAGCATCAAAGGGAGATGTGGCAGAGATTATCTGCAGGTGTCATTCATGATGCAGTTTAACAGTGAAAGTGTTCATTTGACAGTGACAGTTTCCCTTATTGTGAGTCTTACTTATTTCTAGAACCAATAAAATACACAATTTAGTGAAATCCTTCATCCTATCTACATGCTGCTGCAGCAATCCTAAACCTTGCAATTTACCCACTGAATTCAGCCAGGATTTAGGGAAGGCAACTAACAAGTGTGTGCTCTGGCACACTTACACACCCACTCGGACATTGTCATAGCAATCTTGCTCTCAGGCACATAGGATGGCACAGACCCACCTTCCCCTACAACAACAGTGCTGTTGTTAGCAGATATGTTTAAAATGACTATCATTGTCTCTGCCCGCAGAGTATTGCCCATGGTAAGAGTAACAGTCAATTGGGTACCACACACAAGGAAAATTTGCCTGCACCACAGAGCTCAGTGAAAAAAAGGACTTTGATGAGACAAGTTGGCAGCAAAAGGCACATTCTCCCCTCAAAATAAAAATCCCTGCTTTGAACATGCATGTGGAGTAGGCCATGAGGGAACAGGAGTTATGGAAGGAACACAAGGAGGAGGTTTGGGGTGCTGCCTGTGAGGATTACACAATGGGAAAAATATGTCAGAGGATATACTGCCACCATCCAAGAATGAGTGCAAAATTACAGTGGGTACGGAAAGTATTCAGACCCCCTTAAATTTTTCACTCTTCGTTATATTGCAGCCATTTGCTAAAATCATTTAAGTTCATTCTTCTTCCTCATGAATGTACACATAGCACCCCATACTGACAGAAAAACACAGAATTGTTGACATTGTTGCAGATTTATTAAAAAAGAAAAACTGAAATATCACATGGTCCTAAGTATTCAGACCCTTTGCTGTGACACTCATATATTTAACTCAGGTGCTTTCCATTTCTTCTGATCATCCTTGAGATGGTTCTACACCTTCATTTGTGTCCAGCTGTGTTTGATTATACTGATTGGACTTGATTAGGAAAGCCACACATCTGTCTATATAAGACCTTCCAGATCACAATGCATGTCAGAGCAAATGAGAATCATGAGGTCAAAGGAACTGCCTGAAGAGCTCAGAGACAGAATTGTGGCAAGGCACAGATCTGGCCAAGGTTACAAAAAGATTTCTGCTGCACTTAAGGTTCCTAAGAGCACAGTGGCCTCCATAATCCTCAAATGGAAGACGTTTGGGACGACCAGAACCCTTCCTAGAGCTGGCCGTCCGGCCAAACTGAGCTATCGGGGGAGAAGAGCCTTGGTGCGAGAGGTAAAGAAGAACCCAAAGATCACTGTGGCTGAGCTCCAGAGATGCAGTTAGGAGATGGGAGAAAGTTGTAGAAAGTCAACCATCACTGCAGCCCTCTACCAGTCGGGGCTCTATGGCAGAGTGGCCCGACAGAAGCCTCTCCTCAGTGTAAGACACATGAAAGCCCGCATGGAGTTTGCTAAAAAACACCTGAAGGACTCCAAGATGGTGAGAAATAAGATTCTCTGGTCTGATGAGACCAAAATAGAACTTTTTGGCCTTAATTCTAAGCGGTATGTGTGGAGAAAACCAGGCACTGCTCATCACCTGTCCAATACAGTCCCAACAGTGAAGCATGGTGGTGGCAGCATCATGCTGTGGGGGTGTTTTTTAGCTGCAGGGACAGGACGACTGGTTGCAATCGAGGGAAAGATGAATGCGGCCAAGTACAGGGATATCCTGGACAAAAACCTTCTCCAGAGTGCTCTGGACCTCAGACTGGGCCGAAGGTTTACCTTCCAACAAGACAATGACCCTAAGCACACAGCTAAAATAACGAAGGAGTGGCTTCACAACAACTCTGTGACTGTTCTTGAATGGCCCAGCCAGAGCCCTGACTTAAACCCAATTGAGCATCTCTGGAGAGACCTAAAAATGGCTTTCCACCAACGATTACCATCCAACCTGACAGAACTGGAGAGGATCTGCAAGGAGGAATGGCAGAGGATCCCCAAATCCAGGTGTGAAAGACTTGTTGCATCTTTCCCAAAAAGACTCCTGGCTGTATTAGATCAAAAGGGGGCTTCTACTAAATACTGAGCAAAGGGTCTGAATACTTAGGACCATGTGATATTTCAGTTTTTCTTTTTTAATAAATCTGCAACAATGTCAACAATTCTGTGTTTTTCTGTCAGTATGGGGTGCTATGTGTACATTCATGAGGAAGAAGAATGAACCTAAATGATTTTAGCAAATGGCTGCAATATAACAAAGAGTGAAAAATGTAAGGGGGTCTGAATACTTTCCGTACCCACTGTACCTACTCTGAGGAAGCTTTGTGAACCAGCCTGCTCCACTTGCAAGATGGGGCCATCAGTCCAGATTGTGGCCTTGCAGATATTGGAAACGTTTTCTTGAAGTTATCTGCATATGGTTCTCTGATGTGAAACAGCATTTTAGTTTTGCCTCAACTGTATCCCTGGGCTCTTCTTGCAATGTGGAGGAAAGGTATTGAAAGAAAAAGCTAGACAATGACATTATTATTGTCATTTGACATTACTGGGTGACAATGCTCTGCCCCTATCTCCCACAACCTCCTGCCTCCACCCTGTCACATGCCTCCCCCCCCCCAAAAAAAAATGTATGTGCTGATGCACATTGCATAGGAATATTACACTGGTTTAAAAAAAAAAAAAAGCATGTAAAAAAATAGCATCCAGCAACAATTAGGAGATATGCTCCGTGAATATACACATGCAACCACTTAGCATTAAAATATATTTGGATGCAGAGACAGACATAAATTAAAGTAAGTAAACAGCTTCATTGTGCTGCAGTGTAGGGAGGAGAGACCAGGCATTTTTATGATTAAATAAATATTAGTGTGTATCAGAGATTTCAGAGACAATATACAGTAAAATTGTACAATTGATGCACAGTATGTGAGCACCTTGATTAGGCATTGTAGAATTGTAGAGGGACAGATGTGGCTGGTTTTATCATGAAAAAAAAATTTCACAACAGCCATTAAACTTTTTTATCATGAAAAACTACATAAACAACATACAGAAATATTATATATTATAGACCATGCACCGTATGCAAGCAGCTTTATAAGACTGCAGTGTAAGAAGGAAATAAGAGCTAGGTTTTATCATGAAATAAAAATGAGAGCATTATTTAACAGAAAATAGTCATATATATTGTACGATTGATACACAGTATGCGAGGAAATTTATTAGGCTGCGATGTCAGAGGGAGATAAAAGGCAGGTTTTATTTTAGAGACAAAAGCCAGGAGTATTGTCAGGCTTTCTGCACAATATGTAAGCAGTGTTACTAGGCGGCAATTTAGGAGGGACAGTCCAAATAGGTTTTATCAAGAAAACAAAAAACTGTGTATTTTGTACGTAGACCATGGCCACAAATATTTTACAGTTGCAGGAGAATATGTAAGCAGCTTTATTAGGCCACAATGTAAGATGAATCGACAAGTCATTTTTTTCTCTTGAAATAACCATTGAAGTATATTAATTTAAAGAGACAATAGCCACAAATATGGAACATGCTGCAAACTAGGATGTACATGGTATGATTTAAGCTCCAGCAAACATTATAAATTGTGTAGCTGAGGTCCAGCTGTGGGAGCATTATTTGTTTGGCACCTTTACAATGCCGAAGCACAGGAATCTGCAGGAGCTGGTAATGCTGGCCAGCTAGAAGACATTGCAGAGGCTGGTATTGGTGACAGGCCAGCAGAGGTGACAGGGGCTGGTATTGGTAGCAGCCCAGGAAAGGAGCAGGCCAGCAGCAGTGGCAGGAACTGTAATATTGTACAATGTTGTTTTGGGGATGGATTACATGTAAACATTTAATTTTTTACTTTCAAAAGATTTTTATAATCTTTTAGTTAATGGCATAAGCAAAAAAATACTATACATGTTCCCAAGTGATGCACAATACCAGAACAAAATAGAGCTGAATGGTCAGTGTAGCAGTGAGTTGAAGCCCCTGATCAAGGACCATGGTTACAATATATAAAAACATAACACACCAATACAAAAGAGTAAACATATTGTCAATACTACAAGCAAAAAAGCAAAAATGTAGTCCTCAACTATATATACATACATTGTCTGGCCAAAAAAAAGTCACACACTCTAATATTTCGTTGGCTTTGATTACGACACGCATTCGCTGCGGCATAGTTTCAATAAGCTTCTGCAATGTCACAAGATTTATTTCCATCCAGGGTTGCATACATTTTTCACCAAGATCTTGTATTGATGATGGGAGAGTCGGACCACTGGGCAAAGTCTTCTCCAGCACATCCCAAATATTCTCATTAGGGTTAAGTTCTGGACTCTGTGGTGGCCAATCCATGTGTGAAAATGATGTCACATGCTCCCTGAACCACTCTTTAAAAATTTGAGCCCGATGAGACCTGACATTGTCCTCTTGGAATATGCCCATGCCATCAGGCAAGAAAAAATTAATTGATTAAATAACCTGGTCATTCGGTATATTCAGGTAGTCAACTGACCTCATTCTTTGGGCACAAGCAGTAACTATCCAATAGGATAGATACTGCATACTTAGTTTAGTTAGTTGCTTAGGTAATTCCAGGTGGCGACTTTAGCAGTGAGCAATATTATTCACTGCGACATATGCCACACAAAAGTAAATGATGACATCACTGTGTAAAAAATAAAAAACGGGAAGAAAAAGAGATACATACATCAAAAGAGAAGTAGAAGAAAAGGGAGAAGAAGAAGGAAAGAAACCCAGGAGAAGAAAGAAAAAAGGAAGAGACCTAGGGTGTTTAGGCTGCACCAAGATTCGGGATAGGCGCTGGAGTCGGGGTGATGGACACATGCGTGTAAGTCACCCATGGTTCCCAAGTCTGTTCAAACAAGCTTTGTTTACCATTAACAATACTAGCAATATTTTCCTGAATCATAATCCAGGAGATCTTGTGCTTCAGATGGCAGATGGAAACTGAGGATGTCGTCCATGCTCCTGCTATAGTAATTTTAGTTGCCAAGAGAATGAAATAGACCAATTGCCTTAGCCAGCATGATAACCCTGGAGCAGGGTCAGTAAGCAGTTGAATGTGGGGTTTATGTGAAATAAACCCCACATTCCCACCAAATGTGGAGCATAGTGCCATGTAGTGTACAACCTCTGAAACACGAGTAGGGACCAAGTACCATCTAGTCAAGACCTCAAGACTAGCTATCAAGGACACATACAGTATATCCCTATCTCCCAGGTCTATCTCCCAAGCCAGTATAAATGGTTGTTTCTGAGTAGGAGTAAGCAGGGATTCATACACCATAGAGATACCACCACTTGATCCCTGACCTTTACTACACCAATGTTCATAAGCTGTCAAAGAGAAGGGTTCCCCTGAAGATCTAAGGGTCTTAGATTAAAAATTAGCTATTTGATATAACAAAATCGTTCAGATGCGGGCATCTCTAACTTAGTGGTACAATGAAAGAGTGTGAAGGGAGCTCAATGGGTAAAAAAATGCCCAATACGATACTGACCTTTGTCAGTCCAGCATTTAAATGCCTGAATATCCATACCTGGGGGAAGTCAGGAATATGAAACATGTGCACCAAAGGGATAAACCCAAAGAGGTATGAGAGCGCAAGCAGTCTCACAGGGCAAATAATGAGATAATGTAGGTACATTTATCAAGGGTCTATCTTTAAGGGGTCGCCATAATAAAAAGTCGTTCATGAAGGACGGAATGGTCTGCCTTGAGTAAACAACCGATAACTAAATCAATTGCCCTGCCTTATAATAAGCCCAGAAATCAGGCACACCAAGTTCTCCCTTAGACCTAGGGGTTAATAAGGTAGAACATGCCAATCTATGGCCTTCAGAGCCCCAAAAAAAAAGTGTTACCTTAGTCTGAAAATGTAAAAAAATCTGACCTGTGTACAGGTACTGGTAATGACCGAAAGAGGTACAGTAGTTTAGGTAAAAGGGTAATTTTGACTGCGTGCATTCTACCAAGAAACGAGAGATAGTATAGTGCCTAGCTGGACAGAAGGCCCTCCAGATATAGAAAACAGGGGAGGGGGGGTAATTAACCTCGTATAATGTTGAATACGATGAAGAAAGATTGACTTTCAAAGATGGGAGAGCTTTATCGTGCCACAAAAATGAAAACAAATCATGAATACGAGTACATGTTCAGGGATATTGTATAAAATGAAAAACTAATGTGCTACCACGTGAGAGGCAATCACTCAAAATAATAAAAACTGTGTATAATGAAACCTTGAGAAAGTCACGTGCTTGTGCCGCAATGCGTTGGAAGGAGCCGGGTGACGTCACTTACGATCTAGGGCCGAGACTGGAAGTTCTGATTTTTTAGCTGCTATCTTCCTGGGACCCCTCCTTTTGGCTCCTTAGGCTACATCTGTTGTCTCCTAATTAACTGTAAGTGACTATTTTTTACAATAAAGACACTTTTTATTTACTCCACTATGGAGATCCTCATTTTATTTTATATGAGCTGCGTTTGATCATTATGGAGTGATCCTCTTCAGCCAACGTTTGACCCCAATGCAATACCATTCCTCTTAAGGTGAGCGGCCATTGCACTCAATGTTGGATATCGGTTGTGGGGAAAAGGACACACTTTATCACTGTTTGGATCACATTATTTTTGAATCAACAAACTTCTTTTTTTCACTCATCACCATTGCACAGTGTTATCTTTGACACAATGTTTATGTTTTTTGAGCATCTCACAAGATATATATATTTTGGACATATATATATATATATATATATCTTTATTGGTTAATGTGTTAATTTTTTTCATCATAGTATCATTTGTTGATGCATGATCTTATGCGTTGAACCTTGAGATTTATATTATGTCATTTTAATATTGTTTCACTATTTTATTATTTTATTATTATTGATATAGCGCCGCTCCATATCCTTTCACTATGTTCAGGGATATTAATGTTTAAAGCAGATGACTTTGTCTCGTTAACTCTAAGCCCAGAAATCCTGCCAAAATCGTGTAGTGTCTGAAGGATATTGGGAAGGGAAGTAAGGGGAGAAGTAACAAAAGGAGGATGACATCTGCAAATAATGCACACTTCTGCATTTGAGGTCCACAAACAATCCCTTAATGTTCGGATCATCACGAATGGCTATAGCAACTATTTAAATCGCAATGGCAAAGAGTAATGGTCAAAGCGGACATCCTTGTCGAGTGCCATATTCAATTTCGATAGGATCAGAACAGTAACTCAATATCTTAACCTTAGCCTGAAAACAGGGTTCCCAAAATATGAAAGAAAAGTGTCCAAAAGGCCCAGGACTCCAGTACCTGGAATATGTAGGTCCAAAACACTGAGTCGTAGGCAGGAGTAGGCCTTTTTGAGAGGTGCCCTTTGCCCAACTGGATTGCAAAAGCAAAATGATGTCTACTGCTCTCCTGATCTGATCTTGCCCGTGGCGACCGTGGTTGAAGCCCAGTTGGTCCTTGTGAACGTAACACTTGATAAGGGAGGACAATCTATTAGTCAGAACCATCATAAACAACTTAAGATTGTTATCAATAAGGGAAATAGGGCGATAATTTCGCACTTCTCCAGGATACTTATTAGGATTCAGCACACCAGAGATATATGCCATATGGGAAAAAATGTCCATGAGGGCGCAATCTCTAAAGGGTATCAAAGAACCGGACCATATGAGGAACCAGAAAATCCTGAAATTTACGATAATAGAGATAATAGAAAATCATCAGGCCCCAGGGCCCAGCCCGACTTCATCGATTTAAGAGCAGCCAAGATTTTCCATTCAGTGAAGGGGGCCTCCATATGTATCTAATGAGTGGTAGATATCCTGGGGAGCAAAAGACCCTCCAGGTACCGGGCACATGTTTGAGGATCTTACCCAACCAGAGTTTTACGTATACAGTAAGGAATAAAAGCTTCTAAAAGCCTCCAGCATCTTACGAGGATTCTGGGAATAGGAGCCGTCGGAGTAATGCAGTTTCTGGACTGCGTGGGTGCGTGTTTTTGGGTGGAGCTTTTGAGCAAGCAAGGGCCTGATGCTATCCTTACTCATTAAAAAAAATTGGTAGAGGCCCAACAGACACTATTTTCCGCACTTGTCGTCAGTGCCAGATTGAGTTACACCCGTGTCTTATCAATTTTTTGGATAAGGGAATTATCCAGTTTACGTTTATGTTGTTCAAGTGGGGACTGCAATTCACTATTGAGAGTTTGAATTTGTAACTTACGAGTCCGGTTAAGTTGAGAAGACACATGAATGATTTGTACCCGAACCACAGCCTTACAGGCCACCCAGATGGATACAGAATAAACATCCTCCGTAAGGTTATCTTGAAAATATTGTTGTAAACTAATTTGAATGTCCTCGCACCAAGAAGGGTCAGACATAAGGGATTCATTGATTTGCCACTGGCATGCGTTATGTGGAATCGATGTAGCCAAAAGTGATACAGACACCAAGTTCTACAGTAGCCCCTAACGGCAGCCTTATGGATACTAGGTAGCCAAGAACACTAGACAAAGATATTATCAATACGTGAGTATGTATAGTCCCTCGTTGTGGGATGGGATGCTCACCACGCATCAACTAAGTTAAGGGTATGTAACATTTTGGCTACCCGCCTTAGGAGACCATTTAAGACAAGCGCACGTAGGGTTTGATTCTTTTAAACACACATCTAAGGTGAGGTTAGTATCACCCCCACAAATTGCGTCCCTCCAGGTATTCTGGCCAAGGCACGGAGAAGTCTAGTGAAGAACATGGCCTGACCGACATTAGGGGCATGATAAGATGGCTGTTCTCCCACGGGGCTTTTAACTAAAAGGAATCTCACTTCAGGATCTCTAATCTCTTGTCGGAGGGTAAAGGGAACATGTTTAGAAAAACATACAGCTACCCCTTTAGTTTTATTCGGGGCATTCTCTAAAAAGAATACAGGGGAGTGCTTATGTACAATTAGTGTTACGGGACACCAAATTACAGGGGTCAAAAGGGACCCTAGGTGTACTCATGGCTCCAGGGATAAACTCCACAGCACACTGCACCACTCACCCACAACCAAGGGAAGACCTCCTGTAAACCACATACTACAAAACTGTATTTGCATAGGAAGACAATCAGCCTGAAACCTAGGTCTCCAAAAATAGAAAAGAGAGGGGGAGTTAGAATAAGACAGGGAAAGTGTAAGAACAGACAAAAGGTAGACACACAGACAAACCATCAGGGTGTTGGCTCGAGTGAGGGCGCTTGACCACCCAGCCAGGCCTAAGCCAAAAGACTAAATAAATCAAAGAACCTCAGATAGCATATTTTACCTTATAACATAGACATTGTCAAAAACTATATCTCCACTTCTCTTATCTAAACACTAAAGCATGTTAGCGAGTATAGAAATATAAACATAGAAAACGAGGCCCACCAAAGTTATCTATTAATATATACCATAAGGGACTCTATAGGAGAGTGTAGAGTGCCAGAAAAACTAAAAAGCATGTCTCAACCAAATAATAAAAACCAATACGAAATAAAAAACACAAAGCTTGATCAATAATAATAATAATGTCAAAGTTTATTAAAACATCACTGGACGACTTACATAACATTCTCTGGGAAGCACTTTAGAGGTAAAAATTATAAAGCTGTAAACAGCAGACACAAACTAGGGACTGCTGAGCTGGAAGGCGGTATACCACACTGCTAGGGCCCTAAAACCCTTTATGTACGGCCCTGACACATGATTAAATATATGTATGCCTTTCGGTTCTGTCTTTCACTTATGCCAACCGACAACATTCCTTTTCTACCTTTGAATTGGGAGAAGCTTTATTGTTAAGACTTGGGCTCTCAAGATGGTACATCTCCGGGGACTTCATCTCCTGTGGGCCGGATCATCCTGAGGGGCCTACTCACCCTATTTCTCTACCATGGCATCAAGCATGCTCTGGGCGTTCTGGGAATTCTAGACCCCGTGAAGATTTTGTCATTCCCTGATGTTGGGAGGTTACAGCCTCTTTTAGATCGCCTCGGTTAGCGGCAACTTTGAAACCCTAATGGGTTATCCCTACAAAGTATCATTGGTAACTTTAGTTTTCATTTTTGCCTTTTTGTATAACCAAAACATTAAATAAATTGCACATAAAGGCACATACTCAAGTGCTCGCAAAAGATTGTTGTGTCACAATTTAAAAGTCCACTATGTGAAAGCATGGAGAAGCAGTCAATATATGGCAGGAGATAAGCAGCTATCAAGGGTAACAAATGATTGAAATAAATTGCTATGCAGTAGAAACTGGGTTAAGTATACCAAAGAAAGATCCTAGGGAATTGTGCACACAAATAGCCAGGGCGCTGGATCCAAAAAAATGTCAATGTTTATTCAAACATCACAGGAAGATTTAGATAACAGCCTCCGTGAAACACTTCAGAGGTGATAATTGTGAAGCTGTAAACAGCAGACATAAACCAGGGACCGCTGAGCTGGATGGTGGTATGCCACACCACTGTGGATCAAGAAGCTGTCAGCATGTGCACTGAGCCCTCTGCCCCGCTAGTACGATCGATGTTGCAAACTAGGAGGGCTGAGTAGCACTGGAGTAGAACAAAGACTCAAAACAGCAAGGTGAGTGGGGAATCCACTGAACAGCAGTGTGAGATGTAGCCAGGAGATGGAATGCCAGACCTCCAGGGGTACAGACCGCTGTCAGACTGTGAGGCTTCCCTTCAGACTGAGTCAACGTTGACAACATTGACAAAGGGGCGAGTCCCTGAAACATGTTTGTTAACCTACTTAATCCACTGACTTTGGTCTCTTCCAACAGCCCAGAGGGAAGCCTCACACGCTGACAGTGGTCTGTACCACTGGAGGTCTGGCATTCCTTCTCCTGGTCCAGCGGTCCTACATCTCACACTGCTGTTAAGTGGATCCCCCACTCACCTTGCTGTTCTGAGTCTTACTCCAGTGCTACTCAGCCCTCCTAGTTTGCAGCATCGATCTCACCAAGAGGGGCAGAGGGCTCCATGCACATGCTGACAGCTTTTTGATCCACAGCGGTGTGGCATACCGCCATCCAGCTTAGCGGTCCCCGGGTTTGTTTCTACTGTTTACAGCTTCAAAATTACCACCTCTGAAGTGTTCCCAGGGACTGTTATGAAAGTCTTCCAGTGATGTTTTCATAAACTTTTTTATTGATCCAGCACCCTAGCTATTTGTGTGCATGATCTTTTGCATGATCTGAATCACCTGGAGCTGCGGATCACTAGTAATGCCTTCATTGGTTTCTACTGCATAGCAATTTATTTCTAGCATTTGTTACCCTTGTCAGCTGCTTATCTCCTGCCACCTATTTGACTACTTAGCTTTCACATAGTGGACTTTTAAATTGTGACACAACAAACTTTGTTGTGAGCGCTTGAGTATGTGCCTTAGGGCAATTTATTTAATGTTTTGGTTATACAAAAGGAAAAAATTATAACTAAAGTTGCCAATGATACTTTGTACTGGAAACCCATGAGGGTTTCAAAGTTTCCAGCAACCAACCTTACATGTCAGGCCTGTAAGTAGAGGTTTGAGGGCCCTACGTTTCTGAGCTGCAAAAGGGGAGATGTCCCCAAACACTTGAACTGTATGGCCAAGAAGAGAGAGACTGGATGCCTCTATAGACTTCTGCATGATCAGTTCCTTAGTTTTGTAGTAATGAGGTTTAACGATGATATCTCGTGGTGGGCCATCAGACTGTTGAGGCCGTAAGGCACGATGGGCCCTGTCCAGGTCCAATCAATGATCTGGGAGATCAGGCAGAAGTTCTGACAGAAAAGTATGAACAGCAGAGTCTACATCTTTATTTGACTCAGGCAGGCCTCGTATACGAAAATTATATCTTCAAGACCTGTCTTCCAAGTCATCATTCTTTGCCAGAGGTTGGTCTAATTGTTGTTGTAGACTCTCTATGTAGGAGGTGTTTTGATAAGTCTCCTCTAGCTTGGTCTCAATAGTGTCAATCCTAGTCCCGAGCTCCTGCAGATCTGCTTTGATTGTCAGAGTGATCTGCTTCACCGTTTTCGCCAGGCCCTGCTCCAATAACACTGAAAACTTAGTAAATAAATATGTGTCCTTCTAACTCTCTTGGAGATGTTTTTGGGAATATTCCCATTCTTTTTTCACTTCTATGGAGTTTATTTATTCATCTACTGAACTCACTTAAATGTTGTCACTTGTATAAGGTGTTTAAGGACTTTGTCTGACTTATTTGGATTCAACACATGTTCACAATTTCTGCTACACTTTTTTTGATAAGCGCTGCACTTTCATTTGAGTATAACAGTAAGGCCCCGTTCACATAGGGGCGACGCTACTTCGCACCGCGACCTCCGAGGTCGCGGTGCGAGCAGCGCGCCGCGACCTCGGAGCGGCCGCCACGGACTTCATAACATTGAAGTCTATGGTGGTCGCCTCCTGGTCGCCCCAAAGAAGCTCCGGACCCTTTTTCTAGGTTGGAGCGACTTGTGTCGCTCCTATTAGAACGGGTCCGCAGCTTCCCTATGGGAGGCAACCTCACAGGTCGCCCTAGTGTGAACCGGGACTTACTGTAACCTTGTAGAAAAAAATGTTGTATTTACATTGTTAGGTGCTCGTTTCAAACAACACAGTTTTCCTTGCAGGTCTAACATTGGGGGGGGGGGGGTACTAAAACTGGAGCACATAGAATCTAGTGCAGCTGTGCACAGTGAGCAATTAGCTTCAAATTTCAGCTTGTTCGATTAGGAGTTGGCAATAAAACCTAGAAGGCGATTTGCAAGGATGCACAGCTGCACCAGATTCTGTGTGCTCCAGTTTTAGTAAATCTCCCCATGTTAGACCTGCAAGGCAAACTGGGTTGCTTAAAGTGTACCAGGAGGTATATTGGAAAGCAGAAATTATATTACTCATTTTTTGTGTGTTTGTCTTTATTAAATTCTGCTTCTTGTTTTCAGTATTCTGAACAAACAATAAAGGGGTTCATTTACTAAATCTGGAGAGTGCAAAAACTGGTGCAGCTCTGCATAGAAACCAATCAGCTTCCAGGTTTTATTTTCAGAGCTTAACCTCCCTGGTGGTATGATTATTTCAGATTTTAGGTGCTGAAAGCGGTACAATAATTTCGCTAGTAATTCTTAAGGACGAGCAGCCCAAACCAACTATTTACATATGATTTTTTTTTACTGTGCATTCTTCTTTATAACATCTCGGGTATGATAAAGTTTGAAACACAAAATCATAAATTATAATATAATAAATAACTATAAATAAGTTAAAGTATATACGTATATATATATTTATATATTTATATATATATATATATATATAAAGTACAGTAGAACTGCAGCAGGCAAGGGCACTGGGGGGCAAACTAAGGTCAATTTATTTTATTTAGTTAATTGAACAAGCTGAAGTTAGAATCTGATTGACAGTCATGCACAGTGCTCCAGTTTTAGTAATTCTCCCCCTATAAGTCTTGGTTTATCATTTCTGTTGTGTGTGTGTGTGTGTGTGGGGGGGGGGGGGGTTGAAGGCAATATAATACATCACTTATCAGCAAGTAGGCAAATGTTTATCCACTAATCTAATTGGTTCAGAGAGGGGGTCCCAATAGCTGAACAGTAATAAGAGGTGATCTGAAGGAATCATTATGTGTGTTATTTTCCTAATGTATGAGATAATGTCCTGCCAATAAGGAATTATTTCTGGACAATGCCAGAGGCAATGGGATAAAGAGGCATTTGGAACATTTAATGATTCTGTGTTGTCTTGTACTGTCAATATGGAAGAGTACTAGATCTATGCGTGATCTTGAATTGTGTTTCCCTCTATAATTTATTAGTAATGCATTTGCTAATAATGTTCTGTGATATCTTTCACTGAGAAGTCATTGGCCCAGTTTTGAGTATTCAATTTATCTAGAGGTTTATTGTAGTAAGTGTTAAAAGAGCGGTAGAGGTTGGACATTGTCATATGGCCCTGGTTGATTAGTCTGTCCAGATAATTAGGTGTTAGAAAGGTTAAGGGATTTTGGCCTGTGTCCCCAGTGTGTAGTGTAAAAAATGGAAGACAGGAATCAAGTAACTAGTGAATACCACCTCCAGAAAGAACAGGGGGGTTTAGGGTAGAAAAGGTCTCCTACTTTTCAAAGTCCTCCTTCCTTCTATGTTTTGGCCACATATTCCATCTTGTGCAAAAACCCAGGATTGATATTAATAGGGAAATATTTGAAAATGTTAGAAAGATGTCAATTTTTAACCCTTCTCCAAGCTATGGTGGTATCCCTTAATAATAAGTGTATGTTTTCAGCTCTGGGTAACCCGTCAGAATATAATAATGTCCAGATGAGGGGGGATTCCTCCATCCACCTCATTTGTGTAATGGAGGAATCTGTCTATGGCTAGCTTAAGAATTATTTTTTGTTCCCACTAGAGATACAGTGGGTACGGAAAGTATTCAGACCCCCTTAAATTTTTCACTCTTTGTTATATTGCAGCCATTTGCTAAAATCATTTAGGTTCATTCTTCTTCCTCATGAATGTACACATAGCACCCCATACTGACAGAAAAACACAGAATTGTTGACATTGTTGCAGATTTATTAAAAAAGAAAAACTGAAATATCACATGGTCCTAAGTATTCAGACCCTTTGCTCAGTATTTAGTAGAAGCCCCCTTTTGATCTAATACAGCCAGGAGTCTTTTTGGGAAGGATGCAACAAGTCTTTCACACCTGGATTTGGGGATCCTCTGCCATTCCTCCTTGCAGATCCTCTCCAGTTCTGTCAGGTTGGATGGTAAACGTTGGTGGACAGCCATTTTTAGGTCTCTCCAGAGATGATCAATTGGGTTTAAGTCAGGGCTCTGGCTGGGCCATTCAAGAACAGTCACGGAGTTGTTGTGAAGCCACTCCTTCATTATTTTAGCTGTGTGCTTAGGGTCATTGTCTTGTTGGAAGGTAAACCTTCGGCCCAGTCTGAGGTCCAGAGCACTCTGGAGAAGGTTTTTGTCCAGGATATCCCTGTACTTGGCCGCATTCATCTTTCCCTCGATTGCAACCAGTCGTCCTGTCCCTGCAGCTGAAAAACACTCCCACAGCATGATGCTGCCACCACCATGCTTCACTGTTGGGACTGTATTGGACAGGTGATGAGCAGTGCCTGGTTTTCTCCACACATACCGCTTAGAATTAAGGCCAAAAAGATCTATTTTGGTCTCATCAGACCAGAGAATCTTATTTCTCACCATCTTGGAGTCCTTCAGGTGTTTTTTAGCAAACTCCATGCGGGCTTTCATGTGTCTTACACTGAGGAGAGGCTTCTGTCGGGCCACTCTGCCATAAAGCCCCCACTGGTGGAGGGCTGCAGTGATGGTTGACTTTCTACAACTTTCTCCCATCTCCTGACTGCATCTCTGGAGCTCAGCCACAGTGATCTTTGGGTTCTTCTTTACCTCTCTCACCAAGGCTCTTCTCCCCCGATAGCTCAGTTTGGCCGGAAGGCCAGCTCTAGGAAGGGTTCTGGTCGTCCCAAACATCTTCCATTTGAGGATTATGGAGGCCACTGTGCTCTTAGGAACCTTAAGTGCAGCAGAAATCTTTTTGTAACCTTGGCCAGATCTGTGCCTTGCCACAATTCTGTCTCTGAGCTCTTCAGGCAGTTCCTTTGACCTCATGATTCTCATTTGCTCTGACATGCATTGTGATCTGGAAGGTCTTATATAGACAGGTGTGTGGCTTTCCTAATCAAGTCCAATCAGTATAATCAAACACAGCTGGACTCAAATGAAGGTGTAGAACCATCTCAAGGATGATCAGAAGAAATGGAAAGCACCTGAGTTAAATATATGAGTGTCACAGCAAAGGGTCTGAATACTTAGGACCATGTGATATTTCAGTTTTTCTTTTTTAATAAATCTGAAACAATGTCAACAATTCTGTGTTTTTCTGTCAGTATGGGGTGCTATGTGTACATTCACGAGGAAGAAGAATGAACTTAAATGATTTTAGCAAATGGCTGCAATATAACAAAGAGTGAAAAATTTAAGGGGGTCTGAATACTTTCCGTACCCACTGTATGTTACATAGGTTCTTGTCCTGGCCAGAGCAGCAATACAAACCTGAACAGCAGCTTTATTCCTTTTTCACGCTATCCAAAATGAAAGTAACTTTGGGCAGGTGTTAAGGTCTTGTCTAAATGATATATAGTTATGCTACTTAAAAGCACCACCCAACATCATTAGACCTGGATGACCAAATTTGCCGCTCTTGATAAGGTCAAAACAGACAAAACAAGTAAAGCTAGTTGGTAGTGTGATGTAGAATTGCCAACGATTTTACATTTTTTGGAACATATTGTTGTCTCTGCATGCTAGGTTGTGTGGAATCCCTGGAAGAAAAAATTGGGAGATTCAGGTAAGACAAGCAGGAGTCTTGGGGTGTATCTTCTATAAAGAGAATTCTTCATTTTAAGGGCTATTGGCAATGCTTTTAAACCTTTTATAATCCTAGGGTCCATGTATCTTCACTTAATTTACTTAAAGCAAAACTAAAGTTTGAATGGTAGTGGGTGGGCTCTCACTATTATGTGCAAGCATACACAGCAAACTTGTACAGTAGGGCACAGTTACCTCTTTCAGGGGCCTTCCTCCAGTAATGAGAGGTCCAGAATCCTCACTTTGCTTTGTCTGTCAGTCACCATTTCTTCTGTGTCCCACAATGCTCCTCCATAGTTAATAAAAGCCACTACATTGACTTTGGCATGGTGCAGTGTCTTCCAGTGAACACAGAAATAAAAAAAATTCTCTAAATGCTTGGGAATGTTTTGGCAAAAGAGCGCCATAGCGCATGCCTCAGCATACACATAGTGCACATGTGCTGGCATTCAATTTCGTAGACATTACTGAAAGTGTGGCCTCTGACTCTGAGTAATTTTTGAATCACTGACCTGGACCAGCTGTATAGATCAGAGTCCTGACTCTAACTTCTCTAGTTACATCTTTCTTCAAAGTTGGTCACTTGGAAAACATTGGTAGCCAGAAATTTAGCAAGACTTGCAAGCTTTTAGCTTTTTTAGAGGAAGGTCAGAAATTGCAGCCCTTGAATTTCTATTAGCACAGGTCAGTGTGCATTTTTTTTAGTGACCAATTGTTTGACTAAGGATCCTGAGAAAGGCCTTGGTAACAGGAGATTTCTAGAAGTTAAGAAGTAAAAATAGCCCTTAGGTTCTGTCTTATGTTTTTGCTTTTTGCCTGGTGGCCAATCTATGGCTTTGGGACTTATTTGCCATCCTCGGATCCCAGCAATCTGTGTAGGGAATGGAATTAAAAAAGAACTATAATGTCTGTGATATCCAACAGTCTCTTGTAACATGTCCTCAGTCTTTGACTGTCTCCAGCAGCATGCCTCTAGTCTTTAACCGTACTTGTAGCATCTTTCCATTTCCTAAAATTCTTCTGCAGCTTTACATATGCTGAAAGTATGTAATACATACAGTATACATAACATTATCCTTTTGTTCTAGTTTCAATATATAAGCCCCAAAGTTCACGTTGATTGCTTTGGTGTTGATTTAGAGTAGTGCCACTATGTAAATAAGGACCCATTCACACAGGTGGGGGGTGGATAATTTGCTGCTAAATGGTACCCCTGGACGCAGCAGCACTCTGTGCTATAGCAGCATACAAACTGGCTAATTAGATTCAGCCAGTTTTGTGTGTGGCCAGAGACTCCAGAGAAATGGCGTCCATGGATGCACACTGTCCCAATGTGACGTCTTTGTGGCTGCATGTGCACGGCCCCCCTGCAGCAGCAGTGCTGGCCATTTGTATGTATGGTCATTTGCCATTATGTGCATGTAGTGTTTTGGTCTGCTGCCAAGAATGCACTATTTCTCACTGATGGGCACCGCTGGCTGCATGTGTGGATGTAGCCTAGACCAATAAATGTATCCTTCACTAGCCAAGAAACGGCACTCAGTGGAGTCAGCCTGGACTAAGTGTGCAGGTCAAGAATCCTGATTACACTCTGACCTCACCGGCTACACATTTGTCCCAGGTCAGTGAAATTAAAAGATCTGGAAAACAGCAAGTTAAAGGATAAGTTTACAGTTTTTTAGGGAGGAGCATGTAACATGTTCCCGCTTCTGCAGTCGCTTGGGGATCCGCTGTGTGACAGTAGTACAGGGAGAAGTTCACCCAAGTTCACCATACCATGGGTGGCACAGTGGTGTAGTGGTTAGCACTTTTGCCTAGCAGCAAAAGGGTCGCTGGTTCGAATCCCAATCACGACACTACCTGCTTGGAGTTTGCATGTTCTGCCTGTGTAGGTTTCCTCTGGGTACTCCAGTTTTCTCCAACACTCCAAAGATATGCTGGTAGGTAAACTGGCCTTGGTATGTGTATGTCAGTTAGGGACCTTAAATTGTAAGCTCCTTGAGGGTAGGGACTGATGTGAATGTAAAATGTATATGTAAATTGACAGGGCTATATAAGTACCTGAAATAAAATACTAGCTGCCACTTTTTAAAAAGAGCACAGCCATGTGGGGCTCCGCCCACAGAGTTCTGTGAACGAATGAACTACAAATAACGACACGTTTTGCAGCTTTCAGCTTGCAATTCTCAATTAACCTTCAACAGCACTGCTGAGCACCTGTCAGTGTGAAACTGCCTGCCCATACGTTGCATAGTCTGGCACCAGTAAACTGCTGATTGCTGGTGCAGTACTTTTTAGGCTCCTGAAAAAAAATTAGTAGATGCACAAAAATGTGTGGTCAGAAATGGCAGTTTCCTATTAACATTCTAGTTCAAATACAGTGAATCGAAGAGCTTAACATAAAGGCCTCATGCACGCAGGGCGTATTTACAGCTGCTTTTAGGAGCGTCAGACATTTTTTTTTGTTGCAGCTTCAAATGCCCCTCCATGTTATTCTATGGCTTTTTGCACACATAGGCCTTTAGGAGCTGTAAGTGCCATTTTCAAGCTTTAAAAAAAAAAACCCAGGGCCTGTGCGTTCTGGAACAGCAGCGATAAGCTGTAAAAACCCCTGACACTGCTAAAGGCTGCGCAAGGCTGCATCCAGCATTAGGCCACGCTAGACGTTTTTAAGCTGTAGTAGTTGGATTTGAGGTTGGAAAATAGAAGAGGGCAGAGAAAGGCTGCTAAACGCTAACGCTGCTAAATGTGGCTAAAACGTGCATGAATGCCAATACAAAACACATCTAAAAGCACGTTTTTACAGCTGCTTTTTCCTGGCTTCAGAACTGGCTTTGCAGCTCATTTTTCCAAACGCCCCGTGTGCATGAGGCCAAAAGATTGTCTCGGATACACTGTGCCACTTTTCAATTGCAAAAATGTGATATTCAGCAAACAAATGGGGTGAGTCATTGCACAGAAAAACATATGCTGCTTACCTCAACATAATAATACATTTAAAAGCTTTAATTAACTTTGAATTTTAAATTGCAGGTAACATTTCTAACAAGCATCCACCTATACGATAGCATATTTATGAACCTGAATGACAAGTTCCTCATCTGCTGCAGTCATCGTGATTATTGCATGACATGATAAATAAATACATGGTGAAGCGATGAACAACAACAGGTAGATGTATTAGTAATTAAACTTTATGTTCCAGACGGTTGTTTCTAAAAAAAAAATTTAAACATGTTGCACCTGTTTTAATAGGTGTAATAAAATTTAAAAAGGACCATAAAACTCATATTACATAATATCAGCTCTATGATGATTCAAGGTCCAGAACTTTTTTTCTGGCTACATCTGTTGCCTCAGCAACAAAGTAACAACATGCATTGTTACCTCTGTATGTCATATACTAAACAGGCTGCTGGCAAGCCGCAATTCTGACTTGCTGAAACCAAAAATTCCTGTCAGTAGTTGTGGGTCTGAAATCAGCTAGACACCAAGCCTGGAAAACTCAGGAATAGCACATTAACCTCCCTGGCGGTATGATTCTTTCGGATTTTAGGTGCTGAAAGCGGTACCATTATTTTGCATGTAATTCTTAAGAATGTGCAGCCCAAACCAACTATTTACATATGATTTTTTTTTTTTTTTTACTGTGCGTTCTTCTTTATAACATCTCAGGTATGATAAAGTTTGATACAAAAAATCATAAATTATAATATAATAAAAACTATAAATAAGTCAAAGTATGTATGTATGTAAGTATACATATATATATATATATATATATATATACATACACGTATGTATATATATATATATATATATATATATATATATATACAGTACAGACCAAAAGTTTGGACACACCTTCTCATTCAAAGAGTTTTCTTTATTTTCATGACTATGAAAATTGTAGAGTCACACATCAAGAGGTAGTCACCTGAAATGGTCTTCACTTCAAAGATGTGCCCTGTCAGGTTTAATAAGTGTGATTTCTTACCTTATAAATGGGGTTGGGACCATCAGTTGTGTTGTGCAGAAGTCTGGTGGATACACAGCTGATAGTCCTACTGAATAGACTGTTAAGCCCCGTACACACGTACCGCTTTTTCGGCCGAACGATCGGCCGTCTTTTGTCCGGTGCTGTCCTGTAGGTTGAAAAGTGCTAAAGACTGCACACAAATTTTGTCGGCCAACAACAGCCGACTGCAGAAGTGATGTCATGTGATGGTTTACTTTCCGTGTGTTTTTTCTTCTCTGAGCATGCCCAGTCTTGCTCATCTGCTGTTTGTCGGCCGAATTCTGTACTGACTGGGGAACAATCGGCCGTTCTGGTGTTGGCCAACAAAAATTTTAAAGCCTGCATACCAGATTCTGTTCGGCCGAAAAGTTGCAGTCGGTTGTCAGAAGCATCATACTAACAAGCCGACAATCGGTCGATCGGACGGTGGCTGAATATTTACGGCCGACAATCGCTACGTGTGTACGGGCCTTTAGAATTTGTATTATGGCAAGAAAAAAGCAGCTAAGTACAGGAAAACGAGTGGCCATCATTACTTTAAGAAATGAAGATCGGTCAGTCCGAAATATTTGGATAAACTTTGAAAGTGTCCCCAAGTGCAGTCACAAAAACCATCAAGCACTACAAAGAAACTGGCTCACATGCGGACCGCCCCAGGAAAGGAAGACCAAGAGTCACCTCTGCTGTGGAGGATAAGTTCATCCGAGTCACCAGCCTCAGAAATCGCAGGTTAACAGCAGCTCAGATTAGAGACCAGGTCAATGGCACACGGAGTTCTAGCAGCAGACACATCTCAACAACTGTTAAGAGGAGACTGTGTGACTCAGGCCTTCATGGTAGAATTTCTGCTAGGAAACCACTGCTAAAGAAAGGCAACAAGCAGAAGAGACTTGTTTGGGCTAAAGAACACAAGGAATGGACATTAGACCAGTGGAAATCTGTGCTTTGGTCTGATGAGTCCAAATTTGAGATATTTGGTTCCAACCACCGTGTCTTTGTGCGACGCAGAAAAGGTGAACGGATGGACTCTACATGCCTGGTTCCCACCGTGAAACATGGAGGAGGTGTGATGGTGTGGGGGTGCTTTGCTGGTGACACTGTTGGGGATTTATTCAAAATTGAAGGCGCTGAACCAGCATGGCAACCACAGCATCTTGCAGTGGCATGCTATTCCATCCGGTTTGCGTTGTCCTTTAGAGACAGTTGCGTTTAGAGGCATTATCTTGAAAGCAAAAAATGCATCCAGGACGGAAGTTTATAGGCATTTGAAACGCCAAATGCTTCCTGAATATTGTAGGCATTTGGGATCATTAAAAACTGTTATCTGCAAAAACATTTCTAAATGAAAACGGTGATGAACGCCGGTAAACGTGGCATGTAAAAGTGGTCAAACGGATGTTTTTTCTAAGTTCCTTCACTAGCTGTCAAGTTACAGCATCCAGAGGAGGTTTTCAAACGTCCAGGGTACATGAGGCCTAAGGAGGACCTTTTTCAGTGCACTTTTTAAATTATATATTAAGGTTTCAGACTGGATAAAGCACAGTATTGTTTGTTTTTCAGTTAATATATTTAACTGAATTGAGCTTCTAATTCTGTTCCTCAAAATAACAATTATGTACAATCATTAAAGGCCTTTGAAAACAAGGGGATGGTTTATTCAGGATGACCTTTCTGCGGTGCTCTTTTTAGTTCTGCACTGGAGTTACTTTTTGCTACTATCTTGACCTACAAACAAACATTTTATGAAGATTTTTAAAATGACACTATTAAAAACCCTGTAAGCTTGAAGCTATCTGGCAAATTTAAAGCAGAACCACACTGCATCTAAAACACCACAAACCTAAAGCGCTATTTAATTCAGTTTTTAATATGCAAAGCAAAATCAACCAATCATCCATGCTTTATTTTAATCACTTTGAAAAGCACTCATTTCTGTTTGTGGTCATCTTGAGTAAGGGCAGATGATGCATGTAGCATTTACTTCCTGGAATCCATCTGCCCTTAGTTTAGACATGCAGGCAGGAGGGTGTGTTTAGCTGAGAGAACTCCTCCTGAAGACTCCTGGGATGTAGGACATCACTGGCCTAGGCCTGGAAACCAAAGTAATGTGAAAAAAGTAAATATAATAAATCTTCCTATCTATTTACTATTGCTAGCAGCATAGTGATTAAACATAGTCAATGTTGATTAAAAGAGTGAAGTTCGGCTTTAATAGTGAATACATGGGCAATAGTAGTATTAGTTTATTGCTATACAGTAGGTTCCTGGATACACATTTTTTTGACTGGAAATGGTTCAGATTTTAGTAATTATTTAATCACTTCCTGCCCATGCTATAGCTGAAAGACGACTCCAGCGTGGGCTTAGTTTGTCAGGAGGGCATACATGGATGTCCTGAAGCATAAGGAGAGAATCAAAACGTGCAGAGAAAAAAGTGGGCCGATAACCAGCTTGTGCTAAAGGGAACTCAGCACTCATAACCAGGCCACTGATTATCAGTGCAGTCCCACTAGTGCTGCCAATCAGTGCCCATCAGTGCTGCCAATCACTGCTCATAAATGCCACCTATCAGTGCTGCCAGTCAGTGCCACCTACCAGTGCCCATCAGTGCCACCTATCAGTGCTGATCTGTGCTGCCTCATCAGTGCAGCCTATCAGTGCCACCTATCAGTGCCGATCTGTGCTGCCTCATCAGTGCAGCCTATCAGTGCCCATCAGTGAAGGAGAAAACTTTACCTGTTTGCCAAATGTTATAACAAACTATGAAAAATGTTTTTCAAAAGTTTCAATCTTTTTTGGTTTATTTAGCAAAAAATAAAAACCCCAGTGGTGATTAAATACCACCAAAAGAAAGCTCTATTTATTTGAAAAAAATGTTAAAATGTTAAATGGGTACAGTGTTGCATGACCACGCAATTGTCATTTAAAGTGTGACAGTGCTGAAAATTGGCCTGGGCAGGAAGCGGTAAAAGTGCCCAGTAGGCACGTGGTAAACGTGGTTGTTTGCTGCCATTCAGGAAACCAGTGGTTCTCAAGGGCTTGGTAAATGATTCCAAAGCCTTCCATGCCCCAGCAGTAAGAAAAAATAAGATACGTTTTTGAAATGTATCAAAGGCAGGAAGAAGGGAGGTGGTTGAGAAGCACTGCTAGGGATAATTAGATAGGGAGAGGTGGATTATTCTGGTATTACAAATTTCCTTTAAATATCAGTATTAGGTGGAGTTAGCATTTAAGACATCCTCAGAAAAAGTACATATCTACAATGTATCATGGCAGCAATGAAGTCGAAATATACCCTACTGGTAACACAGTGGGAGGTTCCCAATATGATCCTGTGCACAAGCAGAGAGTAGCATGAAAATTGTCAGTCCTGTGAAAGTACCCATCCCAGGAGCACAAGATGCCATCTCTCCTTCACTACCCCCCTACCCCATAGACAGGGGGCAGGAGAATACTTGTAATTCTGTGTGTGTACCCTCTGCTAATAGATTTATTTATCCTTCACTTTCATCACTCCCTAAACTGATTGTAGTTTGGTACCTGTGGAAGACACCCTGCCAGAGCACTCTCTCTTGCCTGGGCATTTCTTGGCTCGAATCGCATCAGCCCCGCCACAGCAGCTCCATGCGGTTCGCTGCATGCCATCCAGCATTACGCAGTGCCTGTCAACCTTGGAGACTATTTATTGACTTGGCGGATATGTGTATATTATTCACACTTTTTTTGTGAGTATATTTTATGCATTTTACTATTTTAATAAATGGTTTTAGTGGTAATGCACTAGGTCGATGCGCCCCTCTTTTTGTTATCTTGCTCAGCAGCTTCCTGTCTGCTCCATCATCTAACTACTAGACTCAAATTGTCGGGAACAGACAGGAAGCCCCGGCCTGGCTGTGGCCTGATGGTTAAGAACCACTGCATTAAATGTTTGACTAGAAATAGATTTCAACTGACCCAACATTTAGGCCTCTTTCACACGAGCGCACCGGCCGACGGAGTCCGTTCTGCTCAGCGGGGGATTGATCCGCTGATGAGGCGGATGACAGCTCCGTCTCTGCTCTGTGTGCAGAGATGGAGCTTCCAGATCCCCGTTGTCCTCTATGGGGAGATCGGATGAGAATGGACCACCTGTCCGTTCTCATCTGATCCCATCCGATCCTCCAGATGGATGGAAAATAGGGTTTCCATCCGTCCGGATTTCACGGACAGGATCGGATAGTAGCGGGTGTCAGCGGACGTGTCTCCACTGACATCCGCTGCATAGGGATGCATGGAGCATCCAATCAGGTCCGCCTGAAAAACTGACAGGCGGATTGGATCGGATCGTCTGTGTGAACGGGGTCTTACAGTTTTCTTGTGGTGGTGAGCAACATACTGGACAATTCAAGGTTACTGATTGATGTTTAATTGGGTTGATTTACTAGAAAAGTGAGTGTTAAATTTGGGAACTGAAGATTAGCAAATATTGGAATCATGTGTTTACTTTAAATATCAAATCATGTGCAAGAAAAAAAAAAACAGATGTTTTTTTTTTTTTTATTTATAAAACCTAAGGATACCCACCATGCTGTCCTCAACCAAACACTTGAGAGATTTACTAACACTGGAGAGGGCAAAATCTGGTGCCGTTCTGCATAGAAACCAATCAGCATTTTTTTTTTTTTTTTGTCAAAGCTTAATTGCACAAGCTGAAGTTAGAAGCTGGTCGGCTACCATGTACAGCTGCACCAGATTCTGAGTTCACCAGCTTTAGTAACTCTTCCCCAAGGTCCTAGTATCTTGCACCTCTCCTAATACATATCCAAGAAAAATATATGAAATAAAAACAGTGCAGATGGGGGCAATACCTTGAGGCAAATAGCAAAGAACATAGTGATACCTAAAAAAAAAAACTTGCTGAACTCATGATTTATCATAGGGATGCACTAATACCTGTTTTTTGTAAAGAGAGTACAAGTACCGACACTTGTGCTCAAGCCTTCGCCAATACCAATTACCGATATGTGGATGAAGTTACTATAACAAGCCTGGGTTTGCACAGGAGCGGAGTGGGAAACCACATGTGATTTGTCCAGGAACTGCACCGCATTCTTGTTCAAATCGCATGTGATTCTTTGCAGTGCGATTTGAGCCTATTCATTTTGTATGGTCTCAAATCACACCCCAACTGTATCAGTGTTAGGTATCGGAACATTTGCACGAGTGTGCAACCCTAATCTAAATAGTTCATTAGCATTACTTTTGTAAAGTCAACCTTTATATGACAAGAAATAAAAGAGCAACTTCTTTATTGAACTTCAATACTTTTTAAAGCCCACCTATATGACAAGGAATTAATGAGTAAAAGAACCAAAGGGGTTGACTTACTAAAGGCAAACAGACTGTGCACTTTGCAAAGTGCACTCTGCAAGTGAAGTTGCTCCAGAGCTTAGTAAATGAGCAGAAGCTCTGCTGACTTCCATCGTCCAATTATGTGCAAGCAAAAATGCTTTTTTTTTTTTTTCCTTGCACGTGATTGGGTATTCGTTGCAAAGTGAAGCCTTGCTCCATTTACTAAGCTTTGGAGGAACTGCACGTGCAGAGGGCAATTGCACTTTGCAAAGTGCAGTCTATTTGCCTTTAGTAAGTCAGCCTCCAAGTCTCTACTTCTCAAACAGAACACTGCCTAGTGGGAAGTTGCTATATAAATAATTTACTATATAACTAGCTAGAACTACACATTTGCCTAATCTTACTACTAACTATAATATAAATGTGATTTTAATATTTGTTGAGTCCTATACACATATAATTTAATACAATTGCTGTGAATGTTAAATGGCTGTCTTTAAGTGTAAAAACAGAAATGTTGTTTTTAGGTTATCTATGTTGCTAAGTGGATACAGAGCCAAGTATTTTTGGCATGTTTCAGCTAGGCCCTTCCTAGTTGACTGCACACATTTTGGCTGAAAACAAAAAAAAAAAAAAGAGACAGGATTAAAATTTTTGAGCTCCCACCAGGAAGTTGATGAACTAGACTATTCTCGGAATGACTGCATTTCCATGATTGTGTATGACGCTTGCGTTATCACGTATCCCTTCTGTATTTAACTAAAGACATAATACACCAAATTAATAGAAAAAAATAACTTTTTATTTACAAAACAAATCCAAATATTGGACGCTGTAAACAAAATTCACAATCCTTTTTTCCTAAAGTACATACACCGACAGCTTTGCATGCTTTCATTTGGTCTCCTGCTTGTCCTTAGCTTAGTTTCTGGTCAATGAATTGGAAAGCATAGTGCAGGTAACTCTGAAGAGGCAGTATTCATATTACAGGAGGAAGGAAGGAGAGTAAAAATATGCACAGTCTTCTGAAAGCTGCAACTTTATGCAACAGTCTAGTCAAGCTGTTTATTTTTCCAGCACACGTAGGCCTAACTTCAGGTTACCACCGTGCACCCCCTAGTTGAAAATAAAACCACACTTTTGCTGTAAGGTATGCAAAATATATTTTCAGCTTTTGCAGTATTATCTAAGACATGAGATCTACAATGAAATATTCAAAACAAAATAGTTTTTTTCGTTTTTTGGTTTTTATCTCAATAAATTTTTTTTTTTTTTTTTTTTTTTAATTGGCAAAGTCATCAACCAACAATATAATACAAGTCATGTACAAAGCATTTACATCGTTTAAAACTCTGAATAAAATATAGGTATGTAAAATGTAAAAGCATCAGTGTTGTAAAGCAAAAAATAATATTAAGAAAGTACAAATTTTGACACACACCCCCTCCCCACCCCATAGACACAACACCCCTGCACTTTTTTTGTGCAACAACATACAATGGTTTGGCTTGAAAGAGATCTGATGTTTCATCACATTTGTATTAGCAGGTTCATCTCGACATAGATTAGCAATAAATCCATCCGCCATACAAACTGTCCAATGGCTGGTGTTTAAGGAGGCATGTATTTCAAAGGGGGGGGGGGGGCTTTGTCTCTCAGTTCTGACAAATTGGATGGGAAACAATTCATTCCCACTGATTACTGCAAGAAATGCCTTTACACAATACTGTATTAAAAAAATGGATTTGGTCATCAGCGTGTAGAAAATGAGATTTGAGATCATACTAGGCTAGAAAACAGAGCAAGTCCTGTATATATATATATATATATAAACACACATACATACATATTTTTTTATATATATATATATATATTTTTTTTTTTTTGTTTGTGTGGTTAAGAGGTATGAAAACCATTTGCAGCCAACTGTAAAAGAATGAATTTTAAAAAGTTGTCCCAGCAAAATGAAATGTTAAGATGTGCCTAAAGAATAAAATTCAGCTTAAAGTGAGCATTTGATTGCGAATGTAATATCCGATGGTCAGGAAGTAGTAGAGATGCTCAAACTATACATTTTAAAGGTCTTCACCCGAGATGAAATATTTGTGCAATGCAGACAGTTGTGGGAAGAATAGCCCTACCCCATCACCAGCTGATCCTATTTCCCCCAGCCATCCCCTTCAATTCAGCTTCAAAAGCCATGCGAATAGAAAACTTTTGGATACTGTTCTGATTCAGACATGCACATCTCAATTTTTGGATTTACTGTCTGAGGGAATGAGGCATGGGAATCAAGAGCCTTTTCTCTTTACTATTAATCAAGGAAGGCTCTCCATTGACCAAACATAAAACAGACAGAAGCAGTCACAGAAAAGGCCAGAAATTTCCGTGTAAACAGACAGTGGCAGTGCAATAGCTTTAGCAGATCCTGCTAAATTCACAGGAATGGTGCTACAGTAAACAAATCAGATTCCTGCTAAAAAAAAGGTCTTTTAGAACTGTATAGGAGGAAAAAAAAGTAGACAGACACTAAATCTAGCAATTTCCAGAAGTTACTGAACAATGACAGGATTTCAATGGAAGCGTACAGCCTCAAGGAAGCCTTGGGGGCCAGAGTCAAGCTTAACCACTAGACTGCCAGAGCTGTCAGCAGTTTCATTCTAGGGCCTCTGGCGCTAGGATTAAACATAGCCTTATGACAGAATTCTTTCTGCGTGCTGTTTAAACCAATCAATATTATTTTATTATTCATTTAACTCCATTCCCACTACTGAAATCAACTATTTTTTTGGCACTAGAATATTACTGTTGATTATATCACTAATAAGATTAAGCATATTTTACATTTACAAAGTTTTATATGGTCGTACCTAACATTTAATTAAATATCACGGGGGCTAAAAAAAAAAAAAAAAAAATCAGGTCACCCCCCAACTGTGTTCATCTACAAAGGCAATTAAAATCACTGTAATTGGGTCTACTAGCAAAGTATTTTAAGCTACATTTCAACAGTGATTTACAGTCGTCTAAAGGCCTAGCACAAATGTGTCAGCATAGTTCTAATTTTAAATGTAAGCTCCAGGAGCTGCGAAACAATAAATTAATCCAGATACTGAATCTTTCAGCCAAGTCTCTACACATCAGATGGATGCAGCAGACTGTGCAAAGCAAATCACAGGGCAAGGCTTTTTTTTTTTTTGCAGATAATTAATCAAACAGGAGTAAACAAAGGGGGTGTTGGTTCACCTCTCTGGGATGAGCACAATATGCAATTTGTCATAACTCTCCACCTTTGTCACAGCCAGATCAATGTAGTATTGCTATAGAAAAAAAATCAAAGAAAATAATACAAACCGATCCTCTTTTTGCCTTGGGTCAGCAAAAAAAAGCATATTATACAAGATCCAATCTACCCTATGATAAAACAGGGTATCTATCATAAAAAAAAAGGGTATCAGACAAATTTTGGTATTACACTGGTTTTTGGAGGATAAAGCAGAACAGAAAAATATGTTGGATTGCAATTAGATTTTTTTTTTTTTTAAATAAGGTTACAGTACTAAAGGAAACGCAGAATCAACATCTCAGTTGAAAATATTTGGTATAATTAATTAAAAAAAAAAAAATACTGAACTAAAGTAACGTGCAATTCAGCTTCATTTCACATTTAACACCTCTAGTGGTCCTACAATGCATTAATGCATTCATTAAAACAAACCTAGCATTAAGGAGCTATGGAATTTGGTGCAAGAGGATTCGAAAGGAGATTTTTGCTTATTTTTCTTTTTTAAAGTTTGAGTTGTTTGCTCACTTGATGAGGTTACAACATCAATGTGCTTTATATTATCCTTAAATTTAAAAGGTGTACATGTATGTCTCTATATGCAAGGTGTACGTGTTGTATGTATGTTTCTAGATGCACACACATACATTTTTATATATATATATATATATATATATATATATATATATATATACATACATACATACATACATACATACATACACACACACACACACACACACACTATATATATATATATATATATATATATATATAGATATATATATATATATATATATATATATATATATATATATACATACATACAAACAGTTTGAGCTGGTGGGATGTACTGCATTTTTTTTTTTTTTTTTTTAAAGAAACCAAATTAATATTTCCGTTTCCACAGACCAATCTTTGTTCTTAAAAAGAGGAAGATTCAAACAAAAATCACCCAGAAGTGTTGATTTCCCAGAGTTTCCAGGTACAGGCTTTTAAACCTTGTTTTGCAAGGCTCTGCAATTGTAACTCCTATGTCAAGACTGTTGAACACACAGTTCTTTACAGAAACATTTTCTAAGTGCTACATTTATCTAAAACCATATTTTCAGTACACCTCTGTGCCTTTGGAAAACACAGACACGCTGTGTGACTATGCAAACCTTTCACAAATAATGAAGTCTTTACAACTGTTTGCCAGGGAAAAATATGGCATTCACTGCACTTGTTATCACAAGTTCAAGATTTAGGTTATAGTTTTTTTTTTTTTTCCTTTTCTACTAGAATCCCTGAAAAAAGAAAAAAAAATGTGCGGTTCAATCACAAAAGATATGTTCTCTTAATTTTCTGAAGGCAACAGGCACTTTGATACAGTAAATAAACAGGTACACAAATAGGATCTCTTCTCCAACTCTTTCGTTTTGGGTCTGTTTAAGAAATCTTTGGTCCTTAAGCATTAGATTTGCTACTAACTCTCCTATGCATTGTCACATTTGTAAAACGTGATGGATGCAAACATGTGGAAAGATAATCTAGCATCTTTCGCTGAATGGCAGTCTTCAGAACTGTACCACCCTACCGCAGTTCACTAGAAGGAAGGTATGTCTGGTAAAAGCATTCTATGCAAGCAGCCAGGTTATACATTCTAAATGACTCAAGACCAAACGCTGTAAAACCGAAAATGGTCATTCTAATATATCCAATGCGTTTTTTTTTTTCCGTTCACGCTTTGCTACAGATAATTGAAATTGTGAAGGAAAAGTTCAGTCTATACTCCCTTTTGCAAAATCCATTTTTACTAGCCAACCTCTTCCTATTCAAAATGTTACGTGAGCAGGAACTGCCGACCTGTCCTTACATTAAGCATTCCTTCACTGCATACAGCAGAAGGCTCTCTTAACTTTAAATGACAGGCTGCTTTGTGCTCTGGGGTTGAAACCCAATGATTTAGGTGCTTATCATTTGGATCATGCTCCCATAAATTCTCTATATGAACCACAAGCTTCACAAAGACGGAAACCTAGAGCAGATCATCATTTCTCAAACTCGCACCCCATTTAATTATTGGGCAATCCCCTGTTTTATATGTTTGGGGAACGTATTCCTCTAAGGAATCATTCAGTCAGTCTTAATTACAGGGTAGCCAAGTGGAGTATGTATGTTGCTGGCATGTAAAGACAGGCTGTACTTGGGCAATGTAATAATTGCTAAAGTTGGCATCTGCTACATATGGGGCTGGCTGATAGTAGCACGTTACATTAGCCACGTTGGGAATAATGTTTTGTTCAGCCAAGACTTGGATGGCTAGCATGGTGATAAGGCTGAGAGTCTGCCTTCTTTCATGTCCCATGAGACATACTGTGCTTTCATTGACCACACCGTGCAAAGTCATAAGATAATCATACTTGCGGTCTTCTAAGCCCACAAAGTGGTTCTGCAAGTAGGACTCCAGCTTCCTTTGCTGTTCTCCAATATCTGAGAAGTCAATGAAAAACCTAGAACACATGTACCTCTGTAGAGACTTCATTTCGGTTTCAGAGGCTGCCCTGAAGCCTCTTACCAAAAGGTTGCAGTACTTGAGAAGGCCACCTCCGCGGATCTCCTCAGGGTTCCTGGTGGCAATGGTCTTGTGACAAAGGTGATCAAAGGCTTCTTGGAAATCTCCATACACGCTCTCCCCAATAATGGTAGGGTGGAACGTTTCGGTCATCGGGTTCTCGGAGCACTCGTAAAAAAGCAAAAGAGAATCCAGCTTGATCTGAAACGAATCGACGCTGAATTCAAATTGCCTCCTCAAAGAATCCACAAATTTGAGTTCCACATTTTTGCCATGGTTATTGGATAGGGAGATCAGGCTCCACCGATCGGAGTCGTTGCAGACTTTTACCATTTTCTGAACGTAAGCTTCCTGGAGTGGGAAACACAAAGATAAAGCTGTCAATTGAGAGAGAGGGCGAGAGGAGGGCGAGAGAGAAGAGAGGGCGAGAGGAGGGCGAGAGAGAAGAGAGGGTGAGGGGAGGGCGAGAGGAGGGCGAGAGAAGAGGGTGGGAGGAGGGAGAGAGAGAAGAGAGAGAGAAGAGAGGGGGGGAAGAGAGGGAGTGAGAAGAGAGAGGGGAAGAGAGTGAGAGAGAAGAGGGGGGGGAGTGAGAGAGAAGAGAGGGGGGATAGTGAGAAGAGCGGGGGGAAGAGAGGGAGAGAGAAGAGAGGGGGGGGAAGAGAGGGAGAGAGAACAGAGGGGGGGAGAGTGATAAGAGCGGGGGGAAGAGAGGGAGAGAGAAGAGAGGGGGGAAGAGAGGGAGAGAGAAGAGAGGGGGGAAGAGAGGGAGAGAGAAGAGAGGGGGGAAGAGAGGGAGAGAGAAGAGAGGGGGGAAGAGAGGGAGAGAGAAGTGAGGGGGGGAGAGAGGGAGAGAGAAGTGAGGGGGGGAGAGAGGGAGAGAGAAGTGAGGGGGGAAGAGAGGGAGAGAGAAGAGAAGAGAGGGGGGAAGAGAGGGAGAGAGAAGAGAGGGGGAAGAGAGGGAGAGAGAGAGAGAGAGAGAGAGAGAGAGGGTAAGGGGGGAGAGAGGGGAGGGAAAGGGGGGAAGAGAAGGAGAGGGAAAGGAAGAGAGAGAAAGAGAGAGAGGGTAAGGAAGAGAGAGAAAGAGAGAGAGAGAGAGAGAGAGAGAGAGAGAGAGAGAGAGAGAGAGAGAGAGAGAAAGAAGAAAGGGAGAGAGAAGGAAACGAGAAGAAAGAGAATGGGGAGAGAAAAGAGTGAAGAAGAAGAGAGAATGGTGCCAAGTAGCCCCCCCCCAGCTGCCAGTGATAAGCAGTGACGATTGAAGCATGGTGGGATTCCACTCTTTTGACAGAAGGCCAATTAGAAAACAAGGCAGACTTTTGATGCCTATGTAGTAACTTTGTATGGAGCCTGTAGAGGGGTAAAGTCGCCCACACTTGTGATGGGGGAGGGGGGGGGGTGACTGTCTAGGGGGTCACATCTGGATAGAAGTACCTATTTGTTGTAGAAGTGTGCATTTACCTTTAGGGTGAGCGGGGTTATCTTTTCCTTGTTAACTCCTTCTGGTAAGAAATCCAGCAGGCAATCCAAGACCACATCCTTGACGGTCTGGAACTCGGCCTCTCCTTTGAGGTCTGCACAGAAGATGAGGTCCAAGTCCTTGTAGCCCAATCCACTGTCCTCGTGTAAGATGTGACTGGCAGCCGAGCCATTGAGCCTGACATCCCGCACCTTGATGTCCTTCTCCTCCAGCCTGGATCGTACCACCTTGACGATCTGCCTGGGCTTCATCTGTAGGGTGGGGAAGTTACCCCGGCCGTGGATGGGGATGGTCTCGGCGAGGATGGCGTCCAGCCTCTGGACTTGCTCCCAACTTAGTACATTGCAGTTAGTGGTGTCGCAGCAGGCTGAACACATCGCTTGGACGGCGCCGGCATTCTCCTCTTCTGCCATGCTGAGATGGAGCCTTCTTCCAGGCTCTGGATACAGAGGATGAGGAAGGGTTGGCTCGTCTTCGTCCGATCCTGCAAGAAAACACACAGAAGCCGATCAGCACTGGCGATCACAGGGGATTTACATAATCCGCTACTTAGAGAAGTGCGCAGAGGCTGACTATCCACCCCCACAACACACACACATACAACACACACACATACATAGATACACACACATACACACTCACACACAGCGATCACCTGCTGTCACACCGATGCAGCTGCTGTCTCTGGATCCTTCTAGTGGAGATGCGCTTTTTTTTCCCAGACTAGTTTATATATGGCCTATGGGGAGTCTCCGATCCTCCCAGACACGCCCCTTCATTAGCATAGCTATGTGCCCGGGCACATCTCCCTGTGTGAGTAGGGGATCTCCCCCTATGGATGGGTGAGGGCAGGGAGGAGCTGTCACTCAGTCTACCCACTTAGTGCTGATCGCAGCTCATCGCCTACTAGTCTGCTATACACTACACTGAATGATGAGCATCTATAACCTGGGCTCCGAGGGGATCATTGGCCTGATGATTGACAGCCGCTCTCCTCCAATCACACGCCGATTACGCACATATCTTTTTACTCTGACGTCAAAGCCAGCAGAGGGAGGGGGCGGGGCCAGGGTCTCCCTGAATGAGTCCGTGAGTGAGTGTACGAGGGGGCAACGATGGGTTATCGCAGCCTCATGCCAGTGGCCCTGCTAGGAGGTGTACATCTGTTCGTCACTTATCTCTCTAATCCCGGAAGGGGGACATGGCTCATTCATTATGGACGATTATTTGACACCCTATTCGGATGAGTCACACGGAGCTGAGCCAGAAAAAAGGAGATTTGGCTGCCTGCCTCTGCCTCCCCCCGGGCCTGTACGGCGTGACAAGAGCGCCACCTGCTGCCCGCCTGCTTGCACCTACACATGCCATGGCAGGGAGGAGGGGTGGGATCCTCACTCAGCAGAGATGTGTGTGATTCAATGCAAGCCAATGAGACGTTCTAGGAATTGATGAATGAACTCTTCCTATCCATTTACAAAGCCTTCTCAGTCACAGGGAGTGTAGGATGTCATTGAGGAAATGAGCCAGGATAGAGAGATAGCTCTCCACTATTCCCCATACCTTCATTGTCTCTAGTCAGCCCTTCCCATTGTGTAAATACTACACACATCATCAATATGCAGCCTTAAAGCGGAGTTCCACCCTCAAAAACATTGTTTAGATAAAAATACCCCCGGGACAGTCAGGGCTAGTGCATTTCAGCAACAATAGCCTCTAAATATTCCCCTGTTTCACTTACCTTTTAGAAGAAATACTTACCTTGAAAATGTCTTGTCCAGCTCAGGTGTGGGCAGCTGAAGCCGGAGCGTCCTCTTCAGTGACGTCGGAGTCCCAGAATGCCCTGCACCGGCCCTGCTCGTCACTTCCTGTGCAGGCTCGTCATCCCTGCACAGCTTCTGAGCATGACCAGAAGCTATTCAGCAGGGAATAACGCGCATGCACAGGAAGTGACGAGCAGGGCCGGTGCAGGCGCATTGACTCCTGGGAGTGATGACGCTCAGCTCCCAGGAGTCAATGCAAGCAGGAAGAGACGGCACGGGCCGCGGCTGCAGAGGGAGAGGGAGGAAGGAAGGTAGGTATATTTTCTTTAAAAACAAGGTAAGTAAATCAAAAACAAAATTTAAATTATCCAATTATTTTTCAGGTAAATAAAAGCAAGCAGATGGTGCAAAGTTGTTTTTGAGGCCGGAACTCTGCTTTAAGTAACGCACACAGCGCTATGTCTGCTAGAGTCCATCATGACTCATCTACCACTGAAGGCCTGCTCTTCCATGGACATCAGCACAGCTCCATCATACCATCATAGCACAGCTCCATCATACCATCATAGCATAGCTCCAAACTGTCCCTGATTTCCAGGGACTCTTCCTCATTCCAAACAAAGTCCCTCTTTCCTCCTCATTCTTTCCTCCTCATTAAGTAACGCACACAGCGATGCATCTGCTAGAGTCCATGGTGACTCATCTACCACCGGAGGCCTGCTGTTCAATGGACATCAGCACAGCTCCATCATACCGTCATAGCATAGCTCCCAACTGTCCCTGATTTCCAGGGACTCTTCCTTATTCCAAACAAAGTCCCTCTTTCCTCCTCATTAATTAAAGCACACAGCGCTATGTCTGCTAGAGTCCATCGACATTCATCTACCACCGGAGGCCTGCTCTTCCATGGACATCAGCACAGCTCCATCATACCGTCATAGCATAGCTCCCAACTGTCCCTGATTTCCAGGGACTCTTCCTTATTCCAAACAAAGTCCCTCTTTCCTCCTCATTAATTAAAGCACACAGCGCTATGTCTGCTAGAGTCCATCGACATTCATCTACCACCGGAGGCCTGCTCTTCCATGGACATCAGCACAGCTCCATCATACCGTCATAGCATAGCTCCCAACTGTCCCTGATTTCCAGGGACTCTTCCTTAATCCAAACAAAGACCCTCTTTCCTCCTCATTAATTAAAGCACACAGCGCTATGTCTGCTAGAGTCCATCGACATTCATCTACCACCGGAGGCCTGCTGTTCAATGGACATCAGCACAGCTCCATCATACCGTCATAGCATAGCTCCCAACTGTCCCTGATTTCCAGGGACTCTTCCTTATTCCAAACAAAGTCCCTCTTTCCTCCTCATTAATTAAAGCACACAGCGCTATGTCTGCTAGAGTCCATCGACATTCATCTACCACCGGAGGCCTGCTCTTCCATGGACATCAGCACAGCTCCATCATACCGTCATAGCATAGCTCCCAACTGTCCCTGATTTCCAGGGACTCTTCCTTAATCCAAACAAAGACCCTCTTTCCTCCTCATTAATTAAAGCACACAGCGCTATGTCTGCTAGAGTCCATCGACATTCATCTACCACCGGAGGCCTGCTGTTCAATGGACATCAGCACAGCTCCATCATACCGTCATAGCATAGCTCCCAACTGTCCCTGATTTCCAGGGACTCTTCCTTATTCCAAACAAAGTCCCTCTTTCCTCCTCATTAATTAAAGCACACAGCGCTATGTCTGCTAGAGTCCATCGACATTCATCTACCACCGGAGGCCTGCTGTTCAATGGACATCAGCACAGCTCCATCATACCGTCATAGCATAGCTCCCAACTGTCCCTGATTTCCAGGGACTCTTCCTTATTCCAAACAAAGTCCCTCTTTCCTCCTCATTAATTAAAGCACACAGCGCTATGTCTGCTAGAGTCCATCGACATTCATCTACCACCGGAGGCCTGCTCTTCCATGGACATCAGCACAGCTCCATCATACCGTCATAGCATAGCTCCCAACTGTCCCTGATTTCCAGGGACTCTTCCTTAATCCAAACAAAGACCCTCTTTCCTCCTCATTAATTAAAGCACACAGCGCTATGTCTGCTAGAGTCCATCGACATTCATCTACCACCGGAGGCCTGCTCTTCCATGGACATCAGCACAGCTCCATCATACCGTTATAGCATAGCTCCCAACTGTCCCTGATTTCCAGGGACTCTTCCTCATTCCAAACAAAGTCCCTCTTTCCTCCTCATTAATTAAAGCACACAGCGCTATGTCTGCTAGAGTCCATCGACATTCATCTACCACCGGAGGCCTGCTCTTCCATGGCTATCAGCACAGCTCCATCATACCATCATAGCATAGCTCCCAACTGTCCCTGATTTCCAGGGACTCTTCCTCATTCCAAACAAAGTCCCTCTTTCCTCCTCATTAATTAAAGCACACAGCGCTATATCTGCTAGAGTCCATGGTAACTCATCTACCACCGGAGGCCTGCTCTTCCATGGACATCAGCACAGCTCCAAAACACCATCATAGCATTGCTCCCAACTGTCCCTGATTTCCAGGGACTCTTCCTCATTCCGAACAAAGTCCCTCTTTCCTCCTCATTCTTTCCTCCTCATTAAGTAATGCACACAGCGATACATCTGCTAGAGTCCATCGTAAAGGCCCGTACACACGTACCGATCGTCGGCATACAAACGTCGGTGGACGAAGGATCTGCCGATTGTACGCGTGTTAGTATGGTGCCTCCGACAGATGTCTGCGCACAATCCGCGGACAAAAGTCTTTCGTGCAAACATGAAAATATTTGTATGCCGACACCAGAACGGACGATTGTTCGCCTGTCAGTACACAATTCGGCCGACAGACCGCAGATTTGCAAGACTGGGCATGCTCAGAAAATAGAAAACACAGGGAAAGTTAACCATTACATGACATCACTTCTGCAGTCGGCGGACAAAATTCTTGTGCTGTCCTTGTGCTGTCTTTGCACTTTTCAGCAGACACCGACATCCCGGGGAGAAAAGAGGAACATTTGTAAGCCGACCATCGGTACGTGTGTACGGGGCTTAACTCATCTACCACCGGAGGCCTGCTCTTCCATTGACATCAGCACAGCTCCAAAACACCGTCATAGCATTGCTCCCAACTGTCCCTGATTTCCAGGGACTCTTCCTCATTCCAAACAAAGTCCCTCATTTCTCTTCATTAAGTAACGCACACAGCGCTAAGTCTGCTAGAGTCCATGGTGACTCATCTACCACCGGAGGCCTGATCTTCCATTGACATCAGCACAGCTCCATCACACCGTCATAGCACAGCTCCATCACACCATCATAGCACAGCTCCATCATAGCATTGCTCCCAACTGTCCCTGATTTCCAGGGACTCTCCCTCATTCCAAAGTCCCTCATTCCTCCTCATTAAGTAACGCACACAGCGCTAAGTCTGCTAGAGTCCATGGTGACTCATCTACCACCGGAGGCCTGCTCTTCCATGAACATCAGCACAGCTCCATCACACCGTCATAGCATAGCTCCAAACTGTCCGTGATTTCCAGGGACTCTTCCTCATTCCAAAGTCCCTCATTTCTTCTCATTAAGTAACGCACACAGCGCTACATCTGCTACAGTCCATGGTGACTCATCTACCACCGGAGGCCTGCTCTTCCATTGACATCAGCACAGCTCCATCATACCATCATAGCATTGCTCCCAACTGTCCCTGATTTCCAGGGACTCTTCCTCATTCCAAAGTCCCTCATTTCTTCTCATTAAGTAACGCACACAGCGCTACATCTGCTACAGTCCATGGTGACTCATCTACCACCGGAGGCCTGCTCTTCCATTGACATCAGCACAGCTCCATCATACCATCATAGCATTGCTCCCAACTGTCCCTGATTTCCAGGGATTCTTCCTCATTCCAAAGTCCCTCATTTCTTCTCATTAAGTAACGCACACAGTGCTACGTCTGCTACAGTCCATGGTGACTCATCTACCACCGGAGGCCTGCTCTTCCATTGACATCAGCACAGCTCCATCATACCATCATAGCATTGCTCCCAACTGTCCCTGATTTCCAGGGACTCTTCCTCATTCCAAAGTCCCTCATTTCTTCTCATTAAGTAACGCACACAGCGCTACGTCTGCTACAGTCCATGGTGACTCATCTACCACCGGAGGCCTGCTCTTCCATGGACATCAGCACAGCTCCATCATACCATCATAGCATTGCTCCCAACTGTCCCTGATTTCCAGGGACTCTTCCTCATTCCAAAGTCCCTCATTTCTTCTCATTAAGAAACGCACACAGCGCTACGTCTGCTACAGTCCATGGTGACTCATCTACTCCCGGAGGCCTGCTCTTCCATGGACATCAGCACAGCTCCATCACACCGTCATAGCATTGCTCCAAACTGTCCATGATTTCCAGGGACTCTTCCTCATTCCAAAGTCCCTAATTCCTCCTCATTTGTCCCTTGTTTTGGTCTGATCTACAGGTGCATCTGATAAAATTAGAATATCATCAAAAAGTTATTTCAGTATTTTATTTCAAAAAGTGAAACTCGTATATATTATATACTGTAGATGTAGATTATATACTGTAAAATTTTTCTTCCGTTTAGGTCAATTTGTATTCTGCTACATGTTTTTGGTCAAAAAAATCGCAATAAGCGTATTTTGATTGGTTTGCGCAAATGTTATCGCGTCTACAAACTAGGGGAAAGATGTCATTTTTATTTATTTTTTACTAGTAATGGCAGCGATCTGCGATTTTTTTTGCGGGACTGCGACATTGCGGCTGACAGATCGGACCCCTCGGGACCAGTGACATTACTACAGTAATCAGTGCTAAAAATATACACTGTTACTGTAATAAAGACATTGGCAGGGAAGGGGTTAACCTAGTTGGTGATCAAGGGGTTAACTGTAAGCCTAGGGGCGTGTTTACTAACTGTGGGGGGTTGGGCTTTTGAAATGATCACAGAGACCTGTGATCCTACATAGAAGGATCACAGCTGCTCTGTGATAATTTCAGAGAGAACATTGGTCAGCTGTGTTTACAACAGCTGCCCGTCCTTCTCTCTCAGCGGGGAATAATCCCGGGTGCCAGGCGGCAATCGGAGCCGCTTGCCCCATGCATCCATGTCCCCACTGCCGAGTGGGGATGAGAGCGCGATGCGGCGGCGCGCACTTGCCCCCCAGCACCACTCCTGCGACCGACGTACCCCTACGTCGGTTCGCGCAGGAGGGGCTGCCTGCCACAGTATATATGCAGCGGGCGGTCCTTAAGTGGTTAAACCAGGTATTGGTACATTTGGCAGTGTGGGCAGGTGCCAAGTCCTGCTGGAAAATGATATCAGCATCTCCATAAAGCTGGTCAGCAGAGGGTAGCATGAAGTGCTCTAGAATTTCCTGGTAAAATGCACATTTTTTTGTTTCAAAACGTGTTTTCCAGTGCTAAACCTTTCATCCACTTCTAAATTGTTGCATTTGTAAACTTCAAAAGCCAGAATAAACTAAAAAATATAAAAAAATAGTAGTGGTAAAAAAGCACTTGTGGGTTTAACCACTTCCCCCAAACTGACGTACCTGTACATTGGCTTGCATTAGTGGTTGTACCGTGATGATGCCCGGAGGCATCAACCCGATACCCTTTTTTAGAGCCGTCAGTTGAATTCCAGGAGATAACAGCCGATGTGGCTCAGCAGGCGCTCCGCCATTATCCCAGCAAGTGGGAGGGGGGCGTCTCCTCACTCCTGCCACCTTCCGTGGCTCTGCCAGGGTCTCCCATCCTACCGGCAGACCCAAACAACCAGCTGGCACGTCTGCTGGCTGGTTGGAGTCCCAAACAAAGCCAGATTCAGCTTTGATCGGGTCTCCAATGTAGTAACTCAGAAGCAATTTCACAACGTCACTTGGGGTTTACTCGGCTGCTAACGGCGCCAAGTTTAAAAAAGTGTCAGCATTCAAAAATGCAGATTTCGGCACTTTGAATACTTTGAAGTGCAGTGGAGGGGTCTGGGGTCTCATTCCTTGTGACAGCAATAAAAGTGATCAGATTTTTTATTTTTTTTTTAAACTGCTAAAAATGAAAAATGAAATAAAATAAATAGGGAAAACATTTTTTAAAGCGCCCCCATGGCCGTGAGCTCACGCACGAAAGAAAATGCATACGTAAGTCACGCCCACAAATGAAAACGGTATTCTAACCACACATGTAAGGTATTGCCAGAGTGAAAGCAATAATTCTAGCTAAAGACCTCCTCTGTAACTCTAAACTGGTAACCGTTAAAAATTTTGAAGCGTCGCCTATGGGGATTTTTAAGTACCATAATTTGTCGCCATTCCACGGGTGTGCACAATTTTAAACCTTAACATATTACATATCTATTTACTCGGCGTGACATTATTCACAATATACAAAAACTTGGGCTAACTTTACTGTTTAGTTTTTTATAAATGCAGTGAAATGTATTTTTTTTAAAAAAATTGCGTTTGAAAGACCGCTGCGCAAATACCACGCGACAGAAAATATTGCAACGACCGCTATTTTATTCTTCAGAGTCTTTGCTAAAAAATATATATAATGTTTGGGGGGTTCTAAGTAATTTTCTAGCAAAAAATATTGATTTTAACTTGTAAACAGCAAGTGTCAGAAATAGGCTTGGTCCTTTAGTGGTTAACTAATCATTTTTTTTTGTTAAATTCTCTTTTAAGGTGGAATGGCAAGGTGTGTGTGTTATTATTGCCTACATACTTTTGCTAATAGGTGTCCCTCATTCTCATTTTTAAAAGTTGTAAGGTATGTAATAGTCACTTCTGAATGATGGAAGAAATCCACGCTGTAATATGCCCTAAGCTCACCATTTCATGCCTTTGGTTAATACAGTCACTGAAAGTCAATGGAAACCCTTCATTTAAAGAAAATAAATAAATAAACATGTCATACTTATCTGCTCTGTGTAATGGTTTTGTACAGAGCAGCCCAGATCCTCCTGTTCTCCTGTCCCCATACTGGTGCTCATGGCTCCCCCCGCCAAGTTCCCACCATAGCAAACCACTTGCTATGGAGTTGCTTGTGCGGTCTTGCTCCAGAGCCTGATCTGTGTGTCCATAGACACACAGAGTGCACCTCAGCCCAGCTCATTAGGCAGATTGACAGCAGCTGTATCCATTGGCTCCCGCTGCTGTCAGTCACACGCTGTGACACAGGAGTGGGGGACGTCTGTCTGTGTCAATGCAGCAGGGCTCGGGAGTGAGAACGCACGGGTGCCACCATGGAAAGCGTCTTTTTTGGTGGGGGCACCTGATAAAGAGGTGGGGCCTATAGAACCGGTGGGGGACCCCAGAAGAAGAGGATCAGACCTGCTCTGTACACATTAATTGCACAGAACAGGTAAGTATAACATGTTTGTTATTTTAATAAAAAAGAAAAAAAAAGTAAGGCAAGGGTCTGGTGTGCATTTTGGGGGGGGGGGGGGCCTTACGCAATTTTTTCTTCATTCTTGCTGTAGGACAGGGGTGGGGAATCTTTTTTATGCCAAGGGCCATTTCGATATTTATAAAATCATTGGGGGGCTGTACAAAAATGTGCCTGTTATATTTGTTCAAACATTTAATTCACTCACCCCTAATGTGATGGCTGCAACTGCTTCTCTTTGGTGAGGTGTGTGATGTTAGCTGGTATTGATGATGTTGTTACTCGCAACTGGTTTTCCAGGTTTGCGTCGGTTAGTCTGGAGCGCAGTCAACTCTTTGTGGTGGTAAGTTTTGAAAAGAACTGCTGATGGGTACTGCTGGTTGGTACTGCTGGTGGGTATAGCTGGCTGGAACTGCTGGTGGGTACAGCTGGCTGGTACTGCTGTGGGTACTGCTGGCTGAGGCTGGTACTGCTGGCATGTACTGTGCTGTGGGTACTGCTGGCTGGTACTGCTGATTCTGGCTGGTTCTGCTATGTGTGCTGCTGGCAGGAAATGCGGGCTAGGAGAAGTGTAGAGGCGCCGCAGTGGAAAAAGAGGAGATGTTTCCTGTATTAGTAACAGGCGGAGTGCATTTGATATCACTCAGACTGTCAGAAAGGAGCCGGAACTATACTGGAAGCATCGGCTCCATTCTGACAGATCAGCTGAGAGACTCCGACTCAGTTACACGGGGGGGGCGGCCCAGATGACTCCGAGGGCCGCATACGGCCCACGGGCTGTTGGTTCCCCACCCCTGCTGTAGGATGTCTGGCAACAATGTGTACAGTGCCGTTCTCCCCAAGTGTTATAATGATAATAAACCTATATGCTGGAAAATTTCTACTATATACAATATATCCACTGTAAAAAAAAAAAATGAATATATAATCACTAAAATTATCGATCAATATTCATATAACAATAATATTCTAATGCAGTCCTTAGTGCGTTATAATGTTATAGTCTCTTAATTACTCTACTTTGTTAATTCGATTTCCACATTCCATTTGTGGGATTGTGATAATAACCCTTATATCCGCCACCTCACATACCAACTTCTCACCTTCCTTATTTGACCTATAGGGTAAAATAGTGCCCTCCCTTTAACATTTAGGGTGATGGGTTTCCACTCTACTTCTCCTTATTTTCCACCACTGGTGTTAATTTTCAGTCCCAAGTTACATGGATAAAATATGGCACACCTCTTTCCTATATAAACAATAAGCTCAAAAAGAAAAGATATATCTCAACGGTATTGCTCTTTAAAAATTAAATCTAATTATTATTAGATAAAAAAAAGCTACACTCACTTTACTTGGTACACTTTTGCTGGCGCACTGCAGGTAAACCACATTACAGGTAAACCACATGCACTGACCCCTTTAGATCTATGTCCATGCAGCCAGGCTTTGAACAATCAATGTTGCTTCCATCCTGAGCATCGTGATTTCACCAGCACTGCCCCTTACGCGTTACGCCAGTCACATGGCTTCAACAGAGGTGCCCTGTTCTGTCTCTGTGAATGGTTTACGAGAGATATATTGTGTCTTTCTCTGTCCTTACAGAGAGAGAAAAAATGTGTGTAGAAAAAAAATAATAATAATTCAAAATATAAAATTTTTAAAAAATACATTTTGCTGGAGAGCTTGAGCAAAAGAGTTGCTGACTGGATCAAAATCGAAGAAAGAAAGCCTAAAAAAGGAAACTAATACAGCCATCACATCTAAGAATTGGTAAGATGCAATATATTAAATGTTTCTTTTTATGTTTAATACTGTTTTCAGTTCTCTTAGGTTTAGACCCCGTTCACACTGGGGCGACTTGTCAGGCGACCTGGTCGCCTGACAAGTCGCCTGCCATAGATTAGCACAGGACCCGTTCTAATAGGAGCGACACAAGTCGCTCCGACTTAGAAAAAGGGTCCTGTACTACTTTGGGGCGACCTGCATTGACTTCAATGATATGAAGTACATGCATGCCGCTCCGAGGTCGCGGTGCGAGCTGTGCACCGCGACTTAACAGGTCGCCCCGGCAAGTCGGGTCGCGCCTATGTGAACCGGCTCTTAGTGATACTTTCCCCCAACCTAACTTCTGAATGCTGCCATGGCAATATGCAAATTGTACAGCACTTTAAAGTATGATAAATGAGACATGATAATCGTTGCACAGAATAGAAACACTTTATTTCTATTCCTACCACTTTGGGTTCTCTTAGTACTACACCCTTTGGCTTCACATAAGCCATACACACTATATTGTCAAAAGTATTGAGAAGCCTACCTTTACATGCACATGAAGTTTAATGGCATCCCAGTCTTAGTCCTTAGGGTTCAATATTAAGTTGGCCCGACCTTTGCAGCTATAACAGCTTCAACTCTTCTGGGAAGGCTGTCCACAAGGTTTAGGAGTGTGTCTATAGGAATGTTTGAACATTCTTCCAGAAGCGCATTTATGAGGTCAGGCACTGATGTTGGATAAGAAGGCCTGGCTCTCAGTCTCCACTCTGCTTCATCCCAAAGGTGTTCTATCTGGTTGGTGTCAGGACTTTGTGCAGGCCAGTTAAATTCCTCCACCCCAAACTCGCTCATCAATGAAGCTTGCTTTGTGCACTGGTTCGCACTCATGTTGGAACAGGAAGGGGCCATCCCCAAACTGTTTCCACAAAGTTGGGAGCATGAAATTGTCCAAAATGTCTTGGTATGCTGACGCCTTAAGAGTTCCCTTCACTGGAACTAAGGGACCAAACTCAACCCCTTCTAAACAACCCCACACCATAATCCCCCTTCCACCAAATGGTTTGGACCAGTGCACCAAGCAAAGACCATAGAGACATGGATGAGCGTTTTTGGGGTGGAGAAATTTGACTGACCTGCACAGAATCCTGACCTCAACCCAATAGAACACCTTCAGGATGAATTAGAGTGCAGATTGTGAGCCAGGCCTTCTCATCCAAAATCAGTACCTGAACTCACAAATGCGCCTCTGGAAGAATGGTCAAACATTCCCATAGACACACTCCTAAACCTTGTGGACAGCCTTCCCAGAAGAGTTGAAGCTGTTATAGCTGCAAAGGGTGGCCAACTCAATATTGAACCCTACAGACTAAGACTGGGATGCCATTAAAGTTCATGTACGTGTAAAGGCAGGCGTCCAATACTTTTGACAATATAGTGTATCTCTTGAATAGTGAATATAACAGATATTGTTTTGTTTTTTTTATTTCCGGGCACTGCTCTAATCAGTTCAGTTGTTTGCCACATGTCCAGGACTTTTCACTGCTTTATCTTTTCTTTGAAAGTTAGATATTATATTTTGCCAAGTGTTATTCAGATAATATTTGGAGCTTGGCTGTCACATACAGTAAGTTCAATATAATTAAGTCCCGACTTTCCTTGTAACTGCTTTAAAGAAAAAACACTAGGATCAAGAACACCCCTGATTAGTATCAGTACTATATTACTATTTGGAGGTATGTGATTCATTTGGCCTGATTTATTATAGTGTAAAGTATGGTTAAGCCAATATGTTTTTTTTTTAATCTTTATTCAAAAGGATAGAGGGATCCTTAAAGGGTAACTCCACTTAAGTGGGGGAAAAAAATAGCAAGTAAAGAAAAAAGTGTATACTGTACAATTGCGACACAAGTCATATTGTAATTGAATACTATTAAAAAATACCTTTCCTGTTCAATCTGCGGCTGCTGTAATTTTCTGAAAATGCAATGAAATATGGCTACCTGGAGTTGTTCTGTACACAGAACGGTGGCGGCCGGTGCGTTGGGGGCGCAGGGGCGCCGCTCCCCCCTATCTAAGCATCCGGCCCCCTAGTCTACATGCAGGGCGCCGGACGCAAGGAGTTCAATGGGGTTTGTTTTACTTCTGAAGCACGTGATTAGAGCCAGAGGCGCTAATAGGCTTCAGAAAAGGGTGGACCCGGGACGCAGAGCAGTGCGCCCTGAGCCCACCCATTGTGTGACAATAGTGAATGAATATTCGCTATTGTCACACAGATCCTCCTCCTGGCCAATCAGGAAGCGGGTCCAAGACCCGTTTCCTGATTGGCTGAACGGCGAACCTTTGCCATTGGCCAAGGAGGAGGAGGAGGACATGGGAGATGTGGAGGACTGAGGAGAAGCCGCCGCTGCATCAGGTAAGTGCACTGATCTCTCTACATGCTGTGGTCACTCTGCATTGAAGGGGGTACGCTGTGGTTACTCTTCATTGAAGGGGACACGCTGTGGTCACTCTGCATTGAAAGGGGGCACGCTGTGGTCACTCTGCATTGATGGGGGCACGCTGTGGTCACTCTACATTGAAGGCTGCACGCTGTGGTCACTCTACATTGATGGGGGCACACTGTGGCCACTCTACATTGATGGGGGCATGCTGTGGTCACTCTACATTGAAGGGGGCATGCTGTGGTCACTCTGAGATGATGGGGGCATGCTGTGGTCACTCTGCATTGACGGGAGCACACTGTGGTCACTCTACATTGAAGGGGGCACGCTGTGGTCACTCTGCATTGAAGGGGGCATGCTGTGGTCACGCTACATTAATGGGGGAACGCTGTGGTCACTCTACATTGATGGGGGCATGTTGTGGTCACTCTACATTGATGGGGGCACACTGTGGTCACTCTGCATTGAAGGGGGCACGCTGTGGTCACTCTACATTGAAGGGGGCACGCTGTGGTCACTCTGCATTGAAGGGGGCACGCTGTGGTCACTCTACATTGAAGGGGGCACGCTGTGGTCACTCTGCATTGATAGGGGCATGCTGTGGTCACTCTGCATTGATGGGGGCACACTGTGGCCACTCTACATTGATGGGGGCACGCTGTGGTCACTCTGCATTAATGGGGGCACGCTGTGGTCACTCTGCATTGATGGGTGCAGGCTGCGGTCACTCTGCATTGAAGGAGGCACGCTGTGGTCACTCTACATTGAAGGGGGCATGCTGTGGTCACTCTGCATTGATGGGGGCATACTGTGGTCACTCTGCATTGAAGGCCTCTTTCACACTTTTGTGACCTCAAAGTCATGCAATTTTTTGCCGCATTTTTTGCCGCAAAGCAATCCCTATTACATTTTTGTGTTTGCGCCCCCCCAAAAATTTTGAGCACCAGCCTCCACTGACACAGAATGTGTACTGACCACATCCTAGAAACATAAATTCCTGCTTGTGTGATTGGCTCACCAATTTCCACAGAAGTCTGCCTAAGATTAAAGTCAGAAAAATTAGGCAGCCATGAGTCCTGGTAATGGAGAAGCAAGAAGGAAGTGTTCCAGCTTAACCTACGGTTTAAAGTCAGGTTGAGTTATCTAGTCAAGCAGACTTGTTACATGTGTTGCTTAATGGTACTTGAGTGGGTCAAGGAAACCCATGACCCCCCCCTCAGTTTTAGTATAGTCAAGATTGAACGTCTAATACATGCATGCTTGCCCCCTCCCTCCCCGTACAAATTGGAGGAACTTCGTTTCGAGAGCCCTTTAAAAAACCTGGTGGTAATGGAATGGGAAGGGCCTGCATCAAGTATAATAGCCAGGAGAAATATTAATTTATGATAATTCTGTTGAAGCCAAGCCAGATAAACACTTCCCTGTCCCACCTGTTTTTAACATCCAATTATGCAAAGAAGATTTAGATAATTGATATGAACGCAACTGACTTCCCTTTACACATTAGTTAACCAGACCCACATATTCCCTTTGCAGTAGCTCAGCACATGTATTTTTGGGCTAATAATGGCACTCTTTGCTACATAGAAACTTTTTACTGTACTGTACAGAAGAAGTGATGCACTTTACAAACCACACATCTCACCTAAAGGACAATAAAACGTAACCTTTATTTCATGTTATGTATAAATATTTATCTTCCAAATGTATTAGCACACCATTTAGGGCTCTTTCACACGGCCGCTTCGTGTGAAAGCTCCGCTGCGGGACTTTTTTTTTTTTTTTCACGGAGCGGATGACATTTCTGTCATCCGCTCCGTAAGTCCGCATATCATCCCATCCGTTTGCGGATGATATGCGGACATAATGCAAGTCTATGGGGATTGCGGATGTCAGCGGATGACACCGCTGACATCCGATTTTCCTTCCTTTCCGTTTTTTGAACGGAGGAAAAAGAGGGTTCTGTTCCGTTCCAAAAAACGGAACAGAACTGAAAGGAGGAAAATCGGATGTCAGCGGATGGTATTCCGCTGACATCCGCAATGCCATAGACTTACATTATGTCCGCAAATCATCCGCAAAAAAATAGGATGATTTGCGGACACACGGAGTGGCCGTGTGAAAGAGCCCTTAGTGTTACCATCTGAAAATGGCATTTCCCTAAAAATATATAATTTTACTTCTGTAATTCTCTGTATTTCAATCTTTAAAGGATAAGTCCAGGCAAAACCTAACTAAAGCTAAACTTGCTCTTTGCCACCTTCTAAAACTCATCTTTCAAACCCTGTAAACGAAAAAATCGCTGTACTTACCTTTTCTGCACCCGATCCGGTCAGGTCTCCAGCGACGGAAGGTCTGTGCAGGAGAGGACCAACAATGGCTGTGAAATGAATAGGAAGTGACGTCACCCATAGACTTACTATGGGGCTTCCGTTGTCGAATGCCTCTCCTGTTCCCGACTCCACACTGAAGCCACCGCTGACAGCTCAGCCTGGTACCAGATGGGATCGGGTGCAGAAAAGGTAAGTACAGTGAGTTTTGCTTTACAGGGTTAGATAAATTATGTTTAGAACGTGGAAAATAGCAGGTTTACCATTAGTTTGGTTGGTTTTGATTGGACATATCCTTTAATTTATCCCTTACTTATCTCCTTTCCTTCAAAATATACTCCTCTTTTCATACTCATCCAAAACTGTCTTGCAACCCGGAGGGTCATTCCTTGTTTCTGAAGGGCACACTAGCTGAGAAACCGGTCATATTGGCCAACATTCATATCCCCAATGACAATCACGTGGCTTTCTACTGTTGAATCAGAGATATATTGTCCTCTTTTGCCTGATTTTCTGGGAGATTTAAAAGTCCCCTTAAACTCCTTGCTAGATACATCAACAGGGACCTCATTGATCCCCTACAAAGCCTTACAAGCAATTAAAACCCAACATCAGAAGTTCTATAGTTTAGGCCACTTCTTTCTATCACAAACTTATCTTCCACTCCTGCAACACACAAGGATTGAACTCATGTTTCTGTCTGATCATTGTCTGATCACAATGACAATTGGTATCTCTGATAATGGATATCGCTCCAAGACTTGGAGATTTAATTTGATGCTTCTGAATGACCCCCCTTGCACTTCAGACCCTACATACTACGTTATCTGATTACTTTCTCCACAACGCTACCCCGGAAGTTACTCCTTTTACCAGATAGGAGGCCCATAAATGTGTTGTTTGAGGAGAATGCATCTCCCTGTCCACTAAAATGAAGAAAGAAAGGCAAGCCCATACTGACGCTTTAATTATATATGCTAGTCGGAGAAGCATTATATGTCTGGCTAGCAGCTGAGAACATTTGGAACTGATTACTGAGGCCTGCTGGCCCCTAGGAGACACCTGCAGGTGGACACTTGAACTGCAGCAATCAGCCCAGAGCACCACAGTTCCACCAGCAGGCAAACTTAATCCTAACAATTTCACTTAATCAGGTGGGCTTTGTCCTGGGCCGTGAGGCATGAGACAACACAATCAAGGCTTTCAACATTCATTATTGGCTGACCAGTAAGGGAACATAAGGTTTCCTGTCAATGGATGTGGAGAAGGTGTTCAATAGAGTGCCCTTTTTAGCAGCAGTTCTCAACTCAATAGGCTTAGGTGATAAGATGTGCTCCTGAATTCTTACTCTTTATATTGTCCCACAGGCGAGAGTGAGAGTTAGCGGTCATCTATCGGATGCCTTCCCCATCTTCAATGAGACTAGACAGAGATGCCCACTGTCACCAGTTCTGTTTGTCCTTTCACTTGAATCATCTCTGCCCTGTCTTCGCACACATTTAGAATATCAAGGGCATTGACAATCCTGGCAAGGAATTTCAAACAGCGGCATATGCAGACTACGACATACTTTTATTTCAATGGAACCTCTGATTGCCCTTCCTAACCTATCAAACGCTTCGGAGTGATCTCTAACTTAAAGATCAACTATTCTAAGTCTTACGCATTGAAGATTTCTCTGCCTCCTGGTCTAGTCGCTTTATGCCGAGCTAATTTTCCATTCTTTTGGCGAACCAACACAATTACTTATTTGGGCATTCAGTCCTGACTGATCTTAAGTAACTTTTCTCTCGAAATATTCTCCCCCTTCTGACTGCTCTTCATTAGGACATTATGACATGGAATAAGCGTGTTTCTCATGGTTTGGCAGGGCTGCGATCATCAAAATGATGGTGCTGCTGTGGATTTTATGTCATGCAAGTGGTGCCCATTGCCATCCCTATTTCTTTTTTTTCCCACACACTGCGCAAGCACATACTCTCTTTTCTTTGGCAAAGCAAACCCCCTAGTCTTAGTATTTAACATCTTCCTTGCCCCAAGTATGCTGGGGCGTATAGTTCTTCCAAACTTTGAACGATACTTCCATGCTCGTCACTTAATGCATATAGTTGGCATATTCACTCTGGTCTCAAAGAATGGGTGATGTTAGAACAAGCCTTTTACCAAACTAAGCTAAATGCACTACTGTGGAATACCCCTAAGCCTATTCAACCTGCCCTTCTGAATCACCAACTCCTCCAGCCGACGATGAAGTACTTTGCTAAGCTATGCAATGTGACCAACATCTCTTCTGTTCCCAGTCCATTGATCTCTCTTTCCTAAAACGCGGACTTTCCCACAGGCCTTTACCTGGCCATTTCTAGCCAGTGTGGTCTTTAAGAACTCCCCCAGACAGGTGATTTTCTTGCACATGGCTGGTTTGTATAGCCACAATCTCTCCAGTTCTGGAAAAATGATCATCTTTACCTTGGTGACTGTATCCTCAAATACGATCCTTCTTGACACACTCTTTTCATAGGTTTGCAGTCAGCGGGTCCACTACCCCATTCGAGAATTCATGCCTATCGACCTCACCACAAAAACACTTAATTTCCTCCATATATACCATCCTTTCCAACACTACACACACTGAGCTTGACAATTCTTTATGCACCTGGAATGTCAAACAACCCAGTCCCCTTTCGGAACAGGGCTGGGAGTCAGTTCTCCTCACTTTACACAAAGGCTCACTTAATATGTCAGCACAGGAACATAATTCAAAGATTTACTCCAGGTGGTATAGGGTACCTGCTTTACTCCATAAAATCTCAACCACTTTATCAGATTGCTGTTGGCACTGAAAAACTGATGAAGGCACATTTTTCTACATTTGGTGGAGCTGCTCTTTGTTGCAATCCTACTTGCAAGCAGTTTATATTGTTGTTTCCAGAATTTACCACATACCCGCTGGAGTATTCACCTGCTTAGACTCTTCTCCAACATTCCTGAGTTATGGATGGGTCCTATCGAAAGTCATTAGCAATGCACCTTATTAATGCAGTCCCAGTCTTTTGGAGACAGTCTAAAATTCCTACTCTTAAGGATTGGTTTCAGAGAATTAACGAGACTGCAGAATTGGAGGAACTAATAGCCATTTCTAATGACGCTGTGACACGGTACAACAAGACATGTGGAGTTCCAAACTTTAGTTGAATATAAAGACATCATATCCACCTCCTGATTCTCCCCTCCTGGATCTTCACATTCAAACACCTATGCCTAGGCAAGTTGGAGTGGCAATGGCCTCTACATAAATGTAGATTTAGGATGTCACACACTTGAGTCTTGTCAGGCCGGTTTTCCTGCTAGGGAGCCGGTCCTACTCTATCTGCTATCAGTCTCTTTATTTCTTTTTTCCCCACTTAACCCCCCTCCCCTTTTACTCCCCCCTTCCCCCATATGCTTTTTTATGGCAGTCTTACTATGTTTGACAGTGCTAAATGTGTATGCTCCGACTGCTGAACCTCCCAATTTTTGGTCTCTTTCGCTATAAAACAGTTGACCACCTTGAGCTGTTAGGTATTATATATACAATATCTCACAAAAGTGAGCACACCCCTCACATTTTTGTGAATATTTTATTATATCTTTTCATGTGACAACACTGAAGAAATTTCACTTTGCTAAAATGTAAAGTAGTGAGTGTACAGCTTGTATAACAGTGTAAATTTGCTGTCCCCTCAAAATAACTCAACACACTGCCATTAATGCCTAAACTGCTGGCAACAAATGTAAGTACACCCCTATTGAGTACACCCCAATATTTTGTGTGGCCACCATTATTTTCCAACACTGCCTTAACCCTCTTGGGCATGGAGTTCACCAGAGCCTCACAGGTTGCCACTAGAGTCCTCTTCCACTCCTCCATGATGACATCACGGAGCTGGTGGATGTTAGAGACCTTGCGCTCCTCCACCTCCTGTTTGAGGATGCCCCACAGATGCTCAATAGGGTTTAGGTCTGGAGACATGTTTGGCCAGTCCATCACCTTTACCCTCAGCTTCTTTAGCAAAGCAGTGGTCATCTTGGAGGTGTGTTTGGGGACATTATCATGTTGGAATACTGCCCTGCGGCCCAGTCTCCAAAGGAAGGGGATCATGCTCTGCTTCAGTATGTCACAGTACATGTTGGCATTCATAGTTCCCTTAATGAACTGTAGCTCCCCAGTGCTGGCAGCACTCATGTAGCCCCAGAACATGACACTTTCACCACCATGCTTGACTGTAGGCAAGACACACTTGTCTTTGTACTCCTCACCTGGTTGCCACCAATTTGATGCTGTGTGCGGCGTATGGTCTGAGCACTGACAGGCTGACCCCTCACCCCTTCAACCTCTGCAGCAATGCTGGCAGCACTCATATGTCTAATTCCCAAAGACAACCTCTGGATATGGATAATTATTAATAAATTGCCTTCCACTCTTATTGCCCAGTGTTTCACCACAAGTGACAATCCAATGCACTCACCACAACTTAATGACCCCTTAAAAAGAAGGTAATGCGCACTTAATCCTAGTGTTCACAGCCACATTCCAACTGGTGGATATTATGATGTTACTCTTTCTTTATAATTATCTCTCACCCAGTAGTAATTTTAGTTCCTCTCATAAAGTAGCCATAGATAGGAAGCTCCCTGAAGATGCTGTCTAGCAAAACATTTAGAGGCAGTGATCCGTGTTAAATCCGGTTTGTGTGGTACTTACCTGCGTGGTGACTTCATTTCCATTTGCATTTCCAGCAATTGGAATGCATGCAGGTTCCAGTATGCGGAATGGCGGAGCGGTATACAGGCTAGTTGTTTTGGTGCCAAGAGACTGGGCACCAATAAATGTGAGTTTATTTTCATTACGCGTTGTGTCTGTGCAATTGTTTTATATAAATACTGCACCATGAGAATATTTTCTGTCATTTGCTGTCTATGGCTACTTTATGAGAGGAACTAGTGTTTACTGGGGGAGAGATACTTATGAAGAAAGAGAACCATCATACTATCCACCAGCTGGAACGTGGCTGTAAACCCTGAGATTAAGTACATATTACTTTGACTTGTTGCTGTAGTCCTACCAAATGGGGCTATATTTAAACTATTTCTACTATGCTCAGAATCAAATATACATACATAATTTTAAAGTAACATTTGGCGTGGTACTTATTAGGCCCCGTTCACATAGGGGCGACGCTACTTCGCACCGCGACCTCCGAGGTCGCGGTGCGAGCAGCGCGCCGCGACCTCGGAGCGGCCGCCACGGACTTCATAACATTGAAGTCTATGGCGGTCGCCTCCTGGTCGCCCCAAAGAAGCTCCGGACCCTTTTTCTAGGTCGGAGCGACTTGTGTCGCTCCTATTAGAACGGGTCCGCAGCTTCCCTATGGGAGGCGACCTGCGGCGACCTGTGAGGCGACCAGGTCGCCTCACAGGTCGCCCTAGTGTGAACCGGGACTTAAACTCCTGCATTCGTTGTTTTTTGTTTAGGGACTTTTGTTTGATATGAAAGCTCAAAATGATGGACTTTCCCTCACTTTTAGCATGAGTCACAATGTGGACCAGGGCAAATGGGTCTTTACAGTGGGGACATAAACAGCAAGAAAAGCTGACGAAGGTTCTAGGTACCATGGTCTTCTGGGACAGGTGTGCCTTGAAACCCTTGGCGCAAACTAGATCAGAGGCAGTAAGGCACTTGTTCAGCTCCCATTTCTTGAACTGGAAACAGTCCAGATATGTGAGAGCAGATGTCCAGTTAAACCAAAGTACTGAGATGACTAATTCCTTAAGCAGGCTATAAAGAACTTGTTACTGCTTTGATTTAATTTTCCTATGTGTTGCGCAGTCTGTTTTGTGAGACCAAAGGACAATATACAGCATCCAGCACTTGGAAGCACTTGTTTGCAGTTGCAGAAATTTTCCAACTTTTTGGAAAGCAATAACAATACATGCACTGCTTTTATGTCTCAGGTGAATCACACAATTAGGATCAGCAGACAACACTACAGAAAGGCAGATATCTTCATGCCCTTTGTACTCAAACCAAAAGGGGTGTCACTTAACCTTCAAACTTTTTGCATTACTCAATGGCACACTACCCACTACTAGTTTCTTTTTGCAATTATTGCTGTAATGGATCTTTAGTACAGAAAGCCAAGCCCTATTAAGACACATGGGACTGGTACATCAATTATAAAGTGCCCTTCCGTGCTTTATTATGTGAAAGAAGGTTAAACATTAGCCATTAAAAGACTATAGTGTTTCACAGAGTCATTTTGCAACCCAAAATCTTCAGTCTTGAACAGGCTGGCAGATTTCCAAGCATCCGCATATGGCAATAATGACCTATTCATATCCTACTGTATATTGTTTTTCAGCAGTAGAGCTCAGAGGAAAATCAAACAACTTCTTTCTTCTTTGCTGGATTAGTTTTAATAACAAATATTAAATGCAAATAGATGTCAAAATCAGAGCAAAGTAAGTACATCTTGATTAAGTCTCTGACGTCCATTTGTCAAGATTTAAAGCAAATTAATGTATGATAACCCCCCTGCTCTTGTGTTAACATATACTATAGTTCAATCTTCTTATGCCATGAGTGCTTAAACTGATCTAGTGAGTCTCATGCATGTTATTCATTTTATTCATGTTTACTTGTGGGCTCAGAAGAACTGGATACCAAATGTCATAATCAGAATTACAGAATGTCACTACAGAGCAGCCAAGACTAATGTTTTCCTAAGACTAAACTATTTGTACATCCTTAGGTCACTTACTTCTCCATTAACATTTAATGACGGTCATCTACCTATTAACTTTAGGATTTCTGTGTTAGATTTACCTGAGAAGTTTTCAAGCTCGCTTCATGTGAACTCCCCCTTCTGTTGCCTCTGCAGCTCAAGAGGAGGCAATTGGGGACGCTAAAAATGCAGTTTAACCAAATATTTTAAACAGAGGTTTTTTTTACTGCTCTTTGTGACCCTGCTGGGGAGATTTTTTTAACATCCTGCCAAAATGACACTTTTTAACCACTTGACCAACTTTACCCCCCTCTCCTGACCACGTCATTTTTTGCAATACAGCACTGCGTTATTTTAACTGATAATTGCGTGGTCATGAGACGCTGTACCCAAATAAAGTCCTTTTTTTTCCCCACAAATAGAGCTTTCTTTTAGTGATATTTTATCACCTCTGCCGTTTTTATTTTTTGAGCTATAAACAAAAAAAGAACGACAATTTTGAAAAAAAAAACAATATTTTTTTACTTTCTGCTAGAAAACTTATCCAATGAAAAAAATCAAATTTCTTCATCAATTTAGACCAATATGTATTCTGCTGCATATTTTTGGTAAAAAAATCCCAATAATTGGTTTGCGCAAAAGTTATAGTGTCTACAAACTATAAGATATATTTATGGATTTTTTTTTCTACTAGTGTTGATCAGTGACTTGTAGCAGGACTGCGATATTGCGGCGGACAAATTGGACACCTAACTGACACTTTTGACACTAGTATGGGAACCAGTGACACTAATACAGTGATCAGTGCTAAAAAAATATGCGCTGTCACTGTACTAATGACACTGGCTGGGAAGGGGTTAACATAAGGGGCGATCAAAGGGTTAAAGTTGTGCCTAGCTGGTGATTCAGTGTGCTTGGGGAGGTGCTTTTACTAGCGGAAGCCATGGATCGGTGTTCCTGTTCTACAGAAACACAGGATCCATGCCCTCTATACTGACGGAATGGCGATCTGCCTTGTTTACATAGGCAGGCTGCCATTCTGCCTGTGTATAGAACAATCAGCACGTGTCGGCAGACATCGGGTCAGCAAGACCCGCTGATCAGCTCCGGCTGTGTAGATGTACAGGGGAGTGAGCCACCAGCAGCGCTCACTCGCACTCGATACCCAAAATGTATATATAGGATTCTGAGCAGCATGGCCACCCTATAGCAATAAATGTGCTATAGGGTGGTCAGCAAGCGGTTGGAAGAGGAAATTAGAGAAAATCCTTGTCAGAATGAGAAAATCTTAATTAAAGTGGAACTTTACTGTATTCGAGCAGAACAAACTGAAAACGCTATTTAAAAAAATTTTAATATTCAAAACAAACTCACCTATCAATCCATGTCTCCATGCTTTATTTTTTTGAGAAATCACTTTGAAAAACATCCCGAGTAAGCCATCTTGAGTAAGAACCAATGATTCATATAGCTTATGCAGTATTTCCAGCAATCCATCTTCCCTTAGCTCAGGCATGCAGGCAGCAGGGTGTGCTTAGCTGAGAAAGCCCCTCCTTCTCTCTCCAGATCAGAGGGAAAAAAATGCCCATGGAGATTCCTGGGATGAATGATATCAATTTGGCCCAGGCCAGAAACCAGGAAGCAACCAAAGTTATGTGAAAAAAAAAAAAGTATAAAACAAGTAAATATAATATAACCTCCTGACTTTTTACTTGTGCCGGCAACATAAGGATTTAGAATATGTAACGTTGACTGAGAGAGTTTAGCTCTGCTCTGGGCTGCTGTTAGAAATAACAGGGGCCCATACAGCCTACCTGACAGGGCCCAGGACCCCCCCCCCCAATCCCATCTGGAGATATCAAGTTATATTTTTGCTAAAAATACACTAAAATCATTATTAGTGGATGCAAACACAACAAAAAAAATTCTGCTAAAGCTCTGTGTGTGGATGAAGTCTTGGGAGTCATTCACATGGGCGCTGTGGCCTGCATTTTGTAAATGAATGGTTTATTGGTGGCTGGAGCCACCTGGAGCTGTGTGCAAGCAGCCTATGTTACTCTACAGGACGCAACAGTCACATGTGAGGTTGAGAGAATGGTAAGACACCATGGTTGAACTGTGCTTTTACTGCCCACCAACTGCTACCCCCTTTAGCAACAGAGGCAGTGGCTAGGGGTGTACAGGTGTCACAGCCATGATGCTATGCTTTGCAGCTATGGCAGAGATTAAAGAGAGAAAAGTGAAGTGAGTCCTTAATCTTTTATTTTATTCATTTATTTGTCTTAGAATTTTTTTTTTTTAATCCCTGTTGGGGGGGCTTTGGTGAAATATCAGGTCCCACATATGAGACTGAGAAGGAGACTGAGGTTATTCATTAGTCCCTTTCTCTGAAGCGCCAGATGCACGGATGAAGGAATAAGAAGCACTCTAGGCTTCACTCAAGGCTTCTTGTTCATTTACAAACTCAAGAATAGTAAACACAGTTAACGATCGCTCACTGGTATGGATTTACTAAAACTGGAGAGTGCGAAATCTGGTGCAGCTCTGCATGTAAACCAATCAGCTTCCATGTTTTATTGTCAAAGCCTAATTGAACAAGTTGAAGTTAGAAGCTGATTGGCTACGCTGCATCGGATCTTGCACTCTTACTGTGTTCATTCAGGAAAGGAAAGGTCCAATATACAGTACATGGCATAAGGCCAACACAACCAACTCCCCCCCCCCCTCCCCCACTTAAATATGTAAGCATATTTAAACAGAGACAAACTTTCATTATGTTTTCAATATAGCTATTTACAAGTTAAATGCAACACTAAAAAAACAAACAAACAAAAACAAAAAAAAACTAATGTTAACTCAAGTGCTCTCAGTCCTGATGCACTGATGCACATGGTAGGCTGGCTCATTGGAGGAGTTACAAAATGGTCAAAATGCTTTGGTGGGTCGGTGTCAGACTCAATGTGTGGGTGTTTCTAGGTAGGCTGCATTTGAATGCAAATTGTGCAAAGTAAAGGCCACCAAAGCCTTTTTTATTGAAAAAAATCATATTCAATTATTGAAAGGTTGCGGGACGGTAAGGCTGGAGAAAAAAACAGCTAGATGATGCTGGGCGTCTCCCAGTCGGGAAATGAGGTGAGCTCTATCTGATTTGCTGCAATTTCTAATACACAGTGAGAAAATCACAGTGTGCTATGAAATAAGAGTGAGCAATTTCAGTCGTAAAGGGGAGCTTGTACAACTGTGCATGAATAAAGGTAAGGCTGGAGTTAATAAGAGGTTAGATAGAAACAACTTTTATTTATTTATTTAACCACTTTAATACAGGGCACTTCCCTCCCTTCCTGCCCAGGCCAATTTTCCCCTTTTAGCGCTGTTGCAATTTGAATGACAATTGCGCGGTCATGCAACACTGTACCTACACCAAATTTATGTCATTTTCCCCCCACAAATAGAGCTTTCTTTTGGTGGTATTTGATCACCTGTGCGATTTTTACTTTTTGCTAAACAAATAAAAAAAGACCGAAAAGTTTGAAAAAAAAAAAACGTTTTTTGTTTATGTTATACAATTTTGTAAATAAATAAGTTTTTTCCTGCACTGATGAGCACTGATGAGACTGCACTGACAGGCACTGATGAGGAGGCACTGATGGGGTGGCACTGATAGGCGGCACTGATATGCGGCACTGATAGGCACTGATATGTGGCACTGATAGGTAGCACAGATATGCAGCATTGGTGGGCACTGATAGGCGACACTGCTGGGCACTGATAGGCGGCACTGCTGGGCACTGATAGGCGGCATTGATGGACACTGATAGGTGGCACTGATGGGCACTGATAGGTGGCACTGACGGGCACTAATGGGCACTGATAGGCGGCACTGGTGGGCACTGATGGGCACTGATGGGTGGCACTGATGGGCGGCACTGATGGGCACTAATGGGCACTGATAGGCGGCACTGGTGGGCAATAATGGGCACTGGTGGGCGACACTAAAGGATGGCAAAGATGGGCACTTGTGGGCAGCACTGATAGGGAGGACACTGGTGGGCATCACTGATGGGGAGGGCAATGGGGGGCTCCCTGAGCCCTGATTGCCATCCCTGGTGGCCATAGTGGGCATCCCTGGGGTCATAGTGGGCATCCCTGGGGTCATAGTGGGCATCCCTGGGGTCATAGTGGGCATCCCTGGTGGATCTAATGGCATCCCCCCCCGATGGTCTGCACTGGTAATCAATGATCTGATTACCAGTGCCGACCCCCCCCTGTCAGGGGAGCCGCCGATCGGCGCTCCTTTGCTCGTGCCTGTCAGGCACGAACTAAGGAAAGCCGATCAACGGCTGTTCCTATTTACCATGTGACCAGCCGTGATTGGACACGGCTGATCACATGGTAAAGAGCCTCCGTCAGAGGCTCTTTACCGAGATCGGATATGCAGGGTGTCAGACTGACACCTCGCATCACCGATCGCCGCTCTGCGCGCCCCCGGGGGGCGCCCAGAGCTGTGTTATCCTGCCGCCGTCATATGACGTCCGGTCAGGATAACACAACCACATTCCCGCCGTCATTTTGTAATAGGGCGGGCGGGAAGTGGTTAACATTTGGAGTTTGATGGACATGACATTAGATCTTCATCTTTACATTCATCTCTTTCAGCAACAGTTTTTATGTTCATGTTCAGATGGATAATGATAGAATTCCAAAAGTTTTTTTTACCTTAACCTCCCTGGCGGTATGATTGTTTCCGATTTTAGGTTCTGAAAGCGGTACCATTATTTTGCATGTAATTCTTAACCACTTAAGCCCCGGAAGATTTTACCCCCTTCCTGACCAGGGCCTATTTTGCGATTCGGCACTGCGAGACTTTAACGGACAATTGCGCGGTCTCCCTCTGCACCAACGATCGCCGAGTGACCGACGGACATCGGGTCCGCCGGTCACACGCGCGGGAGCGGGGGCGCGCCTCTGGGGGCATTGGCTCGCTCCCTAGACCCTCACAGGCTAGCGACGTAGTACTACGTCACTCTGCCTGTGAGGGGCTGACCGCCGCAGTAAATAGTCGTGCGGCGGTCAGCACGCGGTTAAGAACGAGCATCATTTTTTCACTTTGATTTTCGGGGTGTCTTAGAATGCAGCCCTCTGTAGGTTGATAATTTTAATTTCCACCAAACAATGCAGCATCCTTTCGTTTCTAACACATAACCCAGTCCTTATTAGTATAGATTTTTAGCATGATATTTTTCCCCATTGAGATCTGATGTGTTTTCAAAGTGTTTCTTTAATTTTTTTGAGCAGTGTATATTGTGCTCCATTCAGAGGAGAAAGCACACACAGGGGCAGGCTTTAAAGTGATTGGTCGGTGATCAGGAACTGGGCTTTCCGGTTCCTGATCATTAGTAAGGGACCCAGAGCTCCCGATGAGAGCCTGGTCCCTGTGCTGGGAGTGCTCAAGACATATATGGGTATATGCGGCCTCACTGGAGGAAGACCCACTTCAGTAAGGCCACATATATGTGTACATGTAGCGGCATAGGGTTAAGCTGTTTTCTGTACACAAAGCAATACAAAGGAAATCTATGGCAGCATTCCCTTTTATTTTAAAATCTAATCAGCATTGTATTAACAATTCAAACAATAGTTATATTTGACAATCCAATATACTGTAAGCTTACTTTAAAAATCTCCTTTTGTGTTGTGAGTTCTGCCTGTCTGCCGGCCATCTCTTTCTACAACTTTCTGGATTCCCTGCATGCTTTGCAGCTTCTCTGCTGTTTACTTTCAATTTCCAAGGACTATATAGCCCATGGTACCTTACTGCCTGCAAGCAGTGATTCCTGTACTGACCCTGCCTACTGAAACTCCTCTTCTCTCAGCACCTCTGTATTTCAGAAGGCAGTTGTCACACTTAACCATAGTGTTTGTGGTCAGGCACTATAGCTGACTCTATGTTCTTCACCTAAGGCAGCCCTCTTTCCTATAAGGCAAGCAGGCCTACTCGTACTGGGTTCCCCTCAACCCTTTTACAGGCCACCACGTCGGGGCAGGCACGAGTTTAGCACAGCAAATAGGTACTTGCGGTTGGCAGACAGGCAGTGTGGTCAAATAACAGTCCAGGTTCTAGGCAGGCAACATTCAGAGAGGACAAATGTAAATACCCTAGCTCAACTGCTTCATACAGACGTGGATAGTTGAACCCCAGTGCTCAGGCTGGGAAGTATCATCCCTAATATAACACAATAACAATCAGAAAACCAGCAACCCAGTAACTTTTCATTGCAAAATCTTTATTGGCTGCATTCCAGCATATACTGTGTCTTAACCACTTGCCGACTGCTCACAGTATATTTACTGCGGCAGTCAGCCCCTCACAGGCAAAGCGACGTAGGTCTACGTCGCTAGCCTGTGAGGCTCTGGGGAGCGAGCGTGCGCCGCCGAATGCGCGCTCCCGCTCGGTCACGGACCCCCCCCCCCGCGCGTGTGCCCGGTGGACCCGAAGTCTGCCGGGCACTAGCGATCGTCCGTGACACCGGGAGAAAGGCTGGCGGCTAATGTAAACAAGCCGCCTGTCATTCTCCCTTGTGTAAGAATGGTGATCATACGGTTCTACTATGTAGGACCGTTGATCACTGTTCTTACAAATCAAGCCACAGCCAATCACAGTTAGAATCACGCCCCTAGGGACACACACCACCCTTCCCTTTAAAAAAAAGTTAACCCCTTCACTATCAGTGTCATTTTACAGTAACAGTGCATATGTATAGCACTGATTACTGTAGTAATGTCACTGGTAACCCCAAAAGTGTCAAAAATGTCAGTCAAGGGTCCGATCTGTCCACCCCAATGTCGCAGTCCCGCAAAAAAAATCGCAGATCGCCGCCATTACGCGTTAAAAAAAACAACAAAAATGACAAAAATCTTTCCCTTAGTTAGTAAACTCAATAACTTTTGCGCGAAACAATCAAAATACGCTTTTTGCGATTTTTTTTACCAAAAATATGTAGCAGAAAACAAATTGGCCTAAAATGTTAAAAAAATTTGATTTTTACATTTTTTTGGGAGATTTTTCATATAAAAAAATGTGAAAAATATTGTTATTTTTGCAAAATTGACGCTCTTTTTTTGTTTATAGCGCATGATCAAAAAAATCGCACAGGTGATCAAATACCACCAAAAGAAAGCTCTGTTTGTGGGAAAAAAAGGACGTCAAATTCGTTTAGGTACAGCAACGCAATTGTCCGTTAAAGTCACGCAGTGCCGAATCGCAAAATAGGCCCTGGTCAGGAAAGGGGTAAAATCTTCCGGGGCTTAAGTGGTTAAATGCTAAAATCAAGATGGCCTTTCTCATGCCTTCCTCATGGTACGACGTGCCGTTTTTCTGACTGTAAACATTCAGAGAGCAGTCAGGGACAAATTTGTGGTCAAAAGGTAGGCAGAGTTCAGAGAGTAGTCCAAGTTAAATCTGAGGTCAATAACGGGAATCCAAACTAGTAGGCAGGGCAGGGATCAGGCAAAGGTCAAGCTCCAGGAACAAGAAGGGCAAACAGGGAGCTTGAAGTACATGTTGCAAACACTATCACAAGCATGACACTAAGGCCCCTTTCACACAGGCGGACCGTTCAGATCTGCCTGTCCGTTTTGGCGGATCTGAACGGTCCCCCCATGCATTCCTATGGGGCATCGGATGTCAGCGGAGACATGTCCGCTGACATCCGACCCGATCCGATCCGTCAAATCTGGACGGATGGAAACCCTATTTTCCATCCGTCCAGCGGATCGGATCGGATGGCATCGGATGAGAACGGACAAACGGTCCGTTCCCATCCGATTTCCCCCATAGAGATACATGGGGAACTGACAGCTGTGTCTCCGCACACAGCACGGAGACACAGCTGTCATCCTCCTGCTCAGCGGGGGATCGGCGGCTCGATCCCCCGCTGAGAAAAACGGACTCCGTCCAACGGACGGAGTGTGTGAAAGGAGCCTTAGGGCTTGGCAGGCTTAAAACAGATTTGGTCTCTACCCAGAGACTGTGTCTACATCAATCACCCTGCAGGTGTGCAGCTCAGCCAAACCCAGGGTGCTGGAATGAGACTGGCAGCTGCCATGGAACAGGAGCATTACACACTCCTGACAGCAGGCTCTGTGAAATTTGTAACACAGCAGTGCCTACTCATAGGGCATAGTAAATATGTGACACAGAATTCAAGGAAATTATTGTGTGGGATCTTCACATAGTAAGTTTACAACCGTCAAGATTATTCAGAGTCATAGGAGTAATAATTGAAATGCAATGTGGAAATAAATGTATGATTTTATATTTTGGTCATAGATACACTTTAAATAAGATCCCTAATCAACATAAAAATTATCAGTAAACATCCCATTGACATAAGCAAAAGTTGCCCATTTCCATTTGAACCAGGTTACAATCTCATTTATGTGGGTGCCTGTAGATTGCTGGCTGATATGTCTCAGCAGTAATATGGACCAGTCCGGTTAGGAAACTTTGCCCAATATCTGGATTCCTGATGATAAGTCAGCACTGGAAGTTTCTCTGCCTGTCCCCCCATCTCTCTCCATAGGAGTAAAATGAGTACAATTTAAGCGAACATTTGTTCATGGACCCCCCCAGGCCACCATGATGCTTGAAAGTGGTCAAAATAGGGGGCGTGGCCGGCAGCCGACGGAGATGGCCGCGTGAGTGAAGAGCTCTAACACTCCCGGTCTCTCCGCAACGATTCCAGCGACGTGGGTGAGCGACTCCGACTCCAGTGGCCCTTAAGACACTTGCGGACACTACAGGCGACCATGAGGAAGAGAAAGGACCGCGGAAGACCTCGTAAGTTAACGGACTTCTTTGCCTCAACCAGCACTCCGAGGTCCCAAAATGGCGCCGAGGCCTACCCGAGGGCTGGAAGCGCCGGAGCCTCGGGCGGATCACCTCCCGGGATCGGGGGGGATCCGAGCTTAAGGTCATCCTCCGCTAGCAGCAAGTCCTCCCAGGGGGGATCCCCGTCCCGCAGCCCACAAAAAGCGGCCCCTAAGCGGTCCGAAGCTCACCGCTGCGCTGGGGACAATAGCGCGGGCCCTGGCTCTCTGGACAGCACTTTAGAATTTTACGCCAATATAAAGGACTTTCCCACGACGGGACAACCGCTTACGGATGTCACCATGAAAGACATGCTAATGTCCATAAATGGCGCTTTTCACAGGGAAATAGTGGCCTGTGTCAACGGCATAAAAACAGAGGTGGTGGACCTGGGAGGCAGGGTGGATCACATAGAAAATAAAATGGAGGAGTTTTCTATAGCCCACAATGAACTAGTAGATGATCATAATGCGAAGGGGGATGAATTGGAGACCCTAAAGAGCAAGATGGCGGACCTGGAGGACAGGGCCCGCCGTAATAATGTGAAGCTGAGGGGGGTCCCAGAGTCAGTCCCCCCTTCTGAACTGCGAGCATATGTACAAGCCATGTTGCTGGCTCTCATTCCGGACATACCGGTGGTAGAAGCGGTGGTGGATCGTGCACACCGCCTGCCAAAGCCGCAACATCTACCCGAGAAAATCCCAAGGGATGTTATAGCACGTATACACTTTTATCACATTAAAGATGACCTCATGCGCTTTGCAAGGAACACCTCCCCACTTCCAGCACTGTATCATGGATTATCGGTGTACGCAGATCTATCTCAATTTACCATGGCGGCTCGGAAAAAATTGATCCCTATGACCAAGCTACTCCGTAACAACCAAGTAAAATACTCCTGGGGATTTCCTACCAAACTCCTCATTGTTAAGGATGGTCGCACGCATGTCATCCGATCAGTGGAGGAAGGGTTTGCCCTGACCAAGAAATGGGGTCTCCTACCGGACCCACAGGAATCCTCTACCGGAGTGGAACCCTCTCGTTTGGAGCCTGAGTGGCGGCGGGTCAACAGATGAGTTTATGGCTACAGCATCGGCTTTAGGGCTAATAGTCACATGGGTCTCATGCGGATAATCAGCCCCATACGGTTTCTTCTTTGTGGCCAACTTTGTTACTTTTTCTTTTCGTTTTTTTATATTTGGTCTGCTTTGGAGGATTTGCTACCTGGATGAGTCGGAGTCCAGGAGTGACCGGGTGATTGGAGCTGAACCCCCTTCACCTGTGCCTGCGATATTATCGCATGATGGGGTATACCCCATACCCTTCGTTAAGTGTTTGCTATCTCTTTTTTGTTCTCTTTTGTTGTGTCTCACAGTTTTTTAGCCTCAATGACTGCTACGATGCTCTGGAAACTACCACTCTAATGACCAAGGACAGAGACTCTGGACCATGTTTACGACGTCAGCAATGGTATGTGAATGCACCTATACGTGTGAACTGTAGGTACTGTCTCCTTCGACCTAGCCTGTTCCCTCTGTTCCCGCCCGGGAGATATTTTTGCCTTTTCTCACCTGAAGGATTTTTTCTTTTTTCTCATTACTTTGAAATTAAGGACTGCCATGTGGACCTATCTTCTCTTATCCTGCTTGTAAATGGTTATTAATATAGTTTCCATTAATGCTCACGGTCTCAATAGCCCCTTCAAGCGCAGGTCTCTTTGGCGGGAGGCCCGTGCTCTCAGGGGCGATGTTGTGTGTGTACAGGAGACCCACTTCGCACGGTCCAAGTCACCTAAGTGTTCTGACAAGCTATACCCGCATGTTTTTACCTCTTCTGGTGACACTAAGAAAAAAGGAGTGCTCATTGCGATTAAAGGCTCCGTGGCCTTTCAGTTGCATGACATAGTCACCGATGACGCAGGACGATCTTTAATATTGATCTGTGACATTAATATTACCTATACAATTGTAAATCTATATGCTCCCAACCAGGGACAACTCAGGTTTCTGAGGGCGCTTGTGAAGAAGGTGGACCGTGTGAAGAGGGGTCTCACAGTGTATTGTGGGGATTTTAATTGCATTGGGGATGCTCAGTTTGATTGCTCTCCCGCTCAGGGAAGGACGAGGGCTACCCTTCAAAAGTTTCTGCATTCCTCTAATCTGTATGACGTATGGCGCTGCCTTAACCCTGCAGAGAAGGATTTCACTTACTACTCAGCCCCTCATGGATCCTATTCGAGGTTGGATCTATTTGTGGCTGACTTGCAATTTCTGCGAGTGGTTGAAAAATCTACAATTCACACAATGTCCTGGTCTGACCACGCTCCGGTCTCTGTGGCAGTCTCGGAGCCCCATATGACCACCCCAGTCCATCTGTGGCGCAATAATGCTTCCTTGCTCCGGGACGTGGGCCATCGGGAGCGGTTGGGTGGTCGGATCCGGGAATACTTTGAACATAATGACACTCTGGGGATGGATGTCTTCACGCTTTGGTGTGCCCATAAGGCATTTGCTAGGGGAATCTTGATCCAGCAGGCGTCTAGAGTTAAGAGAGAGAGGGCCCAGGCTATGAAGATGCTTCTAGAGCAATTGCGCTCTCTGGAGGCCGCTCATAAATCGGACCCTATTCCTTCTAAGCTGGAAGAGCTAACAGCCTGTAGACAGCTGGTTAGGGATAAACTTTTAGAGGACCATCAGAGACTTCTATTCCAAACTAAGGCACGTTACTACTCCCAGGGTAACAAATCAGGCAAGATGTTGGCCAATTACTTGAAGAAAAGGCAGCAAAAGGCTAAGCTTTCTTCTATCAGGGATCCTAAAATGAATTCACTGGTGCATCACCCAACTGCAATCGCTAATGCCTTTGCCAATTACTATACTTCATTGTATAACCTTAAAGAGGACAGCAATACTCCGCAGCCCTCGGATTCCCTTATTGCTTCATTCCTAGACTCTTTACGACTTCCCACTGTGTCAGAACATATGTTGCAAACCTTGAACTCCCCCATAACGGAGGAGGAGGTGCAGAAAGCTATATTGTCAATGCCCTTAAATAAATCCCCTGGAGCAGACGGCTTCTCGGCCGAGTATTACAAGGCGTTTCAGCATACCCTAACCCCGTATCTCTGCAAATTGTTCAATGCGGCTGCGCAGCGCTCCTCCTTCCCGGAGGAAATGCTGCAGGCAGTCATAGTTGCACTCCCCAAGCCTGGTAAATCACCCGATGCGCCCCAAAACTTTCGCCCCATATCCCTCCTGAATTCGGATCTAAAGCTATACGCGAAAATATTAGCAGTACGATTGGCGGAGGTGACTCCCGGCCTGGTCAAAGAGGATCAGGTGGGATTCGTGAAGGGTCGGCAGGCACCGGATGGAACTAGGAGAATGCTGGATCTATTGCAGATCGCTGAAAAACGAAAAGGTGCCCTCGGTGTTCCTGACGTTAGATGCTGAAAAAGCGTTTGACAGGGTGCACTGGGGGTACCTAAGGGCGACCTTAGCTAAATTCGGGATTCAGGGGCCTATGTTCTCTGCGATTTCGGCACTCTACACCACACCTTCGGCCAGGGTGTTTACATCTAGTGCGTTATCAGAAAAATTTGCAATCACTAACGGTACGCGCCAAGGGTGCCCGTTGTCCCCACTCATCTTTTCCCTAGTAATGGAACCCCTGGCAGAGGCCATTAGAAGCGACCCGGGAATATCTGGAATTAAAGTGGGGGGCAGGGACCACAAAATTGGGCTTTTTGCAGACGATGTGATTCTTACTTTGACCTCCCCGATGACGTCTCTTTGCAGCTTGCAGCGCCAACTAGATGCATTTGGAGCCATCTCCTACTATAAACTGAATGTGACTAAATCTGTGTGCCTGCCGACCTTTCTATCCGCTAAGGAGCTGAGGTTGCTCAAAACTCAGTATCCCTTTCAATGGTCAAATAAATCACTCCCATACTTAGGTATATCTTTGGTGGCTCCGACATCTCAAACATACCAGGTCAATTTCTCTAAATTGTTATCTACGGTAATGGAGGACCTAACACATATTGCATCTTACGAGCTGTCCTGGTTGGGGCGTATAGCTGCGCTCAAGATGTTGGTGCTGCCGAAGATTTTATATTACTTTAGGACAATCCCGGTGGTGATCCCATCATCCTTCTTCCGTAACATGGACAAAATGTTCAGGAAGTTCTTATGGGGGGGCAAAGTACCGAAGATTCCGTATTCTGTGTTAATTAAATCCAGGGCTAAAGGGGGGACAGGCTTCCCATGCCTTCGGAAGTACCATTCCGCGGCTTTGTTAGATCAGGCAAAAGCCTGGTTCGATCCTGAACCAGATAAACTTTGGGTACATCTAGAAAGGGCAGTAGTGGCAAATAAGGACCTCCCTGCCCTACTGTTGGCATCACTAGCGAAACGTGAAGTTTACACCCCCGATTTGGCCTCTCTTAGGGCTACTCTAGGGGCCTGGGGGGAGGTGCAAGCATTGACAGGGATCCCTAGGACTAAGATGACCTTGAGGTTAGCAGCTTATGAATATCTCATTCCTACATTGAGGATTCCTCCTGGGGAGCTACCGCGATCTGCCACATATGGGGAACTGCGTGCTAAGTGTTCGGACAAGCCTTCCTTTTTTTGGGCCCAACTGCATCACTACCACATTAAATACCCTGATCCAACAATTGAAGTACCCTCGGAAGTATGGGAATATATGCTCAATGGATATCATAAGTTGAAGGGTCTTTCGTGGTTCTATCATACACTGCAGAACCAATTTAGAAATAGCAAGTCGGCCTCCGTGGCAGCCTGGGAGGCAGATTTGGGGGAGGAGTTTTCAGAGCGGGACTGGGAGGTGGCTGTCCGCGCTGGCTATTCCTATTCCCACTGCACTACTCACTGGGAGGTGGCCCTAAAAATTCTCCAACGCAGCTATTTAACTCCTGTGAGATTGAGGAAAATGTTTAAAGATATTGCCCCTACCTGCTGGAGAGGATGCGGGGAATCGGGAACGCTGTTTCATCTTTTGTGGCAGTGTAAAAGACTCAAGAGCTACTGGGCGGCTGTGTTCGCTCTACTACGGTCATTGACCGGGGAACCGATTCTGATGTCCCCAGCTCTGGCCCTCTTGAACCTGGGGATCCAAAAGATTCCTCCCCTCCACCGAACATTAGCTGCCCATGTCCTGACAGCAGCGAGACTGACAATTACAGCAGCTTGGAGGTCTGACGCTGCTCTTACGACATTGGAGGTTATCAACAGGGTACGTTCTCAATACTCTTATGAGAAATTTTTTGCTAATATGCATGGTCGAAGTTTGCAGTTTGAACAGGTATGGAGTCGTTGGTCACTGAAATACCCGGGGTAGGGCTAGTCCTGCACCGGGGAATTTCGCCACACTTATTTCTATTTGATTCTGAATGTTGACTAGTTACTGTATCTGAGGCTAAGGTTAATGACTGTCCAGTTGATAGTCTGGTATACCAATATGTTGCTTACTCAGTTGCACAAGGGTTGAAGAGTATTTGGCGGTGTAAGTGCCCACCACCTTGGACTCTCATTAGAGAATAGGGGGGGGCCCCGGGGGTCAGTGCCCGGACCTTGTGGGGTGCAGCGGGGGGCCGAGCTGGACCACAGTATTGTTCCCGTCAGGGGTGGCCGGGCTTGGCCTTCCTGCTGGGCCCCTGAGGGAGTTTCGGGTCTGGGGCTGGTCTGGGGGGTGTATTGCGACAACACCGACTGTTGGTGGAGCCAAGTGTGCAATGTTAATCGTGATTGTTACTTTCTTCAACCAGTGTACCTGTATATGATGTAATTGTTATTTGTTCTTTTTGGAAAAACCTAATAAAAACTATTGGAAAAGAAAGTGGTCAAAATATTACTGCATATTAAACTACTCTATGAGCTATATGGAGGTCTTATGAAAAGCTTTAAATATAACCCTGGGCATTCACTTTGTTCAACTTTAAGTAAACTACAGTATGTTATCAATGTTTCCTTATCTATATACTGTACAGTATAATACAATCTCACTGCTGATTGAAAATAATACCCTCTCTGTAGTAGTGATTGTTAGCCAAAGACCCTATGGTATAATGTAAACTGCCAAGCTTGAACGCTGAGGAAAAGCAGTTTTTTATTAATGGCAAAATAGGTATTTTTTGCTGCAGATATTTTTTTTGTTAATGCTGACATGTGCCCTATTTGTGTGTGGAAACTAATGCTAGGACCACTCTATGTTTTGGGTGCGTTTGTTTTCATGCATTGAGTACCACACTAGGGAACCATCTGCATGGGTGTTCAGCCACGCGGCAAATCCCAGCGGCAAGAATTACTGTGGCTGGGTATGACAGTTGTGTGCAGATAGCAGTCATTAAACTGTACAGGACCGGCGGCCACACGGTCAGTGATCACCAGCTGACAGCCTGTCATTGTTACAGGCTCACCAAATATAGACACGTAGCCATCATTATCAGCCACAGGAAACAGTGGATTCTTGCTGCTGCTATTTGCAGAGTGTCTAAATGCCCCTGCGGATGGTATTTAGTAGTCCTTTTGCCATAAACAGGCCAACACTTCATGTGAATTAGTAGCTTTTGACCACGAAAATGGTAGAGAAGGATCTGGGTGTTCTGGTAAATTATAATCTGAATAATGGCATGCAATGCCAAGCTGTGTTTTCCAAAGAGAGCAAGTCCCTTCTTGTATTAAGAGAGGTTTGGAGCCAAGAGACATATATCATTTTGCCCCTGTAGAAATCATTAGTATATCAATGTCTTTATGAACCTTGCTTTGTGCACTGGTCCAAATCATTTGGAGGGGGGATTATGGTGTGCGGTTGCTCTTGAAAGGTTGGGCTTGGCCCCTTAGTTCCAGTGACGGGAACTCTTAAGGCATCAGCATACCAAGATGTTTTGTACAATTTCCTGCTCCCAACTTTGTAGGAACAGTTTGGGGATGGCCTCTTACAGCTCCAACATGACTGAGCACCAGTGCACAAAGCAAGGTCTATAAAGACATGGATGAGCGAGTTTGGGGTGGAGGAACTTGACTGTCCTGCGCCTCAACCCTGATAGAACACCTTTGGGATGAATTAAATCAGGAACTGCGAGCCAGGCCTTCTTGTCCAACATCAGTGTCTGACCTCACAAATGCACTTCTGGAAGAATGGTCAAACATTCTCATAGACACACTCCTAAACCTTGTGGACTGCTTTCCCAGAAGAGTTGAAGCTGTTATAGCTGCAAAGGGTGTGCCAACCTAATATTGAACCCTACAGACTAGGACTGGGATGCCATTACATTCATGTGCGTGTAAAGGCAGGCATCCCAATACTTTTGACAATATAGTGTAGATTTGCAGTGACTTGACTGGATCATTTATCCCTTTTATAACTATAGGAAAAAGTGAGCACTTTCCAAACAATGTTGAAGATATTTTTTTGGTGGGAATATGCCCCTTTTTTTTTCCAACATTAAATACACTAAATATAATTGTGAAGAAAAACTTGGTTGTGGAAAACCTACCGATCGACTTCTGTATAAGCACCCTGTCAGTTTTTTTCATATCTTTAGCCAGCAGTACTGATCAGTATATTCTGACAGCGGGGAAGTCTCCTCACTGTCAGAATACATTGCCTCAGCAGGAGTGAATAAGAGGGTTGAATGAAAAAAAAAAGAAAGAACCAATTCCTCCATCCACACATATTATGGGATGGGGGAATTGGATCTTATATTTTTCATTCAAACGTCTTGTTAAATGCAAACAAAAGAATAATGTATTATTCTTAAAGAATCTTCTATTGCAGTTCTCTAGTTGCTTGCTTGAACTACTTATCCAACAGCTTCAATACTATGAGTCAATTCAGATAAAGCATTCTGACTTGTTGCCTATGTGTTCCAGATAGTGATTCAAAAGTATTGGAGCTAAAGGAAACCAGATAACAGGCATTTCCACTAGGTGGTCAGCAATGACGGCTTCTATTTTTCTCCCACGGCAGGCTTCCTTTAAATAGTTTTGAGGAAAAAGAAAGAGCTATGAAGGGTGGAGACAAATAAACAGCTATAGAATAAGATTAGATCAACCCAATACACAGCTCTGCATATGTCAATACTCATCTGTTTAAATACATACAGCATGATTCACTTTATTGCCTGCAGTTGTCTAGAGAAAACTCATTTCTCCACAGCCACTCCTCTCCTTGGGATTAAAGGAGAAATGAAACTTTTCACAGAAGGGAAACTGCTGTGCTAGTGATAAATTGCAAGGTCACAAAAGTTCACTTTTGTTTATCATTTGGCTTTTGTGACAGTATTCATAGCATGTTACATAATATCTATATATTTCCATTAACAATGAAACCAAAGCTGGACTCTGGAGAAAACATGTTGACTACTGATAGTTTAGCGTTGGCAGATATAGCGTGTCCTTTTTTTCCCCAAGTGACGTTACCTTCAAAACACATCACAGTATGTACATGATGATCTTCTGTGTTGATTGTTATTGGCTGCTGCGCTATAGCACTCACTGGTAAATGTAGAACAGATTTCCTTGCGGGCCGCATGAGCGGTATGGTTGCCCTCAAAGTGCCAGTTGTATCTGGAGTGTGCTACGTACAGATTGCAGGGTTCAGGAATGTATTACAAACAGAGTGCATAGTTCAGGATTACACTACGTACATAGTGCAGAGTTCTGGAGTGCGTTAAATACGGAGTGCAGCGTTTAGTGCCGGTTCACAGTAGTACGACTTGTCAGGCGACTTGTCAGCCTGACAAGTCGCGGTCCGTCTAAGTCCTTTGTGTAACACAGGAACGGTTCTAATAGGAGCGACACAAGTCGCTCCGACTTAGAAAAAGGTTCCTGTACTACTTCGGGGCAACCTGGAGCGACTTGCATAGACATTCATTTTATGAAGTCCGTGCAAGTCGCGCCTGAAGTCGCGGTGCACGCGACTTCACAGGTCGCCCCCTAAGTCGGATCGCCATAGTGTGAGCCAGCTCTTAGGGATGTACTATGTACAGAGTGAAGTTCCTGGGGTGCCCTATGCACAGACTGCAGAGTTCAGGGCTGCGCTATGTACAGAGTGCAGGGTTTAGGGTTGCGCTACCTACAGAGTACAGCATTCAGGAGTGCGTTACGTACAGAACACAGAGTTCAGGAGTGCATTACATAAAAAGTTCAGGGGTACACTTTGCACAGATTATAAGATTTAGGAGTGCGCTATGCAATGCCAACCTCCCCAAAGCTCCCTTGCATACTAGCTCCTACCTGGCTCAGCTCTAGTACCTCCTTGTGTAGGAGCCTCTACTATTTGTGTTTTTATCTCTAGTACCTCCCTGTGTAGGCGGCTCTGCCTCACCTTGCAGGGAGATCATTCACGCACTCAGATTCTGTCCCCCCCAGGGGCGGACGTACAGGGGTCGCCATGGCGACTGGACCCCATGCTGCAGGGGGCCTGAGAGGGCCCCCTGTATGTATAGAGAGGAGGAGCGGCAAGCGCAACTGAGACTGAGCTCCCCCGATCATCCCGAGGGAGCTGGTCTCACATTGGAAACAATGGAAAGTGAAAGCACAGTGTGTGCTGTGCTCTCTGCCTCCCCCTACAGTGCAATACCCGGCAGGAAGTTACAGAAAGGTACAGTCCTCTCTCTGACGTTTTTAAAAAGGCTTTCTGTATGTATGTGCATTTATGTATGTGTATGTATGTATGTATGTGTGTGTTTATATGTGTGTGCATATGTGCATCTATATATGTATGTGTGTGCATGTATGTATGTGTGTGTATGTATGTGGGTGTATGCATATGTGCATCTATAAATGTATGTGTGTGCATGTATGTATGTGTGTGTATGTATGTACGTGCGTGTATGTATGTCTGTGTATGTATGTCTGTGCATTTATGTGTGTGTGTATGTATGTATGTATGTGTGTGTTTATATGTGTGTGCATATGTGCATCTATATATGTATGTGTGTGCATGTATGTATGTTTGTATGTTTATATGTGTGTGGATATATGTACGTGTGTGCTTATATATGTGTATGCTTATTTATATATAGGAGCCGCAGAGAGCAATGCTGTTCCTTGTAAACACAAAAGGCTTCTGTGTTTACAAATGACAATTGGAAGTGGGAACATGGGATGAGAGTCGAAGGTGGCAGAATTGGGTTCCACCACATTCCAGCTGCAAAACTGGGTGGGATGGCCACATGACAAGGCCTGGAGATTCAGCCCTGTGTTTGACATACAGTATGTAATGTACAAGATAACTGGTGGCATGTACAAATATTATGGATGTACAGTACCAGCTTCGGTTGGGAAGTAATTGACTGTCCTTGCCCTAGCCTGCCAGGAGAGGCCTGGGGAATGGAGGGGATACAACCAAATGGCCCTTTAAAAACAAGTATAGATTCACATCTTCCAGTATCAGCTTTCTTTGCAACATTTGGAATTTGGTCACATGGCTTCTCCTAGCTGCAAAGGAAGTTGATGCTGGAATCCAGACAGTGTGATCACAGGTCTGAATAGGAAGCAGGTAGCTAAATAAGGCAGAACATGCATTATTTATTTTGATGTAGCAAATGGTCCAAAAAAATGTTTTTCCCGGAGCTCAGCTTTAACTATGTGCAGGCACTAGGGTATTACAGTACCTCTGAACTACTTTGCATAATGTCTCTGTTCATGAAATTGTTTTTGAGTACTTTCCTTTGTAGCTGTAGAAGAAAATTACATTATAGCACAAAGTTTGTGTTTATCTTCAAAGGCAAAATCCATGAAATGAGAAAACATGTTGACATACTGTTGACGTGCTTCAGTGATCAGAATTACTGCGGGACCCAGATAGTTTATCTTTAGCGTTTTTTCTCCAAGAACTGCAGATCAATTATTAAACTAATATTGATTAAAGGGACATTATACTTGCTTGTTTACTTCTTTCCTTTTTACACTGCATATATCTTTTAAACAGTAATTTCCTTATACTGTTTCAAGGATATCTTGAGAGTATTCACCCTCCATCTGAAGGCGCACACACCCTGTGTAGTAGAAGGTCCACTAAAGTAGGGCATACCTTTAGTGAAGGTAGTTATTTGATTGTAGATAGTAAATCCCCATAAAATAAATGACTCATCACTAGGCAATAACCCTGGTCTCTAAATGTCGGCCTTAGCTTATGTCACTTTACTGATTCAGAGGCATCAGTCACGGACAAACCAGGAACAGGAAAGTGTTGATTGTGGCTGTAAAAATATTCTTTACAACCCAGCATGCAGAAACAGATCATTTGGACTATTCACATTATTCAAGATGCAATGCATTTGGATAAAAAAAAATTAGCATAAAGAACCATTTTTTAAAAGGCCAATTTTTAAATGAAAAAAAAAAAAATCTGAATATAGATTTCTTAGTGCAATTTAAAAGTTTAGTGTTGATATCTTGTTATCAGTTATATGACCAACGGCTCCTCTTATAATGTGCCATTAATGTTTGATGTCTGAAAACTTAAAATTTTGTCTTCTTCAAAACTTCCTTTTGACATGGAGTGACATTTAGATGCATTTCATAACTGCTGTGTGATACATTCTAAAGGGAATATTTAAATCTATATCTAATCTAATCTATAATCTAAAGGTGCATATTTAAAGCAGAGTTACGGCCACAAAAAAAAAAAAAAAAAAAATTTCAATGAACATACCCCCGGGACAGTCAGGGCTAGTACATTCCACAATGGCTAGCCTCTGATCTGTCCCGGTTCGCACTTACCTTTTAGAAGAAATACTCACTTTTAAAATTTCTTCTCCAGCGCTGCCATCTCAGGTGTGGGCAGCTTGAAGCCAGCACGATCCTCTTCAGTGTCCTCTTCCGTCCTCTTCGGTCCTACGATGCACTGCGCCGGCCCCGCCGTCACTTCAGGGGGGCCGCAGCGTCATCCCTGCACAGCTTCTGGGCATGCCCAGAAGCTAATTAGCAAGGTATGACGCGCCTGAACCGGAACTGACGTCGGGGCCGGTGCAGGCGCATTGATTCCTGGGAGCGATGACGTTCAGCTCCCAGGAATCATTGCAAAGCGGAAGTGACGGCGCGGGCCGCGTGGCCGAGGGAGGAATTGGAAGAATGGTGAGTATTTTTTTTTCTGCAATTACAAGGTAAGTAAAAAAAAAAAAAAAAATCGTAACTTCCAATTTCTTTTTCAGGTGACAAATAGGAAGCCGATGGCCCAAAATCGACTATGTCGATTTTGTGGCCGGAACTCCGCTTTAAGGGAAAGATCTCGACTTTAGTTAAAAAAAAAATATTGATATAATATATGTAACTGTTGCACAAAATTCCATCTGGGGTTATTTTATTCCTTTGTGATAAATTTGAAAAAGTCTCCAGCTGAGCATATATTTTAAAGCTGAAAATGAGTAAAAAAATGTTCAAAAAAAAACAAAACAAAAACAGCACCAGGGACAGTGCTTACCACAGATGAAGTTACAATCAGAAAATACTCAAGCACTTTGGCTTTTAAGACACCAGGTATCAAACAATGACAACCACATATCGACATACATAATTTTATCTTTACATAATATAAAAGATATTATACATAAAACATATTAAAAAGGAAGGGAAAAGATTCTGAATCATTGATATAGGTGTAAAATGTAAATAAAAATGCAGCGCTTTAACAAAAAAAAAACAAAGTCCTTTACAGTCCAAATAGTTGTATTTAGAGTTAAAAGAAGCACCTCAAAAAAGGCACTTTAACACGAAGAGTGATAAAAGATATCCTCCACTGGCACCACAGCACTCCGGGCCTCTTACCCTCAATTGTGGACCACCTAGTTAAAAGTGGTCAACAGCACTCAATTTAATATCAACCGCGGTCAAAATAGCTAAACAGCCTCCTGGCAGCTTTGAATCTTCTCCACCAAAGGGGGCACCCTGTGTAGTATTAAAGGCAATTTATTTAAACACATCAGAATACCCACAAGCGATAAAGATAAAAGCAGCATGTCAATCCAAACAATAGGAGAGTTTCTAACCAACAAGATGGCAGCGATCCCCGTGCATGGCAACATCACGTGTCCAGGCTCCACCCAATGCGTCTTGTCATGAAAAGTCATCATCAGGGACGTGGTCATCAGTCCGCACAGCACTTAATATAGGATAGAGGCTGGGTATGACAGCCCTCTGTCTAAATTGCACTCCAAGTTCGGTAGATCATAAATACCCGGAAACTTTGCCGAGTCCAGAAACGATCAATATCACATATGAGACCGAAAATGGAAGGAGGACAGTCCCAATCAGAAAGTAATCAAAACAGCTTAATTTGGAGCAAAAAGGCTTAATTTGATATAGGTGTACCCAAAACAAATGTCCGGCCCTCTACAAGCTTATTACAATTGTAAGCCAAGATAACCAACTGCTTTTTCCAAAAATGGGCCGTGTACAGTGCTATAAACAAATTAATTCTATGCAAAGAGGGAGAAGAAGAGGGTCACTAATAAGCTCTATGGGTTTCACGATCCAAGCCTCTTTTATCAGGAGTAGTACATATAAGATGTATATTTCAATCAATTAAATAAAAAACTGTAAATTAATACAATAAAAGAGTATAACAATATAGGTATACAAATACACATCACATTTTTTCTTCTTTGCCACTTCATACTTTCTTACTCAAGATGCATGTGGTTATACAGGCGCAACAATCAGCCCAAAAAACCCCAGAGGGGGAGAGACACCCCCGGAACCAAGTGCTATCCCCAAAGTGAGACCACTGGAGCATATTAGGACAGACTGGACCATCACCTCACTAACCTACAACATATACACTCACCAGCCACTTTATTACGTACACCTGTTCAATTGCCTAGTAACACAAATTGCTAATCAGCCAATCACATGGCAGAAACTCAATGGGTTTAGGCATCTAGATGTGGTGAAGATGACTCCCTGAAGTTCAAACCGAGCATCAGAATGGGAAAGAAAGGGGATATAGGTGACTTTGAATGTGACATTGTTGTTGGTGCCAAACGGGCTGGTGTGAGTATTTCAAAAACTGCTTATCTCCTGGGATTCTCACTCACAACTCTAGGGTTTACAGAGAATGGCTTAAAAAGAGAAAATATCCAGTGAGCGGCAGTTGTGTGGACGAAAAAAACCTTGTTGATGTCAAAGTTCAGAGAAAAATGGGCAGACTAGTTTGAGATGATAGAGAGGTAACAATAACTCAAATAACCAATTGTTATGAACAAGGTATGCAGAATACCATCACACAACACATCAAAATTTAAAATGGATAGGCTACGGCAGCAGAAAACCAGACCGGATGCCACTCCTGTCAGCTAAGAACAGGAAACGGAGGCCACAATTCGCACAGGCTCACCAAAATTGGACAATAGAAGATTGAAAAAATGTTGCCTGGTATGATGAGTCTCGATTTCAGCTGTGACATTCAGATGGTCGGGTAAGAATTTGGCATAAACAACATGAAAACATGGATCTATCCTGCCTTGTATCAACAGTTCAGGCTGGGGGTGTATTGGTGTGGGGGAATATTTTTTTGGCACACTTTGGGCCTGCTAGTACCAATTGAACGTCGTTTAAACACCACGGCCTACCTGAGTATTGTGGTTGACCATGTCCATCCCTTTATGACTAGTGTACCCATCTTCTGATGGCTACTTCCAGCAAGATAATGTATCATGTCACAAAGCTCAAATCATCTCAAACTGGTTTCCTGAACATGACAATGAGTTCTCTGTACGCCAATGGCCTCCACAGTCACCAGATCTCAATCCAATAGATCACCTTTGGGATGTGGTGGAACAGGAGATTCACATAATGTATGTGCAGCCGACAAATCTGCAGAAATTGCGTGATGCCATCATGACAATATGGACCAAAATCTCTGAGGAAATATTTAGGCAATTCTAAAGGCAAAAGGGGGTCCAACCCGGTACTAGTAAGGTGTATCTCATAAAGTGGCCGGTGAGTGTAGTACCAGCACAATATTGTGATATGTGCATCAATAAATATAATATCACCACAACTACTACAATACTTAATACCACATTAATACAAAACCACATAAGTCTATGGAGTCAATTATTACTAACAATACCGTAAATAAATCAAATACACTAGTAAACACCACCACCACCACCAGGGACATGCAAAATAGAGGAAAAGGAAATGAAGCCCAAGATTAGCCTATATATACTCCCACAGGAGTCCACTCATCTGTATCATCAAATGGCGCTGATAGACACATATGCTGAACCCCCCCCCCCCAGATGCCAGTAAACCAAGCAGAGGGGCAGATCAATTAACCAACACGGGTGTCTAAGTGAAGGGAAGGAAGGGACACACTGTCCCACCTCCCAACTCTGACCTCCCTCTAAGTGAGGGGAAAACAAAAGCCACACCTCCAGGGTGCCCAAATGGCTCACCAAGCAGGACACAGCACCTAGACACTGCACAACATTAGTAGGATCAAACCCAGACACCTTTACTGGACACCACATGCACCTAAGATATAAATGTTTTGGGTACACTTATATCAGTTATTTAGAATCTTTTCCTCTCCTTTTTATTGTATTTTATGTATATATTTTTTGTATTATGTAAAAATAAAATTATGTATGTTGATATGCAGTTGTCATTGTTTGAAACCTGGTACCTTAAATGCCCAAGTGCTTAATTATTTTGTAATTGTAACTCGTATTAGGGTGTGGTACCACCTATATCACCCATGTTTTGAATTTACCACAGTTGAAGAGTGTCCTGTATACTGGTGGCTGCTGTGTTACGTTGTAAAGCCTCTGTCCCCAGATGCCCCCACAGCTGTGATCTACTAGTGCTTCTGGGGTTAATATGAGTGGCTGCACCAGTGACAGGTACTCCTTAAGTACCAACTATGCCTGCCCCTTCCACCCCTGTGCTTCATTCATTTTATCCGTGCCATCAGTTCCCACAATGAAAATGTGAGTGGAGAAAGAGTTGAATCCACTTGTCCTCCATTTATAAGGCACTTTTTATTGTGGGAACCAATAGCATGGCTTGTATGAATGGAGCATGGGGGGTGGATAGGGAGGGCACAGCACTTGATGAGTATCTATCACAGCTGCAGTTACTTATAATAACTCCTGCAGCACCAGAAGATTGCCGATGTGGGGGTATGCGGGGAAAGAGGGTTACCTAACAAAGCAGCTACCAGCACACAGATCATGTTAAGTACCACCCCTGTTTTCTATTACTTAGTGGGATATTTATGAAGAACATTAAAAAAGGTGTAGATTAATTGAACTGCATGTACTTTGCTAAAACATTGTGTGACATAAACAATTGCCATCTGGTTTCAAAAATGCAAACAAAGAGTTTAATGCTGCTACCCATGTAATCCACCATCAACAGAGCTCACAGGTGCCTGATCCACAGTCGCCCATCTGAGAGTAATTACCCATGAAGATGATCCGCACAACGGATATTGCTCTAAAATCCTGCTTTTATTCAGGAAACCACAGTGTACAGTACGCAGATACAGTCAGTTGACACGTTTCCGCCTACATGGCTTCAAACATAACTCAAAAATGCACTTGTGCCCAGACAATGGACATTACATTATTTACATATTCTTAACGCGCAGCAAAGGAGCTTTAAGATTTTAAAGAGGAGTTCCACCCCCCCCCCCCCCAGGAAAAAAAAAATATATATAGCAGCTACAAATACTGTAGCTGCTAATTTTTAAGTATTAGAACTTACCTGTCCAGGGTTCCCGCGTTGTCGGCACCCATAGCCGATTTTCGTATCGGCTCTGTGGTGCTGCTGCCGCCATTCAGGGTAAGGGAACCTTTCGGCTTCACAGCTGGTTCCCTACTGCGCAAGGCCTCTAATTGGCCTGGCAGCTGAGGAAGAAGGAGGTGGGGCGAACTTCCGAAGGACAGTGCCACTGCGCTGTCTCCCGGAAGTGGCAAAGGGTACCTTTCAAAAACAGGTACCCGTTCCCCCCTGAAAGGTGCTAAATGTGGCACCAGAGGGGGGGGGGAGCATATAAGCGGAAGTTCCACTTTTGGGTGGAACTCCGCTTTAAGTTACTAATTCTCCTTGATCCTGAGTGACCACAACAAACACTCTAAAGCCAGATTTCAATCGGTTTCTAACAGCTTAAAACACCTGCTGGTTATTTACAGTGGAAGGCCTGCAGTTCAGTATAAACTTTGAAAATTAATTTATTTAAAATGTATATAGAGATGAATGAGAACTTGGTTTAAAGGGCTTTTACTGCTTGTTCATATATTGTAAATACTTTAGTTGTGCAATCCGGCTTCACTTTAAAATAAATTACTTTTTTTAGCCTAGAACTTTTCGAAGCAAGGAATACAGTGCCCATGGTGGCTGCCAAACCATGTATAGGGTTTGCTGTGGATGGATTGTCTGCCAGAAGTGGGGGCTGCAGGTTTGTAAGGGGTGAGGAGCAATGGGGCTCCACATATATATATATATAAATATATATATATATATATATATATATATATATACATATATATATATATTTATTGTATAAGAAATTAATGTATTTTGTTATCATTATATTTTGAGATATGGTAGCTCATTGCTTGTTGTACTTTTCAGAGTGGTATTGTGATGCCTGATGAAGAAATATACTATATACATTCTCAAAACGCGTAGGAAAAACGTAGCACTGGTCGCAACTCTGCATGTACCGTAAACCACTATTTATGCATTCTATACAAGAATGGTTTGATGTGATGTAACCTTTCTTGAAAATTGTGAATTGGAAGATTTTATTGTATTTTTGTAAAATAAAATGTGTAAGACTTTTTAAGAATATATTATCTTGGTTTCAATTATAAAATTAATAAATTACATAATTGCCACTATAGTCCCAAACAAGAGAGGGTTCTAGCTTGTCACAATAAGTCAGGGATGAAGGCAATTTCTTAGCCCCTCTATGTGGAAAATAATATATAAAAAAAAAAACTTGTATAGGGTTGCTGGTTTAGTACATAAAATGAATTATGACAATAATCATTTTAAAATGCCTTTGCAGGAATCAGCATTCGGATGAGAAGAATGTATTAGGACACCAACATTTTTTATAGTCTTGGATTTTGAACAGCATTTCTTTTCTAGGGTTAAGTTAAATTGATTGTTCATAGAAAATATTTGTTGTGCTTTTGTTTAATTGTGTCAGCTAATTTTTATATGTATATACAGTGGGTACGGAAAGTATTCAGACCCCCTTAAATTTTTCACTCTTTGTTATATTGCAGCCATTTGCTAAAATCATTTAAGTTCATTCTTCTTCCTCATGAATGTACACATAGCACCCATACTGACAGAAAAACACAGAATTGTTGAAATTGTTGCAGATTTATTAAAAAAGAAAAACTGAAATATCACATGGTCCTAAGTATTCAGACCCTTTGCTCAGTATTTAGTAGAAGCCCCCTTTTGATCTAATACAGCCAGGAGTCTTTTTGGGAAAGATGCAACAAGTCTTTCACACCTGGATTTGGGGATCCTCTGTCATTCCTCCTTGCAGATCCTCTCCAGTTCTGTCAGGTTGGATGGTAAACATTGGTGGACAGCCATTTTTAGGTCTCTCCAGAGATGCTCAATTGGGTTTAAGTCAGGGCTCTGGCTGGGCCATTCAAGAACAGTCACGGAGTTGTTGTGAAGCCACTCCTTCGTTATTTTAGCTGTGTGCTTAGGGTCATTGTCTTGTTGGAAGGTAAACCTTCGGCCCAGTCTGAGGTCCAGAGCACTCTGGAGAAGGTTTTTGTCCAGGATATCCCTGTACTTGGCCGCATTCATCTTTCCCTCGATTGCAACCAGTCGTCCTGTCCCTGCAGCTGAAAAACACCCCCACATCATGATGCTGCCACCACCATGCTTCACTGTTGGGACTGTATTGGACAGGTGATGAGCAGTGCCTGGTTTTCTCTACACATACCGCTTAAAATTAAGGCCAAAAAGTTCTATTTTGGTCTCATCAGACCAGAGAATCTTATTTCTCACCATCTTGGAGTCCTTCAGGTGTTTTTTAGCAAACTCCATGCGGGCTTTCATGTGTCTTACACTGAGGAGAGGCTTCTGTCGGGCCACTCTGCCATAAAGCCCTGACTGGTGGAGGGCTGCAGTGATGGTTGACTTTCTACAACTTTCTCCCATCTCCTGACTGCATCTCTGGAGCTCAGCCACAGTGATCTTTGGGTTCTTCTTTACCTCTCTTACCAAGGCTCTTCTCCCCCGATAGCTCAGTTTGGCCGGACGGCCAGCTCTAGGAAGGGTTCTGGTCATCCCAAACATCTTCCATTTGAGGATTATGGAGGCCCCTGTGCTCTTAGGAACCTTAAGTGCAGCAGAAATCTTTTTGTAACCTTGGCCAGATCTGTGCCTTGCCACAATTCTGTCTCTGAGCTCTTCAGGCAGTTCCTTTGACCTCATGATTCTCATTTGCTCTGACATGCATTGTGATCTGGAAGGTCTTATATAGACAGGTGTGTGGCTTTCCTAATCAAGTCCAATCAGTATAATCAAACACAGCTGGACTCAAATGAAGGTGTAGAACCATCTCAAGGATGATCAGAAGAAATGGAAAGCACCTGAGTTAAATATATGAGTGTCACAGCAAAGGGTCTGAATACTTAGGACCATGTGATATTTCATTTTTTTTTTTTAATAAATCTGCAAAAATGTCAACAATTCTGTGTTTTTCTGTCAGTATGGGGTGCTATGTGTACATTCATGAGGAAGAAGAATGAACTTAAATGATTTTAGCAAATGGCTGCAATATAACAAAGAGTGAAAAATTGAAGGGGGTCTGAATACTTTCCGTACCCACTGTAATTGTACGTTTTATCAACTAATAGGGTATGTGTGTAACAGATCATCACACTTACATGATAGCTGAGTTATATGCAGCTCTGACTTTATACAATACAAAAAAAACATCAGTGCCTCCTCAGATTTCATAGCAAGTTATGTAACTCCAACCTATTACAACTCCTACGTGGCCTAATGTATGACAATTGATAAATAGGCTAACCAGTTGGTTATTGCTTACAGCAGTCAGGGATCCCATTCAATAGTGGGCTTTGCAGAAGAAATCCTGTTATGCCTTATAATTGCCACTGGTTTCACACTCACAATGGGTCTATGATTGTTGCTCCATACACCAATGGAGACATATTGTATCTGTGGGGATGTGCCAGACAGCTAAGGGAATCCCAGTCTATCCAAGCTAATAACACAAGGTGAATTTCATTTAAAGTGTTACTACAGTAAACATTAAACTCAGTCTGTATATGCAGTAAACATAATTGTTATAATCACTGTGGAACCTAAGGGGTTATTCCTCTGCATTCTGTAAAAAGACTGTTTGATCCTGTCTCCTCTGATCCTCTCCTTCTTCCAGAGTTCCCAAACGATCTCCTGATAGTACAGAGGCTAGGGGATACGCTACACATGCTCATTTTGGTGTGTATTGCTACAGAGTTTTTTTTTTTCTTTTTTCTTGGGAGGGTGCATGCAAGCAGCACAGGGCCAATCAGCACTGTCCAGACAGAGGGTCATTGGTCCTGCATCCTCATAGAACAGTCAAAGTAGAATGAAAACTCCTCCTACAAGCTTTAACCAGACACTGCTAGAAGTCACAAGACCGCTCTAACTGATGATGAGAAAAGGTATTTAGCAGTTTATATTTACTAAAATAATTGCATTTCCATGTTCAGTGTACCGTGGGAGACCAGATATAGCGAATGCAGGTTCTGGGTTTAGTAACACTTTAAGTGCTACACTTACCTTCTCTTGCCTCACTGAGTTTTGCCTAGATGTAGTTATTTATTAAAGTGTTAGGCAAGCCATAAACAGTACGAATGTGCACGATTCCCCCATCAACACAGACAGTGTTAACAGAGGAATCCCTCCTGCCGAACAATTGTCTTCTCCGGGCAGATGGGCAGGAGCGGGCGAAGGGAAGCCGTTACTGCCGAGAGAAGACAGTGATTATCGCTAGTGTCTATAGCAGCCGCTTGCGATAATCCCAAGTGAATCTGGCAGGCTGGTTGTACTCAAGTTGATCAATTGATCAACTTGGTACATTTAGTCTGCCCATTATTAGTTTGAATCTCGGCCAGTTCAGCAGGATTCGACCTGTGTATAGTCGCCCTTACTAGCTCTATCTACATAGCTCAAATTTATATTTTATTTAGAGGGACTGACTCTCTTGGAACCAATTTCTTGTTTCCTTCTTGTTCTTCAGAGTTGTCCCTATTTTTAGTGTGATGTGTAGACCTTTATAAAAAAAATACTATTTAAAACCACTTGCTGCCCAGCATACATATATAAACATCCTGGGCAGCAAGCAGTTAAACCAGGATCATGGCTGCGATTGCAGCCATATTCTGGGCAACCTTTTTTTCAGAGCTAGTGATTGGCTTTCCTGTAAAAGTAATCTTGGCCGCTGTAAAGCTTTTACAGCACTGCGGAGCCCCCCACAACTGCAGCCATGGTAAGCAGTCAGGTCAGCTGCCCACAGAGGAGATGGAATAAAATCCGTCCCTCAATTCTCCTCTGAGATGAATAAAGCTGGAAACGACAATGATTTTGTCACTTTCAGTTTCAGAGTTGTCATTCCCTGGCTGCTACAACCAGGGAAGCAACTGATCAAATGCAATCTGTGTTGATCAGCTGCCTTGGAGGGCAAGGAAGACATCAGGGGATCTTATAGACCCCTGATGGCTCCATAAAGAGTATCTGTCACTTCTAAAAAGCTATCACAAGGGGGCTTGTCACTTCTTTGTGATAGAAATAAAGTTAAAAGAGAAGTTTTTTTTTTAAAGTTACACTTACCTAGGTGGATCGGTCCGATGCTGCATCTGTCCCCCGGCGTCTCTACACTGAGACCTGTGTGATCGAACACCGTCAATCGCTCAGTTTTGACAGCCCCCTCGAGCAGAGGGCTGCTGACTGTCAGCCAGCAGCTCTCTGCTCTGCCCCCTCCTCGCTCATTGGAGCTCTGAGCTGAGGAGGGGAGTGTAGGCATTGTTATACTTGTCAGCAGTTCTTTTTTTACAGGCATGGCTTACGAGTCTTTAGGTGTGGTGGCTGCATTAGTTTTGTTTCAGACTTTTTTTTTATTTTTTCTCTCCTGCTGATTCTGGCAATAACACACCTCCTGTTCTAGGCTGAAAAAACTCACTACTTTTAAGGTATGTATATGGAGGAGCTGTGGTGTCACCTCCCCCCTCTTCTTTTTCATACCATGGAGATTGGGAAGGGGATTTTAACTCACAAAAGGGAACTGGTAGGCTGAAAATATTGTGTTAGATATCAGTTTAATGCAGAAGAAGTTACAAGGAATTTAGATATACATTAAGTGGTTGTAAACCCATCACATATACCTGGGGAGCTGACTGGCATCCATTCATACACAGAGATGAAACAAATCCTCCTACATAAGTTGTACCTGTTTATCTGCAGCTCTCTCTTCTGTTGAAGGTCCTAAAAACACACAAATCAAACAATTTTTTTCTTAGCTCTAGAGTTCCTAGATCTGAAGTCTCACATTGCAGATCTCGGTGAGGGTAGCTCTGAGTCCTGATTGGAAGGAAGGGAGACATTCCCCTTCTAACATTACACAGAGTACATGCAGAGCTAATGATTAGAATCACAGACTGTGCGTTAGAGCTCTCCTCCCCAGTCAGGTTTTTATCTTTTGATGTGGGGAAAATCTGTCAGAAGTGACTCATACAGATAACGAGGAACGAGGCATACCAGTCTGTGCAATAGTGTCTTTGTGAAAATACTATGAAGCAGGCCTGAGCCAACAGGTAGCAAGAACTTACCAGGTGTCTAAAAGACACATGCTCCCTTCCAGCCCAGCCCGCCTAACTACAAGGAAAAAACATGGGTTTATGGGTATAAGGTTTACCCATAATCCCATGTTTTTCTCACAGTCAAGAGGGAGAATCTGCTGCTGCTGAAAAGGTACTTTTTTAATCAAGCAAAATAATATATTATTATGCTATATGTTATAACATAATAATTTATTGAATTATGGTGTAGTGCAGAGCTGCCTCTCTGATGATGCAAACAGAGACAAATATGGAATCAATGTGTATATAAGTCTCCTAGTATGTGCAAAAAGTGCAAATAATTTACATAAAATTCAATAATACATACAGAAATTGCACATATTCATATCATAACTTAATAGCACAAAAAATGTGAAATACAGTGCTATATTCATAATTTCATGCAAACAATAGTGATAGTGTAAGTGACTTGTGGAGCAAAAGGGGTGTCTTCAATCAATGTAAACCTAGACTATAGACTGTAAAATGTTAAATTATACACAGTGTGCAAAGTGTATCATAAAGTGCTCAGTGTCCATATGATATCGATACTCTAGTTGGCATAAATCGTAGAGTGATCTCTTTCACGTTTATCTGTATCTTCACAGGTGTGCTTCAATAAACCACAGTGTATCCAAAAAATAAGTAAATCATGCAATCTGGACTATATATGTCCAGGCAAAACGTGCAATGAGTGAAACCTTTTAGTGCTATAATGGTTGAAGAAAGTGAGATTGATCTTCAGTGCTGGTGTCACCAAACCTATGTGCCTGGCCTCTCACCTCTCAGTTTCTTGTAAATAGCCTTATAAATAGACCGGTTTCTCCAGGGGGTCCTGGATAATGGGGGTCCTTTGCGGTGTGTCACGTATCCGCAACTCCTCTATTTCCTATTATCTTGTTCTCGGGTAAAGGGTGTATATAAAGGCCTCTCATAGTGTAGTAGTTTGATAAATTTACTTAGAAAAGCGTATAAAAACTCATATTAAAGTTAGTGTACAGCGGCGTCTCTCTTAGTGTGTACGTCTGTTCCGAGTACACATCACTTCCGGGTACGCTCCTTTCTTCCCTACGCGTTACGTCATGTGCCTTGTGACTTCTTCCGGGGAAAGGCTGAATCGATATTTTATTGTATGCCTGCATTGGGGCTGAACTATCAGTTGCTGTGTAACCTCGCTCCGAAAGGGCTTCTTATACCTATGCAAATGCATTAAAGTGCATTTATGACATGTATTACTATATATGTTTTTACTGCCTTTTATCCATTTTATTGTTACATTGTCATTTATGTGTCTGCCTGAATAAATCATAAGCGTATTTATTATGCTTCATGTTCTTTTTATATAAAATTTGCAACCTGAAAATATGGACTGCAGACTAATGTGTAAGAAAAATAGGGAGTGGAAAGTGAAAAAAATACATGAACTAGAAAAAGATAGGGGAAAGAAGGGGGTAAACTCTGGCATCTTCATTTTGAGTACCTAAGGACACTTTCCTGGCATTTCTAAGAGGTGTTAGACTTATAAATATTTGTACTGTATAAAAAAAATCTGGGATTCTAACAGGTTCAAAAGCAAACACAATGCAATAAACAGAAATTACTAACAATGGAGAGTTAGTAAAAATGTCAGTACTATATAGCATTTTATTTTGTATCCCTTATGCGTTAATTAAATGATTTGTTCTTTGACATTTTTGTTAGCTTTATACTTACTCCATTCACAGAGACAGAAGACTGCAGAATACATTGTGCTCTTATTGTCGAAGCTGTAATTATCTCTACAATAAACCAAAAATGTCCAACTCATTTTGTGCTAGTACTTTATCAGAGCTCAACAGCATTTTAGATTGAGGTTATGTTACAGAATGACGTTATTGTTAGTTGTGGTTATGTAAAAGAACACTCCACCCTCAATGTACTGCAAAGGATTGGATAACTCAACACTGTGGTCTATTTATCATTAAAACACAAAAATAGTTTGCACAGTATGACTAGTTTTTTTTGTGAATGTTTCCATTCATTATTAGCAGAAGGAAAATATGGCAGAAACATCTCAAATATTCTTTCTTCTTATCTAGAAATTGTAGGAAGTACGGGCAGAACTACCATTGTAGAGGGTGTTGCCACTTGCAGACTCTCTAGCCTAAAACATGAACCAGCTGCTGCATCTCTCAACTAGAAATGCTAAGTTATTCTTTAATTAGAGATGTTTCTGCCGATCATGTGGTCAGAGCAATACCATTAGCAGCATATGCGTGTAGCCCTCTTTTGGGGGGTTATGACAAATGGCCCTCCTAAACCAAAATATTGTTCTAAGCCTGTAGGTAAAAAAGAGAACTTTCACTAAGTTAAAGAGAGGGTTTAAATATAAAGTCGGCAGCACCTCTATTAGAGGTACCTCCAGATGAAAGATGCAAAAGCCCCTGAGAATGAACAAAATGTGAAATTTGTCTTGGTGTCGGAGACCCAAAGACAAGATCTGCGGTGATTAGGAGACCCTCCAGCCATTGTCCAACCAGCCTGGAATGCAGCTTTTCACCAGAAAATAACACAGTATGGCACTGATACTCATAATAAGCCTACTCTGCACTTTTTCCTTAGTAGCATTTATTCTGTCATGCAACATGACTTCTAACTACCAGAAGTGGCTGTGGGATGCCTAATTTGGCTCTAGCCTGTGCTGTTAATGAGCTGTAAGCTAAAGCTAGCTATAGAATCCCAGACCAGAAGGAACAAGGCTAACTTTACTAACTTGACTATAAACTCTATTGCACAAGTTTACCTACTAACATACAGCATGTAACCACTACAAATGCACACTGTGTCACAGATCAAACTATTTAATATAGTAAATATGAGATAACAATAAGGGAGCAGATATACAGTACTTCTGTCGCCAGTAGTTAAATATATACCTATATGCACCCAAAGGCTAGGGCAACATAGTAAACTAGTAACATATGAACACTTGCCTAATAACCCCTGCTTCTGGTCTGGAATAGCAACAATTCTTCAGTGACAACATGTGGTCTCAGCTCCTCTTTTTCACACCTCTTCCTCCTTCTTGGGTTTCCAAGCCAGCCTCCCAGGGGAATTGGAGACTGCTCCTACCTAAGCATAATACAAGTGTGATAAACCTGGGGTCCCCCAAATTATCATAGGTCAAAACAGGTGGAGGATGTCTGACTAATTCTGTGTTCTCAGGCACTGGACTAAGACTATGAGTCATGTAAAGGGATGGCACTGGCTGGGTACAAGGACAAGGTCCCCAACTTGACATGCTTACTAATTGAGGCACAAACTCTAGAAATTCAGGGTTCAGTGTTTCTCTTGGAGGAGAGTGTGCCGTTGAGCTAGAGGTCTCAGGAACTGCAGTCCAATCATTAGTGTCATCTGAGCTATCTTTGTCACTGACTTGAGGAAGATGGAGAAAATGATTTAAATGCTAGACTTTGATCCTGTCTTATGGTCCCTTTATCTTGTATACTGGAATCTCAGGCAGTTTGTTCACTATTGAAAAAAATGTCCTTCCACCATCTGTCAGCCAGCTTTTTGCTTTTGAGATGCTCCCAAGTTCTGTAGCAAGATACAGTCACCTGGTTTGTAATTTCAGTATCAGAGATACAGAGTAAACAGAGATGAAATCTTTTTTCCCCGTTCATTTATTTTACCTGCATTGTCTTCCGCTAAACAGTTGGTAATGACTTCAATGACTTCATACCATATATGGAGACTCCTAGCAGGAGGTTAGTGGATAATCAAGACTCCCTCCTAAAACATCAGGAAATAGGGGAAAAATCCTGTAATCTCATGTCTAGTGCTGTTATAAGAATGGACCATGGTTTCAGCCCTGTGGTTCCAGGTATGCTGGCCTTCAACCTGTAGGGTGCTAACATATCAGCCAAGGTCCTGTTGAATCGCTCGGGGAGAGCATCACCTTCAAAGTGATAAAGGGTGGCTTGACTTTTGTGAATGTTCAACATCTCAAGTAACTCTCTAATTACCTTACTTTTAAAAATCTCTGTCCTGATCTGTGTAGAGCCTGTGCAGTAGGCTGTAATGGATGAAATACTTCTCCCAAAGCACTCTTGTGAGTGTAATTGCTCTTTGATCCTTGATAGAAGCTTGGGCATATCAGGTCAGTCCCCACCAGTACATTTCCAGTTCCTCTTGAATCATTGTCAGTGCAGGGAAAATCAATACAGACTAAGCCCATGGGTCCCAAGCTCTGTAAGCGCCCTATTAGAGCGGCTTAAACTGGCAGGACTTTCCTCTGTAAAAAACGGCAACATCTTCATGGACTAGCCGCAGCATCTCTCATCTCGGGCCAATAGACGCATTCTTGAACAAGGCTATAAGTTTTCTCAGGGCCCATGGTGATCATGCAGACTGAAAACCATTTTTTGGAAACAGTATAGGAGAACTAGTTGTCATTGGGTGTTCATGGTACAATACCACACGATAGAACAGTCCTTTGTCTGTCTTAAACTTCTCCCAATCTCTAAGGAACTGACCACACTAGGTAGGTAGAGCTTTCTTTAACATCTCTTGGTCTTTGGCACCCACAAGTTCTATACAGAGGACCAATTAGGGGCATCCTTTTGATTCCTGATCATGTGCTGTGGAGATATGGAGGAGTTCTCAAATGACCCCAACGCAGCAGGGTAGGTGAACATGTCTGGCACAGCTCCTGTTCCACCTTCTATGAAGTCTATAAGTCACATCTCAGAAAAGGCGGCTTAATCTTGAATTATTGCAGCCATAGCACACAGAGCCCCAATATTGGAACCAGGGAGATATTTCCATTCCTTTTCTTTGGCCTGGTTTGTACTTCAGGGTGAATTGATAATTGCATAAGGCAGCCAACCAACAGTGTCCTGTGGCATCCAGTTTGGCTATGGTCAGGATATATGTCAGAGGATTACTATCTGTTCTTAGTTAAAACGTAGCTCCATACAAATAATCATGTAACTTATAAACGATGGCCCATATAAGCAGCAGGAGCTCTAACTTGTTAACTGGATAGTTGCGCTCACTAGGAACGAGGCTTCAGCTGATGAAGGATATTGGTTGTAGCCAAGTTGGGTACTCTTAGTGTAACACTTCACCCAATCCTTCAAAGCTAGCATACACATGGAGCACATACAGCTTCTGGGAATCATCGTATGCTAAGACTGGTGCTTCTGTGAGCCTTTTTTTTCATTTTAGTGAAAGCCACTTTACATGCAAATTCCAGTGGTCCCCAAAATGACCTTTGGAAGATCTCTTTTATTCCCCTTCAACAGGTCATGGAGAGCTTTGGTAACTTTTGAATACCCTTCCACAAATCTGTGGTAGTATCCAGAAAAGAACATAACTATGTAATATTTTCAGGCCAGTTTACCATTACTTCAACTTTGGCCGGATCAGGAGCCACTCCTTCAGCAGAGACAATGTGATCCACATAGGTGACGGATGACCTGCAGAATTTGCATTCATCTGCTGACAATTTCAGTCCCTTCTCTTTTAAGTGATATAATACTCAACTGATTCATTCTTCATGTTTTTCTAGTGCAGCCCCAAACACAATAATGCCATTGAGACACACAAGATATTCCCTGGTACTTGATCACCAAAAACTCTTTCCATTAACCTTTGGAATGTGGCAGGCGCACATCCTTTGAGTTGTGGCCTACAAGTAAAATTAACAGAAGCCCAATGGACATATAAAGGCTGTTTTCTCCTGTGCTTGAGAACTTGGTAGTTTCCAGAACGTTGGTCTAGCATGGTGAGCCAACTATTTTCATTTAGAGCCTCCAGAGCTTCTTCAGTTGTATGCAGTGTATACTGATCAGGTATTGTCCTCCGATTCAGAGTTCTGTAGTCAACACACTAGTGAATGGTTCTTTTTTTTTCACTACCACAATAGGGGAGGCATAGAGACACTTACTATTTAAAATGATGCCCTCAACTTGGTGTTGAGTTATTCACTTTAAGGTTACCACAGAGGACAAGGGGCATTCCAGGCACCCTGGGGTGCCTACAAATTTATTCAGGGATGCCTTGGCAAAATGCCTAAAACTTTCCCAAAAATTATATTCAAGCCAGTGGGGAATGAAGCTTGACTTTTAGTTACACAGGTTTTCATTGTGCACCATTATAACCTTCCAGTCGCTGACATCCTAACAACCAATGATATCATCAGTTTACAAGGAAGATGTTGGGCACCTTCACAACATCCATGTTTTCCCTTCCCTTGCCGCAATCTGTCATCACGGGGGCCACAATAGATGAATGCGGGAGAGAAACTGAGGGAGAAGAGAAACATTGGAATATTAGTCAGTAGCAGTGTACAAAGGTTGTTGGCTGTCCTACTAGTGTGGATGTTGTTGTTATGTAAAACTATTTGTTTCATTGTTTACATTTTAGAATGGAGTGCCTCAAGATTGTGCAGAATTTTAAAAGGTTCCTTGACTGAAAAAAGTTTGAGAATCACTGTCCTACACCAATTATTGCCAGCTGAACACCAAGACAATACTGCCTTCCTTCTGCATAGACAGATAAGTACTCAAGCAATGACACTTTTCTGCACCTCACATAATATACAGTACACATGTTTTTTTGGTTGGTGATGAAAACTGACAAGAAAATGTACATTTTTATTCTCCCACCCATTGATGAACTCTATAGTTGCAATTTTACCATTCACATTTGAGAAAACACCAATAGGCACTAGAAACATAAGCTCCTGTTCTCACATAACAGGTGCCCATATTACAAATTGCATATTTCCCCAGTACTGCGGAGTGCAGGTAAAAGATGTGACCAGCTCTACAGGAACAAAATGAATCCACACTCACACTTTCCTGATAGACTGTACTGTTTTACCAAATTGTTCTATCATTGTCAAGTAGTTATTGATGCTGTGCCTCTTGACCACTGAAACTTTTTCTTGATTTTATACCGGTTTTAATATTTTACATTTAAATTTAGCTCATTGTATCTCGGGTGACCCTAACCCATATCCACAACAAATACACTCACTATGCCTATAAATACCTTATTTACAAATTGTTCTGTTAACAACAAATCTGTTAAAGCGGAGCTCCACCCAAAAAGGGACGCTCCCGTTGTTTGCTTCCTCCCCCCCCCACTGCCACATTTGGCACCTTGTATTTGACAGGTACCCATTCCCACTTCCGGATGACTTTGCCGCTGTGAAAGCTTCACTGCCGGTTTCCCTTACAAGAAATGGCAGTGGCAGCACCCGAGGGCCAATAGGAAAGTTGGCAGGGGTGCCGACATCGTGGTATCCCTGGATAGGTAAGTGTCCTAATAATAAAAGTCAGCAGCTACAGTATTTGTAGCCGCTGATTTTTTATTTTTTTTTTTGGGGGGGGGGGAGCTGGAGCTACATAGCTACATTTTAACTGCTTTTTGTTAACTACCACATTTCATTGATGTCATATACCATGACTTTACTGTTTATTACTTGTAACATTTATTGATTTCCTTTATCATCTATTACTTGTTACTCATTACTTAGTATTACTTGTGATACTACCCAGTCATAGCAGCACCCCCACCTCCAGCCCCTCTTCTCCTTCCCTACCTAATTTGCCCCTACCCCCCCCTCTCTTTTATACCTCTTTTTATAAAAGGTTTACTGTTTTGTATTACATTTGCAAATGTTCGCCTAATAGGCTGTACATTTTCTGTTTGGAAATTTACCTTTAATAAAAACATATTGAAACTAACTGCTGTTTGTTGTATACATAAAGGTGTTTTTTTTTTTGGATTGTAAATTAATTCAGATTCCCAGCTAAAAGAAATATGGTCCTAAGAGCCCATTCACATTAGCGCGACTTGTCAGGCAACTTGTCAGCCTGACAAGTTGCGGTATGTCGCGGTCCATTGATTAGCACAGGACCCGTTCTAATAGGAGCGACACAAGTCGCTCTGACTTAGAAAAAGGGTCCTGTACTACTTTGGGGTGACCTCAGAGCGACTTGCATAGACTTCCATTATGTGAAGTCTCTGCAAGTCGCACTGAAGTCGCGTGCACCGCAGGTCGCCCCCCGAAGTCGTGTCGCGCTAGTCTGAATGGGCTCTTAAGCATCAGAAAGTAATAGATATAGCATTGTTACAGGAAACCCATCACCCATGTACAATTTTTTTCTAGAATGCATAAATATGGGTGGGCAAAGTAACTAGATCTCCTTTTAATGGTTGCCAAGGTGGAGTTATAATTCTTCTTAAGAAAATGCTAAAAATACTCTGCTCTTCATAAAAAGTGTCATAAAGAAGACATATCCATATTAGTATATGCCTCCCAGGCAAAATCCTCCCTATATTCAAAGTTTACTTTCCAAATTCCCTAACATACTACCAAGAGCCTATCTCATGGGTTCTAGAGGAAAACACCTCTGACAAACTCATAGAAGGGGATTTTAACTCAGGGATAGATAATCTAGACAGGAAAACATTTATACAACCTTGAACTAAAAACCAAAAATAGATACCTCCAACACTTCTCATCTGCAAGCCATGACTCACACCCTACAAGATATTGATATTTGAAGACTACAGAGTCCTACTAACCTGAGTACACACCTTTCCAATGCACACAATTCTTTAGCAAGATTAGATTATTTCTTCTTAACCCAATCCCTCCAACTGTATGTATTTGTTACACAGATTCACCCAATAAGCTATTTCAGAGCATTTGCCTATATCTGTAGACCTTCAAGACTACATGCCTAAAGGAGACACTATTCTGTTGTCTTTTCCTTCACACCTACCTAGTTCAGGATCCCTCATTGAAAAATAAAACAAACTGAAGCTTGGTGTGATTATGAGGATACCAACAATACACACAATTTAATCCTAGTTTAGCATAGCTGAGAGGCAAAATGATTGCCTCTGTGGTGCAGAAAATGAACCAGATTAAGTTACAATAAGTTACAGCAAGTATAAGTACAAGTTACAGCAAGTACAAAAACTTACAGCAAGCACAACATTATATCATGCCCAACATCACTTATCAAGAAGAACATTATTACGAAAGAAAATAAACAGATCTGGTTACCAGCAAGAAGGAATACTCCTGGCTTTATTTTCACATCCTTTCCATTACTAAAAGCTACCTGGCAGGGATGTCCCCTTTCACCATTGTTTTTTTTAACATAGCAGTGGAATCTTTATCGAAATATCTTCAAATTAGGACAGAAACCTCAGTTATTGAAATTGAGACCACACAATTTAACCCCTTCAGCCCCAGAAGGTTTACCCCCCTTTATGAACGGGACATTTTTTGTGATACGTACTGCGTTATTTTAACTGACAATTGTGTGGTCATGCGACACTGTACCCAAATAAAATCAAACCCAAATGCACTGTCACTGTACTAATGACACTGGCAGGGAAGGGGTAAACATCAGGGGCAAACAAAGGGTTAAATGTGCTCCTAGGGAGTGATTTCTAACTGTGGGGGGGCTGCTTTGGCTGTGAGAAGACAGATATCTGTGTCGTTGCTTAGCAGAAACACAGGATCTCTGTAATCCCTACTAGCAGAACAGCAATCTGCCTTGTTTATATAGGCAGACCGTCATTCTGGCTCTCTCGGAAATGATGGGCAGGTCCTGGCAGACATAGCCCTGGTCACCGCCCTTTCACCTGTACATGATTTCATGCAGGAGAGCCACTGCCCCACAGTATATATACGCGGGGCTGTTGGCAAGTTGTTAAAATATCTCCCTTTGCAGATTACATTATGCTTTTAATCACAAACCCGAATCATGATATACCCAAACTAAACAAGAAAATCACCCATTTTAGAACTTTCTCTGGCCTTCATATAACTGCCTCCAAATGTGAGGTTCTTCCACTGAATTCCTCTACACATAAAACATGTCAATCAACGAAACTACTCAGTAGCTAAAGACTATGTAACTTGGATTGCAAATAGTAAATACTCACAATTCATGACATTCTTTAACCTCCCCCCGTCCGCGCTACAGCCTATATCCACTTGCCGACCGCCGCACGACTATCTACGGCGGCGGTCAGCCCCTCACAGGCAAAGTGACGTAGGTCTACGTCGCTCGCCTGTGAGGGTTTAGGGAGCGAGCGCGCGCCGCCGGAGGCGCGCTCCCGCTCCCGCGTGGTCACGGACCCCCCCGCGCGTGTGACCGGCGGACCCGATCGCCGCCGGCCACTCTGCGATCGGCGGGGGAGAGGGAGAAAGTCAGGCAGCTTGTGTAAACAAGCTGCCTGTCATTCTCCTCTCTGTATGAGAGATGATCACATGGATCTACTATGTAGATCCATTGATCACTCTGCATACAGTTGAAGCCACAGCCAATCACAGTTAGAATCACGCCCCTAGGGACACACACAGCCCCTCCCTCTCAAATAAAGTTAACCCCTTCACTACCAGTGTATTTTTACAGTAACAGTGCATATATATAGCACTGATTACTGTAGAAATGTCACTGGTACCCCCAAAAGTGTCAAAAATGTCAGTCAAGGGTCCGATCTGTCCGCCGCAATGTCGCAGTACCGCAAAAAAAATCGCAGATCGCCGCCATTACGCGTTAAAAAAAAAAACAACAAAAATGACAAAAATCTTTCCCTTTGTTAGTAAACGCAATAACTTTTGCGCAAACCAATCAAAATACGCTTTTTGCGATTTTTTTTACCAAACATAGGTAGCATAAAACAAATTGGCCGAAAATATTAAAAAATTTTGATTTTTACATTTTTTTTTGGGGAAATTTCATATAAAAAAAAGGGAAAAATATTGCTATTTTTGCAAAATTGACGCTCTTTTTTTGTTTATAGCGCGTGATCAAAAAATCGCACAGGTGATCAAATACCGCCAAAAGAAAGCTCTGTTTGTGGGAAAAAAAGGACGCCAAATTCGTTTAGGTACAGCGTCGCACGACCGCGCAATTGTCCGTTAAAGTCACGCAGTGCCGAATCGCAAAATACCCTCTGGTCGTTTAGCAGCCAAATCCTCCGGGGCTTAAGTGGATATACGGCTGCAGCGCGGACTCGAATTTTCGGGAGGCCGTTTTTAAACGGCCTCCCAGTGACACGCCCCCAGCGCGCTCCCGCGAGCGCGCTGCGGGGAAAATCTGTGTCGGCCGTGTCCCTTGGACACAGCCGATCACAGATCGTGGTGAATGGCCAATCACAGCGGCCATTCACCACGTGATCTGGCCGTCCAATGAACGATGATCTCATATGTAAACATATGAGATCATCTCTCATCGCCGGCGCTCCTTCCTCACACGGAGCCTGCAGTGTGAGGAAGGAGGGGGAGCCGACAGCCGCTGGGGACACAGGAGAATGTAATCAGGGCACCGATCACCAGTGCCCTGATTACTAAAAGGTAAAAACACACACACAGTGCCCCCACATCAGTGCCCACAGTGCCCGCCATCAGTGCCCCCATCAATGCCCACAATCAGTGCCCATAGTGCTGCTAGTCAGTGCCCATCAGTGCCTGCTCATCTAGGCACTGATGAGCACTGACTGGCAGCACTATGGGCACTGAGTGTGGGCACTGATGGTGCTGCCCATCAGTGCCGCTCATCAGTGCCACCCGTCAGTGTCCAGTGCCATCCGCCAGTGCCCATCAGTGCCGCCTATCAGTGCCCATCAGTGCCGCCTCTCAGTGCCCAGCAGTGCCACCTGTCAGTGCCCAGCAGTGCCACCTCTCAGTGCCCAGCAGTGCCGCCTCTCAGTGCCCAGCAGTGCCGCCTATCAGTGCCCAGCAGTGCCGCCTATCAGTGCCCAGCAGTGCCGCCTATCAGTGCCCATCAGTGCCGCCTATCAGTGCTCATCAGTGCCGCCTCTCAGTGCTGCCTCTCAGTGCCGCCTCTCAGTGCTCATCAGTGCGGCATATTAGTACCTCCTCATCAGTGCCCATAAGTGCCACCTCATCAGTGCCCATAAGTGCCACCTCATCAGTGCCCATCAGTGCAGCCTATCAGTGCCCATCAGTGCCGCCTCATCAGCGCACATCAGTGAAGGAGAAAAATTTATTTTCAAAATTTACTCACAGAAAATAAGAAACTTTTTTTTTTTTTCAAAATTTTTTGTCTTTATTCTTTTTTTTTGTAAAAAAATAAAAAACCCAGAGATGATTAAATACCACCAAAAGAAAGCTCTATTTGTGTGAAAAAAATGATAAAAATTTCATATGGGTACGGTGTAGCATGACCGCGCAATTGTCATTCAAAGTGTGACAGCGCTGAAAGCTGAAAATTGGCCTGGATGGGAAGGGTGTTTAAGTGCACAGAAGGCAAGTGGTTAAACTACCCACTCATCATATACAAAATCTATAAAACAAAATATTGACGTAGGCCTCCCCACCAGTCTGTCTTTTTGGTTGCATTAATTTGATCAAAATGGTAAACTTTGCCAAGCTGTTATATCCACTAGGAACGCTTCCCCTCCTGCTGAAACATGTTGATATTAATACCTTAAATAAAGCATTTACTGCACTTCTATAGCAAAGAAAGTAACCCTGTATAGCACTAAAGAAAATGTTATCTACCAAAACAGGCTGGAGGGCCAGCCATGCCCAAAATACATTCATATAACTTGACGTGTCTGTTAGGACATGTTGTATACTGGATGGGAAGCACATCAAAATTCCGCAACTATGAGCTAGAGTCAAGTCTGAAGAAAAGATGGAAATTAGCACACATTTTGCATGCTCAACTACCATCTTCAGTATGTCAGAACCTATTGATCAGTGATACAGTTATATTCTGGAGAGAACTGAGAAAATATCTTCATATTATCTCCATAACTATCACCTTTTTTTTTTTTTTTTAAATATGATGTATTTTATTAGGGTGGCTATCCAGCAACCCCCAACAATTCTGAAAATCCAAAATGATCTACAAGATTTGTTTTATTTAGAAAAATGGCAAAAAATTATAAAAATTGAGAACCTCAAATGAAATGTTTCTTTACATGATAGCTACTATTCATAATTGAAACATTAGACGCCACAAAAAGACATACTGTACTATCCTCTCCACTTTCAGATATACTAGACAGTATTGTAAGAGGCAACTTTAGATGGGATATTATGAAACATTGTATATGTTGGGAATAACCCGAGAAACAGTATCTGTATCGGTTACGCAACAACTGAGCTAAAGTTAGTAGACAAATTGAATATCTGTTATTTTATAATTAAAGTTAAAAAAATGTTTATATCACACTTTGGGTAGAATTCTCCCCCTCGGTATTTATAGATCTCTATTGACATGAATTAGTGTGTATGCATTCTAGATTCTGGAGCCACACGGCTCCCTCTCGTGTCATTTTGTTTCCATATATACATTTTACATAAAAGATCTATCTTCAGCAGATCGGAGGTTTTAGTGCCGGTTCACACTACGTCGCTCCGACTTAGGGGGCGACCTGTGAAGTCGCGTGCAGCGCGACTTCTGCACGACTTGCACGGAATTCATAAAATGAATGTCTATGCAAGTCGCCTCCAGGTCGCCCCGAAGTAGTACAGGACCCTTTTTCTAAGTTATAGCGACTTGTGTCGCTCCTATTAGAACGGCTCCTGTATCGCACAATGGGAGGGTGACGGATCAGTCGGATGGACACTTAAGGTGACTGCTCCTCCCTTTTTTTGCTTTTATACATTTTGTGGTCTTTGCTTTCTTTAAAGCGTAACTCCACTTTTGTTGAGAAAAAAAAAAACATTCCCCTCTGGATGATCTATGACTATTGCAGGAATTTTAACAAACTTTGTTGCAGATTCCTACCTTTTGTTATTCTGAAGGAATCACTGTTTGTTCCTCTGTTCTTCTGTGCTGAGTGGGTCAAATGGGAGTGGTTTCATAATTATCTATCAGCTGTGGCAGCTGCAGGGCTCTAATGAGGAAAGTGGCTGTGTCTGCATCCCTTTAGGTGTATCTCACCAAAAAATGACATTTTTGTTGCAGGGGAATCCAGAAATCTGACTTGTATCTTAGGCAGACTTCTGGGAAAATTGGTGAGCCAATCACACAAGCAGGAAATTATGTTTCTGGAGGGTGGTCAGTACACATTGTGTGTACAGAACAACTCCAGGTAGCCATAATGCATTGCATTTTCAGAAAATTACAACAGCTGCAGATTGAAATAGAAAAGGTAATTTTTAATAACATTCAATTGCAATATGATTTGTGTCACAATTGTATATGCTATATTGTTTTTCTTTGTTTGCTATTTTTTTCCCCCATGAAAGTGGAGTTACCCTTTATGTAAATTATTTCAGTAATAGGTTGCTCTTCCTTTCCCTCCCTACTTTTTTTTTTTTTTCTTTGTGAATGTTAAGTTAGTGTGTTTTCTTCTTACATGTCCCTGGCAGGAGCCAATATTTGCTCCAGTCAGCCCAGTTACAGGGTCAATGGCTCCTATACAGCACATTATATTTTTTGTTCTAAATATCTTTAAAATTGATTGGGCATATTTTAATTGATGTTGCCATGTCTGCTTTGTTGTTGGGAACACATCTCGTATTTTTTTTTTTTTAAGATTGGCACGGTCAGTGCCTATTGTGTGATATATAATACAGTGTCCTACTAATTATAGGGTTCTTCTGTGCCTTCGTATTTTTTTTCCTTTTTTTTTTTAGATTTTCTTTTCCCTTTCGCTTCCCTTTCTCTCCTCCCCTACATTCCATCATGGCTTATACGATTGTGACACAACCTCTACTGAAACTCTGCCCTTACAATGTTAAGGGCCTAAATATTGCCTCTAGGAGAGGGCAAATGTTCTACCAAATGCACAAACATAAAGTTATTATACTCCTTTTGCAAGAAACCCATTTTCAGAGTGACACTTTTCTTTCCTGCTTCAACAGATATTTCAACCGGTGGTTCCAGAGTACCAATCCTGTCCAGTAGGCTAAAAGAGTCTCAATTGCTTTTCATAATGCGCTGCCAATCATTTTGATTGACCATATTGTTGATCCCCCAGGGACGATATGTTTTTGTCAAATTTTCCCGTTGGGGAACTAAATTTACAGTGGCCAATATATACTTGCCAAATGTCAACCAAATTCAAACCGCTATAAGATATCTGAGATATTGTCCGGTTTCATGGAGGGGAGACTCATTAGGGGTCTACCATGCCGTTCTCTAAGTTGAGGATGCTAATGTGCACCTTATATGATCACCATATGCTTAAACGTTTGGAGAATACTGCACCCCAAATCCAGAAATTACACTTATTTTCCTTAGTTCATCACACTTATAGTTGCATTGATTTTTTTTTTGTTGATCATAATTGCCTAGACTGGTCGCCTATATGTGACATTGATACAATGGTTTGGTCAGACAACTCACCTATTTACTTGACATTTTAAATCCCTTTGGCTCCATTAAAAGAATAGACCTGGCGTCTGAATGACGCACTGTTGTTGAAATTATAGTGCTCTGCATTTATCATATTAGACATGTGCATGAAGAAAAAGTCTAGTTATTTAGTTTAGTTAAATTTGGTTGATTCGTTCAATTCGCATTTGTGGTTCATATTCGGACTTTGAATTTGGACTTTATCTTTGGAAATTGTTTTATGTCTTATTCAAATTTTCTTTGAATGTACCGATTTGTTTGATTCGAAACGTTCTAATAAATTTTAAAATGGTTGAATTGAAAACTTTAGATTTTTTTTCGATTTGAATGTGGCAAAGTAAAAAAACAAAACAAAAATCTTCATCAAATGATTACATTGAATCCTTAAATCATGTTTGGCTAAACAAAAACAGCATTATTTTGAAATGGTACTCTCATAACACACACAGTCTTTGATTTCAGAAATATGTTTACATTTCAAATTCGACTAGAATTCGATGTTAAATTCGATTCAAATTTCAATTCGAATTTCCCAAATTCGGACGAATTTGGTTTCATTATTCGGAGTATTTGGTAAACTTTGTTTGTACAGCAATTCAGGTATTTGGATATATCCGAATCTCCGAACAATGAAAAATTTGTCCGAATATTTATTCAGAACGAAAGAACCACACATGTCTAATCACATAAACTATCTCTAACTTCCTGGCTGACCATGCTTTAGGTCTTACTTCATTACCTATCCAGTGGGAAGCTCTGAAGGTGGTTTTAAGGGAGACTTTTATCCAACTGGGTACTTGTTTGAAAAAGGAGTGATAAACATATATTTCATTAAAAAGTAAATTAAAAACTCACATTTAAAAGTGCATATCTGATTGGGGTTGTCTTTTACTTTCACTTTCAATGATAATGGTAAGGCGGACAAACAGAGAGGGTGAATCTCCTTAATGGGGGCACAGACAGCAATAAAAACTGACAAGTGTTCTAATCCTCTTCGCTCTGTCCAAAACTAAATTAAAAAAAAAGTTTTGCCTTTAGTTATACTTTAAGGGTCCTGGTCTGGCCTAGATTCACGAGATGTCGGATCCCCTAATGCAGTTACATAGTTACATACAGTAGTAAGTCTGGCTGAAAAAAGACACAAGTCCATCCAGTTCAACCAACAAAAGGGGGAAAAATAAAAACATCATACAATCCCATATACACAGTCCTATAACCTCAGTTGATAAGAGGAAGGCAAAAACCCCAGCAAAGCATGATCCGATTTACTCCATAGGGGGAGAAAATTCCTCCCTGATCCCAGAGAGGCAATCGGATATTCCCTGGATCAAGTCACGTGTTTAGTGATGTAATACATAGGGCGGGGCTGATGTCAAGCTGCATGACAGGAACCTTTCAATCTGCCATCTTGTATGTCTGGAGACCAGTGTGACGGACTCCGGACACCCTGACTGGGTATCTCTGCCAAGAAGCTGCTTCTTAAGATCTGGAACACGAGACCTGTGAATCTTGCTATAGTTACCTCAAGAACTAGGCAATACCAGTTTTGAAGAAAACCAGAACAAGAACTGTTTATCGAACAAGAATACAGGCTTTTTATACACTTGAGAAGTATGTCAGTCAATACAACAAACAATGACCCAAATAGTTACCCAAAACATCACACAATGGTTTAGATAATGAGGTAGGACTGACTCATGGCTAATCCCCCTCCAGCAACTACTTTAGCTGACAATGATATAAGTAACATGCTAATTAACTTAGCACCTGAACCAGCCTAGGTGGAATGCACTGAATGCTAGCAGGCAAACAATAGATGGCACAATTACCACCTGGACAATCAGGGATCTCATTCCAGGTCAGACTTGCTGGCATCGAACCAAAGAACAATACACATTATTATAAGTGTAAACACATCCCTATAGTAGACAATAGGTTGTTAATTAACAATGGGTGAAAGACAGGTGGCTTGAGTTGATGAGATTACCAATAAGGATTGCTCCACACAGTCAGTGGCCAGGAGGCTAGCCTGCAGTTCTCTCCAAAAGCCTCCCAAGTCTGTTCCCAAGGGGAAAGAGGATCGTTGTTAAAGAGGAACTCTAGTCTCCCCCTGCAAAATATTAAAGCGAGCGGCTACAAATACTGTAGCTAATGACTTTTATTATAAAGATACTTACCTGTCCAGGGATCCTGCGATGTCAGTACCTGAGAGCCGATTCTTCTGTTGGCTACGGATGCAGGCGTCGCACATCTTAGGTAAGGGAAACCGTCAGTGAAGCCTTCCAGCTTCACAGCCAGTTTCCTACTGTGCATGCATGAGTTGCGCTGCACTTTCTGAATTGTCCCGCAGTCTTCTGGGACCTGTTTGTTCCAGAAGGTTGCGGGGAGAAGGAGGAGGGGGATGACATTGTCATAGATCGACAGGGTGATCCGACCCAGAAATGGCAGCGGGTATCTGTCAAAACCAGGTACCCACTCCCCCCTCCTCCCCAAAAAGTGCCAAATGTGGCAGTGGAAAGGGAAAGTTTGCAAACAGGCGGAGCTTCCCCTTTTGGGTGCTGAATCGCTTTAAGTTTAAATAGAGACTGTCTCTAAAAAAAAAAAAAAAAGAAGAAGAAAAAAACACTATAGGTTTAAAGTGAAAGGAACAAGATGTTCTTACACCTACATGCTTCCCAAAGCCTGCAGATTTGGCTTAATGCTAATCCATTCTGACAAGAAAAGTTTTGACATTGCCACTTAGTCTCACGCCCGACATTCTTCTTGACCCATCACTATAAGCAGCAGACAGGTTTCAGTACTTTCAGGATGTGCTGAAGCTCTGCTTGTCAGAACAGACTGGCATTCGGTTGTATCTCCAGGTGGGAACGTCTAGATTCCTATAATCTATACTTGCAGCAGTTATTCGTTTTTACTAAAAATGTTTCCAGAGACAGATTCTCTTCAAGGGAAAGGCCAGCTGAATACAAGAGGATGAATGCCTAAAACAAGATCAATGTGTAAAGTTTTTTTTTTTTTTAAGATAAAGAAATTCACAGAAACCAGACAACACCAAGCCTGGCATACTGAAAAATGGTTCCACATTGTGTAACTTATTCCATTTAATGAGACCCACATACCCTAACTTAAAAAGCAAGCAAACAATACAAAGCTAAAAATATCTTATTTAACCTTCCATTTTCTATCAATAAATGCTTATTAATAAATATCTAGGAACCAGTTATGAAATATACAATAGGACAAGAGCTTGCAAATAACTGATTCATCATTACTGATGAACTTAAAAAAATCAGGGGGTGTTATGGTGTGGAACGAGACACACCAAGACTCAACAGAGTGTCCTCCAAGGGGCATATTTTCAACAGTTTGGCTAAGACAGGCATTTTACAAGCCAGGATATGCTGGAATTTGCAGCACTTTCACCACCAACAGTTGTTGCATTTATAACATGGCAAATTGTTTTATGAGAAAATCATTATTTAAAGTAAGTGTAGCAAAACAGTTTAGATACATTTTTATAAGTCCCCGTTCACACTAAGGCGACCTGTGAGGCGACCTGGTCGCCTCACAGGTCGCCGTAGGTCGCCTTCCATAGGGAAGCTGCGGACCGGTTCTAATAGGAGCGACACAAGTCGCTCCAACTTAGAAAAAGGGTCCGGAGCTTCTTTTGGGGCAACCCGGAGCGACCGTCATAGACTTCAATGTTATGAAGTCCATGCCGGGCCGCTCCGAGGTCGCGGCGCGCTGCTCGCACCGCGACCTCGGAGGTCGCCCCGGGAAGTAGCGTCGCTTGTATGTGAACGGGGCCTCAATGTTTATTATTCATTTTATACTTTATTTTCTATTTGAAAACCTTATATTACTAATAAACATCCAATAGAGCCTGTTTTTATGGTACAGCGTGTTCTGCGTTGTCTTTTAAAAAATGCCAGCAATATTTCTGTACTTTATTAGTTTACTTGTGCGATAATACGAAGATTTAGGGTCCTCTGTTTCAAAGTAGGTTGAAGTTTCCTATCAATCACCCATTCAGTCCACTGGAAATAAATCTCAGAATTTTTGAAAACATAATAATGGAATACAGCAAAATTGGGGGAAGCAAGGCAAAATGGCAGAACTAATATACCGTTTAATTATCTGTTGATGATTTTTCTGCTGAAAAAATGGATAACATCAATGCTGAGAAAAAAGGGCTAAAGTTCCATAAAACGTAAAGAGCTTTGCATAATACCAGCTAAGTATAATGATCCCTGAAGTGATTAGAATAGAACAAGTCTGATGGAAAAAATGTGTAGCCAACCAACCAGCAAAGATAAACCAATCTGACCAGGTTTGATTTGCTATAGGTTTAATAAATTTTGTTAGAAAAAATTGGCGTTAATCGCCAATAATACCTGCGCAAATGGAAAGGAGTGTGAGTGATACTCAAAATTGTGTGTTAAATAAATCCATAAAGTGCAATATAAAAGTGCACAAGTGACACAATTATATGTTGGTAAAAAAACAAATAAAGGGGGCTGCAACAAAATCGTGAAAACGTATGAATGGTAAAAACTACACCTAAAGTGTACAAAGCTGCGCTCACCTAAAGTGCACTATATAAAAAATTGATATAATGTAAGTCCATATATAACATAAAAAGTCCTGAATACAAAGTGCATCAACAGATCATATATGAGTGAATATGTGAATAAAGTCCCATACACCGACAAGAAAACTGAAATGGTGCAGTCTCTAAAGGATTTCGAGACTGCACCATTTCAGTTTTCTTGTCGGTGTATGGGACTTTATTCACATATTCACTCATATATGATCTGTTGATGCACTTTGTATTCAGGACTTTTTATGTTATATATGGACTTACATTATATCAATTTTTTATATAGTGCACTTTAGGTGAGCGCAGCTTTGTACACTTTAGGTGTAGTTTTTACCACTATTAAATTTTGTTAACAGTACAGCAAACTTGAACTTGCGGATCCAATTTAGGTCTATGGCGGACAATTCCTGTTGTTAAATTCTGTCAATTTTTAGGGCTGGCAAACTACTCTCCAAAAAAATAAAAAAAGGAATGGGAAACTGGGCACTGCCATGAGGGACATCTACCAATACATGAAAAATAAAAAAATAAAAAACAAAAATACTGTACAGTGTTTTCATGCGGCTTCAAATTCAACAATACAAACATCTTTAAAAAAATCAAAAATAAAAGACTGTTATTAGACAGCAGCTAAAAGCTGATGTCTAATAAAAGCTGATCCAATTTAAAAAAAAAAGTTAGAATAGGGGTTGATTCATGAAAAAGCTAACAGAAGTAAAGTAAAATTGCCTGACTAACCATAATCTTTCCCCATGCAATTTGTCAATTTCCCAAGAACAGCTTCCAATTCATTGACACTATGGGTTTAAAAACATTCTCCTGTGAATCCTGAACCCACAGGATTCACCTCAAACCTATGATATCAGCAAAGCTAAACCTCATCCCCATCAATCAGGAACTCTGATGACAATGCACAAAGGTGCTTTAGACTGGGGACCATACTACTAATGAGGGACCATGTTACTCATGACTTGACATTCATTTTGTAACAGAGCTATTCTAAGAAGCAAGTACCATTCAAGTGCTATACTTTGCTTATTTCTAATGAAAAATGTTGTTGTTTTTTTGGCAGGAAAAGGGCACAAATAAGAAACTGTTAACAACTATAGTTACTGACATGTTTTTGCTTTGTGCACTGCTTCCACTTCTACGTCATACAAATATTTATTTAACTGGGCTATTAAATGTTGACTTCAGAAAAGTGAGTGGTCACTTAACTATGTAAAAAAAAAGCAAAAACATATTAATGTCTAATCAAAATTACTGATGTCATCACCCTGTAACTAAAAAATTTGATCTGTTTGTTATTCTTTGGATGATTAATCACTGCAACAAGAATATAAATAGTATGGTATAATACAGAGCTTACATATGCAGATGTAAAATACATGGAAGTCGAAGAAACAAAATGTGCAGTACAAGGTCGCTATGTACCAGATCAACGAGATGCACGCAAAAACCTTTAAATCCAATGTCAGAGTTTTTTCCAAATGCGTTTGAAAGTGAAGGCTTACATTACACCTTAAGTAGAACATGTAGGAAAATATTTTCATTGTTATGACCTTTATACATCTTTGTTTTAGTTATTTTAACCGAAAACCTTAAGGGCTTTCCTAATAGGGCCAAACAGTTTCTCTAGCTGACAAAGGAGACTGGTTTGGGGCAGAGCCATGCTCTCCATCAAGAAGCTTTCACCCTGCTGGATTGCCTAAGTGTTATACAGTACAATGTAATTCGACCATCATTGTCATCTCATATTTGAAATATGAATTGTTGGAACTTCTGAGAGGTCCAGTTTTTCATTCCAAACTTGCCTAGCTAATGGACGAACAGAAGGTCAAAAATTTAAACTTCTGACTTGACAATGTCTTCTTTGTTTGCACCACTTTCAGCACACTTTTGTCAGCAGTAACATGTTTCAAACGTTTCATAATATGTTACTTCCTTTTAACCTATGTGGAAACATTTTTATTTTTAACTTTTTGGCTTCTAAACTTTCCCTTTCTCTTGAAGCTCAGATGTATACAGTATGATTGTTCTTTTATGTGGAAAGGTTCTGAGAAAGCAAAGAAATCATGTTTAGAAAAACAATACTTATAGCTTATTTTAGGCAAACATTGTAATTGAATCTAGAGGTATTTTCACAATTATACATTTTGGGGATTAAGAGCTAAACACAGCCAATTTAAAGCTGGTTTATTCTTTTCTGGCAAACAAAGTACAACTCTGTTCACATTTGAAAAGACACATGTTATAGGCATAAGTACTTCATTTATGTGAGAATTATAGACGGCAAAAGATACCAATTGAAATTACCATATTTATTTCTTCTAAAATATTGAACAGAAGGGATGATGTTGGATTTAAATCTCACGAATCTGTAGGTACGAAGCCACTTGTGCTTTTATCCTAAATATCAAGTCTCCCCAGTACATGACCCTCTTGTGAGCACCCGCAAACTGGTGTTACCTTCTCTCCAAAGTTGTTCTCACAGCAAAGTCTATATTCTTCCAAGTCTTCCACCTCAGAGTTCACATAGTCTACATCCTCCGGCAAGGTGTCGGTGAATGTGATCAGTGTAAATATGATCAGTGTCAACTAGATAAAAACAAATAGCAGCCTCTTCATGCAATATAAATGCACTTTATAAAAACTATTCAAATCAATTCCTTATGTCCCTGTTCACAGACAGTGTGTCTTTTTAGAGGAGCAGGCTTAATTACACACACACACACACACACACACAGTGGGAAAGTTCCCCATTTGTAGCTTATGTTACGCACAGTGGATGGGAAGTGAGATTAAGTCACACAGCAGGCTGATGAGTGGGTAAGTTTATGTTACACAGGTAAGTTTTACTTACATCCTGATAAAAAAAATCTGATTTGTCTGACAACTTCTGTCTTTCGTGAATCCATGCTGTGTGTTTAAAATATTTTTTTCCAGCAAGAACTCATCTATGTGGTCTTTTATTAAACTTTCCAGTATCTTCCTGACTACAGAAGTTAAACTAACAGGTCTATAGTTACTTGGAAAGACTGTTTTAATATAGACACCACATTGTCCCTACACCAATCCAGTGGTACTATTCCATTCAATAAAGAGTCCCTAAAAGATAAAAACAATAGATTTGAAATGATAGAGCTCAGGTCTTTGAGGATCGGTGGGTGTATGCCATATGGTCCAGGTGCTTTATTCACCTTTATGCTGTCTAAATATTTCTGGACCATATCAATCTTGAGCCATAATGGTTAATTTGGGCCTATGTCAAAATCATTCCTATTATGGACATGAGCTCCCCCATGCTCCTTTGTGTACACAGAGCTGAAAAAAAGCATTTAATAAATTTGCCTTCTATGTGTTCCCAGTCACCCACTCCAGATTATTTTGTAAGGGACCTACATGTTCAGACCTGGCCTTTTTCCTGTTTATATATTTGAAGATTTTTTGGGGGTTTGTCCTACTATCTTTTGCAATCCGTGGTTCGTTTTGAATTTTTGCAGCCTTGTTTTTATTTTTACATATTATGTTATATTCTTTGTAATGTTTAAATGATGATAGTGTTCCTTACCCCTGAAACCTGTATCATAAAATACACACCTTCTGACCCCTGTAATCCGTTACATACTCCTGAGTCCTGACACCTGTACTTTTGCATTACATACTCCTTGCTCCTGAAATCTGTATATTACATACTCCTGGGCCCTGCTCTCTGCACTTTATATACTCATGGCCCCTGCACTACTTGTGTTAAGTACTCCTGACTTCTTCACTCTGTGCATTACTTACCCTGACACCTGTTCTCTTGAGTTACACACCCCTGACCTTTTCACTTTTCTGTTACACACCCCTGACATCTGCACTTTGTACATTACATACTCGTGACTCTTGCACTCTGCATAATACATATCCCTGATCTCCGTTCTTTGCACATTACAAAAACCCCGACCCCTACACTCCTGGCATTGAGTTACACACTTCTGGTTCCTGCATTCTTTGGTTATACATCCCTAACTTCTGCAATCTGTGCATTGTTACCCCTGCACTCTATGTGTTAACTACTACTGAAACCCCACTCTTACATTATGACTCCCTGACACTGCAATCTTTGTGTTACCTACTACGAACCCCTGCACTTTGTGCATTACATTTTCCTGACCCTTGCATACTGTGTGTTATACGCTCCTGGCCACTGTGCTCAGTACTTTTGTAAACAAAGCGGGCGAATCTCCTCTGTGACAGACAGTGACAAATTACAGGATAGCTGAACCTGCGATCTGTGTCTCTGTCACACAACCCCCTCCCCCCCCACACGTCAGTAAGCATGAGGCATACATTTAACCCCTTGATCACCAATAAAGTTAACCCCTTCCCCGTCAGTGTCATTATTACAGTAACAGTTCATATTTATAGCACTGATTACTGTAGTAATGTCACTGTTACCCCCAAAAGTGTCAAAAATGTCAGTTAGGGGTCCGCTGAAATGTCGCGGTCCTGCAAAAAAAATCGCAGATCGCCGCCATTACTAGTAAAAAAATAAACAATAAAAATGACAAATCTTTCCCGTAGTTAGTAAACGCAATAACTTTTGCGCAAACCAATCAAAATACGGTTATTGTGATTTTTTTACCAAAATTATTTAGCAGAAAACAAATTGGCCTAAAATGTTAAAAAAATTTTGATTTATAAATTTTTTTGGGAATGTTATATATCAGAATGTAAAAAATATTGTTTTTTTTTTTTTCAAAATTGTCGCTCTTTTTTTCAAAATTAATAAATCGCACAGGTGATCAAATACCACCAAAAGAAAGCTCTATTTGTGGGAAAAAAAGGACATAAATTTAATTTGGGTACATCGTCGCACGACCGCGCAATTGTCCATTAAAGTAACGCAGTGCCGAATCGCAAAATATAGCCTGGTCAGGAATGGGGTAAAATCTTCTGGTCTTAAAGCGGTTAAAAATACACTCATTGAGAATTTTTTTGTCAAAGACATGTAGCTAAATACATTTTGGCCTAAATATATGACAAAAAATTGAATATATTGGATATTTTTTAACTGTCAAAGTAGAAAATGTCAATTTGTTTGCCAAATTTTCGTGTTTTTTTAATAATATCGCAAAAAATGAAAAGCACAGAGGTGATCAAATACCACCAAAAGAAAGCTCTGTTTGTGGGAAAAAAAGGACGTAAACTTCGTTTGGGTACGGTATTGCATGACCGTGCAATTGTTAGTTAAAGTCTCCCAGTGCCAAGTTGCAAAAAGTGGCCTGGACGTTAGGCAGGAAAATCCTCCGGGGCTAAAGTGGTTAAAAAAACTAAACAGTAAAGTTAGCCCATTTTTTTTGTACATTGTGAAAGATGATATCACACTGGGTAAATAGATACCTAACATGTTATGGTTTAAAATTGCGCACACTCGTGGAATGGCAACAAACGACAGTACTTAAAAATCTCCATAGTCGACGCTTTAAAAATTTAACGGTTACGAATTTAGAGTTACAGAGAAGCTGTTTTACTAGGATTATTGCTTCCACACTGACGATGACGAGAATACCTTACATGTGTGATTTGAACACCGTTTACATTTGCGGGTGCGACTTAGGCTGCATGCACATGTCAGCGTATGATCGCGGGCAGAACCGCTGCGGTTCCGCCCGCGATTCGGAGATTTATTGCAAATCGCGGGACGCCTAGCGTTGCCCGTTGATTTGCAATAGCCCCCCAAACGCCGAGCGATGTTGCCGCGATTTACGCCCGCCGAATCGCAGCAACATCGCGCAAACAAAATCGCGGGACGCAATACGCTCCAAAGAAGCTCTTGTACTTTTTTGGATCGTATTGCGTCCCGCGATTTTGTTTGCGCGATGTTGCCGCGATTCGGCGGGCGTAAATCGCGGCAACATCGCTCGGCGTTTGGGGGGCTATTGCAAATCAACGGGCAACGCTAGGCGTCCCGCAATTTGCAATAAATCTCCGAATCGCGGGCGGAACCGCGGCGGTTCTGCCCGCGATCATACGCTGACATGTGAATGCAGCCTTACATATGCATTTTCTTTGTTTTTTTTTTGTTTGTTTTTTACTGTTCCTTTAAAAAAAAAATCTGATCACTTTTATTGCTGTCACAAGGAATGTAAACATCCCTTGTGGACAGTAATAGGCAGTGACAGGTACTTTTTATGGAGGGATCTGGGGTCTAAAAGAACTAAAAAAACTGCAGCGGGGTGATGCCTCTAGCTGCAGGCATCACCCCGGTACAACCACTTCTTCAAGCTGAGTACAGGTACGTCGGTTTGCGGGAAGTGATTAAGTAACCTCCTTGACCCCTCCACTCTATGTGTTAAGTTCTTCTGGCACCTGTCTCTGTGTACTTACCTCTAAAACCTATCTCATGCGTTACACATCACTTCACCTTTGCAATCTGTTACATACCCTTGACACTTGTACCCTGGAGTTTCACATCCCCAACCCCGGTACTTCTGCATTACATACTGCTAACCCCTACAATCTATACATCGCGTACTCCTGATCCCTGCACCCTGTGCATTCCATCTTCCTGGCTCCTGAAATTTGTTCATTACATACCCCTGAGCCCTGCACTATGTGGATTATAGATCCATGATACCAGCACTCAAATTGTGCATTAGGTAACCTTGACCCATACATTCTGTAAGTTAAGTACTTCTGACTCCTGTACTCTATGCATTTCTTACCCCGACAACATACTCTTGTGTTACACACCCTGAAACCCTAAACTCTGTGCATTACACACCGCTAAACCCTGCACTCTGTGCATCACATACCTTTGACCCTACACTCTGTGCTTTACAAACTCTTTTCCTCTGTGCTATGTGTATTAGGTACTTCTGATTCTAATACTCCTGCATCAGACAGCTATCACCCCTGCAAAGTTTGGTTACACACTTCTGACCCCTGTAATCTGAGCATTAGGTACCCCTGACCCTTGAACACTTTTTCATTTTTTATTTAGAGGATTGCAACAGATACCAAGAAAAATACTAACTTTACACATCATTTCAACATATAGCAAAGGTACATTTAAAAAAGTATAAAAATATCCACAGAGGTGTACAGTGAAACATACCAAAACCACACTGTTCAACCAGAATCCATGGGTGAAAATTACAAAAGTACCACTAAATAAAAAGAAAGGACTTAGTACAGTGGGTATAGAGAGACCTCTTGGATTCTGAGAGTGGGTACAGGAAAGGAACCTATTCCCAAAAAACACCTCAATTGCACACTTTTTACAGATCCTTATCTCTTTGTGTCTTACGTATCACTGGCCCCTGTGTGCTTGTGTTACACCCTCCTGACCACTGCAGTCTGTTCAATACATAATTCTGACCCCTGAACTCTGTGCATTACATACTCGTAACCCTTATACTCTGTGTTTAGTACTCCTAACACATGCACTATGTGCGTAACTTACCTCTGAAACCTGCACTTGGGCATTAAACACCCCTGTACTCTTGCGTTACACATTCCTGACCCCTGTAATCTGTATTTTACACATTCCTGACCCCTGCACTCTGTGGATTACATTCTCCTGACCTGAACACCCTGTTCATTACTTACCCATTATACATGAACTCTTAAGTTACAAACTACTGAATTCTGAACTCTATGAGTTAAGTAGCCCTGACTCCTGCACTCTGTGTATTGGAGGCTTTTGATTTCTGCACTTCATGTGGTATGTACTCCAGCACCTACACTCTTGTTTTGCACACTCCTTATGGCTGCACTCTGTATGTTACATAATCCTGGTACGCGCACTTTTTTATGTTAAGTATTACTGACCCCTAAACACTCCTGACCTCTGAAATCGGTGCATTACACACTCCTGAACCCTGTGCTCTCTGTAATACACACTTCTACAAATTCAGTACAGATGTGGTACTTACCATTGTGCTCAGTGCTCAGAGAGGTTGCCCAAGGGAGATCCAACTGTGTTGCCACTCTGCGGAATGCAGCTTGGGTCTTGGCGCTCACTTGTTGCAATTCTTGTATTTAATGAAATCTAAAAGACTATAATTCAAGGACACACACAGCATACAACTCTGTTTATTATATTTCAAAAAGCATCAAATGTTAAAAACATTTAAACGCTGTCTGGCTACAGTAGATATATCAGTCTGTTAAATACTAGTATGTGTTCCCATTGTAACCATAACCACCATATTTTTCTTTTCAATATTATTTTCAAATACATATTTTGCTGTATGAAGTGCTTATGCAGACTGATAACACCAAATAGAAAAGTTTGTATTGGTAACGTATTCCGTTTTCGACATTTGCTTAGTGGGTTGAACTGATAATACAAGATACAGTATACATAATATAAAACAAAGTAAGTAGGGAGGTATTTGTTGCAGCCGCTGAAAGAAGAAAAGACCTACATGTCAACAAAGCTCTATTCCCTAAATGATATGTAGGGGGAAAATGCATTAATGAAAAGGCTTTTAGCATGCAGAGATAAAAAGAATGCACTCCAATGGTCATCTGAAAAAAAAGAAGATTATTTAACTGTGGGAGAAGGATTTAACTGCCTAATGACTGTATTGATATCTGGTTAAGAGCTTTTTGAAGTAAAACATGAAGGAGTATCTTCAGTGGTTATAATTAGGAACAGCTGTACTACAGGTTATTTAGTAACTGTCTATGTAAAAAATATGTTGTAATAAAAACAGTTTATTGTGTTTTAGAGGTTTTAATGTATATCAGACATGGAAGATGACACATTTATAGAATTGTTAAGCTTTTTTAAATAAATATGGCCCCCACAGAGTGAAACTGACAGCAGGATAAAAGGTCTCTTGTGTGTCAAAAGTTTGTTATACAAAATAGAAGACACTATTGGTTCATCTATTTAAAACATCTAGATCAGGGATCTCAAACTGGCGGCCCTCCAGCTGTTACAGAACTGCAAGTCCCATCATGCCTCTGCCTATGAGAGTCATGCTTGTACCTGTCAGCCTTGCAATGCCTAATGGGAATTGTGGTTCTGAAACAGCTGGAGAGCCACCAGTTTAAGACCCGTGATCTAGATAAAAATTTCTAAATTTTCTGATATTCCGAATCAAGGCAAATCCTTGTGGTCTGAGATTCACAGTCGCTGTGAAATTTTTTGTTGATTGCCCTGGGAGAATTTTTTTTAAAATAATGCACTGTATAGCCTTCGAACTATGGCAAGAAGTCTTAGGCTGGCCATAGATGGTGCAAATGTCTTTCGTGTGTCCACAGATTGCAGGAAAGAAATTTCACGATCTCCCCCATCAACACAGACAGTGTTGTCAGGGGAATCCCTCCTGCCAAGCAATCGTCTTCCCCCCAACGGGGGGGAGACAGTGATTATCGCTAGCGACTTTAGCAGTACTTGGTACATTCAGTTTGCCCATTATTGGTTCAAATCTCAGCCAGTTCAGTCAGTTTCTGCTGAACCAGCTAAGATTCAGACCGTGTATGGCCAGGCTTAGAAAGGTAAAGAATGAAGCTTTGAATCCAGTCCGCTCACTACAGGCACAGGGCAGCCATGGAGTCAGTAAATTGGAAGCTGTTGTAGGGAAAGCTGACAAACTGTATAGGGAGAGATTAGGGTCATTTAGGAGACTGAACTTTAATTCTGCTTGTAGCCTTTTGGGCACTCAATGCTTTTGCTGCCTTTTTTTTCTTAATTTTGGGAATTTTTTGTCTTTCACATATTTTTTATTATTATTATTATTTATTATTTTGTAGTTGATTTGCGATCACTTGTCACTTTTAGCTACTGTCCCACCTATAGCAAAATTTGCTGGCAGGCTTCCCTTAAAATGGGCTATTATTTCATAGGGATGTAGTTTATGGGTATATTGGTTTTTATTTTATGGGACCTTTATTTTAAGATTTTTAGTTTTTTTTTTTTTCTTTGCTGCCAGTTTTTCCTTCATAAAACAGTGGACTTTTATTTTAAATCTAATATGTTTGGGGGTTTGTTGCCTTTGTGTGCTCTTTTTTTATTTTTATTTCACACACATTTAATGCACCCCCTATCTTCATGTATGAAACAAAAAATAAGCATATACAATTTAGGCCTTTTATCCCTAAAACTATCCTGCTGCTGGCCAGTTTTGCACTGCTGTATCCTCTGCAGAATCTGAATTATTGTAGTAACATCCAAGCCCATACTGCTGATGGCCAATTATACACGGATGTGTACTATTCGTTTTTGTAGTAAATCACCTGCCTGTTCCCTTTTATTAATACAAATCTCTCCTTATTAAAATTCTCCTGCTGCTGGCCAATTTTACACTGCAGTATCATCTTTAGAGTCTTAATTCCTAATAAGAGCCTGACAAAAAACAACAGCACAACAGTTTTGCTGCTGCTGTATGTAAGCCAAGCTAATTGTACAATAATATAAGCTTCACAGCAAAAATATATACTGTCAGCGTGCACTGCTGCTAAGACTGTCTGTAACACCATGTACAGCTGTCAGGTGTTCCCCAAGAATCTTATTTAAAAGGATTTGTGTATTTTCAATATTGCCCTTGAAGCTGCATGAAACAACTTTACCCCTTTGTACAGTATTTACAATTTTTTTGCATTGGTACATAGTGCTATATGGCTTTTCAGGATTTTTTCTATTATCCCTAAAATGGCAGAATTTAACAAGATCTGTTAAACTCCTGGTGAACTGTACAATGGCAGATTTGCCCATCACTATTCTTGATATTTAAGCCAATTTTCAACTTGAAAAAAAATCTCAGCAGATTTTAAAGAAAAACAGCTCTGGCTGCAATGCCCACTCCCTATTCAGTGCAGTCCCTCGCAGGCTCACTGCATAGCAATCCAGCACCAGTCTCTGTCAGGCTGAAGGACACCGTGTTATCCAGCTCACTTCCTACAAACCCAGAACTAGATGAGCTTAGACATAGCCCAAACTCATCTCTAGCAGAACTCCAAAATTCTCTGGGCCTGGTCATTTCTTGTCTCCACAGCTCATGAAAACAAAGAGTCAGGCTGTGGGGTGGGAGTGACCCAACTCATTGAAGTAAAAAATGAGTTCACAGGCGGCGTGCTCCCACCCCCAATAGGAAACGGGGATGCTGATCCACGGGACCGGCGGCCACGATTGCCGCCGGGCACCTGCGATCGTTCCCCGCTGAGAGAGGAGGACGGGCAGCTGTTGTAAACACAGCTGACCGTTCTTCTCTTTGGAATGATCACAGAGCGCCTGTGATCCTTCTATATAGGATCACAGGTCTCTATGGTCAGTTCACAAGTCCCTCCTCCGTACAGTTAGAAAACACTTCCCTAGGCTCACACTTAACCCTTTGGTCGCCCCTGGTGTTAACCCCTTCCCTGCCAAAGTCATTACAGTAACAGTGCATAATTTTAGCACTGATTACTGTAGTAATGTCACTGGTCTCCCCAAAAGTGTCAAAAATGTCAGTTAGAGGTCCGATCTGTCCGCCACAATGCCGTAGTCCCCTTAAAAATCGCGGATCGCAGCCATTACTAGTAAAAAAATAAATAAATAAATAAAAATGACATAAATCTTTGCCCTAGTTTGTAGACGCGATAACTTTTGTGTAAAGCAATAAAAATACGCTTATTGCGATTTCCTTTACCAAAAATATGTAGCAGGATACAAATTGGCCTGAAAGGATGAAAAATGTTTGACTTTTATTTTTTTTTTTTTGGGAATGTTATATAGCAGAATGTGAAAAATATTGTTTTTTCTTTTTCAGAATTGTCGCTCCTTTTTTGTTTATAGTGCAAAAAATAGAAATCACAGAGGTAATCAAATACCACCAAAAGAAAGCTCTATTTGTAGGGAAAAAAGGACATCTATTTTATTTCAGTACAGTGTCACCACGACTGCGCAATTTTCCGTTAAAGTAACGCAGTGCCAAACCGCAAAAAATGGCCTGGTCATTGAGGGGGCAAATCCTTCCGGTCCAGAACTGGTTAAGCTACACACCATACAACTTTTGTTGTTTGATTTTCTTTAGATTTACCTTCAACTATGTAGTACAGGGGCCTGCCTGATTGCATACAAATCGAAAGTGTTTGGGTCTGACCTCATATTATATGGTTTTGGTAAATCTAATGGAAAAAATCTAAAGAAAATTGTATAGTGTGTATTCAGCTTCAAGGCCCGTACACACGATAAGAAAATCGGAAGTAAAATTTAGTCCGACGAATGATCTGCCGATTTTCGGATTGTTAGTATGGTGCTTTCAACAGCCGATTACGAATTTTCGTATGACAAAAACTGGATGTGCGGGCTATAAAATTGTTATCGTAGGTGATCACAATGTCCGATTTTCATTTGATTGGTACAGTTTTCGTCCGAAAAAAATCGTAAGAGCAAGACTAGGCATGCTCAGAAATTAGAGAACACATACAAAACAATTCAACACGACATCCCTTCTGAAGTAGAATTCTGTCGTATGAGAATTTTCATATGAAAGTAACCTCTTCACTTTCCATATGAGACTAGCATGCAACAAAAAATGAAAGAAAATTTGTCTGATAATCTGATCGTGTGTACGAGGCATAAGGCTGACTGTCAGGGTCGGTACAAGGGGTGGGCGGAAGGGAAGGGTGCCCTGGGCGGTACCATTTAATAGAGGAAGGGGGGCGCAGGTGAAGTGTCGGCAGAGTACACTGTCTGTGTGTATTAATGTAAAAACCATTGGCTTTATATCAGCAACAATGTGCCGAGTGTGCTCCTGCACTCGGCACAAGACTGGAACTGCAGAGCCTTTCCCTTCCTGTGGAGATACTCCCCTTGACAGGACCTTCTCAATTCACAGTGCCGGCTTTGTGTGACGTCATTGAGACGCCGGCCGGCCGGCGGAGGCGGGATGGCAGAGGATCGCTGCCAGGGCTGAAACCTAGAGGAGGAACCAAGTGTGTATCCCACACAGGGGCGGACTGACTATTAGGGCGCTCGTGCATTGCCCATGAGAGGCTCAGTCCGCCCTCCCTGACGGTGGCTTTTGCAGCGCTGGGAGAGGACTGAGAGGACTCTGGTGCTGGCAGGGATGAGCGAGCAGCGGTAGTTGCAGCAGTAGCCTCAGGCTCTCTGGGCACTTCTTCCCCCGGGGAATTCAGCTGAGGGGCGGGGCCACAATCCACATCCCCGCCATGTAGAGTGCACTGCAGAGTGGATCGGTCTCAGAGCTGGTAGCAACCTGTTTGCAGCACAGCAGCAGGTTAGTGTGTGATGGCCAGCCCTCTGCCCAGTAGTTTAGTATATCACTGCTTTAATCTATACCATCCAGGCTGAGTGTTGATTTCTGTATACACTGAGTGCACACTGATAACTGTATAGTGAGTGCCACTCAGTGTACAGATATCAGTGTTATATATAGGGAATAGCACTCTGAGTACAGTCACAGGTATTAGCACTCTGTACAGAGATCAGTGTTATTGGGAATAGCACTTAGTGAGTGCTATTCCCAATATATAGCACTGATATCTGTACTCTTAGTGCTATTCCTTATAAATAACACTTATATCTATACACTGAGCGGCACTCAGTATACAGATATCAGTTTATATATATATATATATATATATATATATATATATATATATATATATATATATATATATAGGGAATAGTCCTCACTGTACAGATATCCAGGAACAGTCTGACCATTTGGGCACCAGGGCAGTGCCCGGGGCCATTAGGAGGCCCCATGAGAGGCCCCTGTCCTAAATTTCTCTCCACTCCTCCTTCTTCATATGGAAAGGGTCAAGTTGAAGAGGAGCGGGCGACATGGGTTGGGTGTGTACATGGAGGGCACAGTGTACAACTGAGGACAGTATACACTATCACAGTGCGCAGCTCCTCCACATGTGAAGGGTCCTGTGATGAGAGGAGATGTGAGGAGAGAACCCACCCTTTGTCCTATGCTGTGTCTGGGGACAACCCCACTCATTTCCCTTCCTCCCAGGGCTGGACCCGATCACACTGTCAGTCCAGTCTGGGCTCTGCTTCCCCTGCCTATCTTTTTGTTTCTCCACCTAACTCTGGAATATGTGGCAGGGAAAAGCCTCTGCTATGCCTGAACTGGGGGACAACCCCCAGTGCCATTGCTGGGGATCATTGTTGCAGAAATTGATGCGAATGCTGTGTGTTATTATTGTGTAAATTGGGAGCTGTTTTATGTATTCTCTTGTTTTGAAATGACACTAAATCTTTTTTTACACGAGGGGGGGGGGGGCGCAGTTTGCCATCTTCGCCCTGGGCACCAAATTACCTTGTCCCAGCACTGCTGACTGTAACTTTTCAAGCTAGAATTTTTTAACTAGGAAATGCACTGGTCTGATAATGACCAATCTGATATTGTCTAAAGGAAGGGAAATATTCATATCTGTGTGTAAATTGTGTATTCTCAATAGATTTTGGAGTACGCAAGATAAGTAGTTTTGTCCTAGGAGATAACATAGCTGCACTTCAGTATGAGGAATTATAATATTAATCGCAGAAAACATCACTACTGATTAGATAAAACTGCTCCATGGCGTTAGTGTGAGAAATAATAAAAGCAACCTTTTGTTATTTAACATGTGCTACACCCTTTTCAAATAGGCAGAGTTAGACATCAGGTTTGTTTAGTGATAAGAGATTACAATGATCATTATTTTAATAACAATTATTGTGCCAAAGGCTTTAGGTCTGCTGCAACTGTCAATAAAAGTTTTTTTTTTTTTTTTTACTTTTTTTGACAATAGTAATAAATAATAAATATTTAATGAAAAAAATAATGTGTTTAATGTTTAAAGTCATTGTACACTTTTAGATATTTTTATTGTTTATGTAGGTATGTATTAGTGTAGTTTTATCCCCTGTGTTGTTTGTTTGCCTTTCCTTGTTATGATGGGCTCACTTGTTGTGGTTCCAGTTAGCAGTGACATGGGTGAATTCCCCTATCTCCATGCATTAATCCACCTACCTTATCCCTATTCACCAGCAGATAGGCAACTTCTTGTTCCAGGTCACAAACATACCGAGCCATTTAGTTGCATTGCATCACAAATGCATGCTAATTTTATGAAACAGACACATCTCCTTCAGCATGGTAGGCTCTGGTAATTGCTCTCAACTGCACTGCCACCCTGCCGCAGTACATGTACGTGAGGCAGTCCGGAAGTGGTTAACAACCCGCTGCCCGCTCGCCGCAGTTTTACTGTGGCAGGCTGGCTCGGCTGCGTGAAACGATGTAGCCCTATGTCGGCACGTGCCCGCCCCAAAGCACCATGCACGTGCCACCGGGGGCACGCTCCCACCCTCACTAGGCAGCGGGGATGCCGATGCATGGGGCCGGTGGCCGCAATTGCCGCCGGGCACCCGTGATCGCTCCACGCTGAGAGAAATGGATGGTCAGCTGCTGTAAACACAGCTGACCGTTCTTCTCTCTGACATTATCACAGAGTGCCTGTGATCCTCCTATATAGGATCACAGGTCTCTATGGCCATTTCACAAGCCCATCCCCCATAAAGTCAGAAAACACTCCCCTAGGCTCACACCTAACCCTTTGATCACCACTGTGTTAACCCCTTCCCTGCCAGTGTCATTATTACAGTAACAGTGCATATTATTAGCACTGATTACTGTAGTAATGTCCCTGGTCCCCCAAAAAGTGTAAAAAATGTCAGTTAGTGGTCCGATCTGTTATACACATTTCTGACATAATCCTTTCCCCTAGTTTGTAGATGCGATAACTTTTGCGCAAACCAATCAAAATACGCTTATTGCGATATTTTGGGGGGAATGGTATATACCAACAACAGAAAGATCTATTAGTGTGAAAACAAGGACATCAATTTTATTTGGGTACAGCGTCGCACGACCGGGCAATTGTCAGTTAAAAGAATGCAGTGCCAAATCAGAAAAAATGAAAAAAGGGGGCAAATCCTTCCGGTCCAGAACTGGTTAAGTGACATACTAATTCCTCAGGATTGCCTTGGTTAATGGGTTCAGCTTCCATGCCACGGATAGAATATGGTGCATATCAGAGAATAGCTACTTCCACCACTGCATAAACCCACAGGTGTTTTGCTTCACAACAGATTCCCTTTAAATAGCTATAAAGATTTTGCTTTTAATACTATAATAAAATAAAGTTGTAAAATTCATGCTTGTAAAACTGTTACATGGGACAATGATTATCTACATAGTTTTTTTTGACCTACAAATCAAAGATACTGAGTAATGCATGTTGTATGCAAAAAAACAACCTCAATGGTAATGGACTGCTCCATATAAGTAAAAGGGGAGCCTGCATTAGGTGATTTGTGAGTTGGCCTTTTTTTAAGTTGGTGAAACATCTCCATTTTATTTTACATTTCTATGTTCTTCCTACACCATAATTAGTAAGGATCATTCCTTGGCTCCTAGCACCTTAGCACAATCACTATATTCTAAAGCGGGGTCTCCAAACTATGGTCCTCCAGTAGTTTGGAGATCCCTTGTGTAAAGGATTTAAGAAAAAAAAAAAAATAACTGTTTTGCAGTATTTACATATTTCCCATCACTGTTGTAAAGTATTGTTACTGTTAACATGGTGCACTGTCACTTTAAATAATGAGAGTGAGAAATATAGTCTAATGTAACCTAGCTGATACTGAAAACCACATGAAACATTAAGTTAAATGTCATATTTGCCTTTGCAATGGAATATAGAGAATATTTACAGGAAACCTCTTATCAAATTACTTTTGTGTTGACATACACAACAGGTCTTGTCAACAGCATGCCAAAGAGAGATCATATGTGGTAGTAAGTATATGCGAGTGAACGGAGACTGCTTCTGCAATCATTACGCACTCTTAGCTTTGCCATCTGGTACCCTGGATTATGCTATAAATTTTGACTCATTTCTCCACTTACGTGCTGACTATTGATTTCCAGGAGATAACCTATGAGTCATTTTGGCCATTCATTAAATAACATTAACTTTACTTTCAGATACAGCAGAACATGATTAGCCTTGTCTAAGACAACATTTCTTTGATAATTGGTCATTTCACACAATCGTGCTGATTTATTAGATAAAATAACGTGCGCAAAGAAAATGAAAACCATTGCCATAGAAAACAATCGGATTTTAATTGTCTTTGCTATTCCACATAGGAAAATGAATGTGTATACCTAAATTGGCGGAATGGCGAACAATGCTGATAGATTTCAATAAGCAATACAAGGAACAAAGGTGCAGTAACCCACAGCAAGCAAAACTCACTGGTACTAACTAGTACACATGGTATGTGTATGGGTAGTACACTTATCATGGGCATTACATATTGCACTAATCACTTTTCTTCTAACACCATTTTATCAACTTTTAATAAACCATATCAATTACAGCAGACTTAAAGCAGTATTGAACCCAAAAGCAAACATTTATTTTATTGCAGCTTACTAATTCTAAGGCCCCTGTCACACAGGCGATCCGATAAGGCCTGCCAGTCAGTTTTTCAGGTGGACCTGATTGGACCCTTTAGTCTCTTCTATGGAGCAGCGATGTCAGAGGACACATGTCACCGATCTGAACATGTCTGCCAAAAACCGACGAATGGTGGTCCTATTCCCCATCCATCTGGCAGATCGGATCATTTTTCTTGTGAATCTGTTGAATAGTTTCCTACCTGGGGATCCTGGTAAAAACATCACTTCCTGTTGCAGGCTGGCAATACTAAAGCTGGCCATACATTTTAAAAATTTCAGCCAGCTCATGTTAAGCTTGACAAAAGTTGCTCAGTGGGTAGCCCTGTCAGCCGTCACCTGCTCAACATCCCTCAAATGAAAAATCAAAGGAGTCAGGTGGCAATTATCAGCTGAACCGCAGCTGCATCCAAACAGATGCAGCTGATGTAAGGGTATTTTGACAGGCATAAAATTGCCAATCAGGGGGATTTGCCCATCTGTGCTGTAGAGTTTAAATGCAGGCTGAATACAAAAAAAAAAAACAACTGTAAATGGCCAACTCAATCCACCCTCTCTCAATTAGCAGCACCAATGTCAGCCTGCCATGCAAGCTCAATCAGTTGGTTTTGAGTTGCCTATCTGAAGAGCTACAAGGTCTATCCATTATCTTGCACATTGGCACTTTTATTTAAATGGGTTGTAAAGGTTTGGCTTTTAAAAAAAATTAAAATAACAAACATGTTATACTTGTTTTGCACAGTATAACATACACAGTATAAGGATTTTGCACAGATCAGCCCCTATCCTCCTCTTCTGGGGTGCCCCGGCAGCACTCCTGGCTCCTCCTCTTCATCGGGTGCCCCCATGTAGAGCCGCTTTCCATGGGCACGTTCCCAAGTCCTGCGTCCATTGACACAGACAGTGGAACTCAGCCCCACCCCCGCTTCCGTGTCACTGGATTTGATTGACAGCAGCAGGAGTCATTATCAATCTGTCCAATGAGATGAGAGTCAGCGGCTGGAGCCGCTGGGCTCGTGCACGGCGCTGGAACTAATGGGTTCAGGTAAGAAAAAGGGGGGTTGGGGTCTGGGTGGGCACTGCAGCAAAGAAGGTTTTTCACCTTCATGCAAAGAATGCATTAAGGTGAAAAACTTTGAAATTTTACAATTCCTTTAAAAGGGGACGCCACTTTCATAGCAAAAAATAATAGCAAATAAAAAAAATAATACAATTGCGTCATATTGTAGTTGAATGTTATTAAAAATGACCTTTCCCTTTCAGTCTACAGCTCTGTAATTTTCTGTAAAATGCAATGCAATAAGGCAACCTGGAGGTGTTCAGTACACAGAATGTGTACAGAACGCCCCCCCAGAAACATAATTTCCTGTTTGTGTGACTGGCTCACTGATTTTCTGATTTGGTCTTTTAAATGCATTTTTTTGGGAAAAAATACACTCCACCGAATAAAAAAAAAAACTATACTGTAAAGTTAGCCCAATTGTTTTGTATATTGTAAGTCATGATGTTATGCTAAGTAAATAGATACCAAACATGTTACGGTTTAAAATTGCACGCACTCCTGGAATAGCGACAAACTACCATATTTTGAAATTTCCATAGGCAACCCTTTAAAAATGTTTAACGGTTATCAGTTTAGAGTTATAGAGGAATTATTTTTGCTAGAATTATTTCCCTCGCACTGACGATCGCAGCAATACCTCACATGTGTTATTTGAACACTGTTTACATTTGCTGGCGTGACTTACATATGCGTTTTCTTTGGTGCGCAAGCACGCGGGGAAAAGAACCCTAGTGACAGTAATAGGCAGTGATGGGTACTCTTTATGGAGGGATCTGGGGTCTAAAAGACACTGCACTTCAAAGTTCTCAGCTAACTTGGCAGCTAAGAAAACCAGAAGTGACGTTGTGACATCGCTTCCGGGTTACTACATCGGAGACCCGAGCAAAGCCAATTCCAGCTTTTTCGGGACTCCGACCAGCCTGAAGACATAGAGGGAGGGATGGGAGACCAGGGCAGCATGGCAGAAGGCCGCGGGAGGGGGGCTGTCCCCTCCCTCTCCTTGTGATAACGGCTGAGCGGCTACTTAGCTGCATCTGTTCTTATCACCTGAAAGCCCACCATCTGCTCTAAAAAGTGGTTCTGGAGTGAAGCCTGCAGCTGCAGCCATCACCCCAGTACATCCACTTCAACAAAGTGACATACAGGTGCCTCATTTTGTGGGAAGTGGTTAAAATCCTTGCATTGTACAGAGATCACCCAGAAGGGAATGTTTTTTTCTCAACAAAAGTGGAGTTACACTTTAATGTTTTCTTCACATTTGTCACTGCACATTTTTTGTGTATTTTTTGACTCACTAAATAGTAGGGTGTAGGTCATCAGATCTACCCTGAAGTCTAGGAAGAGGATTTGTGGCCTAGGGGCAATCTGTCTTCAAGAGAGCCACACACCTGTTATTCAATGGTTGACTTTGGCTAACCATAAGGAGAAGCTTCCATAAGCTCTTTGGCTAGGTGAACCAAACTGCCTTGCCCCCATCAGGAGTCTTGCACCCTGGGGATTCAGGGAGGTCCTTCCTCTTCAGAAGGGGGCCAGTTACACACCCTCTGCAATTCTTTGTGTGCTTTACATGCACTCTTATGGTTTGTTTAGTATTTGATTTTTTGCGCACTGCACCACAGACACAAGAAGTAAAAAAAAAAAGAAAAATCTGATAGACTGGATAGGTAGCCTAAGGCTCTTTTCACAGCGGCACTCTCCACCAGCAGATCTGGCTGCTCAGCAGGGGATCTCTCCACTGACCCCTGCTGAGCAGCCAGATGACTGGTTTGTGTCAGCTCCACTTATGCAGAGTGGACACAGCCCATTTTCCTGTATGGGTGGTCGACTGTAAACGGACTTGACAAAACGCATGCGCGCGAAACATGTAGTTGCGGCAACCAGAAGCGTGTGTGTCACCGCCAACATCCAGCCCGGCGTCCCATTGAGTTTCCGGCCGTCACTTCCGGTGACCTCACCCGCGCGTCACTTCCGGCGATTGCGGAGGATCCGACTCTGGGTCTGTGTAGCGGCCGCACGTCCCTTGGCACACTGGATCAATTCTCCCTGCTTGGTACTATTCATTGTGATCGGATTGCCCTGCCTTTACAACTTGGGATTCCCACAGCACCCCAGGGAGACCCGAAGACTCCAGGACCGGTTTGGCTGACAATTTATATTATATTTGTTTTATCATAATTTTACTTTATTAAACTTTATGGTTCATCTTGACACTCTCTTGCCAGTAATCTATAGAGCATTTTCTAATATGCACGCCATAGTGCGCCATCCTTCTTTGCTATAGTTTTGACAATTTGAACATCATCCCATGTTAGGGATTTGGCAGCCTTGGTGTAACAGCTATTATTGGTCCCAATCACAATATCATAGCCATCTGGATTTATGACCTTTCAGGAATCTGTTCAAGGGATTAGCGCCTGGACCTTTTTTTGTGTTTGGACTGTAAACGGACTACCTGTCTGTTTACATCTGACTGTTATCTGATCTGCCAGACGGATGGGGAACAGATCCCCCATCCATCTGTTTTTAGCAGACAGGATCGGATCCAATGTCGACGGGTGTCAAAGGACACATGTTCCTTGACACAGGCTTCTCCATAAAAGGCAATGGATGGTCTGTTTGTGTCCGCATAAAAACTGGCAGGTGAATCTGATTGATCTGCCTGTATGAAAGGGAACTAACAGCCAACTGAAGAAGCGCATATATTGGTAAATGCGTGGGAGAAGTATCACTGTAATAAACCAGTGGCTCCTACTTACCTTTTGGAAGACATAAATACTAGGTGACTATATCTGTACATTTTTTTGGCTCAGTAGGTTTTCACTGGATCTTTGTCCAGTCATCATCAGTAAACAGTGGTGCAAAATGGAGGCCACAATCTAGGAATCAACCAGCCAATTCTAATCCTCTGTGTAGGCTTCAGTGACATTTGAGCAGACTCAAATTTATAGAAAGACAAAATCAGCTTGCCTAGTCTCTGTATAGTAAGTGTTTAGAGAAAACAAAAGGGGATATTCCATCCCATGAAAAGTACATTTATAATACTTAAGCTGGACAGAACTGTGCATGGACTCAGATATAAACTAATAGCTCGAGGCAATTCGCTGATTAGTAGGCGCCAATATTAAGATGGATGGAAATGTGCATGCTAAAAGAACTGTACTATTAGCCCAAGGCTACTTGATTTGTAAGTACCCGTATTTACATGCAGTAGCTTGCTTGAACGAAAGGGTTGTCAAGGTATAGGTGGTGATAGATACTAAGTAATATATTTTCCCCTAACAAAAATAATCCAAATTAAAAATAGGTAATTGACTATTTCAGTGCAGGTCTTGGTTAGCAAAAACCGCTAAATTAAGACTTTGAGTAGGAGACTGAGGAAACTTCTGAGTAGGGGAGCATATATTAAAACTGGATTTGACAAGTCTGAAAAGAATTGTCATATAATAAAACAACAAAAGTATGAGTTGTCTTAGAGGAAACTGAAACGCTAATAACATAGGGATCAAATGTAAATCAGAAAGCCTTCTTATCAATTATGCCATAAAAGAACTAGCCATGAGCTATATATATGAGAGGTATACCCAACAATTTTGGTTGGATGCTGTTCAAAATGTCACACAAAATATAAGTTTTATGACACAAAAGGCATACTTAAAAACTGCAATATCACATTGAAATTATGACATTTATATGAAACAGGAAAACACATTTGGTTGGAATTAACAGACACAGCAGTTCTGGTGATATTCCAATAAAACTATTGTAAATCACTTGTCAGTGCTACATATGATCTAAGGGATTTGAATAACAGAGAAAGAAATATTAGTTTTTCCCTTTTAAATCATATAAGTTTTGCACAGCATGACCTACTGTACGTTGCTTTAAAAAAATATATCTATCTATATGGTTATGATTTTACATATTATGGATTGTTAAACACAATTTAAACTAGTCCATGCAGTATTACTGACATTCCCTACTATGCCCTTTGAAATGTCAGTTTGACTGACAGTGGGAGTGCCAAGATGAGTAAGAAATGGCATAGCATGGTAACTGGCATATTACAGATGCAGTTTATCCTATCTGTAGCTGAAAGATTGTTATATTTAATGCACAAGGAAAGGAAGAAGAGAGTTTAGACTACTTTCAGAGCTCTAACATAGGTGAGCATGGCTCGGAAAATAGAATGGAAACCCACCAGAGAAAAGCTGGCTTAGAAAATTGTCATCCACACATCCACAAAGCAAATATTAGACACAATTACAGAATAATGGACCCCCTAAGCAGTGCTGGGACAAGGTCATTCAGTGCCCAGGACAAAGATGAAAAACTGTGCCCCCAGATGGAGGAAAGGATGAAGCTAATAGCAATATGCGGCAAAATGTACTGTATGTAATGTTTATGGCATGCACCAAAATAGTTGTGGTACACCGCAGCAAACTGAAGAGTTTCAAATTGGTGCTCAAATTACAGTGGCCAAGGAAAAAAATTCCTGCATCAGTGGTTACACTGAAAGAAAAAAAATGCCTGTGCGTCATTGGTGTCCCAGTAAGGAAAAATGTTCCTGCGTCAGTGGTGTTGCTGGGGTAAAATGGTGCTGCACCAGTGTAAGCAGGGAAAACATTCCCCTGCATTGGTGGTGTCAGTCTGAGAAGTACTGCTCTGGCATCTATTTCAGCTGGAGGAAGGAGGGGTGGTGGGCTCTGTGGGGTGCATGGAACCAAAGGGATTTGGGCACTGACATATCACATGACCCTATCTCGGTTCATGTCATATATAACATGACAAGGGAAGACAAGAAGTAGAGAAGTCTGCCCTCACTCCCCAGTGGTGTCATGCTGAGATGGAGATGTGTTCTTAGTGGGCATCCGCTCTTTCCTGCCAACAGTAGGCTGCTATTGGAGGGGAAGAAAGAAGAATCTTCCCTCCAGCAGCTATCGAGGTGTGTGCTCCTTCTGACAGGAGTGACACTGCAGCCCTGCATTTATGCATATGAAGAGCTTATGAATTTAGGCTAAATACAACTGCTCAGAAATATTTTTTTACCCCTCTAGTTTATGGAATATATTATTGCTGGCTGGTTTCAAGGCAATGAAGATTACATTATAAAAAGTAATTTGATTTAACGTTTGTGTACACCTCTATGGAACAGAACAAATTGCAGTTCTGAAGCTACATTTGACTTGTAATGATTTTTTCTGAACATGGCCATATATATAGGAAATATGTTTGCATTGCAGACAGAGCAGGGCAAACACAGCCTTTTGCATTTGAATGAATGCATTTGACCTGGGTTGCATTTAAATGTAAAAGCTTGTGAATAACAGAGACTCCAGTGCACACAGGCCCATTTACAGGCTTTATAAACAAGGGTCACATGTTACAACTATCATTTTTACAATGGCAAGACATTTGGAAATAATATTGCTAACCCATAAACATAAAGCTGAAGACAGCTGTCCAAGGGAGGATTTCCACCACATTGGGAAGATATCTTCTGACTTCCTGTTGAGCCTACGAGAAGAACAGAGAAATTTCCCTAATGAGACACAGATGACAATTAAAACTGATAGCTGTTTTAACCCTCCCTCCACTCTATCCAAAATGGAAAAAGGTTTGCTTTTAAAAATATGTTATAATCATTTTGTTTACATAGATCAGGGGTGGCGAACAAGTTCGACAAAAGGAGCCATAATTTTAAACTGTGAGAGTCAGAGAGCCACACCACGCACATTTGTGTCCCCATCAGAGACCCCTGCACAATAATGTCCTTATCAGAGACCCCCACACACATAAATGTCCCCCATCAGAGACCCCCACACACATAAATGTCCCCCATCAGAGACCCCCACACACATTAATGCCCCCATCAGAGACCCCCTTAGTGCACCCCTTCCACATTTGCATCCTTCATCAGAGCCACCTCTCTGCATTTAGGTCCTATCAGAGAGCCCCCCCCTCCCCTCCTCACCTGCTGCTGTTGATATGCGCAGGGTCACGGATGGTCGGCGCTGCTGCCAGTGCACTCCAGTGCCTGCTGAGGCCGCCTCAGGGTGACCTAGGTAGCTGGTTAGATAAGGTTTTGCGGAGCCTCGGCGGGGAAGATGTCAGCGGGCGGCTGTCTCGGCTGAGCTGAGCTCTCGTCAGTCACTCAGACATGTCCGTGACAGGCAGCTGAGGCGGGAGGGAGACACACGGGTCCCCACGCTCTCTGGCCCGTGCAGTTGGGAGATGGGAGACGTGATGACGCAGCCTGGGGGCGGGACTACGCGCTTGGAGATCTCTCCTCAGAGGTCCCGCAGCATAACAAAACCAAACTTGGCAAAGAGCCACAGTATACCAAATAATGATAAGAGGCAAAGAGCCGCATTCATTTTGGCCGGGAGCCGCATGCGGCTCGAGAGCCGCGTGTTCGCCACCCCTGACATAGATCATCAGAAATCTTTGTTTATTCTTCCATCTAAACTCCTCTTTTTGCAGTTGAGTTTTGTGATTTGGAAGTTACAAGCACAATTAGTTTTATATGAAATTACATTCTTGAATCTTGACATCTAAAATGTATGTTATACTCAGACTTTTAGGCTGAATTCACACTATATTTGTCAAACAGTGTTTCACTGCATTTTAAAACCCTGATCACTGCAAGGACACACAGAAATTTTTTTTTCTGTGTGCCACATTCACACATTCATGCTGCATTTTATAGCAGTGCAACGTAGAAGATCGCATGTCACTGTACATCAGCGCATTGCGTTGCTGTAGACTGACATGAATAAAGTGTACTTTTGTGCACTTCAAAGAAAGTTCAGTGAGAAAAAAAGGGAGCAGTGTGACGTGATGAATCACGCAACCACACCACCCCTACTGCAACCGAAATGGACAGCTGTCGGAGGGGAAAGCGCTTAGGTTTGCTTTTTCAGCAGCTGTCCATTGTATGTGAATTAGGCCTTAAGGGAGTTATATGGTCACAGCATACACTTTCACTTTACAACCTTAGCACTGTAATACCAAACAATAGTTATTTTTAAGAACATCTCCTCCACTACATCGAGCCATGCTGTATCTGTGGTCTGTGTTGGGAGAGAATTGCATTTGTGCAGGCTGGGGGGAGGGGGAGCTGAGAGGGTAAAAGGATTTTTACCAGGAGGTGTGATGGGGGAACTTTTTCTAGAAGGGGGAAGACAATCCTATCAAGAATGAGGATTTGGGGGAGGAACTCTGCACTCTGTATGTAGCACCCTCCTGAAACCTGCACTCTATACATAGAATCCTCCTGAACTCTGCACTCTGTACGTAGCACCCTTCTTAACTCTGCACTTTGTATGTAGCACCCTCCTGAACCCTGCACTCTGTACATAGCACCCTCCTCAACCCTGCACTCTGTACTTAGCACCCTCCTGAACCCTGCACTCTACACGTAACACCCTCTTGAACCCTGCACTTTTTACATAGCACATTCCTGAACCTTGAACTCTACACATAACATCCTCCTAAACCCTGCACTCTGTACAGAGCACCCTCCTGAACCATGTACTCTTTACATAGCACCCTCCTCAACCCTGCACTCTACACTTAGCACCCTCTTGAACCATGCGCTCTGTATGTAACACCCTCTTAAACCCTGCATTCTGTATGTAACACCCTTCTGAAACCTGTGGTCTTTGCACTTTGTACAAAGTGCACTCCTGAACTCTGCACAATGTATGTAACACTCTCCTGGTATTTATTGCCCATTTAAGACCCTCCCATACTCATATGCTGTGGCAGGGTCACAAAATAAGTTTTAAAACTTCAAGATCATTCAGACTAAAGCTTAACTAAATCCTCCTATACTTTACAGCCAAGGAAGTGGCCATTTTAGGCTCCGTTTTATCTGCAGTTGCCATAATGCTGCAGTGATCACTTATGACACCAGCCATTCGATGCCATGACAATTTGGTTGAGAATACAAGTGGCTATGGACAGGTATTCTCCATGACATGTCTTGAATGTAAGTGGTTTGGGAAACCGTTAAATTGATGGGTTTAGTTCCACTTTATTAGGAGCAGGCTAGAAATAATTGAAATACAATATGAAATTAATATATGATTTTGCATTTTGACCATAGATATGATTTAACTGTTTTAGGGGTATACGACAGGGATAAAGAAGGTGGAAGACCTTGCAATGTCATGAGTTAGAAAGGATTTTTTGGACTTTCTGTTTGAATATGTGTCATATATATATATCATACCTTTTTGCTAAATTGTGCCGAAATGTATCATAAAATACTGTATCTGTATACTAAATAAAATAAGCATGTGTCTCCAAATGAACTTTACTTGTGTTTACTTGAATAGAAAAGCCTGTTCCTTGATAGAGCAGCTGCAGAGTGAGACCCTTGCTCCCTTTGAGAAAGCAGTGGTCTCCCTGCAGAGGTTAAACATGAACCCTACTGAGTCAGGCTTACAGTTCCTCAATCAGCAAAGCTCATGGTTCCAGCTGATTGGAGAGCTTTGGCCTTGACTCAGCAGGAAGCATATGGGACCTCTGCAAAGAGATCACTGCTTCCCAAAAAAAAGCAAAGGTCCTACTTTTCAGCATGCTAGCAGTACAAGAATGACGGGCGGCTTGTTTACATAAGCCGCTCCGCCTTTCTCCCTTCACCGGAGCGATCGTAGTGTGACTGGCGGACATCGGGTCCGCTGGTCACACGCACTGATTTGTCAGTGAACGAGCCGCGGCGGGCGCGCGCCTGCCCCCAATTGGCTCTTAAGTCAGTGACAGGCGAGTGACGTATCCATACGTCACTCTGCCTGGCCGGGGCTGACCGCCGCAGTATATAGTCGGCAACCGGTTAAGGTGGATGTAAACCCTTACATATACCCAGTGAAGTGAAAAGCCTTAGATGATACACAGAGATGAAACAAATCTTCCTACATGGGTTTTACTTGTTAATCTGCAGTCTTCTTCTCTCTACACTCATTCAAAAGGGCATATTGTGTTAAAAATATTTCTTCATCTGTCAGAAGCACAGATGAGAGGGTGGAGAGACTGCAGTTACAGCGTTTGAGAGCTGATTAGAGAAAATAAAAAAAAGCACCCCCCTTTACACAGTAGAAGAACTGTGTTGTGAATAGACAAGCTCCATTCTGAGCTTTTTCACCCCCACCCTCCCAACACAAATGTATCTCATGTGTCGGGAAAACTTCTCAAGAAGTGACTCATGCTGATAACAGAGGAACTAAGTACCAGATAGAAATGACACTTAGAGCTTAGGAGAGGGATAAGTAAACACTACAGATATATGTGCTTTGATCAGATTCCATGACTGAGGTTTACAACCACTTTAATGCATTCTGGGTATAATTACTAAAAATCAATAGTGATACTCACAGTTTGATCCAAGTCAGAGTTATTAAGGTTCAGGCTGCATTTTCTATTTAAGTTTTTCCAAATCTAGGTATCATTTTACTTACAGTCATGGTAGGAGGAAGAGAAAGAAATGTTCAGGAAGGGTTACAGTGATAGATGTTTATATTGCTTTTCAGGTTGTCTAGTGCAGTGTTTCGTAACCTTTTTTTAGTCACGGCAACCTTTAAACTTCTGCACAATCTTGATGCACTCCATCCTAAAATGTAATAAAACTATACTAATAGTTTTACATATCACAGTAGCATTGACAAACTTAGGCAACCAAATAATAGAGGTGTTTTTTTTTCTTACAAAGCAGTAGTATTTCAGCCTTTCTCTTCTCTCACACTCTGGCTTTTTGACAATTTCTTGGCAATTTGGGCTACTTTTTATGTGTTTTGCCAAGGCACCCCTGGAGAACCCAGAAAGCATTCCAGGATGCCACAGAACCCTGGCTGAAAAAGACTGGTCTGGTGATCTTTCACCTCAGGTTTAAAATGAGTTTTGTATAATATCCTCATTGAAGGCAAAGATAATCTAAAGACAAGTGAACTTGATGACTTTAACTAGTACTAATTTTAGTAGAGAATAAAGTTATAATTGTACAGTTAAAATGCGGCTTTCAGAATAAATATCTTCTAAAGCAGAACTAAAGTTAAAAAATGCTAGCAGGAAGAGTCTTAGGTAAGATAAAAAGAGCAGGAACAGGAATTGTATTATCAGCGGCAAATCAATGGCTGAAGAAGGAAGACAAGGGTTCAAGAAGAAGGACAGGAGAAGATGGCAGTGGTTTGGTGTACAGAACTGTCCAGAACTGTCCCTTCGTAGGAATCCCAGCCAGCAGCAAGGTAAAGATTAGGACCTCTGTTTGAGAGCAGCAATCTTACTCCAGTGGTCCAACACCCCTGAACATTCACAACTACTGCTCTCTAATTAGCGAAACTCTCAGTCCTATATATTGTATTTTTGGGTTAAATAGCACTTTAATGTAGCATAATAAAGTTTATAAAGCAAAAAAGGGGTCCCTCACTGGTTCAGCATTTTCTTCCTGATCTTTTCCAGATGCTAGTCCCATCTTGATTGGTAGGCATGGGAGGCAGTGGGCTGGAATGTAAACTGAGCTGTGTATGCACAGGAGTGCAGTCATCTTGGTACACAGGCATAGCGCTGGAATGTAAACTGAGCTGTGTATGCACAGGAGTGCAGTCATCTTGGTACACAGGCAGTGTGCTGGAATAAAAACTGAGCTGTGTATGCACAGGAGTGCAGTCAACTTGGTACACAGGCATAGTGCTGGAGTGTAAACTGAGCTGTGTATGCACAGGAGTGCAGTCATCTTGGTACACAGGCATAGTGCTGGAGTGTAAACTGAGCTGTGTATGCATAGGAGTGCAGTCATCTTGGTACACAGGCATAGTGCTGGAGTGTAAACTGAGCTGTGTATGCACAGGAGTGCAGTCATCTTGGTACACAGGCATAGTGCTGGAGTGTAAACTGAGCTGTGTATGCACAGGAGTGCAGTCATCTTGGTACACAGGCAGTGTGCTGGAGTGTAAACTGAGCTGTGTATGCATAGGAGTGCAGTCATCTTGGTACACAGGCATAGTGCTGGAATAAAAACTGAGCTGTGTATGCACAGGAGTGCAGTCAACTTGGTACACAGGCAGCGTGCTGGAGCGTAAACTGAGCTGCGTATGCACAGGAGTGCAGTCACCCTAGCACACAGGCAGCATGCTGGAATGTAAACTGAGCTGTGTATGCACAGGAGTGCAGTCATCTTGGTTACACTGTTTGCCTTCATATCCAAAAAGAGCTTGATTGTTTGATAACCATCATTAGATCTTTACATAGATCTGCAGTTACAAGTGCGTTTTGGAATTATCTTTAAACTGTGGTTTTTAACATTTTTGTTGTATCTTTTTCATAGCCTGTGCATTTCTAAAAGTGTTTAATCCTACGTTTGCCACTTAGCTAATTATACTACTTGTTGACTACATATCTGCTATAGTTTTGTATATTCATCTTTTCAAATGCAACATTTTTGAAGTGCAAAACAGCTTTGATTTTGTTTCTCCTATTTTTAAATGTCAAATAAAACTCAATATATGTGAATCAAATAAGTAATAATCCAGTAAAGTAGTAATAATCCACTGGCACAGGCACATCAGAGCAAACCATGCATCTTTCACAGCCAAAGATCATAGCCGCTATCTTGCTAAAGTTTCAACTTTTATCTGACCTTCTCCCACTCCTTCTTTTGAAGATAAGACCCTTTGCTCGCTCTAACATGGTCTCTTGCTGTTTTTCCAACTGAACCAATCAAATTCCTATTAATTTAATTACTTCTGCTTCCTTTGTAGTAAATTCATGTCTTATCCAAAAAAAAACTGGCCTTCAGCACAACGAGCAGAATTATCAGAGAATTTTCTCTCTTTATATTTCATTGTATTATTTCTAATGCTGTTTTTTGAATTTGACATTACCTCTCTGTTTTCCTTTGTACAGCTATAAAACATAACATTTAAACAAAAACCTGTTGTGCTTGTGGTATGTACTTATTCATTGACTTTTGAGAATTTCAAAAGATATTATGAGTATTAGAGGAGGGTTAAAAAAAAGGACTTGAACTTTATGTAGCTTAATTCATGGTGGAGATCAGTGTTTTTTTTTTTTTTTTTATTAAACACATCGTTTTTGAACAGGTCTTTGTCATTATTTATAAAAAAACAAACTTTCCCCAAATCCATACCCTCCCGCCTCCCATCCCATTCTCCAAGCATAATTCAAATAATACATATATAAACATATGTTCTCTGGTGTTTCTTGTCACTTTAAGGCCCCTTTCACACATGCTGTCCGTTTGTCCGTTTTTCATCCATCCATTGACGGATGAAAAACGGACATCAATGTAAAAACGGATGACAACGGATGATCATCAGTTAACATCCGTTTTCATCCGCTTCCGTCAATGTCCGTTTTTTTGAACGTATGAATGCCCTTTTTTTCATCCGTCAAAAAAATGGATCGGACGAAAAACGGATGACAACGGATGAAAAACGGATGACAACAGATGAAAAACAGATAACTGACGAAAAACGGATGAAAAACGGAGAACAACTGACGAAAAACGGATGACAACTGATGAAAAACGGATGAAAAACGGAGAACAACTGACGAAAAACGGATGACAACTGATGAAAAACGGATGAAAAATGGATGAAAAACGGATAACAACTGCCGAAAAACAGATGACAACTGATGAAAAACGGATGAAAAATGTATGAAAAACGGATGGAAAACTGATACATTTTGACATGACTGAACTGATGAAACTGCATAAGATCTAGAATTGAGATCCCTTGAGCTCACCGTCAGCATCACAGAAATGTACATGCTTCCTCTTTCACAGAACTGCATATTCCTCCTGCATGCGCGGTTGTGTGTAGGAGGGAGAGCACTAATTTCCCTGATGCTAATTGCTGCTCTGACGGGACGAGGAGGGGGGGGGGGCATGGTGCATGCATGGTTGTGTAAAGGAGGGATCACACTCAACCAACCTCACATCCTAGATTCTATGCAGGACAGGTTGGTGTCTCTAAATGGGAGTTTTTGGCAAGGTTTCTAGGATACAGCATTTGGCCTATGGGTAAATCATCTAAAGTAAGCTCAGTTTGTCTAAGCTGTAGAATGTGTTTTAAACTACTGCTGCTCACATAAAAGTGGTTCCAGTGGCAATTTTATTAGAGAAGTGAACATAGAAACATAGAATGTGTCGGCAGATAAGAACCATTTGGCCCATCTAGTCTGCCCAATATATCTGAATCCTATGAATAGTCCCTGGCCCTATCTTATATGAAGGATAGCCTTATGCCTATCCCATGCATGCTTAAACTCCTTCACTGTATTTGCAGCTACCACTTCTGCAGGAAGATTATTCTATGCATCCACTACTTTTTTTACCTAGCTTTTAAGAGTGGAGTCAGAGTGTAAGTCATTGAGATGAATAATACCTAGTTTTTACAAAAGTGAAAATATTATATATTTTCAGTTTCAGACAGATTATGATTATCCTATAGGGGAGTGAAGGCATTGTAGCCTTATATTTTAGCAGAGTTCTGGGACACACAGGGCCGGCGCTCCTGCTAGGCGAACTAGGAAGCTGCCTAGGGCACACTGCCCCCTAGGGGCGCACTGCTGCCTAGCCTACGAGGGTGCAGACTGGCCCAGATGGCTCTTTCATGTGTAGTTTGCCGGCTCGGCAGCTCAGACGGCAAACTACAGGGTGGCGGGGGGGGGGCGCTAAAGCCGAGGGTCCCTCAAGTGCTTGTGCTGGCGCCACCCTTCTACATCTGCTCAGCACAGCCGACCCGTGACAGACAGCACAGAGCTAGGCGCCGCTCTGAGCTGCCTTCAGCTGCTGCCTCAGCACTGGCATTTACCGGCAACAACGGTCCCGCCCACTCCTCTCTTATGAAAGGCAGTCTTTCATGTCCAAACATCAGGCACTTCATCTTCTAGGTAGGTACACTTGCTGCTTCTATGCAGGAGAATCCCCCTCCCCCGTGGGCGGTACCAGAACAGCCTCTGCATCGCACTCGTAGGTGAACTGGAGGTAAGTGAGAGAAGGGGGAGGAGACAGCAGCCCAGTGCAGGACTGAATGACACGGATCCTCAGTGGATGGAAGCATGGCTGACTGTGCCAATTACACTGCTGCATGTACAGCCTCTGAGACAACCTTTTGTTTGTGTGAGAGGAGCTGGAGGGAATCTGGAGAGGGGAGATCAGTGATAATTCCTCCTGCTCTGCTGTATACAGGATCGTTGACCCCCCACCCCTCAGCATCATGAACAAAGTTGGCAGGGTGCTGAGTGCTGTCTGAGATGCAAGCTGGACTAAGGGATGGCAGGGTGCTGGGATCGGGGATTGTAGTGTGCTGGGAGCAGGCTGCTGGTGTAGCAGGAATAGCAGGGTGCTGGAAGCAGGGATGGCAGGGTACTGGTGTGTCAGAGATTGCAAGGTGCTGGGAGCGGGGATTGCTAATAGCAGGGATTGCAGGGTGATGGGAGCAGGGATGGCAGGATACTAGTGTGGCAGGAATGGTAGGGTGCTGGGAGCTTGGATTGAAGGAATTGCTGGTAGCAGGGATTGCAGGGTAATGAAGCAGGGGTGGCAGGGTACTGCTGTGGCAGAAATGGCATGGTGCTGGGGACGGGGACGTGGATGGCAGGGATTGAAGCAGGCTAGGAGCGGAGATTGCTTGTAGCAAGGATTGCAGGCTGCTGGGAGCAGGGATTGCAAGAAGCTGAGAGTGGGGATTGCTGGTAGCAGGGTTTGCAGGGTGCTAGGAGAAGGGATGACAGGATGCTGGTGTGGCAGGAATGGCAGGGTGCTGAGAGCGGGAATTGCAGGGTGCTGTTGTGGCAGGGATTGCAGGGTGCTGGTGTGGCAGGAATGGCAGGGTGCTGGGAGCGGGGATTGCAGGGTGCTGTTGTGGCGGGGATTGCAGGGTGCTGGTGTGGCAGGAATGGCAGGGTGCTAGGATCGGGGATTGAAGGGTGCTGGAATGGCAGGGTGTTGGTGTGGCAGGGATGCAGAATGCTGGTGTGGCAGGGATTGCAGAGTGCTGGTGTGGTAGGAATGGCAGGTTGCTGGTGTGGCAGGAATAGCCGGGAGCGGGGAATGAAGGGTGCTGGAATGGCAGGGTGCTGGGAGCGGGGATTGCAGAGTGCTGGTGTGGCGGGGATTGAAGGGTGCTGGAATGACAGGGTGCTGGGAGCAGGGATTGCATGGTGTTGGTGTGGCAGGAATGGCAGGGTGCTGGGAGCGGGGATTGAAGGGTGCTGGAATGGCAGGGTGCTGGGAGCGGGGATTGCAGAGTGCTGGTGTGGCGGTGATTGAAGGGTGCTGGAATGACAGGGTGCTGGGAGCGGGGATTGCATGGTGTTGGTGTGGCAGGAATGGCAGGGTACTGGGAGCGGGGATTGAAGGGTGCTGGAATGGCAGAGTGCTGGGAGCAGGGATTGCAGGGTGTTGGTGTGGCAGGGATGCAGAATGCTGGTGTGGCAGGGATTGCAGAGTGCTGGTGTGGCAGGAATGGCAGGGTGCTGGTGTGGCAGGAATAGCTGGGAGCGGGGATTGAAGGGTGCTGGAATGGCAGGGTGCTGGGAACGGGGATTGCAGAGTGCTGGTGTGGCGGGGATTGAAGGGTGCTGGAATGACAGGGTGCTGGGAGCGGGGATTGCATGGTGTTGGTGTGGCAGGAATGGCAGGGTGCTGGGAGCGGGGATTGAAGGTTGCTGGAATGGCAGGGTGCTGGGAGCGGGGATTGCAGAGTGCTGGTGTGGCGGTGATTGAAGGGTGCTGGAATGACAGGGTGCTGGGAGCGGGGATTGCATGGTGTTGGTATGGCAGGGTGCTGGGAGCGGGGATTGAAGGGTGCTGGAATGGCAGGGTGCTGGGAGCGGGAATTGCAGGGTGTTGGTGTGGCAGGGATTGCAGAGTGCTGGTGTGGCTGGAATGGCAGGGTGCTGGTGTGGCAGGAATAGCTGGGAGCGGGGATTGAAGGGTGCTGGAATGGCAGGGTGCTGGGAGCGGGGATTGCAGAGTGCTGGTGTGGCGGGGATTGAAGGGTGCTGGAATGACAGGGTGCTGGGAGCGGGGATTGCATGGTGTTGGTGTGGCAGGAATGGCAGGGTGCTGGGAGCGGGGATTGAAGGGTGCTGGAATGGCAGGGTGCTGGGAGCGGGAATTGCAGGGTGTTGGTGTGGCAGGGATTGCAGAGTGCTGGTGTGGCAGGAATGGCAGGGTGCTGGGAGCGGGGATTGAAGGGTGCTGGAATGGCAGGGTGCTGGGAGCGGGAATTGCAGGGTGTTGGTGTAGCAGGGATTGCAGAGTGCTGGTGTGGCTGGAATGACAGGGTGCTGGGAGCAGGGATTGCATGGTGTTGGTGTGGCAGGAATGGCAGGGTGCTGGGAGCGGGGATTGAAGGGTGCTGGAATGGCAGGGTGCTGGGAGCGGGGATTGCAAAGTGCTGGTGTGGCGGGGATTGAAGGGTGCTGGAATGACAGGGTGCTGGGAGCGGGGATTGCATGGTGTTGGTGTGGCAGGAATGGCAGGGTGCTGGGAGCGGGGATTGAAGGGTGCTGGAATGGCAGAGTGCTGGGAGCAGGGATTGCAGGGTGTTGGTGTGGCAGGGATGCAGATTGCTGGTGTGGCAGGGATTGCAGAGTGCTGGTGTGGCAGGAATGGCAGGGTGCTGGTGTGGCAGGAATAGCTGGGAGTGGGGATTGAAGGGTGCTGGAATGGCAGGGTGCTGGGAGCGGGGATTGCAGAGTGCTGGTGTGGCGGGGATTGAAGGGTGCTGGAATGACAGGGTGCTGGGAGCGGGGATTGCATGGTGTTGGTGTGGCAGGAATGGCAGGGTGCTGGGAGCGGGGATTGAAGGGTGCTGGAATGGCAGGGTGCTGGGAGCGGGGATTGCAGAGTGCTGGTGTGGCGGGGATTGAAGGGTGCTGGAATGACAGGGTGCTGGGAGCGGGGATTGCATGGTGTTGGTGTGGCAGGAATGGCAGGGTGCTGGGAGCGGGGATTGAAGGGTGCTGGAATGGCAGGGTGCTGGGAGCGGGGATTGCAGAGTGCTGGTGTGGCGGGGATTGAAGGGTGCTGGAATGACAGGGTGCTGGGAGCGGGGATTGCATGGTGTTGGTGTGGCAGGAATGGCAGGGTGCTGGGAGCGGGGATTGAAGGGTGCTGGAATGGCAGGGTTCTGGGAGCGGGAATTGCAGGGTGTTGGTGTGGCAGGGATTGCAGAGTGCTGGTGTGGCAGGAATGGCAGGGTGCTGGTATGGCAGGAATAGCTGGGAGCGGGGATTGAAGGGTGCTGGAATGGCAGGGTGCTGGGAGCGGGGATTGCAGAGTGCTGGTGTGGCGGGGATTGAAGGGTGCTGGAATGACAGGGTGCTGGGAGCGGGGATTGCATGGTGTTGGTGTGGCAGGAATGGCAGGGTGCTGGGAGCGGGGATTGATGGTTGCTGGAATGGCAGGCTGCTGGGAGCGGGGATTGCAGAGTGCTGGTGTGGCGGGGATTGAAGGGTGCTGGAATGACAGGGTGCTGGGAGCGGGGATTGCATGGTGTTGGTGTGGCAGGAATGGCAGGGTGCTGGGAGCGGGGATTGAAGGGTGCTGGAATGGCAGGGTGTTGGGAGCAGGAATTGTAGGGTGTTGGTGTGGCTGGAATGGCAGGATGCTGGAAGCAGGGATTGCAGGATGCTGGTAGCAGGGATTACAGGGTACAGGAGAAGTTTGGTTTGTGGGGAAGAGCTGGAGTCTGGTTTGTGGAGAAAGCAGCAACTTTGAAAGTGTTTTTATTTTCGGTTTTGAGCAGTCATTATAAAGGTTGGGCATTTTGTTCGACTTCTTATTAGGCCTATGTTTCCATATGCAATCTATGTATGTCTAACATTCTTGAAGTCATTGGGAATGCAATGAATAATTTGTTATACTTTTGAAACTTTAATAAAAAAATGTTAACGTGAGGAAAAAAAAAAAAAAGTCAGGCATTCATGGGCCGGGCAAAAGGGGTGGAGTTAGGGGCAGAGCCAAGGGGGGCGGCAAAATAAGTTTTCGCCTAGGGTGTCAATAATTCTTGCACCGGCCCTGGGGACACATCCATAATTTATGAAGAAGAAATAGGGTTGGATGGTCCAAATTATCAGATAAAGGACTCATTTTGCAGGCCTCTATTAGTGAAGCATGATGGAAGCATGTTAATAAGACCATTTGACTGGGATTGTCCAAATTGACTGTGCTGTATTCCGCTCCACAGATGTTGGAAGGCTAACCCTTTCTTATCCTTAAAAAGCTTAAGTTGGATTCTATCTTTGTTTTTTCTCAAATTAGGATCCTAATAGGGGGAATCAATCTTTTGGAACCACTTGCCTGCAATCCAGATGGGTAGCCCCTGTTGGTCTAGTTCTAGAGGTGACACATGTGGGATGGCTAGCATATGGTCACTTTCCTCAATCTGCTCACAGCATTTCTGTTTTTTAAAGAACCTACTGTGCTCCACCATCATGGTTAGTGATAATGTTTTTTATACTTTTTGCATATTGTATCATTTGGCCTGATTGGTCAGTGTTGGGTCATCTATGCTCTTTCAGCTGATGCCACTTCAACCATGTTGGCTGCCTTACACTTTCTAGTGGATCTCTTTAAATATCTTGATGTAGCAAACCCACACCACCGCTGGTGAGAAGGAAGATATGGTAAATCTCATTAAGTCTGCCAATTTGTCTGCCAGGGCAGAAAGGGAAGTAACTAGATCTTGCCGGAAGGGGTTCACCTTTCTTTCAGTGATACTGGATCATACATGTACCACTAAAGGGGACTGATCTTAAAGCCCTATGGAGCATAGAATACATTTTTAACATAGGGTAACAGTGAGTGATTTTCAAGAGCCAAGTCTGGCTCTGGGAAATTGGAAAACTGTTGTTCTTCAGGGTGTTTAGTGTGCCAAAAATCTTGCAGACCCACCTTACATACTGTATATCATGAGCAAATGTTGTAAGGTTCTGGTGTCCTGTCATCACTTTAGGGTAATTTTATCAATGCCATGGTCGATAATTACAATAAATTGCCAAGTGCAAACACGTTGATGTCCAGCTTGTCTGAGATAAACTGGATCAAGTTCTTTAGAATGTAAATAGAGAAGGGGGAAGCACATATGTACAAGGTAAAATACATAACACATTAGCAATAGAACAACAAAAAAACACGTGTCTATCATGTGTATCATTACATTTTTGACTGTAGGAAAAAGAATCGCTATTTGCAAAGAGAATGCCCACTCTTCTGGAGTAGGAAGCATGCACAGAATGAGATAGATTAGTAAAATTTCCACATCATAGTAGATTGGTATTGTCAAGTACAGTATCTGTAGAAAAATAACAATAGGGCTAAATTTAAGTAAAATGTTAAACATAGCATTTTGTTTAGCGGGGTCACCCAGTACAACTATGTTCCAGGAAGCTAGTAGGTTTTGCCATGTTGTTATGAAACTAAAAAAGAGTTGGGGAACTGTAAAAAGAAAAAACTCTCTTAAGTGGAAAAAAAAGTGAATTCACTATGAATGGTTAATAACGGTAGTACCAGATCTAAGAATGGAGCAGTACATAAAAAAAAAAAAAATCATAAGGATCGGCATCAGTCTTTGTGTTGTTAAAAGGAACCTTGTAGTGGGAATCTGATGAGAAATGGAGAGCAGCCATCAAACCAAAACAAAATAAACACATGAGAAAAAGTGGCTAATCCCAATTCTTGTCATCTGGGGTCACAGAAGGATTTTCATACCAGAAATTCAAGAGCGAACCAGAAGTAGACTTGAAGTATTCTGTATAAAGAGGCGAAGTTCAATGCAAATGCATAACAAAGAAACTAGAAGCTGAACTGACTTTGGAAATCCAAAAGGAGAAGTCCACCTTGACAAAATAAATAATGCTGTCATGTAGGGCTAGGCAGGAACAAGTCAGTAGAGCTTCAAGGAATTACCCACAGTTGAAGTGGTGTTCGTTGCAATCTAAAACATTATAGCTATGTAGTCGCTATCACAGAGGTATCAAAGAAATGGGTTTCTCCAATTACTATACATTTACCACGGGCCCCGCTTATTCCCCGGGGGGTTCCTGCTGAGGCAATGCGTCACCCTACTATAGGACCCACGATTAAGGCATGCTCTTTGGCGGCTTCGGATAGAGGTCTCTCGAGGGGAAGAGGCCTGCTCTACCCTCTGCTTGGGAATCCGGCGTTTGGGTCTGGCTGTGAGAGCGGACGGTTCGGCGCCCTGCTTAAAGAGGGTGTCTTCCAGGTCTCACACTTCGTCTCGGGTACGGGCTGGCCGACTCTCTCCCAGCTGACTTCCCTGAGTGGGAGGTTTCGGCTGCTCAGGTGGCAAGCCTTGCAGCTCCTTCACTTCCTTAGAGGCCTGGGGGGCCCCTCGACATTTGAGCGGGACCTAACACCCTTTGAGCAGCTCCTGTCCACGCAGGGCCACTTGCCTCACGCCCTCTCGCAGATTTATGCCCTGATCTCGGACCCCCCCGCGGACTTTGCCCTACCGGGTATTCTTAAATGGGAAAGGGAATTGAACCGAACGTTCTCCGACTCCCAGAGGCGAAATATGATCCGTTTCTCCCTCAAATCTTCCATCTGCACGAAAATACAGGAATCCAATTACAAGGTCCTTACACACTGGTACTTTACTCCGGCCAGACTGCACCGGTTCTTCCCGGAGACGTCCGACACGTGCTGGCGTTGTCATCAAGACGTGGGCACCATGTCCCACGTTTTCTGGTACTGCTCTAAACTTCGGGACTTCTGGGCCGAAGTACGTCGCATCTCCCAACTGATGACGGACCGGGCTGTCCCCGACGACCCGGCATTCTTCCTGTTGCACTGCACGGGCATAGCTCCTAAATGCTATAAAAGCTCGGTGTTGAGGCATCTTGCTGATGCAGCGAAATCCTGTATCAGCCTCTGCTGGAAGAGCCCTTCTCCCCCGACGGTTGCCCTCTGGTTGCAGAAGGTCAAGTGGATGAACGATTTGGAGGACTTGGTGCTCACCGCACAGGGTAGGAAGGAACAGTACTCCAAGACATGGTCCTGCTGGAATGTGTTCATGTTCTCTGATGAGGGGTTGGCACTTCAGGGCCTGCCCTCGGGGCAGGAGCCGTGATTGGCAGCGAGGTCACCCGCACGGGAGGACATTGATGAAGCCCGATTGGCCTTCCCTGCTTATCCACCCCACGTTCCGTTTCCCTGTCTCCTGGCAAAGTGCCAGAGCTACCCCCACTGCTTTCTTTCCCCTCCCCCCTTGTCCCCTACTCACCCCCTCACCCTTCCTCCTTTTACCCTGGATGTTTGCAATTATCCCTCTACTTTCTTTCTCCTGATGTTTGGTAGAAATACCTTTAGATGTCTGAGATCCCATGTGCGTGAGACGTGTTGCATCTCCCTAGTACGTCTCGAGACGATTGCAGTGATTGTCCTGAGCTTGGTTGGTTATACTCTACCTGACTCGAAAAAACGGGAATGTTTACCTCATATGGATATTATACGGGTATGATGTTTTCCTCTGTAGACTCTATCTCTGATGTCATGCACTTTCTGGGATTGCTGTTTAATGATACCGTTGATTGTACCTTGAAGTATTTTTTGCTACTTGTTTTGTTCTTTTGTATGACTTAAATAAATAAAGAATTTGAAAGAAATGGGTTTCTCCTCTAGCCACCACCTGAAGGTGTAAAGGGTACTGCATGTTGTAGGAAAGTTTTATGTATTTGGTTCTGTCTTTCAACCTCTGTGAAAAAACAGGAAAAATAGAGTTTTGTTCTCTGGCCTAGTGCAGGATTATTTTCCTGTTCTTTTAATTAAGTCAGTTTAGCAGTAGAGGTTATGGGGGTCTTCCTGGTATGAACTATTTACTTTCTATGGCGAAAAGAGGGTTACAGTTAGATTCTCCAAAAGTGTTAAGAAGCTATTGCTCCTTAAATTCAGTGGATGAGTCAGGAGTCATACTGTACTGTTCTTATACAACAGTATAGAAAGTCTGAATATGTGGACATTATCTTGTTGCAGTCTGTTCTCCGTATCCTCCACTCTGTATTCATGGCTATCCAGTTTGATTTTCTAAATCAAAACATTGCTTAAGGTGGGCAGTATCTTCCTCAACTGAACAGGCCGGACCCCCTTAATGCAGATGAGCATTCCCTGACTTTCTGAAAGTCATGGTATACAAAGAATATTTCTTATTTGTCTTTTAAATTGTCTGACAAACTGAACAACTCTGAAAATGTGGGTCCAGAATCAAAATAAGTGGTTTCATGGTGCTCAGTAGAGTCCTTATCAATATCCATCTGCACTCTCACTTACTCGATTCAAAAGGGGAATTCAGCTCTTTGGCAGCTAATGCAATTTACTGTACAGGTGCCTGTTTAACTGAATGATCTTTTGCTGGTGTGAGGACATATTTTTATAAGTTCGGCTTGTTCCACCCTGTTTCCTGTTGTCATTGTTGATAATGCAAGCAGCAGCGGAGCCCCCAACTCATGACCTACAACCCTCCTTGGTTATTTTGGTGCAGGCAGCTTTCTGTGCAACCCGGAGGATGAACATACGCAAAGCTAAATATGTACTAAGGACAGTGTATCCAAAGCCCTATTGTCACGTACCTTGTTTCCTGTTGTCATTGTTGATAATGCAAGCAGCAGCGGAGCCCCCAACTCATGATCTACAAACCTCCTTGGTTATTTTGGTGCAGGCAGCTTTCTGTGCAACCCGGGGGATGAACATACACAAAGATAAATATGCATTAAGGACAGTGTCTCCAAAGCCCTGTTGTCATGTACCTTGTTGCAGAGCCTTACATGTAGAGGGAGGCCACTTGTACAGCCCTGGCTCTTAGACCACTAATATTGTGACAGTGGCCACAAGAGTGTGGTGAGGTATGAGTGCCTGTGAGTTCTCCATCAGCTGCGACAGTGAGCAGCAGGTGCGTTGTCAGAGACGTGTCAGATCGCTGGAAAAGCAGGTGGCAGCAGAGAGAGCAGAATCCGGATTGTGTAGCCAGCAGGCGGCAGGTTCTTGATAGGCAGCTGGCAGGTAGCAGGTGCAGGACCAACAGGGACCAGGTAGCATGCAGAGCAAGACGGGTGGATAGCTGGATGCAAGGTCAGACGAGCCAAGTCAGCAACAGACAGTCAGATACAGGCATATCCGGCGGGCAGAGAATGGTTAGGATACAGGCAAAAGTCAGCAACTGAGAAACAGGCAGATGGCAAAAGGCAGGGCAAATCCATAGACAGGCCAAGGTCAGGGCAAGTAGCATTCAGGGCAAGCCAGGTCATTAACAGAAGTCAGCAAAGGAACAGATACAGTAGTATATATATGGCTAATAGCTGTAGATCAGACAGCACTGGCTAATAGAACTTCTCCAGTTTAAATTTTCCCATTGGCACCAACATTAGCAACGGATGCCCATGCACATATGCATTTGTGAATAGTTATTCACAGGCAAACAGGCAACTGCACATGAGCGCTTGACTGTATGTCTGTAGGCTTCATCTGTACTATGAATAATGCATTAATGACTTCCTGACACCTGTGTAAGCTCCAGTTTTTGTACATGTGAGATACGGGGTGTGTGGGTGCAGTCACAATATACAGTATATATATATATGACAAGTTAAGTGGCCTCTTCAAAGAGACCCAAAATGCAGCAGACCTTTATGGTATACAGATACCAAGAGGGAAAGATGAAGACTCCAAAAGACCATACTCCCTTGTTTGATGTTATACAAATGTATGAACTCAGTGACTGCTTTACGCTGCTAGTGGAATTCTACTTAGTAGCAAAGTCTCAGATCATCTTGTGTGATAGTAGATCCTACGGTATTTATAAGGCTGCACAGCTGTGTTTGTGGTATAGAATCTGCAGTAGTGCAAGCTGAGTCTCCTAGCAAGAGGGAATATACCTTGCCGACTTAGATGCAACAATCTTAGCATGATATAGAAACTGCTTGATGGAATATCCAAACAGACTCAGATATGAAATCCGGGGTCAAGAGACAGAGTAGCCTGCAAGAGAAAGCAGGGGCAGGAAACCATGAAGGTCAATCAATCAAACCAGGGATCAAGGCCTAGACACACCAGGGTTAACAGTAGACCAGACACCTAATCACTGATACAGGAAAGTGTGTGATGTCTTGGTGAAATCGGGCAATTTTCTTTCCTTCAATCCATAGTTTAAGAGCAATATGAAGACTAGCAGGTTTCAGGGAAAAGTCAGGGGAAGGCTTTCCTTGATTTTGCTTCATAGTGGTAGACTAAGTGCACAAAAATATATAGAGTACGGGTATAATATATATTGCAATAATTTAGTCACAGTACAATGATTAAGCTGATAAAAATATGTCATATGATAATAGCAACAACTATTGCCTTTTTTAAACATTTTAAACATTTATAGTATCATAGATTTGGATGCGCCATCTGATTATTTTTCATAGACATTCTATGACTAGCAGTCTCTGTGCTTTCAATTGTATTTACCATGGCTTTGTAATATAACCATTTTCCACCATAACATATTGAGAGCCAACTAGCTATTATGCTGTTAGTATGATGATCTAATTCTGCAACCATTTTAGTCACGCTTTCTCTTTTGTAAATATTTACCTAAATAAAAGCTAATTTTTCTGATTTTGTTTGTGAAATTAAGCTAAATGATTATTTGAAACTCTCTGCCACAATCTAATATGATCTGCGTGTTGTCATAATTTGGAACAGGTCTTCCACATATTATAAGCATGCCATGGAAAGCCATAAAATTTGATGTCAGTAGTCTGCAAATCAGCATTGAATAAAGAAATGCTCCTTTAATTGCAGATGTTTTACAGAGGTCATTAAATTATACAAACAATTTAATAGTTAAAGATGTGGAATTGTTTTTAACCAGTCTTGACATAATTTAAGCAGCTTAGTATATTTTTTCAGCGCAATCTACAAAAGGTGATTGTAGAATGTTGAGCCTAAAGTATGTTTATAATGTTGCATGGTACCAAGCATTTGGCAATGTTTGTAAAAATATAATGCCAATCTTTTTGATAATAAAAAATTGCCCTATTGACGAGAAGCTTTCTGTACCAAACTTGCCTGTAAAAATGCAGAGTAGTATATCCACTTTAGCTCCGGAAGGTTTACCCCCCTTCCAGGCCATTTTTTGCGTTCCGGCATTGTGTTACAGTAACTGACAATTGTGCGGTCGTGCGACACCGTACCCAATAAAAAATGTTGTCCTTTTTACCCATAAATAGAGCATTCTTTTGGTGGTATTTGATTGCCTCTACATTTTTATTTTTTTGCGCTATAAACAAAAAACAACCAACAATTTAGAAAAATATATATATATATATGTTTTTTACTTTCTGCTCTAAAACAAAACATATCCAATAAAATGTAAAAAATCTAATTTCTTCATCAATTTAGGCCAATGTGTATTCTTTTCCATGTTTTTGGGTAAAAAAAATCCCAATAGGCGTATATTGATTGGTTTGCGCAAAAGTTATAGCATCTACAAACTATGGGATATATTTATGGGAGTTTATTTATTTATTTTTTTAATAGTAATGGCGGCGATCAGCGACTTATAGCGGGACTATGATATTACGGCAGACAAAAATGTACACTTTTTTGGGAACCAGTGACACTAATATAGTGATCAGTGCTAAAAATATGCACTGTCACTGTACTAATGACACTGTCTGGGAAGGGGATAACATGAGGGGTGATCACAGGGTTAATTATGTGCCTAGCTGGTGTTTTAGTGTAGCGTGGAAAGTGCTTTTACTTATGGAAAGAAGAGATTGGTGTCCCTGCTTTGCTGGAACACAGGATCAATGCCTTCCCTACTGACAGAATGGTAATTTGCCTTGTTTACATAGCAAGCTGCCATTCTGCCTGTTTACCCAAGCTTCATTGGTGTATTGCTGAATGAGTATTTTGGTAGATATTTAGAATTATTGATATTTTAGTTAAGGGGTTGCTTTCTAAGTTCCAGTGGGTCTGAAGAGAAAGCTCAAGAAATGACTGAACTGTTCAGTTTGCAGTGCTGTTTATTGGATGCACCGCAAAGTCCAAACATTTAAAACTTTAATCAGGTCTCACTTGTCACTTGATATACATGCGCAGTAACATATAGACTTAGAATTATGAAGGCTAAGTAGAGACAGAACAAACATACATATAGACAGTTGAGCATGAACAGTTTCGCGGCACTGTTACCCAATACCCTTTAGGGATTTTTCAGGTGTTAGTTATGGTAAGAGCAGAGGAATACCAAGCATCCCAAACCCTATTGTACTTAGTTGGGCAACCTCTATGTTTAAAAATAAGCTTTTCATAAGGTAACACTTGATATACCAATTGTAGCCACTTACGTATGGAGGGAGGGGTGGGTTGGATCCGAGTATGTCTCGCCCACTGTTCTTCATCCAAGACCCCAACAAACATCCAAGACCCCAACAAACATATCAGTGGGATGCATAGAACCAGGACAGATAAGACCACAGACAGTACATCCATTACCCACTGCAAGTACCTTGCTATGACAGGACACAGCCACATAACATGTGCAAAGTCCGCCCGTGGACAAGTACACCGAGTGCATGTAGGGGTAGACAAGCAATGCATTTTATGCAGTCTAACTGGTGTCAAATATAATTGATGCAACATATAAGGGTGAATTTGTTTATTGTTAACAGCCGGGGATACAGATAAATGAGAGGAGCAAGCCTCTTCCCAATCCTCATCGGACAAATCAGGGATGAGTTGTTGCCATTTATTACTGCCAATAGGGTTTTATTGGTTGTAATAGACAAAAAAATGTGAGTATTTGGAGTAAGTCAAAATAAGTTCCCTAGGTCCTTGTGACCATAATACACCTATCAGTGGGTAATCAGAAAAGATAGTGTCATGGGCATCGAACTGAGTTTGAATCACATGGCAAGCTGGAGATATCCAGTGGTCCCGGGGAAGTTCATACTTCCTCTGCAATACATCAAAAGAGACCAAAACATTCCCATCATATACATCTCCTAGAGTGAGCATTCCCCTATGCTCCCAAAAGTAGTAGTCTGTAAATTGCTGTAAATGGGGGAACATCGGGTTATGCCAGAGCGGAAGAGCTGTATTAGTATCTCCAAAATCTGAAATTCTTTTGGCTTTCCTCCACACCCTGTGGGCTAAGGTCATTATTGGTATATGCCTTTTACCCAGCACAGTCATAGGTGCCTTCAGCACCACGAACAGATGTTCAATTTTAAGTACATAGGCAAGATATGACTCGTCAGTCAAATGGTGCAGCTGCCCAGCCAGGTTGTAATAATATAAATTCGGTAACGCCACTCCCGCCTCAACCTTAGGGGGTTGTAGAAATAGAAAATTTGAGTTTCCGTCTGTTGTTATAATAATAACAAATAACAGAAACAAATAATGTGTCCAGGGTTTTAAAAAATTATTTAGGCACTGAGATATACATATCAGATGTCATGTACAAACCTTTTGGGTAAATCCTAAAAAAATCCTAAGTGCCTAAATCATCTTTATGAGATTGATTCTGCCTGCCACCGACAAGGGGAGCCTGGCCCAGACATTGAGCTTAGTTTTAATCATCTGGAGCAAGGGGTCCAAGTTTGCCTTTAAGCGTCTGAGGGAGATAATGTAATAATAATCCCCAAGTATTTGAACGAGGGCACTACCCTAAGGGGGCTTGGCGTGTCACCATAGGACAGGGCCTGAGATGAAAAAGGCATCAAGACCAATTTCTGCAAATTATTTTGAGGCATCTGTACAGGTGCCAAATGTATAAATTATTTGCACTGCTGCTCCTAATGAGGTAGATGTATTCCGCTTATACAGAATAAGGTCATATGCATATAGACCTATAATGTCATCCCTTTCACCCATGGTAATGCCCTTCAGGAGAGTAGACCGCCGAAAATCTCAGTGCTAAGGTCTCAATAGCCACTGCAAATAATAAAGGAGACACTCCTGCCTGGTGCCCCTGTGAAGTTGTATGGATGGGGACAATAAACCATTGACCAAAAGAATGGAAGTAGGATCCCTATAAAGAATAGAGACCCATTTTTGAAACTTAGTGTCAAAGCCAAAGGAACGTAACAAAGCCATAAGGAAGGGCCACTTTATTGAGGCAAAGGCTTTTGCAGTGTTTAACGAAACCAGTGTACAAGACTCCTTTGAGCTGTACTATCATTTGTGTTCTACGGATATTGTTAGATGTGGACTTTTCTGGTATAAAAGCAGTTTGGTCTGGATGAATTATACTAAGAATTACTGCATTAAGTCACCTAGCCAAGATTTTTGTGAGTATTTTGTAGTCTATATTTATTAAAGAAATTGGGTGATAAGTCCTCCTCTTCTTTAGGTGACTCCAACCCATCTCAGGATAGAACAGAGCATTAGGAGTCAGGCTGCACATGCTCAGTTTAGTGTGTATTGCTAGAGAGTTGTTTTATTTATTTTCTTGGGAAAGTGCATGTGCTCAGCACAGGGCCAATCAGCACTGTCCAGACAGAGGATCAGGGGAGAATGAAAACTCCTCCTACAATCTTAAGCAGACACTGATACAAGTCACAAGACTGCTATATACTGCTGATGAGAAAAGGTATTTAGCAGTTTATATTTACTAAAATAATTGCATTTCCATGTTCTGTGTACTGTGGGGGACCAGATATAGTAAATTCTGGTTTTGGGTTTAGTAACACTTTAGGATAAAAAAGTCTACTGTGTGCAACGGCCCCCCTCAGCCCCCTCTAATACTTACCTACCTGAGCCCATCTCGATCCGGTGTTGTTGCAGGACTCCTCATTGGCTGAGACAGCAGTGCAGCACCATTGGCTCCCACTACAGTCAATCAAATGCAGTGAGCCAATGAGGAGAAGGGGGGCAGGCCAGGCCGCAGCTCAGTGTCTGAAAGGACACAGGGAGCTGCGGCTCGGGTTAAGGTGCCAGCATACCAAGCTGCAGGAGGGAGGGGCCAGGGGAGCCAAAGAGGGACCTGAGAAGAGGAGGATCTAGGCTGCTCTGTGCAAAACCAACTGCACAGAGCAGGTAAGTAACATGTTTGTTATTAAAAAAAAGAAAAGAAAATAGACTTTACAAATACTTTAATTACTTGAAGTAGGCAGCATTTTAAATCAACATGCTGCATTGCACTTTTCATATAAAAGAAATCACAATAAAATGTAAATATTTTACAAGGAAAGGCAGAAGTATTGTGTAAACTCCAGTAACGTGAAGCATTTGGAGTAGGTTGCAATTTGAAAGGACATGCAGCATGCATCCTTTTAATTAAAAAAAATAAATAAAATCAACACTGAAGTGTATATAGTTCACACGGGAAAGGCAGAAATATTGTGCAGGTTCCATAGACAGCATTTAAGCATTTGAAGCAGTTCACTATTAACCATTTAAGCCCCGGAGGATTTTCCTGCTAAACGACCAGGGGGTATTTTGCGATTGCTGCGACTGCGTGACTTTAACAGACAATTGCGCGGTCGTGCGACGCTGTATCTAAACGAATTTGGCGTCCTTTTTTTCCCACAAACAGAGCTTTCTTTTGGTGGTATTTGATCACCCGTGCAATTTTTACTTTTTGCGCTATAAACAAAAAAAGAGCGTACATTTTGCAAAAATAACAATAATTTTCACATTTTTTTATATGAAATTCCCCCCAAAAAAAATGTAAAAATCAAAATTTTTTAAAATTTTTGGCCAATTTGTTTTATGCTACCTATGTTTGGTAAAAAAAATCGCAAAAAGCGTATTTTGATTGGTTTGCGCAAAAGTTATCGCGTTTACTAACAAAGGGAAAGATTTCTGTAATTTTTGGTGTTTTTTTTTTAACGTGTAATGGCGGCGATCTGCGATTTTTTTTTGCGGTACTGCGACGTTGGGGCAGACAGATTGGACCCTTGACTGACATTTTTGACACTTTTGGGGTTACCAGTGACATTTCTACAGTAATCAGTGCTATATATATGCACTGTTACTGTAAAAATACACTGGTAGTGAAGGGGTTAAATTTATTTTGGAGGGAGGGGCTGTGTGTGTCCCTAGGGGCATGCTTTCTACTGTGATTGGCTGTGGCTTGAGCTGTAAGGACACTGATCCATGTGATCAGTGTTTTTACAGCGAGGAGAATGACAGGTGGCTTGTTTACACAAGCTGCCTGACATTCTCCCTCTCCCCCGCCGATCGCCGAGTGACCGGCGGACATCGGGTCCGCTGGTCACACGCGCGGGGGGGTCCGTGACCGCGCAGGAGCGGGAGCGCGCCTCCGCGGGCGCGCGCTCGCTCCCCAGAGCCTCACAGGCGAGCGACATAGACCTACGTCACTCTGCCTGTGAGGGGCTGACTGCCGCAGTAAATATACTGTGAGCAGTCGGCAAGCGGTTAAAAAAGGACATGCTGTATGTAGCTTTTCATCCAATAAATCCAAACAAAGTGTATATATTTCTCTTGAGAACATATTATACAGACTACATAGAAAGCATTTAGGCACAAATGCTTTCAAAGCAAGTAGTCCACATTTAAAAAATACAGGCTGCAAAAAGTTTCATTGAAAAATCCACAAACAGTATATATATATTTTACAGGGAAAAGACAGAAATGCTGTGCAGACTCTGCAGGCTGTATTTAAGCACTTGGAGTAGGTTACGTTTTGAAAAGGAAACACAGCATGCAGCTTTTAATTTAAAAAATCCACATTAAAGTGTATGCATTTTACAGTGAAAGACAGAAATATTGTACAGATTCTATAGAAAATATTTAAGCATTTATGATGCTCCACATTTTAAACATTGCATGCAGTATTAATAAAAATCCACATTAAGGTATAAATATTTTACAGAAAAAAAAGTGGAAATATTTAACAGACTCCATAGAAACCATTTACAGTATGCATATGCAGTAGGCTGAATTTCAAAAACACAGACTGAATGGATGCAAGCAGCTTTTTGTAGAAAAATCCACAACTGTTTCCCAGTTCCTATGTTTTCATGCTTAGGACATGGAAACAAGGCTAAGTGACTCAACTATGCACAAAAACATAGGAACTGGGGTGCAGAAAAATGGTAGCAGGTGCTCTGGACTTTGAGCCAAAAATTGAAATATTTGGCTGTAGCAAAAGTCAGTTTGTTCACCGAGTGTCTGCAGGCAACAGTGAAGCATAGCGGAGAATTCTTGCAAGTTTGGTGCTGCATTTCTGAAAAAGGAGTTGGAGATTTGGTCAGGATTAATAGTGTCTTCAATGCTAAGAAATTTAGGTAGATACTTTTCATTCATGCCATACCATCAGGGAGGCGTGTGATTGGCCCCAAATTTATTCTACAGCAGGAGAAAGACTTCAAACATGCAGTCAATGTCACTAGGAACTATCTTCAGTGTAAATAAGAACAAGGAGTCCTGGAAGGGATAGTTTGGCTCCCACAGAGCCCAGATCTCAGCAACATCAAGTTTGTCTGGGATTACATGTAAAGACAGAAGGATTTGAGGTGGCCAACATCCAAAGCGGATCTATGGTTAGTTCTCCAAGATGTTTGGCACAATCTATCTGCCAAGATCCTTAACCACTTCTGGACCGGAAGGATTTGCCCCCTTAATGACCAGGCCCTATTTTGCGATTCGGCACTGCGTTTACTTTAACGGACAATTGCGCAGTCGTGCGATGCTGTACCCAAACTAAATTTACGTCCTTTTTTCCCCACAAATAGAGCTTTCTTTGGTAGTAATTGATCACATGTACGATTTTTTTTTTTTTGCGTTATAAACAAAAAACAGCGACAATTTTGAAAAAAAAACAATATTTTTCACTTTCTGCTATATAACAATCCCAAAAAAAAAAAATATTTAAAAATCAAAATGTTTTAACATTTTAGGCCAAATTGTTTTCTGCTACATATTTTGGTAAAAAAATTGCAATAAGCCTATTTTGATTGGCTTGCGCAAAAGTTATCATGTCTATTAACTACGGGAAAGATTTATGTAATTTTTTATTGTTTTTTTTTTTTTACTAGTAATGGCGATCTGTGATTTTTTGTGGGACTGCGACATTGCGGTGGACAGATCGGACCCCTGACTGACATTTTTTACAGTTTTGGGGTACCAGTGACATTACTACAGTAATCAGTGCTAAAATATGCACTGTTACTGTAATAATGATACTGGCAGGGAAGGGGTTAACAGTATAGGTGATCAAGCGGTTAAATGTGACCCTAGGGGAGTCTAACTGTGGGGGGCGTGGCTTCTGAGATGACTACAGAGACATGTGATCCTATATAGCAGGATCACATGAGCTCTGCGATCATCCGAGGGAGAAGGATTACAACAGCCGATTGTCCTTCTCTCTCAGCGGGGAAAGATCGAGAGTGTCAGGCAACAATCGTAGTCGCCTGACACACTCATCAGCTTCCCCACTGACGATCGGAGCGCACCGGCGGCAGGGTGCACTCGCCCCCCAGTTCCCAGTTAAGTCGTTTTGCTGGTACGAGCCACCCTGACGCAGTAAAAAGGCGGCGGGTGGTCGGGAACTGGTTAAAAAAATCAACACCAAAGTCTATATATTCAGGAAAAAGGCAGAAATATTGTAAGATTCTGTAGACAGTATTAAAGCTCTTCAAATCAGCCACAATTTGAAAAGAATACATTGCATTAAGCTTTTAATGCAAAATATTCACTTTAATGTATACACAGCATTTCATAAAGAAAAGGCAAAAATATTGTACAGCCTCCACAGATAGTATTATGTACTTGGAGCAGGACACACTTTGAACAGGAAATATGGCTTGCAGTTTTATTTATCACAGGTAAATCTACATTAGAATTTATATATTTCTCAGAAAAAGGTAGAAATATTTTAATAGGCTGACTTTTGATCAGGAGAGTCAATAGTCAGTTTTTATTAAAACAAATCAACATTAGAATGCAATTATTTTGCAGAAAAAGTCTGCAAATATTATGCTGACTCGGCTTGCTCAGTATTTAGGTACTTTTAGTAAACATCATTTTAAACAAGAAATAAAACACTGCATTTTTTAATCCAAAAATTAATAATAGCATGTATTACAATTAGATTGCACTAATTCAAAATATTCACTTTAAAGTGTATTTACCGCATTTCATAAAGAAAAGGCATAAATATTGTACAGCATCCACAGACAGTATTAAGTACTTGAAGTAGGACACACTTTGAACAGAACATATGGCATGCCATACGGCATATGGCATAACAATATATATCCCATCACAATGTAAGTAATGTAGAACAATGCAGCAAAGTCAAGAATAGGGGGATTAAGTGGGCACTATGAGACTTTAGTATCACTTTAAGCCACAGTTTTACCCAAACCCTTTATTGCCAGTGTCTCTATTAAAATAATAATTTACAAAAAGACATCTGTAAATTCAATTACACCTATCATCCTCAAAAACAGCTGATAACCCAGAAGTATATTGATAAATATACAGTATTTAACATTAAACTTTAATGGTCTGGACTATTGATATATTGGGTAAATTAATGGCAATATTGTGCATTTTTTTTTTCTGTTTCATATTTGGGACCAATGGACCAAATCATTATTTTTGAGTAAATAATGAAAAAAATTAGGATTCAAAAGGTACTTAAAATTAAAAAATGTAAGACACAATAACCAATAAGATCCACTGATAGTTTGACACGTTTTTCATATTTTCCCTTTAAGTTGGCCTTTTAGGACTAATGGAAATGATAACTCTCTCATCATTATTTTTGAGTAAATAATGAAAAAAATTAGGATTCATAAGTTACTTAAAGTTAAAAAATGTAAGTCACAATAACCAATAAATCCACTGATAGTTTGACATGTTTTTCATATTTTCCCTATAAGTTGGCTTGTCGTTCGCCCCCCCCTCCCCCTCCCCCCCTTATACCTACTGGGCTTCCCAGGTAAGGTCAATATAAAGGACCATTGAGGATCACAGGAGATTTTAGGGAATAATGTATCCCAAGCACAAACTTTTTCTTAGTTTTGCATAGAGTAGGAAATGGGTAAAACCCTGTTAGTATTTTTTGCAAGTTGTGCTCCAATAGGGCGATGTTATCACTTTCTGTCCTGTACACACAAGGGAAATATCCTCTTGGACAGTTGTCATCAGAGCAACTATTGGCTATCCCCTGTATTCCTGTTCAAGTGACAACTCAGTTTTATATTTCTCTTCATTCGCATCACTTCCCTCTGCTTATTTGTTTCATCAGGGACACAGGCTGCAAAAAAACTTCTTATTCCTTATTCTTATCTAAAAAAATATATTTTGGCTTTACATACACTTTGAACATTTTTTTAATAATTTCATCATTTGCTTTAATTCAACAAAACATTTCTTTAATATATTTAATATTTATGCAATAGTATATTGTGTTAAATAATAAGAAAAATTACAGTGTGTTGACTCACAAAAGTTACTACATACCGTATTAGGGATGTTTTTGGGAGCCTAGTGTTTATGCCAGTAATTAAAATGAATAAAATGACACTTTAAAGCCTGGATTTCGAATTTTACTGTGGCCCAGTTCTCATATTGGTTTGGTTTATGAATTTTATATGTTGATTTTCTGAAGGACTCTAAGCCAAATCTTGACTTCTGGCACAGAATCAAGTGAACAAACAAACCAATGTGGTTCTCAGAAGAAAACCACACCACTGACGTCTTATCTGTTATATTACAAATGCACAGGGCATACAGATTCTTTTTTGTTTTTATCCATCTTTTTAATTAGATTGTCACAATTACAGAGCAGATTGCATTCTGTAAACAATCACGTTGACAAATATCCATGTAAACAATATGGATACAAATAGAACGTTTATGTAAATGTACAGTCTGAATTTTAGATTATAGTACTCAGGAAGACTATGATAGGGGATATCTATGACTCCACACATATTTTTCTACATGTCATGCTGCTAGTAAGTATAGCATCATTTTGAGACACTTATTATTATTTTAGATCTGGAATGTGTGGAATTTCATTTATCAGAGACATTAGATGAAGATGGTACATCTATATACCATGCTCTCTACCAACATGGAAAACAGTATTATAAGTATGAGATCCTGAGAGTAGAGTGGATTTTGGCTGGATTGGTTGACAGTCCTTATGTCTATGGATGCCAGATGACAAATGTGCATGCTTAGATCAACAAGTGTTATTCAAAAGGCAATCACCATGCTAGATATAATCTGATCTATCGCAGAAAACAATTGTACAACTCTGTTCTTTGTTAATATAAATGATTCCTCTGTGACATTTGAGATTAAAAATATCCTGTTAGAGCATGGTCTCATTTCTAAGTTGTGTAATAAACTATTACCTAATATGTAAAAATGTTATGCAATATGCAAAGCTGGCTAGGAGAAGAAGTTGGCAGCACAGGTGAAGATAGCTGGAAAAAGTGATTCATTTTTTTTCCAATTACAACAATGCTGTGTAGTTGTCCCATAACAGAAAGATTGGGGGGAGAAAGTATTACATTTCTCGATGACAAGATCAATCTCTCTGTTGGGATGAATTTACATCTTTGAAATATTCTTCAGCTGTATAATACAGAGATGGTAAACAAAATATTGGTCATGCAGAGGTTTTTTTAGCGTTTGAACAATGGTTTCTTGGGGGTAACATATTCTATTGATAATACATTTTATTGGTCAATTATATGATGGAATTTAATCAAAATTGTGTTTTTGTAATAAAGAAATGTAATAATATTGGGAATAAGTTGCTGAGTTGACTGAAAAAGGTAATTGGAAAGGTACAATACATTATACATTTAGGCCAAATGTATTCTGCTACATGTCTTTGATAAAGAAAAGTCACAAAAAGTGTAGATTTATTGGTCTGTGTGAAAGTTATAGCATCCACAAACTATGAGATTTATACTGATTTATGCTTTTAATTTATGTAGATTCCGCACCAGGATATCGGAGGAGTATAAAGGCTGCTGCCTACCTCATATACCCCTATGGGGTATAACAATATAAAACGAACAAAAAGGTATGGTGGCACTGCCTAAAGATAAAGTGTCATATGTGCAAAGAAAACAAATAAATAAGAACTGTATATGATGTGTATAAAATAGATATCAAATGTGCTCAAATGTGCCTCTACAAAAGATCATACATTTAAATAAATAAAATGTAAATCAATTGAGACCTGAAAGTAATAAATATATATAAAACAGTGTTAAAAATCACAAAGCCAATTCTGAATCAATATCAAATAAATAAATAAATAAATTATCAATAGTTCCAATAGTGCAAAGTGCAAAAATTTTGCAAAAAATAGTCTGTAGTTCTAAGAATCAATCCATGCAGATAGGTGCAATGGTGCTCCCCCAATTGGACCGCACACACCAGATGGAGGTATCCCTACAGGATACCTTTAAGCTTTAAATACACTTTAAGCATCTTCTTGTGGGATCATCTAAAACCACTTGCCGACCGCGCACTGTAGTTGTACTGCTACAGTACAGGTCAGCTACATAGAATCACATATATAAATGTGACTTTGCATTTCAGGGTAGGGGGCATCTGCTTGCCTATGCTGTCACTGGCACCAGCACATGCCGATCACTGGTTCCCAGCCAATGATTTATGGCCAGGACCCTTCGATTGTCGAAGTGAGTGACAGGAGAGAGTTTTGTGTATGTAAACAACACAAAGCTCTCTTCTGACTGCGGCAATGTGCAAAGCAGGGAATTAAAACTGGCACATCCCTTAGTAAAAGTACCACACAGTATGCACAGTAAACATAGTTAGGCATACATTTAACCCATTGATTGCCCCAGATGCTAACCCCTTCCCAGCCAGTGCCATTAGTACAGTGTCAGTGTATATTATTAGCACTGATCAGTGTATTAGTGTTACTGGAGATGTCAGTTGTAATTAGCCAGTTCCATCAAAGTCTCAGTTAGTGTCAGATTGCCTGCCATCCCACTATAAATCACTGATCACTGTCATTACTTGTATTAAAAAAATAAATAAATAAAAGCACCAGTCAAATAAAAAAAAAAAAAAAAAAAGGTATGGTGGCACTGCCTCAAGATAAAGTGTCATATGTGCAAAGAAAACAAATAAGTAAGAACTGTATATGATGTGTATAAAATAAATATCAAATATGCTCAAATGTGACTCTACAAAAGATCATAAATATAAATAAATAAACCTGATAGCAATAAATATATATAAAAAATATAAAAATGAGTGTACAAGCGCTATGGGAGCTCTGTCCCGATCGACACGTCACTTCCGGGTTCCGGGTACCTCCTACGCGTTGCGTCTCGTGACGCAACGCGTAGAAGGAACCTGGAAGTGATGTGTCGGACAGAACAGAGCTCCCATAGCGCTTGTACACTCATTTGGATGTAAGTTTGCTACTTTATTTGCACAAAATAAAAGTATATAATACCGCACCATGATGGTCCTATCTTTTTAATGAGCCCCTGAGAAAGAGGGATAGAGTGAGGAGAACATACCCCAAGGATACTAGCGAAAGGAACCCCAAGGGAGTGTAAGAGACAAAAATCCACACAGAACCCCCTTGGAAGGATCTGGTACCACGTTAGAATAAAGGATAAAATGGAACCATCATTGTCCCGGATACATAATACAGGCGTTTTAGCCTCGCAATTGAGGTGAGAGTTTAGTACACCTAGAAGTGGCAGAAGGTGGAGGACAAAGTCACAATATTTACTCACCATTACCCACAATACAGTTATTATATATCAAGAAGTGTGAAACAGTCATGTTTGAAGATTGGTTGGACATTTTAGGATTGTGATTTTGCGTATTTGCACGTATTGGTTTATGAATTGTTTAATCATGTTTATTTATATATTTATATTTTTATGAGGAATATCACCGCAAGCACTGAGCACTTTATAATAGCACTTTTTAATATATATGTCTTTATGTTACGTTATATAATTGTCTGGATCTAGGATTTGATCATTCATCCATCATCCATAGTTGGTTGATATAGGATTCACGATTGATCTAGTAGACTCTACATTTAAAAATTCTACCAATTCTTTGTGACCCACACCCACAAGCACGGAGCACTTTGTATACAGCACTAAAAATAATTATATAAAAAGGATACACAACACATATTTTCAACATTGTTTATTTTATTTTATGTTTTATCACATACAAGCACTTTATATACGTTTCTCACTTTGAAGCGCACCACAACCCCCATTCTAAAAGTTGTTATACATGATCCCACAAGAAGATGCTTAAAGTGTATTTAAAGCCGTAACTTTTTTTTTTTTCGTTTTCGATAGAATGGTATAGAGCTAGAAGCCCTTTTAGCTTCTTATTGTCAATTGTGTCCCAGCTAGAGAGATTCTTACTTAAGTTTTGTTCTAGTAATCACCATCACAGAACTGAAAGTGATAGGAAATTCCAAAATTTCGAGTTGTCCCCAGAACAGGCATAGAGGGACAATCTTCCAATGAGGGGAGTTCTCCATGTTTTAAAGTGATTTTCCCTGACTTCCTGTTTTGTCTACAGAACAGAAAGTGAAGGGAATTTTTCACAAAGGCACACAGGGATTGTCACAATTCAAACAATGCAAAAATGTAAAAAAAAAAAAAAGAAAAGTTGGCTTTAGATATACCTTAGTAGCAGAAAACACCAGCTGAACAAAATATTTGAATAAGTAAATATATATACAGAATATATAAATTATATCACCAAATTCTAAGAAACTATAATAAGCAATGAACATATCTCCCAAATTCTGTGGGTTATACAAACAATAACCTTACCAAATATTTTATTTTACATGTAAAAGTCATATTTGCATCAAAGATTTATAAATGTCCGAAGTAGCAGCCTCAGTGTTTTTATGAACAGCTTCCTTAAAGCTTAAAGGACCAGGACCAGCTTTTTTATGTTTTTAAATATTTATCATGCCCAATATACTGTAACTGTAATCTTTTTATTACTTGAGCTATAACCTCTGCTAAGCACTGCTGATGTGTACAGCAGAAGCCGCACTTTCACCTCCCTGATGCATTGTACAGTGTACTAGACACCAGTCCTGGTGTTTTGCCTTCACACCCTACCTCTGTTCTGCCACTCGCAAAGCATAACTGCAATAATATCACAGTTAATGGCAGAACAGAGGTAGGGCGTAGGGGGTGGAGGAACAACGCCAGAGCCACTGTCTATCTTCAGGAGCGCTCTGTAAGCAATTAAAAAAAAAAAATATATATATATATATATATTATTATTATTATTATACAGGGTTTATATAGCGCCAACAGTTTGCACAGCGCTTTACAATGTGAGGGAAGACAATACAGTTACAATACAGTTCAAAACAGAAGAAACTAGAGGGTCCTGCTCATTAGAGCTTACAATCTAGAAGGGAGGGTCAAGTGAAACAAAAGGCAATAACCGTGAAGGATGGGTTGACGGAGAAAATGGAGGTACATTTGTTAGGGGTTGGAAGGATAGGCTTCTCTGAAAAGGAGGGTTTTCAGAGATCGCCTAAAAGCTAACAGAGTGGGAGATAAATCGGACAGATAAGGGTAAGGAGTTCCATAGGACTGGAGAGGCTCTGGAAAAGTCCTGGAGGCGAGCATGGGAGGAGGTGACGAGGGGGCTAGAGAGCAGGAGGTTTTGAGAGGAACGAAGAGAGCGATTGGGTTGGTATTTTGAGACGAGGTTGGTGATGTAGCTAGGGGCTAAGCTGTGGATTGCTTTATATATATATATATATACTGTATATATATATATATATATATATATATATATATATATATATATATATACAGTATCTCACAAGAGTGAGTACACCCCTCACATTTTTGTAAATATTTTATTATTTCTTTTAATGTGACAACACTGAAGAAATGACAGTTTGCTGCAATGTAAAGTACTGAATGTACAGCTTGTATAACAGTGTAAATTTGCTGTCTCCTCAAAATAACTCAACACACAGCCATTAATGTTTAAACCGCTGGCAACAAAAGTGAGTACACCCAAAGTGAAAATGTCCAAATTGGGCTCAAAGTGTCAATCTTTTTTTGTGGTCACAATTATTTTACAGCACTATCTTAACCCTCTTGGGCATGGAGTTCACCAGAGCTTCACAGGTTGCCACTGGAGTCCTCTTCCACTCCTCCATGATGGCATCATAGAGCTGGGGGATATTAGAGACCTTGTGCTCCTCCACCCTCCATTTAAGGATGCCCAACATATGCTCAATAGGTTTTAGGTCTGGAGACACCTACCCTCAGCTTCTTTAGCAAAGGTAGAGGTCGTCTTGGAGGTGTGTTTGGGGTCATTATCATGTTGGAATACTGCCCTGTGGCACAGTTTCTGAAGCGAGGAGATCATGCTTTGCTTCAATATGTCACAGTACATGTTGGCATTCATGGTTCCCTCCATGAACTGTAGCTCCCCAGGGCTAGCAGCACTAATGCAGCCCCAGACAATGACACTCCCACCACCATGCTTGACTGTAGGTAAGACACACTTGTCTTTGTACTTCTCACCTGGTTGCCGCCACACACGCTTGACACAATCTGAACCAAATATGTTTATCTTGGTCTCATCAAACCACAAGACATGGTTCCAGTAATCCATGTCCTTAGTCTGCTTGTCTTCAGCAAACTGTTTGCAGGCTTTCTTGTGCATCATCTTTAGAAGAGACTTCCTTCTGGGACGACAGCCATGCAGACCAATTTGATGCAGTGTGTGGCGTATGGTCCGAGCACTGACAGGCTAACCCCCCCACTCCTTCAACCTCTGCAACAATGCTGGCAGCACTCATATGTCTATTCCCCAAAGACAACCTCTGGATATGACGCTGAGCACATGCACTCAACTTCTTTGTTCAACCATGGCGAGGCCTTTTCTGAGTGCAACCTGTCCTGTTAAACCGCTGTATGATCTTGGCCACCATGCTGCAGCTCAGTTTCAGGGTCTTGGGAATCTTCCTATAGCCTAGGCCATCTTTATCTAGGGCAACAATTCTTTTGTTCAGATCCTCAGAGAGTTCTTTGCCATGAGGTGCCATGTTGAACTTCCAGTGACCAGTATAAGAGAGTGAGAGCGATAACACCAAATTTAACACACCTGCTCTCCATTCACACCTTGGACCTTGTAACACTAACAAGTCACATGACACCGGGGAGGGAAAATAGCTAATTGGGCCCAATTTGAACATTTTTTTTTTTTTTTTTTAGGGGTGCACTCACTTTTGTTGCCAGCGGTTTAGACATTAATGGCTGTGTGTTGAGTTATTTTGAGGGGACAGCAAATTTACACTGCTATACAAGCTGCACACTCACTACTTTACATTGTAGCAAAGTGTTATTTCTTCAGCGTTGTCACATGAAAAGATAGAATAAAATATTTACAAAAATGTGTGAGGTATACTCACTTTTGTGAGATACTGTATATACTGTATATATTACACACAATGTGCTAAAAAATTGCACCAATCTCATGCACGCAACCAAGCGCTTATGTGCTACAATTCTTTTCTCAATAGGAGATAGCTACTTAAAACAATAAAACGTGTCTAATGAAACAATAATATATAGCACTAAGTGCTGCAGCGCTCCTCAATAATCACAAAAGTCCATAGTCCACCACCCGTGTTGTGGAAATAGTGCGGCAAAAAGTCAATGCAGAGATTTCCTTTGAAAGGGCAGTTGTAAAGTTCAATCCTGCACCGTTCAGGACAACATCCTTTGTCCTCAGTGGGTTACAACCCCTCAGGATGACCACACCTGTCACAATAATGATAGGCAGACTGCACTATTAACAAACATTCCTTCAGGTGGATTCCTGGGGCTTCTTCCTCTTCATAGCGATCATGCTTCAAAGCTTTGATTCATATATTAGTGGCCCATGAAAACACAACACACGTTCACCTGAAACTCAACTGCAGAGATCTCACCACCAGAGTCCCTTCATGCTTTGGCTGTTTCCACCATACCTATTACCCCTTCACTCTTCCAAGCCTCCTGGAACTAAGCTATAAAATAGAATTAAAATAACGATGCCTACAGCTCGGTTTTTAATTACATTTTCAGGCAACCATTAACCAAATGATCTCTATATTATTGCTTTTCAACTTTCTGCTGTTTATTGAAAACATATCGGCAATTAGATACATTTATTTAAAGTATTACTAAACCCAGAACCTGCATTCACTATATCTGGTCTCCCACAGTACACAGAACATGGAATTGCAATTATTTTAGTAAATATAAACTGCTAAATACCTTTTCTTATCAGCAGTATATAGCAATCTTGTGACTTCTATCAGTGTCTGGTTAAAGCTTGTAGAAGGAGTGTTCACTCTGCACTGACTGTCCTATGAGGCCTCTGTCTGGACAGTGCTGATTGGTCCCGTCCTGTTCACATGCACTCTCCCAAGAAAAAAAAAACTCTCTAGCAATACACACCAAACTGAGCATGTACAGCTTGTCCCTTAGCCTCTGTTTTATCAGGAGATAGATTGAGGACTGTGAAAAACGGGGAGGAACAGAGAAGACAGGATCAAACAGTCTTTTTACACAATGCAGAGGATTAAACCCTTAGGATCCACAGTGAGTATAACAAACATGCTTTACTGCATATACAGACTGATTTTACTGTTGTGGGTTTAGTAACACTTAATGATTTTTTCTGACTGCTAAATCTCTGAGTTGTTCCCTTCCTCTTATCTTGGTGGGCATATATTGCACAGAGGAATAACTGAATGGTGGACATAACTGAGAGAGGGAGGAGGGGAGTAGCTGTATCTGTCAGGGTGAGTATTGTCAGGGCTCAGGCAACAGTATACAGCACATGTGCAGTAGAGGAGCACACAGATTTTTATTTTTATGCAATTGCTGGACTTTCAGGTGCCAACAATGTTGGGGGATCAGTCATTTTAATAGATGCTGAATAGCGTTGTTGGCCCAGGTTCAGAAAGAATGTTATTATGAGGGAAGTGTCAGAATCTGCAGATTTTTCCCCCAAGCTTTGTTAATTGTTCAAGTAAGGAATGTGCATATTTTCTATAACACTTGCATTAGGATTTTTTTTTTTATTATTTGCCTGGGAGACTTTAGGTTATATCTAAGCTCAAGGACAAAATTAAATATATTGCAGCAAACTAGTCCTTGGATAAGTTAGCTGCATTTTTTGTCTTTTTTAAGGCTAAGTACATTTTATGTAAGTACAAAAAAAATGCTGCTTGTCTTATTCAAAATCTAATGTCCTCCTTGTTGAGATGAGGAAAGCGGTAGATGGTTGCAGCCTAAATCAGGAGAATACTCTAGGACAGTGATGGCAAACCTTGGCACCCCAGATGTTTTGGAACTACATTTTCCATGATGCTCCACTACAGTGCAAGATTTGCCATCACTGGCTTAGGGGGACAACGCTGCTCTTCAATAAATACAGTGCAGAGCATAAGCATTGTCCTAGGACAAGAAGTAAGTACAAAAGAAACTTTAAAAAATTGTAGTCACCATATCTGAGGACTGGTAAGTAGGGATAATCGAACTTTTGAAAAGTTTGGTTCGACCAGAACACCCGAACCTCCCAAAAGTTCGGCCCGGATTTCAGAACCCCATTGAAATCAATGGGACCCGAACTTCGGTAATCAAAAAACACCATTTTGAAGCCCTAAAACCCAATAAATGCCCCTAAAAAGTGCCTAGGGTTCTGGGTCATACCCCAGGGACTATTAATCACACAAAAAAAAGTTCTTAAAAATTGTCATTTTTGATAGAGAGCCAATTATTGAAAAAAATAAAAAAAAAACATTAAAAAAAAATAAAAAAAAAATTTCTTTGGATTTAGTATCTGGGGGGTCTAAAAAGTGTACATGTGAAGTTTCAGCTCTGTAGCATGTCCAGAACCATAAAAAAAAAAGATTGTTTGTATTTTGTAACTTATAGAACAGGTTAGTGGCTTCTCTTTTTTCACACCTTGCCGGTTTAGTAGCAAGCGTTTTTTTTGGCATTTTTTGGGGTCTTTTCAGGCAGGCAAAACATCTGAACTTGTGTATACGGGTATATATACACACATACCTATATGTATATATACACCTAGACATATAGAGGTGTGATAGTAGCAGAAATATATGCTTGCGCTAATGAAATCATTTACACGAATATGGCTCCGCTTCTATAACACCTATATATGTCTAAGTGTAAAATACATATAAGTATGTGTGTATATATACCACTATACACAAGTTCAGATGTTTTGCCTGCCTCCAAAGAACCCAAAAAAGTGCCCAAAAAAACATCTGAACTTGTGTATAGTGGTATATATACACACATACTTATATGTATTTTACACTTAGACATACTGTATATAGGTGTGATAGGAGCGTAACTATATTGGTGTTAATTATTTCATTAGCGCAAGCATATATTTCTGCTACTATCACACCTATATATGTCTAGGTGTATATATACATATAAGTATGTGTGTATATATACCCGTATACACAAGTTCAGATGTTTTGCCTGCCTCCAAAAACCCCAAAAAAATGCCTGCAACAACACACCTGGGCGTTTTTTTTTTAGGGCTAGAGTTTTTTTGGGCATTTTTTTTGGGTTCTTTGGAGGCAGGCAAAACATCTGAACTTGTGTATACGGGTATATATACACACATACTTATATGTATATATACACCTAGACATATATAGGTGTGATAGTAGCAGAAATATATGCTTGCGCTAATGAAATAATTAACACCAATATAGTTACGCTCCTATCACACCTATATATGTCTAAGTGTAAAATACATATAAGTATGTGTGTATATATACCACTATACACAAGTTCAGATGTTTTGGCTGCCTCCAAAAACCCCAAAAAATGCCTGCAACAACACACCTGGGTGTTTTTTTTTTTTTGGCGCTAGCGTTTATAGGTAGGAGCGTAACTATATTGGTGTTAATTATTTCATTAGCGCAAGTAGTGTTTTCTGCTCCTTTCACACCTATATATGTGCAGGTGTATATATACATATATGGGTGTGTATATATACACCCTATACACATGTTCAGATGTCATGCCTGACTCCAAACATGTGCTCAAAAAATCCCTATAGAGGCCTGCAGCCAAAAAGCAAGCTGACAGGGGCGGGGCGAAGCCATATTACTGCAGTGAAAGTGACTTCAGAGAAACTAGCTTTTCTCTATAGCGGTCACCCTGATATGAAAGGGTTTGGTCACCCTGCCATAGCAGTCACTGTCAGTTCACCCTACACTACACTACGGTCACCCTGGCACTTAACACTTTCCCTACAGAATCTAAATTATTAAAGCTAACTAAAGTGTAAAAGAGCACCCTAACTACACTAGATATCCCTTTCCTCACACTAATAAATGCTAAATGACACTTTGTAGCAGAAGTCCACAAACTGCTTCCACTCTCTTCCATGTCCCTGTATAACAATGCTAGGAATTTGGCGGGGGCTATCTTATATACTGGTGGGCATATTCACTAATGATTGGCCTATGGACCCCCTAGTCACTCCAATCACATTCCTAGAATTCTCCTGCCCCGTCAATTGGCTTTTGCTAATGGTTCTGGTCCAATCATGGGCTTTTAAAGCCCATTTCCTGTCCCATTGCATTTTGGTCGGTTCTGGTTGCCGAATTCCGAACTTTTTGGGCAAAAAAGTTCTAAATTCGGCTGAACCTCGAACAGCCAATGTTCGGGTCGAACCGATGGTCAACCCGAACCGTTCGATCATCCCTACTGGTAAGCTTCAGTATATTATTAAAATATATATATATATATATATATATATATATATATATATATATATATACATATATATATATATATTTTTTTTTTTTTGGTTTTTAAATTCAGAAACTTTACACCCTTATCAAAGTATGTTCTGCATCCCTCAGTTCCCAGCCAGTCAATATAATTGAACTCATAATTGTACTGTTAGCATGCTCTTTTTACTCATCTCTTGGACATACAGGTAGCTCGGGATTTTGTTAGATAAGAAGCGAAGCTTGGCAGGTCTTCTGGAAACAACATTTTGTCAGCCTAATTCTCTTCAGGCAGTAGAAATTTGAAGCGGTAAATAAGACTCATATCTGACACTTTGAGGCACAATGTTGTTATCTGGCTGCAGTGCAATACCTCAGGCATAAACATAGACACATTTTTTCAGTTAGGTGTTTATCTTATTCACTTACTGCAGATAAAATGATTTAGATGAGATGAATTAAACTGAATAAAAGTCACACATAAAAGAAAGGCAGAGCTGTTTTACATTTTAGAAGCACATATTACTTTATTGCAGTCACATGTAATTCTGTAAATAGTTCAAATAAATGACTATTTTCAGGGATAGCTTTGAAATATAAACAGACATAATAGGAAACACAGCTGAATATCTGAATATATATTGCAAAATAAGACAAACTTGAAGCTTAGAATTACATCACATAAAACTTCCAAATGTATATACTGTAAGGCTGACAGTCCTATTCTTTTTTCATGTGACCCTGAGCACCTGAAAGGGCAGCTGTCATATCAGAGGTTTTTTTTAACAGTTATACAGTATATTATATAACTGGGCAAAGTCCTGAGGCTTTCCAAGCTCACCTATTTAAAAAAAAAAAGGCTTTGGAATATCCTGCAGGCTGTACTGAAATTAGCAATTTACAAACTTATACAGAGCTTGGCCTATGCTTATTCTGAAAGGCAGTCAAGCTGCACGACTTCAGTATTAACACCCCAGTTTGTCATTGGCATTTGACACACTTACACCTTGTAGAGTATTCATTGACTTCATAGTGAACCATATTTTTAAGCTCCGTTCTGCAACAATGCACATTGCTCTTTAACCAGATGCTGACTGACTCACGTACATTAACTGCGGCACAGCGGCTGCTCTGGGCAGAATCACGTACCTGTATGCCATTCTGTCCTTCCGGGTCTGAGGTGCGCAGGCGCACCACCGGCAAACCGCTCCCGCTGTGATTGGACACAGCAGGAGCCAATCAGTGGGTCTGGCAGATGCGATGTCCGGTGGCACCCATCGATCGTTCCGGACACAGGACACTTCTGTGATAAGGGAAAGCTGTGATCCTGTGCTTCTGCTAAGCAGAAACATGGATCTCCGCCTTCCCATAGTACAAGCACCCCCACACAGTTAGAAAGCACTCCCTAGGAACACATTTAACCCCTTATAAAAAAGTGTGAAAAATAAACTCCCACATGCTGCATAAAAACACTTCAAAGAAATAAGTGTTTAAATAAATATGTGCAAAAAATAAAATATTCCAACAAATAATCATAAAAAATAAACACATATAAGGTGGAATTGTGCACAAAATAAATCACATAAAGTCCATTAATCAAATGTGCTAAAGTAGTGACAGGTGTGAAGACAGGAGCTCCGTGCTGAATGTTTGACACCACTTAAATCCACCACCTGCGTGATCCCTCTCCCATCAGCTGGTAACTCACCCCAACAAGATGCAACCCATTTGCATGGTCAGGGCTACAAGTGCAATGACAAAACACCGTTAAGTGTAGGGGTCCTCCTTAAATTATATCTCCTCTAGCATGTACATATAGGGAAAAAACAAATGGGAATCTACTAGTTAACCCATTTGATTACAACTGATTTTAACCCCAGCCAGTGCCATTAATAAAGTGACAATGCATACTGTTTTACACTGATCACTGTATTAGTGTCACTAGTCCCCAAAAAGTGTAAAAAGTGTCAGTTAGTGCCCCGACTGTCTGCTGTAATATCGCAGTGCTGCTATAAATTGCTGATCACCACCATTACTAGTAAAAAATAATAAAAAAAATGGCAAAAATATATCCTATATTTTTAGATGCTATAAGGTTTGCACAAACCAATTTATGTATACGCTTATTGGGAATTTTTTACCAATATGTAGCAGAAAACATACTGACCTAAATTGATGAAGAAATTCAATATTTTACATTTTTTTATTGGATATGTTTTAACCACTTGCCTACTGTGCACTTAAACACCCTTCCCATCCAGGCCAATTTTCAGCTTTCAGTGCTGTCACACTTTGACTGACAATTGCGCGGTCATGCTACACTGTACCCATATGAAATTTTTATCATTTTTTCACACAAATAGAGCTTTCTTTTGGTGGTATGTAATCATCTCTGGATTTTTTATTTTTTACAAAAAAAAAAGAATAAAGACAGAAAATTTTGAAAAAAAAAGTTTTTCTTATTTTCTGCGAGTAAATTTTGAAAATAAATTTTTCTCCTTCACTGATGTGCGCTGATGAGGCGGCACTGATGGGCACTGATAGGCTGTACTGATGGGCACTGATGAGGTGGCACTTATGGGCACTGATGAGGTGGCACTTATGGGCACTGATGAGGAGGTACTAATATGCCGCACTGATGAGCACTGATAGACGGCACTGATAGGCAGCACTGATAGGCGGCACTGATGAGCACTGATAGGCGGCACTGCTGGGCACTGAGAGGTGGCACTGAGAGGTGGCACTGCTGGGCACTGAGAGGTGGCACTGACGGGCGGCACTGATGGGCACTGATAGGTGGCACTGATGGGCACTGGCGGATGGCACTGATGGACACTGACGGGTGGCACTGCTGAGCACTGATGGGCGGCACTGATGAGCACTGATGGGCAGCACCATCAGTGCCCACACTCAGTGCCCATAGTGCTGCCAGTCAGTGCTCATCAGTGCCTAGATGAGCAGGCACTGATGGGCACTGACTGGCAGCACTATGGGCACTGATTGTGGGCATTGATGGGGGGCACTGATGGCTGGCACTGTGGGCACTGATGGGGGGGCAATTCGTGTATTTTTTTACCTTTAGTAATCAGGGCACTGGTGATCAGTGCCCTGATTACACTGCTGTGTGTCCCCGGCGGCTGACGGCTCCCCCTCCTTCCTCACACGCAGGCTCTGTGTGAGGAAGGAGCGCCGGCGATGATCTCATATTTTTACATATGAGATCATCTCTCATTGGACGGCTTGATCACGTGGTGAATGGCCGCTGTGATTGGCCATTCACCACGATCTGTGATCGGCTGTGTCCAAGGGACACGGCCGACACAGATTCTCCCCGATGCGCGCTCGCGGGAGCGCACGGGGAGAGTCTTTCTGGGAGGCCGTTTAAAAACGGCCTCCCGAAAATTCAAGTCCGCGCTGCAGCCGTATATAGGCTGTAGCGTGGATGGGAGGTAGTTAAAGCAGAAAGTAAAAAATATTGGGTTTTGTTTTTCAAAATTGTCTGTATTTTTTTGTTTATAACGCAAAGAATAAAAACCGCAGAGGTGTTTAAATACCACCAAAAGAAAGCTCTATGTGCGGGGAAAAAAGGACATATTTTATTTGTATACAGCGTTGCACAACCATGCAATTGACAGTTAAAGTACTGCATTGCTCTATCACAAAAAATGACCTGGTCATGAAGGGGGGTATACCTTCCAGAGCTAAAGTGGTTAAGCTGGGTAACTGGTATGGACATGATACCAACAGATTCACTTTATGGGAAACCTATAGTGAGGTATATACAGGGAAGTCATTGCTGATTTTCTTGATTATTTCTTTGGTTTTAGTTGTTTTTAAAGCTCATCTTTGTATATACCATAAGCAATCCATTCCCCCCATACCCTAATTACACTACCCTCCCATCAATTCAGAAGGTAAAAGAAAAAAAATTCAGAAGCTGATTTGTATTTACCTAAATTGGATATCCAATTGGATGACCTCACAAGTCCTACTTGTGGGTGTGCTGATCAGTGATTCAGCACTACAGTTTGTGGCCACCCTTATTAATTGCCTCTTTATGATGTCACCATGCCTGCAAGCTTTAATCCTGTGTGGACTCCTCCATAGAACAGCTAGTAATGACTACAGATGACGCCCAGGGGGAGGGCGAAATGCGTCTAGCACAGGCAGAGCATCTGACGTCACATCCGGCCAGTGAAACACACTCTGCAGGAAGCAGGAACCACCGTGCCACAGCTAGCTGACTTCTACTAGTTTTAATGTAAGTGGATATTTTTTACCTTAATAAAGTTGTTTAACGTACTTCACTATGGCGGACCTTATTCTTGCATATCACTGAGGAGGATTCTGGCCAGCCCAGTACGATCTATGGCAGTGTATATCGATTTCAACTAAAAGTTTGAGGATACAGCATTTGGATGTGAACCTGTTTGGGAGAGGACACAGCATCTCACATAGACACACAGGTAGAGTTGAGCGGACACCTGGATGTCCGTGTTCGGCGGGTTCGGCCGAACTTGAAAAAAAAGTCCGGGTCTGTGTCCCGGACTTTTTCCGAACTTTACCCGGACACTGAACCCCATTGAAGTCAATGGGGACCTGAACTTTCAGGCACTAAAATGGCTCTAAAACACCAATGGAAAGGGCTAGAGTGCTGCAAATGGCAGCAAAATGTAGCTAAGAGCATGGCAAGTGCTCTGCAAACAAATGTGGATAGGGAAATAACTTAAAACAACAAAAAAAAACAGAAAAATAAAACAATTTTCTTCATCTGTAAAGGACGAGGCCCATATGGAGTAGGAGGGAGGTTGAGGTGGCGGTGGATGTGGCGGTGTAGGTGGAAGCGGCGGTGGAGGGGGACGAGGTAGCCAACACTGCTTTTTTTCAGTCATTTTAAATTAGGGTACACCCCAAAAGAGTGAGAAAGATCAAAAATATAACAATGGCTGGGTAAGGTCGGTATCCATCTCTATTCTGCACAAGGTACGGAAAAGTCCTGTGGGATCCATGCCTGGTTCATTTTAATGAACGTGAGCTTGTCCACATTGTCTCTGGAAAGGCGGCTGCGCTTGTCTGTGATAACGCCCCCAGCCGTGCTAAATACACGTTCAGATAATACACTGGCTGCAGGGCACGCCAGCACCTCCAAGGCGTAAAGGGCAAGCTCAGGCCATGTGCCCAATTTGGAGACCCAGAAGTTGAAGGGGGCAGACCCGACATTCACTACATGTAGGCGTGTGCACACATACTGCTCCACCATGTTGGTGAAATGCTGCCTCCTGCTAAGACGTTCCATATGAGCTGCTGGTGCTGCTGTTTGTTGTGGCGTGCTGACAAAGCTTTTCCACATTTCGGCCATGCTAACCCTGCCTTCTGAGGTGCTGGCGGTGCCCTGGTTGCGTTGGCGAACTCTTCCTCCTCCTCCTCTGCCTTGGCCTTGTGCTTCCACTGTGGCCCCGCTGTCAGGTGGGAATGCCAGCAGCATCGCGTCTACCAGCAAGCGCTTGTACTCGCGCATCTTGCGATCGCGCTCCAGTGAGTGAATTAAGGACGGTACGTTGTCCTTGTAACGGGGATCCAGCAGCGTGGCCACCCAGTAATCAGCACAAGTTAGAATGTGGGCAACTCGGCGGTCGTTGTGGAGACACTGCAGCATGTAATCGCTCATGTGTGCCAGGCTGCCCAGAGGCAACAAAAGGCTGTCCTCTGTGGGAGGTGTATCGTCTGTGTCCTCTGTATCCCCCCAGCCACGCACCAGTGATGGCCATGAGTTGGCCTGGGTGCCACCCTGCTGTGAACATGGTTCCATCTCCTTCTCCATCTCATCCTCCTCATCCTCCAGAACTGTGCCCCTGCTGGACAATTGTGTACCTGGCGTTTGTGTGTGCAGGAACCCACCCTCGGAGCCACTTGCGAATGACTGCCCTGAAAGCCTTGGAAATGTTACCTCTTCATCCTCCTCCTCCTCATCCTGTGCCACATCCTCTTCCATCATCGCCCGAATCGTTTTTTAAAGGAGGCATAGAAGTGGGATAGTTAAGCTGACAACGGCGTCATCGGCACTGGCCATGTTGGTGGAGTACTCAAAACAGCGCAACAAGGCACACAGGTCTCGCATGGAGGCCCAGTTATTGGTGGTGAAGTGGTGCTGTTTCGCAAAGCGACTCACGCGTTCGTGCTGCAGCTGAAACTCCATTATGGCCTGCTGCTGCTCGCACAGTCTTTCCAGCATGTGCAAGGTGGAGTTCCACCTTGTGGGCACGTCACATATGAGGCGGTGAGCGGGAAGGCCGAAGTTACGCTGCAGCGCTGACAGGCGAGCAGCAGCATGGTGAGAACGCCGAAAGTGCGCACAGACGCCCCGCACTTTCTGCAGCAGCTCTGACATATTAGGGTAATTTTTAAGGAACCTCTGCACCACCAAATTCAGCACATGCGCCAGTAAAGGGATGTGCGTCAAACCGGCTAGGCCCAGAGCTGCTATGAGATTTCGCCCGTTATCGCACACCACCAGGCCGGGCTTGAGGCTCGCTGGCAGCAACCACTCATTTGTCTGCTGTTCCATGCTCCTCCACAACTCCTGCGCGGTGTGTGGTTTTTCCCCCAAACAGGCAAGTTTTAAAAACTGCCTGCTGTCGTTTACCCCTGGCTGTGCTGAAGTTGGTGGTGAAGGTGTTATGCTGACTGGATGAGGAGGCAGTAGAGGATGAGGAAGCGGAGTAGGAGGAGTTAGAAACAGGAGGCAAACTGAAGCGCCCTGCAATCCTCGGTGGTGGAAGGACATGCACCAAATTGCTATCCGCCTCAGGCCCATCCGCCACTGCATTTACCCAGTGTGCCGTTAGGGAGATATAACGCCCCTGACCGTGCTTACTGGTCCACGTATCGGTAGTTAGGTGGACCTTGGCACAGATGGCGTTGCGCAGTGCACACCTGATTTTTTCCCCCACTTGGTTGTGCAGGGAAGGGATGGCTTGCCTGGAAAAGTAGTGGTGGCTGGGCACGACGTACTGTGGCACAGCCACCGACATAGGGCTTTTAAAACTGTGCGTCTCCACCAGACAGAATGACAGAATTTCAAAGGCCAAGAATTTTGAAATGCTGGCATTCAAGGCCAGGGATCGCGGGTGGGTAGGGGGGTACTTCCTCTTCCTCTGAAGTGTTTGGGAGATGGAAAGCTGAACGCTTCCACGGGACATTGTGGAGATGGTTGGTGACCCAGGTGGTGGTGTTGCTGACAGATCGTCTGTTTGCGGGGTGGCAGGTGCCGGTATCACTACAGAGGTGGATGAAGAGGCCGAGACTGCAGCAGAAGAGGAAGCAGGAGGAGCCAGAGACCTTTCTTGGTTTTGAAGGTGTCTACTCCACTGCAGCTCGTGCTTTGCACTTAGATGCCTGATCATGCAGGTTGTGCTCAGGTTGAGAAGGTTTATGCCTCGCTTCAGGCTCTGATTGCACAGGGTGCAAACCACTCGTGTCCTCTCATCAGCACATTTTCTGAAGAACTTCCACGCTAGAGAACTCCTTTGAGCTGGCTTTGGTGCGCTCGGTCCCTTGCTGCGTTGGGCAGTAGCAGGCGTAGTGTCTAGGGCACGGCCGCTCCGCTTCTGCACCCTGCTCCCTCTTCTGCTGTGCTGGTGGCTCTGTGCGACCACCGCCTCTTCCTCCAAACTACTCAGGTCACCTGCATGACCTTCATTCCATGTGGGGTCGAGGACCTCATCGTCCTCCACATCATCTTCCACCCAGTCTTCACCCCTGCCCTCCTTGTCGGTCTCCACAATTCTGAGTGCCGCAGCAGTTGGCACCTGCGTTTCGTCATCATCGGAGACGTGCTGCGATGGTCCTTCCATGTACTCATCTTGAGAAATAAGTGGTTGGGCATCGCTGCACTCAATCTCTTCCACTTCTGGGGCAGGGCTAGGTGGATGGCCCTGGGAAGCCCTGTTGACAGAGTCATCAAAAAGAAGAAGAGACTGCTGCATGACTTGGGGCTCAGACTGCTTGCCTGATTTGCAAGGGGGTGAGGTGAAAGACGGTTGGACATCGGCTGCAGGTGCCAACTCTGACCTTTCTGCAGTAGACTGGGTGGGAGACAATGTGAAGGAACTGGAGGCACTGTCAGCAGCAAACCAATCTACTATCGCCTCTACTTGTTCTGGCCTCAACACTTGTAGAGGCGCATGATGCCCTACCAAATACTGCTGCAGGTTCTGTCGCCTACTCACACTTGAGGAAGGTGTTTCACTTGTGCGTGTAGCTGGCACAGATCGACCACGTCCTCTCCTTGCAACAGGAGCACTACCAGCAGCACCACGACCCAGGCCACGGCCCCTATTTGACGGTCTCTCCTTATATTTCTGTAATTTATGATCTTGCCCTAGAAAGGTGTTTATTGAATAGTGGAACAAAACAACAACAGTATCGCACGGGTGTATCTCACAGTCAGATATGCAAACTATGCCGCAATTTAATTTTTTTTACCCCAAAAGGGTGTTTATTAAATAGCGGAATAGAAAAACAGTATACAAATACAACGGGTGTATCTCACAGTCAAATATGCAAAGTATGACGCAATTTAATTTTTTTCACCCCAAAAGGGTGTATATTGAATAGCAGAATAGAAAAAAGGATATAAAATGGTGTATCTCACACGTACAAACACAGACTAGGCCCCGATTACAATTTTTTGTACCCTAAAGGGAGGATGAGGAAGAGGAGTAGGAGGAGTTCGGAACAGGAGGCAAACTGAAGCGCCCTGCAATCCTTGGCGGTGGAAGGAGATGCGCCAAACAAATTTAAAAGGTGTATCTCACACGTACCGATACAGACTATGCCGTAATTTAATTTTTTGCACCCCAAAATGGTGTATATTGAATAGCGGAATAGAAAACATTTTATAAAACGGTGTATCTCACACGTACAAACATAGACTAGGCCCAGATTACAATTTTTTGTACCCTAAAGGGAGGATGAGGATGAGGATGAGGAAGAGGAGTAGGAGGAGTTCGGAACAGGAGGCAAACTGAAGCGCCCTGCAATCCTCGGCGGTGGAAGGAGATGCGCCATATAAATTTAAAAGGTGTATCTCACATGTACCGATACAGAATATGCCGTAATTTTATTTTTTACACTCCAAAAGGGTGTATATTGAATAGCGGAATAGGAAAAATTTTACAAAACTGTGTATCTCACACGTACAAACACAGACTAGGCCCCGATTACAATTTTTTGTACCCTAAAAGCAGGATGAGGATGAGGAAGAGGAGTAGGAGGATTTCGGAACAGGAGGCAAACTATGCCGCAATTTAATTCTTTTTACCCCAAAGGGTGTAGATTGAATAGTGGAATAGAAAATATGATATCAAAAGGTGTATCTATCTCACACGTACAGACCCAGACTAGGCCCCCGATTACAATTTTTTGTACCCTAAAGGCAGGATGAGGAGTAGGAGGAGTTCGGAACAGGAGGCAAACTTAAGCACCCTGCAATCCTCGGTGGTGGAAGATGCGCCCCACAAATTTGGAAGGTGTATCTCACACGTACCGATACAGACTATGCCGCAATTTAATTCTTTTTACCCCAAAGGGTGTAGATTGAATAACGGAATAGAAAATATGATATAAAATTGGTGATTTTTCAATAGCACATGTGAACACAGCAGTGTCTTATGTTTTATGTCACGGTCAGCTCTGCAGCAGGCTATGAAGGGAAAAAAAAAAATTCCCCTTTAAGTTTGTAATTTTTAAATAGCAGATTAGTATAGGACTATGCCACAATTTAATTTTTTTTAACCCAAAAGGGTGTATATTGAATAGTGAAATAGAAAAAAGTGTATAAAATTGAAAATCACTCAATAGCACATGTGAACACAGCAGTGTCTTATGTCATGGTCAACTCAGCTCAGCAGCAAGCAGGCTATGAAGGGGGAAAAAAAAAAAATTCCCCTTTAACTTGATTTTTTAATAGCAGATTAGAACAGCAATCTGTAGTGAAATATAGCCAAATGCTGCACACAACAGACTGATAAAAATAGATTTTTTTCTCCCTCCTCCTCCTCAGTGGGCTCAAGTGAGGGCAAAAAGATTGTTCACTGCACCACCCCCCACACAGCAAAATCGATGTAGACTGTCCCTGCCTAATCTCTCCAGCCTGTCCCTAAAATGCTCAAAAAGATCGTTCACTGCACCACCCCCCCACACAGCAAAATCGATGTAGACTGTCCCTGCCTAGTCTCTCCAGCCTGTCCCTAAAATGCTCAAATAACTGTCCCTGCCTACACTCCGACCTGTCCCTGCATTCTTTTCGCGCACAATTTTTCACTGTCTGTCCCTAATCAGCAGCCAGTACGTATGATGTGTGCTCTCTCCCTAAACTACAGCAGAATGACGCGCCGCGCTGTGGCTCTCGAACTTATAAAGACATGGGTCACATGCTTCAGATGACCAATCACAGCTACTAATACATTAGTAGGCATGGCTGGGATGGCTTAAGGCACACCAGTTAAACGCTTGTTGATTGGCTGTTGAAACCCTGCCATTAAAAGCGCGCCATTACATACAAAACAGGAAATAAAATTACCGAACACGGATTTTAAACCCGAACATACAGTAAAGTTTTCGGGTCCGTGTTCGGGTAACAAAAATCCAATTATTCGGTACGAACCCGAATAATACAGTCCGTGTTCGCTCAACACTACACACAGGGTATCCACATTTAGTGTTCTGGTGAGTAGACATCCAACAGTGGAGCACGAGCACATTGATTTGGAGTGGAGCACTGAAGCACTTTATCATCACCTATTGCATCTAAGAATTACATATATTGGATTTGACAGTTGAAGGACAATCATTAACTGATAAAGAACACTGATATCATTTTGCACTATTTACCAATATATTGCACAGTTTAGTCCAGTATTATTTATTTATTTATAGTTACACGCAGCAGCGCTGACATTCACACTCAGCACTCTCAAAGCCACTTTCACCTTAATTGTCAGCAGCAGCTGCTTATTTGATTTATAAGCATATTCAGATACTCCTAAGTGCGAGGATTTTTTTTCCCATTGCAGCTAGTAAGTTGTGTCCACCTTAAAGTTTAAGTGTAGTAGATACCTGGAGAAAAACCCTCTTTATCTGCCATTGAAGAAGCTGATAGAGAACTAAAGATCTGACACATCACATGACCACATTTAGAAAAGTAAAAGGGGCTTTTAGCTTTTTTTTTTTTTTCAAACAAACATAGTAACTAGTTAGCCAGGGGTGTGTAGGCAGACGGGAAGAATCATTTTCAAAGTTCACCTTTAAGTCTCTAAAGGCAGATTAGAAAGTCAAAAGTCTTGAGCTACATTCCTGTTCTAGGTTGGTGCCCTTTCAAAACTCGCTGGATCAGACTAAGAGTACCACAAAAAACAATGTATCTCAATAAAAAATCTAACTTTTATTATTACCCACATACTGTATAATGGTTAACATGATACAATTACAATTTAAATAGTTATTTCCGATCAACAAATCATCCTGTTTATGCATCCTCACCACTCATAAGCCTTTCACCAATGTACCATTGCCCTTACATATATGTAAACGTATCTTATATACAGCGTGTAAAATAAGTATTGAACATGTCACAACTTTTCTAGGTAAATATATTTCTAAACGTACTATTGACATTAAATTTACACGACATGACAGTAACAACCCATGCATGCAAAGAAATGTCCTGGTACATTTTTCCCTTCATCCTTCCTTCATTGATATGAAGTTTGCCAGTACAGTTTTTTGAAAAATAGCCCCACACCATGATGTTCCCACCTCCAAACGTCACTGTTGGTATTGTGTTTTTGGGGTGATGTGCAGTGCCATTTGACCTCCAAACATGGTATGTATTATTGCATCCAAGAGTTCAATTTTGGTCTCATCTGACCAGACTATATTCTCCCAGTATTTCACAGGCTTGTCTAAATGTTGTGCTGCAAACTTTAAACAAGCTTCAACATGCTTTTTCTTTAGCAATGGAGTCTTGCATGTTGAGCGTGCATACAGGCCATGGCAGTTAAGTGCATTACTTCTTTGAAACAATTGTACCTGCTAATTTTCTGAAGTTCTCCACAAGTGGTCCTTGACTCTTGGACAACTCTTCTGATAATTCTTTGCACTCCTCTGTCAGAAATGTTGCGAGATGCACCTGGTCATGGCCAGTTTATGGTGAAATGATGTTCTTTCCACTTCCAGATTATGGCTCCAACAGTGCTCATTGGAACATTCAGAAGTTTAGAAATCTTTCTGTAACCAATGCCATCAGTATGTTTTACAACAATAGCTCTTTGCTTTTACCCATCATGAGATGTTTCTTGTGTGACACCTTGGTAATGAGACACCTTTTTTATTCCACCAGTCGAGACTGAACCAGCTGATATTAATTTGCACTGACAAGGGGCAGGATTGCTTTTTAATTACTTATAGATTTCAGCTTGTGTCTTAAATGTTCATAGCTTTTTGCACCTACCTTTCTTCACGTGTTCAGTTCTTTTTCCCTGTATCATTCCATTTTATTACACATAACTTTATGTACGGAACTTATTTGTTTTGGTTTCTTAGCATGTGTTGATTGCATGGCTTGTTACCGACATGTGGTGAGACTTTCATGTCAATAGCACCTTTAGAAATACATTTACCTAAAAAAATGGTGTCGTGTTCAATACTTATTTTTCCCACTGTATATACTTTATCTTCATGCATAATTTCTAGTCATTCAAACTTGAATTTCTAAACAGATAATAATGCCTAGTGTGCTCCAGGTCAATAGTGGAATGGCATCCGGTTTTCAATGCATTTCATAGACAACTTGGTCTGCTTTTTCAGAAAAGTGATGCTTCTGCAAAGGTCATATAACATAATATTCAGAACCCAATCAATTTAACATTATTGAGAACTTAAATACATACACATGTTATTTGTATTGAACCAGGACCGTTAAAAAACACTTCAACAGGCAGACACCTGACAGCAATCCCAGCTGGTGAAACACAACTTCTAATGAAGATCTAAACAGAAGTATAAAAAATTAATCAAAATAATAATTGGATGTGGACCTCTCAAAAATCCAACCATTTTCCATAGCTTTGGGACTAATTAGAGATATGGGGTCCCCCTACCCTGTAGCTTGGTCCCTCTTCTCAACTTAGACAATATTCCAGTTGACTGTGGCGACATATGTTTCATCTCATTTAGTGGTGTTCCCCAAGTCTAGACGCTCTCCCTTTTATAGACTGGTTCATATTCAATCTCCTGGAAGATACATATGCACAAAAATGCGCACAAGGATGTGTCATTTTTTTTGCCCCAAATGAGTATATCATGCGCTTATCACAAAATGAAATTAAAGTTCACAAACACAGGGTGGATCAGAACTTGTACCCGCAACATCATTCTGGATATGACATCATGCTCCTCACCCTCCAGCGTCAAAGCTGGTCTGGTCTTTTCTGCAAGAAATGGCCTTCTGCAGTATTTAAATTAGCCACTAGAGGCAACGCCACCAATATCTTCCAAAAAGTTTATGCAAAGGTATCTCACCCTATGGTTTTTGAATGGCAAAATTATGTTTATGTTGGATATATTATTAGATCTTACATGTTGCAATGGTTTAGTTCTGAATAATATTTTATATTACCTTTTCAGAAACATCACTGGTTTTTCCTGAAGTGGGCCATGTTGTCTATGAAACACATTGAAAGTAGGATGCCATTCCATCATTGCCCAGGAACACACTATGCTTTATTATCTGTTTAATAATACAAGTTGGAAAGACTAGGCAGGAAGCAGCATCATGCAGAAAAATAGTTTAAACACGTGTATGGGCAATGGTACGATGGAACAAAGCATAACATTACGAACTGTGTAAAGGCATGAAACACAATAATTTACTGACCAATAAGAACCGTTAAATTTTTTATTGTATGATGCTAATTATTATATGTGGGTAGTAATAAATATTATTGTTTTTAATGAGATACATTGTTTTGTGTGGTACCTTTAAAGCCTGGCTATTTGGAATGCTATTTAATAATACAGAAGTGATACCTATCCAGTCCATATTAGGCATTTAGGTATTTGTCATTTTGCAAGCTTCTGTTAAAAAAAAGCACATGGGTAGCTGGGCACCGCCATAGGGGAGATATACAATTCTAAAAATGTGTTTAAAAATATCATTCAGTGGGAATCTTTGAGAAAGCACCGAGCCTAGTGTGCAACATGTTGAAATAGAACTTGTTCCTCCTGGCTATTTTAATAAAAGAAAAATACAATTTTGCATCTCGGTATGCGGCATTCCTGTTGCAAGCATAATTGATTAAAAGTTCCTAATTCCTTTAAATACCATGCTTGGGATGCCTTACACCTGCATATGACGTTCCATGTCTGTAGGAAGTACTGCCATAATACTGACATTTACCAAAAATAGCCTTTAAATCAAATTTCATTCTTTATCTTTCATTCTTTAGCATTTAACTTGTTTGCTGTTTGTAAAAAACTGCATTGTGTTCCTTTAAAAATCCATATCAGACCTATAACCTTTGGATAAAAATCTAGTATAGATTTTGAGGGGGACCTTATGTAATGTTTTACAAATAGAAGGAAGCCAGCTAGGACAGTGCCTCCTCTCTGGAAAGGCTCCTTATCTCCATGTTAATAGGGACAAGAGCCTCACCCCTACATCCCTAGCTTGGCAGGGGACCTATAGGAATTAGGAAGCTCACTTGAGAATAAGGGGGCCCCTGATTTTTGGTTCCTCTCCTACATGGATAAGTACAAAGTGTTTAGTACCTATAGTATCCCTTGTTACTCACTCACAAAAATGCCAATCATAATTCAATAACACACACCATTGTAAATGTCCTTGTTTTAAACAAATAAATAAACAATTCCCAACATCAATCCTGTCATCCAGCAATGTCCAACATCAATCATGATGAATTATGCCTCAAGGACCCACTGACTTGGTGATCAGGTCAACTGCTGGCTGAGGTTATTGACCATAAATGGGTAATGGCATTCCAGGGATGCCCACAGACTTGTTTACAATGACAAATAAGCTGTCATTTAGTGGCAGTAGCGATACCAACACTAAATAAATGACAATTGGAGGTTTGGATGGACAGACAACAGGATAAATCTGACATATTACAAACTGCCAACAAGCTTGGTTCAAGTAGAACTCATAGTCAACCCAAACCTGAAGCTCATTCCTAGAAGCAATATTATTTTCCTGCATTGTTAATACTATGGTTCATTCATATCAGATAAAAGGGGTAATATCTAATATACGTTGTTTCTCTTTAACCCTCATGTACCCATAAACAGCACCATTAATGAACCTCCGTTGCAGGAAAGAAAAAACTTTCTTTATTTTCTAGGACAGGCTTTACTTCAGCCTCCAGTGTCTCCTAAAGAAAACTCCTCCATTTCTTGTTGGTATATGTCCTGGTATTTGGAATGTGAAAACTGTTAGGCCCCTTTCACACATGCGGACCGTTCAGATCCGTCTGTCAGTTTTTCAGGCGGATCTGAACGGATGCCCCATGCATCTCTATGGGGCAGCGGATGTCAGCGGAGACATATCTGCTGACATCCGATCCTGTCCATCAAATCCGGACGGATGGAAACCCTATTTTCCATCCATCTGGCAGATCGGATCGGATGAGAACAGACAGGCGCATAAGGGCAAAACAAAAAATTACATTTAATAAGCGAGAAAAAACAAAAGATATACTTCAGCAGGGCGACCCTCCTACACGAAATCACGTACCTATACATGACTTTGTGCAGTGGGTCTGGGGCGCGCGCCGCCGACAACCCGCTTGCACTGTGATTGGACACAGCTGGGACCCGCTGATCGTTCTCAGGAGAGGCAGAGCAGCGGTCTACCTATGTAAACAAGGCAGACCGCTGCTAATCAGAAACACAGATTTCGGTCTTCTTCCAGTTAGGCCACCCCCCTCACAGTTAGAAAGCACTCCCTAGGAGCACATGTAACTCTTTGATCGCCCCTGATGTTAACCTCTTCCCTGCAAATGTCATTAGTAGAGTTACAGTTTTTTTTAGCACTAATCACTGTAATAATGTCACTGGTCCCCAAAAAATGTCAAAAGTGTCAATTAGGTGTCCGATTTGTCTGCCAAAAAATGGCTGATCGCCACCATTACCAATAAAAAATAAATAAAAGTTCCATAATTATATGTTATAGTTTGTAGACACTATATTAAAAAAGAATAGCGCGCAAATGCAAAAGAA